>NC_137856.1:13748410-14470910 GCF_948465745.1 Chenopodium album
ACCTTTGGCCAATTTGATTCGATGGAGAGATAAACCAGTGGCTCTTTCCATTGTACAAGCAAGATTAGTTGGATTAGCTCACTTTTCCGTAGGTTATATATTCACATATGCGGCTTTCTTGATTGCCTCTACATCGGGCAAATTTGGTTAATTTTTGTGTTGTCTTCACGAGAATCTCATTTCTTTGGATGGAGAAGGCAACCCCCTTTCTTATACACTTTTACATCTAGGATCCGACTTGTATCATTGATACTAATAGGAACTGAACCATTATGGCAAGGAAAAGTTTGATTCAGCGGGAGAAGAAGAGGAAGAATTTGGAACAAAAATATCATTTGATTCGTCGATCCTCAAAAGAAGAAATAAGCAAAGTAGCATCGTTGAGTGATAAATGGGAAATTCATGGAAAGTTACAATCTCTACCACGTAATAGTGCACCTACGCGTCTCCATCGACGTTGTTTTTTGACCGGAAGACCGAGAGCTAACTATCGAGACTTTGGGTTATCCGGACATATCCTTCGTGAAATGGTTCATACATGTTTGTTGCCAGGGGCAACAAGATCGAGTTGGTAAACATAAAAAAATATTTTCATTTCTATGATCATCATCGATCGTAGATAGACCCTTTACCATTCTGTACAAATGGGGTATTCTATTTGTACAGATAGGGTAGAGGGCACATTCCTTTTTTGTTTGTCCATTCGTTCCCAACTTTTTTTCGACGCGGGGTAGAGCAGTTTGGTAGCTCGCAAGGCTCATAACCTTGAGGTCACGGGTTCAAATCCTGTCTCCGCAAAATTTGAATTTTGTCCAAAATTTTAGGTTTGAATTTGTTAACTAGTAAATTAACTAAATAAAATACTACTAAATAAATATTGAAATTAATTGAAATTCATATTTATTCGGTTTTCTTTTTGGGGGAGTGAGAAAATAAAAGAACGCGAAGGATAGAATCACTACACTATCGGGATCGACTATAACTATAACCAAATTCTTTATCATAGTAAATAAATTTACTTTCCCTTGAGCGGATAGCGGGAATCGAACCCGCATCTTCTCCTTGGCAAAGAGAAATTTTACCATTCGACTATATCCGCATTTTTTCCTTCTTGAGAAGGAATATGTCCCTGCATATACATAGATATATAATATATGTCTCGATGATATTTGTGTAGAGTCGGACCAGATACTCTCTTCAAGTCGATTCCGATTAAATTCTTAATTTCTTTATTTATTTGATTCACTTCATTGAATTTGAAGAAATTTCGGTTTGACCCCTCCCTCTAATTTTGTTGTTTTCGTTATTTGTTTTGTTTGTCTTTTGGGGAACTTTTTAATTTTTTTGTTATATTGATTAAATTTTACTGTGTCTCACAACCCGAAAGAATTCAAATTCGGGGGAGGGGTCATTTTTGGATCTGGAACAAATAGGTTCAAGAGATTAGAGAATTAAGGATACCCACCAGAAAGACTAATCCAATCCATAATGATGTACCGGAAAATACAAAATTTTTGTTACTTGACCAACCGTCGGGAGAAGCAAATACAACGGGTACGCTAATCAATAAGATTGATGAAGTAGCAATTAATGCAAAAACAGCCAATTGAAAAGCTATAGTCATACGTATAATCCTCCAAGCTATCAACAAACAAACTATATACCATTTGATCCCTTTATCAGTCATTGTACTATAAAGTAATAAATGTATCACGGAGGGATTTTAGACTATTACCATGGAATTCATTGATTCTATATAATATCACTTATTACCGCTTTATTCAAAGATGGAACTGCTGGGAAATTATTAATTAATAATTAAATACTTAAATGGGCATGATAGATCATTTATATATAATATACAGATAAATGGATCACCCTATCAACTTACACCTAAAATTTTTCGACAATTTCGGATGATATCAGCTCATAGAACCATGTTCTATTCGGGGGAATAAGAATAAAATAGAAATTGACTTATGTTGGAGAGATGGCTGAGTGGTTGATAGCTCCGGTCTTGAAAACCGGCATAGTTCTTTGTTCAGAACTATCGAGGGTTCGAATCCCTCTCTCTCCTTTTGTTCGTTCAATAGAACTGTTTCCTTCTTTTATTAGTTTTGCTTGGTCTGTTAAAAAAAAGAGAATGGCTCGGCTAGGTGAGATAGCCGAGCCAGAAAAAAAAAAGAAATTAAATTACATCGAAATGAGTTGAAAAAAAAACAAGAAAAAAGGAATACTTTTTACGTATGACCTGATCCCCATATGTAATATGTATGATGGAAGCCAATTGATTTATACCTTAAAACGTTGAATTTCTTGTCTCAATTAAGGGGGGTCATCGAAAGAACAGGTTCAAAATCACGATCAATTCCTTTTTCAAATCCTGCTGCAGCTGCACGAGCCCTTCCCGCATGCCACAAATGACCTACGAATAGGAAAAATCCTAAAACAAAATGAGAAGTAGCTAACCAACTTCTAGGAGAGACATAATTGACTGCATTGATCTCGGTAGCCACCCCACCCACAGAATTTAAAGAACCTAAAGGAGCATGAGTCATATATTCTGCGGAACGGCGTTCTTGCCAAGGTTGTATGTCTTTTTTCAGCCGACTCAAGTCCAAACCATTTGGACCTCTTAGGGGTTCTAACCAGGGAGCGCGCAAATCCCAAAACCGCATAGTTTCTCCCCCAAAAATAACTTCTCCAGTCGGAGAACGCATTAGATACTTACCTAAACCAGTAGGTCCTTGAGCGGATCCCACGTTAGCCCCAAGACGTTGGTCTCTAACTAAAAAAGTAAATGCTTGAGCTTGAGAAGCTTCTGGTCCAGTAGGTCCGTAAAACTCACTAGGATAAGCAGTATTATTGAACCAGACAAAGCAACAAGCAATGAAACCAAAGACAGATAAAGCACCCAAACTATAAGACAAATAAGCCTCTCCAGACCAGACAAGTGCGCGGCGAGCCCATGCAAAAGGTTTAGTTAAGATATGCCAGATTCCACCAAGTATACAAATGAAACCTATCCATACATGCCCCCCGATTATATCTTCCAAATCGTCCACACTAACAATCCACCCTTCTCCTCCAAAAGGCGATTTTAGTAAATAACCAAAGATAATACTCGGACTAAGGGTGACGTTGGTAATTTTTCTTACATCTCCGCCTCCTGGAGCCCAGGTATCATATACGCCCCCAAAATAAAGAGCCTTGAACACTAGAAGAAAGGCGCCTATACCTAACAAGATTAAGTGAATGCCCAAAATTGTGGTCATTTTATTTCTATCTTTCCACACATAACCGAAGAATGGAAAGGATTCTTCAAGAGTTTCAGGGCCCAGAAGTGCATGATAAATACCCCCAAAGCCCAATACGGCCGACGAAATTAAGTGAAGGACTCCTGATACAAAGTATGGAAAAGTGTCTATAACTTCCCCGCCGGGGCCTACCCCCCAACCTAGAGTAGCTAGGTGGGGAAGTAAAATTAATCCTTGTTCATACATCGGCTTCTCTGGTACGAAATGAGCCACTTCAAACAGGTTATGTGTCCGCCTACCATAACCTGTTAATAACCTGTTAAACAGGTTATCTGTAATTTTTACAGATATGGCTCATGGAGAGGCTAGAATTTATTAGTCCTCCTAATAATATTGACAAGTATACTCCCAACTGCTTTGTTCGGCAAAAGAAGCATTTCTCTTTAAAGATGGGTCGCCGTGAGTGGGGCAAAGTGTTTGCCTCAGGTGATTACTCCATTAAGTGGGTCATTCCTTGGTGGAAGCTTAAGAAGATGATTGGTTGTAATACTCAACCCTTTTGTCGTCTTCCTAGCTTGTCAAAATTGACGTTTTATTATCCCTGTAGAGTAAAGAGACAATATGGAATTGCACAAACTATTCCCACAGGAGATCTTCGTCGTCCTTATGAATTTTCTGTTTTACAAGAAGTTGAACGCTTTGACAAGTATTGGTCTGCTAGACCTTTATGGGAGGTGATTACCCATAGGGTTCCATCTTCTTTGTCCAATAATGTGAACCAATGGTTAGATGGGAGATCTCAAAAGGACCAAATCAAAGTAGAGAAGACCAATGTGAAGACTCGCCTGGGAGATAAGAAAGTTCCTGCTAAGGAACGCCTAAGTGAAAAGGTTGAGTTTAAGACTTCTGTCATGCCTAAGAAGAAGAGCTCTAACAAGGACAAAGGAAAAAGAAAAGTGGACTCTACAGAAAAGAAAGTTTGGGTAAAGAAGAAACATGGAGGTTTTGCTGAGGGAGAGACCATCTATACTAAAATAGAATGTAGATCTTCTAATGGATGTCTCTTAGTAAAAGTAATGGATGAAGAGGAAGACACAGACAATAATTGGAAAAGAATCAAGAAAGAGAAGAAAGATTAGAGCATTACTTTTCTTATGATTTATTAGACAATTTAATTTGTTAAGTGAATTTAAATTTCTTTAAGCTTTATTTCATGAATAATGTAATTTCTTATTTATTAATGCAATTTTAGCTTTTAATTAAATTAGCTTTACATTTTGTTTGTTTAAAGCAATGAAAACAACTCAAAATATTTTTTTCGGAAAATTTCTTCGAGTAGGAAGTCGAAAAATTTCTAGAATGCACCAAACTTGCCCAGATGCTTGCAGGAAATTGGCGCTGCTCTTTTGATTCTGTCGCCTGGCGACAAAATTGTCATCTGGCGACAGAGTCTATTTTATGGCGACAAACTTGCTTTCTTTTGCTTATGCTTTTATTGATGCTGGAACGCGAAAATTTTAAAAATTAAAGTGGCGGTACCCTTTAAAGGGTTGCCTACGTATCCTTTCCTAAGGAGTTTTCCTACGTATCCTTTCCTAAGGAATCAGGCCAAACGTAGCTCTCTTGAGTGTCCTACTCAAGTAATTATGGGTAGTACTTCTTATGTTGGTCAATATTTGTCATGTTTGAATTGAAAATCCATTGCCATCCATGTCAGTTAATTTAGCCGCGCCTCCTGACAAGATCGTTTTGAGAATGTATGATCTAGACCAATTGGGCCTAAACTTGCCTCTTGGATCCAAAACATTATTCCTTAGTGTTTTTAATACCAAGTCTCCAACCTTGATATTTCTAGTCTTGACCTTTTTGTTGAAGTGTCTAGACATACGAGTTTGATAGCATTAGGTATGCTGTAGAGCTTCTAGTCGCTTTTCGTCAAGTAGAATTAGCTCTTCATACCGTGCTCTAGTCCATTCAACTTCATCGAGTTTACTTTCTAACGCAATGCGTAGAGAAGGTATCTCTAATTCCGTAGGTTGTACGGCATCCATTCCGTAACTAAGGCGAATGGCGTATTTCCTGTTGATGTTCGGATTAACGTGCGATAACCCCAAAGTGCAAAATGGAGTTTGTCAAGCCAATCCTTGTAATTTTCTGTCATTTTCTCGATGATAGTCTTTAAATTTTTATTGGCTGCCTCAACTGCTCCATTTGCTAGAGGCCTATAAGGGGAGGAATGATGATGTTGAATACCATACTTTTGTAGCAATTCTTCACATTCGGCTTGAAAGTGAGTTCCATTGTCCCTTATCATCTCATGTGGGACTCCATATCGATAAATTATGTTTCTTTCGATAAAGAGTGCTACATGTTTTGCAGTGAGTTTAGAATATGATTGTGCTTCAACCCACTTTGTGAAGTAATCAATTGCGACTACGATGTATTCGTGACCTCCTGTTCCAGGAGGTGTGATTTTTCCAATTATATCGATTCCCCATGTCGAGAATGGCCATGGTGATGTGTATGTGTAGAGGAGGGATGGAGGAATATGCTGGAAATTTGCATAAATTTGGCATTTAGGGCATCTTTTTACATATTGATGACAATCCCTGTTCATGGTAGTCCAATAGTATCCTTCTCGCATTATCTTTTTGACTAGCATTTTGCCGTTAACATGTGTTCCACATATTCCTTCATGGACTATTCTCATAGCCCTTTGAGCGTCCTTTTTGCCTACACATAATAAAGCTCGACCTTTAGGTACCCGTTTGTGTAACTCATTTCCTATGAGCACGTATTGGGAAGCCAAAAGTCTTAAAGCTCTTTTTGCTCTTTTGTCAGCCTGAGGAGGGTATTCTCCTTTGGTGACATAATTGAGTATATCAGTATACCACGGTTCTTCTTCTTCTTCTTGGGCCATTTCATCGTCTTCTATAGCTTGGATGTATGCCGGTTTATGCCTTTTCTCTATAGTTAGAGGCATTTGTTCAATTTCCTTAGGAATTCTAACCATTGAGGCTAGTCTTGCCAAGGCATCGGCGAATTGATTTTCTTCTCTAGGTAGATAGGTGTGTTCTACCTTTTTCCAGTTGATCGGTGAGAGTTTCCATGTATGTTTGGTAAGGAGCTAAGCTTTCGCTCCTGACTTTCCATCTCTTGGAGATTTGGTTGATGATCAAAGAGGAATCTCCGAAAATTCGAAGTTTCTTTACACCTAATGCTAGAGCTATTTCGAGGCCTACCACGCATGCTTCATATTCTGCAGCGTTGTTTGTAACGTCGAAGTCTAGCTTTATTGAGATTGGAACATGTTCCTCTTAGGTGATACTAATAGGACTCCTACGCGACATCCCTTTTGGTTTGAGGCTCCATCGAAGTATAGAGTCTAGGTATCATCTTCTGTCACCATCAAATCTTCATCTAAAAATTCATTATCATGCATTGGTGTCGAATCTTCTATTGGGAAGTCCGCTAGGAAGTCCGAGACCATAGATCCTTTAATAGCCTTTTGAGGCATGAATCTTATATCAAAATGGGCTAGATTAACTATCCACCATGAAATGCGTCCGTTAAGCGTAGATTTCTCGAATAAGTACTTGAGAGGATCTATTCGTGACACTACAAAGACTGTATGAACGAGCACGTAGTGTCTTAAATTGGTTGTGGCCCACACCAATGCGAGGCACAATTTCTCAACTGGTGTATAGCGTGTTTCATATTCGAGCATCTTTTTGCTTAGATAGTAGATGACATTTTCTTTTTCTTCTACTTGTGCGAGCATAGCCCCCATTGTTTCCTTGGTGATTGTTAAGTACAACCTAAGAGGGATTCCTGGGAGTGCTGGAGCTAATACGGGAGGATTGGTGAGATAGGCTTTGATCTTCTTAAAGGCTTTTTGACACTCATCGTCCCATATTACTGGTACATTTTTCTTGAGCTTCTTGAATATTGGTTCGTATATTGTTGTTAACTTGGATATGAACCTACTTATGTATTGCAACCGGCCAATAAATTCCCGAATTCGCTTCTCGGTTTTGGGCGGTGGCATTGACATGATTGCTTTGATCTTGGTTGGGTCTATCTTTATCCCTCTAGAGCTTATGACATATCCCAAGAGTTTTCCTGAGGTTACTCCAAAAGCACATTTGGATGGGTTTAACCTCATGTTGTATTTCCTTAGCCTTTAGAAGAATAATCTTAAGGCCACTTGATGTCCTGGACGGTCTTTGGATTTCAAAATCATGTCGTCCACATATACTTCAACTTCCTTGTGCATCATGTCATGGAGTAGGGCAGTCGCTGCTCGTTGGTAAGTAGCACCCGCGTTTTTCAACCTGAATGGCATTACCGTGTAACAGTAAGTACCCCATGGTGTTATGAATGTTGTCTTTTCCATGTCTTCTTCGGCCATGAGAATTTGGTTGTACCCCGCGTATTCATCCATAAACGAGAGAAGTGCGTGATTCGCTGTATTATCTACCAAAATATCGATGTGTGGTAAAGGGAAGTTGTCCTTTGGACTTGCCTTATTTAAATCTCGATAGTCGACACACATTCAAACTCTATCATCCTTTTTCGGAACTGGGACCACATTTGCGACCCATTTGGGGTATTTGGATACCCTGATAAAACCCGCGATTATTTGTTTTTGTACTTCTTCTTTTATTTTAAGAGCTACATCGGGTTTCATTTGACGTCACTTTTGTTTAACAGGTTTCATTCCTGGGATTAGTGGTATAGTGGGTTGAGCTATTTTTCTATTAATGTCTGGCATATCTTCGTATAACCAAGCGAATACATCGATAAATTCTTTAAGTAGATTAATTAAATCGGTTCTTTCATCTTTGTTTAGCGTGAGTCCGATTTTAACTTCTCTTTTAGTGGTTGGATCTTTTGAGATGTTAATTGTTTTAGTATCCTCAATTATTGGTGTCTTGTTTTCAAGTGTTTCCATTTCTTTAATAATTTCTTTGTCATTTTCATCATTAGTTAAGCAATGCTCGTCATCTTGAGTTAAAGAAAAACACGAAGAGTAAGGGGAAGAAGACATATTATTGAATTCTAAAATCATTACATTATATAAAGAGATGTCCGTTGGGACTTGATTACTAACTATCCTAGGAATAGAAATAGAAGAATTAGATGGAGGTCCTACAACTAAAGACTTAGAGGACTCGATGGGGGAAGACTTTGACTCGGACTCTGACTTAGACAATTCTTCAAACATTGGCCCTTGTCATGTAGTTATAGAGATCTTCTTTCCATTTGCAGTAGTCACCTTTACTGTCTTGCGCCATCCTCGCACTTTGTAGGACCGTCTGAATGAGTGAAGAGTTATCTTCTACATATCTTGGCTCATTCTTTTCTCGCCCAAAGAGGAGTCCCATGACATTAAAGTCAAAGCATGGGGGTGCTTTCTCCTTATATCTAGGAGTTGGGATCTCATCTAGAAAGAAACAATCCAAAAATATTTCGAACCCAGGTTGTCTTATGCCATTTACAACGAATGGTTCCGAAAATTCATAACATGGATAATCCTCTCCCTCTCTTATAAATTGTCCATTTAAGGTAAGAGGGTATTGATCCATTGGTATTACTTTCTTTTGTGTGCGAGCGTTCCTACGTGCCTTTGATTTTTCCTAGGATCGCTTAAGATCTTCGAGAGTTGGTTCGAAACCAAGTCTAAAAGTGCCTAACTTAGGGAGGCCAGGTAGTCCCATATGTTCGGCTATCTCTTTCTTCTTTCCTAGAGTCATTCCAAGGAAGTGTCCTTGTTTTCTCAAGATAGCATTGGTTACCATGTTTGAGTGGAGGTCATAGTGAAGAGGGGTCCTTTCATCTTCCTCTATCAAGGAGACCTCTTCATTAAAGCCCACAAATCTTCATCGTTCTCATTATGCTCCACATTAATTAGTGGATTTTCTATTGTTTTGATTCTCATAGGTGAAGCATCGATCGTAATCGGTATTCCTCCAACTATGGCTTTTACTTGTTGATGAAGAGATGAAGGGACGGCCTTTAGGTCATGAAGCCAAGGGCGTCCCAATAGTAGATTGAATGATACCTTGATGTCTACCACTTGGAATGTAGTAGCATGTTCGATTGCTCCCGCCGTTATATTCTTGGTGATTGTACCTAATGCTTGGCGACGTGAGTTATCGTAGGCTCTTATTCCTTGTGTTGATGGGGATAAATCCTCATATCTTATTCCTAACATCCTCGCAGTTTTAAGTGGGCAAACATTAATTGTCGACCCATTATCTACACGAGTCACAGGGACGTTCATTCTCTTGCGGATTACTGTGAGGTTAAGAGCTTTGTTATGCTTGTCACCTTTCGGCGGTAAATCCTTGTCGGAAAAAGTGATCAAATTGATAGGGCTTGGGAGATCACTTGTGAGAAAGTTAGCCAACCCCTCAGGAGTGGTGTCCGAATCTATCCCTACTTTAGCTAAAGCATCCATGACCGCAACTCTATGCTCTCGTAATGTAGCTAGAAGTTTCCATACATTAATTTCGACCTTAGTCTTTTTTAACTGTTTGACAACATCGACGTCCTCTATAATAGGTATGGGAACTTGTTGAATAGTAGGTATAGGTTGTGTTGTGATGGGAGGTTGCATTCTCCCGGACATCTATAGGTGAATATTCTTCGTCCCAAATGTCACATAGTGGATTTATCGCCGAAAGTGGAGTTTCTTCGAAATCTTTGAGGTAGACATCCTCATGATCACTGTCCTACACTCCGTTAATTGTAGCTTCTCGCGGGAGTCGGACTAGCTTCTTGTCATCAATCAGTCGTTGGATCAATACTTTGAACTTAAAACAATTTTCTATTATATGTCCTCCTGACTGATGATATGAACAGTAATACCTATCTGTCCTTTTATGTGACTCAAATGGTCTCGGTTTGACAGGTTGAATCTTACCATTCTCGGAGGGCATTTTGAACATATTTGCATAAGATGTCCCAATTGGAGTGTATTGCATATTCCTCCTTTTGGGGGTGTCAATCACTTGGAGGGAGAAGGGTTTCTTCTCCCTTGGTGGAGGCCTATTTTTAAGTAACTTGTTGCGTTCTTGTAGAACCTCCGTGGCTTGATGTATCAACATGTTTGGTTCTGACATAACCTGCATAAGCATGAAGACTTCCTGTTTAGTTGCAGGTTCTTGCCCATAAGGGAAAGATTCATTAGCATCTTCGAAGATTTCCTCTTCTTCAATGGCCTCAACAGGTTTAATAAGATTCGATGGGTCAACTTGATTTTCCTCCTCGGAAATAGCCAATGAATCCGATAGTGGTGCAGTGTTGATGCTTGGCTTCTTGCTTACAGGGGGCAATGGAATTTTGTTGCTATCAATTAGATCCTAGATAGCTTCCTTTAGCTTCCAACTATTTTAAGTGGTATGGCCCCTACCTTGATGATACTTACAGTGTGCATTTGGGTTCCAGCTAGCCGTTCTTCTTTCGACAGGTGGGTCCCCAAACGGTTCAATAGGAGTTATAAGACCTTTTGCGTGTAGGCGATCGAACGCGGTGTCATAACTCATGCCGATAGGAGTATAGTTCTTCCTAAACGGTTTCTTTTGTCCTTGATTATTCATAGCAAGGACTTCATTCAAACTAAAGGTGCCAACATTATTTGAGTGGGCGGTTTTGGAAGAAGAAGGATTGTCGTTCTTCTTGCCTTTCCAGCCACTGTTGGAGTTATTGTTGTTAGCAGATTTCTGTTTCGCTAGGTCGTCTTCAATATTATTACCAATGTCATAGACGGCCTTGAAAGTGTGCAAGTTGTTTTGGTACTTGAGATGCTTTGAGTATTTTTCTAGGAGGTTCTTGATGAACATCCTTACAGATTCTTTTTTACTAGGCACCTCAACTATTTTTGCGGAAGTTTCCCTTCATTTGTTAAAAGAAGGAAGTAAAGCCTTTATTTTTTTTTTGTTTCAGTATTTCAAGTTCCCTATGATCGGTTTCAACTTGAACATTGCACTTGTATCTATCAATGAAAGCACTTACAATAGACTCCCAACTAGAGGTTTTCTCTTTGTCAAGAGTACCATTGTTGACACACGGTTTCTAAAGATAAAGAAAACATAAAATGAAAAGCTTTCTTATCTATTCCCTTAATGTTCATTACAGTTTCAAATGCTCTTAAATGAAAATAAGGGTTATCCATTGGCTTGAATTTTAGGATGTCGTTGGCATTGAACTTCTACCGAAGAAGGTCCTTGTCCACCGAGACCCCTTGTGAGCTAATCCCCTGGAATCTATAGTCATTAGACAGTTTGCTCAATCTTTTGTGAATAAGCTCCATTTTTTGTTGTCTTGCAGGGTCATTGATTTGAAGAGTTAGACCCTTCAACATCTCAGCCAGGTTAGCCACCTGTCCCTGAACCTCATTGAGTTCTTCTTGACTTGCCATTATCTTCTTAGCTTTCCTTTTCCTACCAATTGGCTTATCAAAAAGTAAGACTTGAACGAATGTGTTGTCCTTGATTAGACGCCCTTCTTTTTTTGACCACGCGCTGAAAATTAACCATATTCGTTTTAATGACTCGACTCAAATTGACTTTGATTTTATGGTTTAAAAAGCAAAAAAGAAAAGAAAAAATAGGGTGCATATTTTTGGGAATGGGTTCAAACAAGTGGTTAATTGGAGGATTAATATCTGACTTACCCCCCTGAAAAAAATGACGGAAAACACGCATTCAAGACTCTCTAGACATGGTCATGGTGTGACAAACATATTAAGTGTGTGCTTTATAAGTGTGTGGGTTTTGCGGCGACATCGTGTAGTTTTATTCCTTATCAAATTCTATGCTTTTATGGACTATTTTTCTTATAAATAGGGTCCTCTACCTCCGTTATTCAATCATCAACTCTCATCAAGGCTTACTTGATATTCTCTCTCTCTTTCTAAACCAACCCTTTTGCAAACACGATTCCGCACTCACAAGATCTTGAAACACCTAGCCAAGTTCGAAGTTGCCTTCGCCCTAGACGTGAAAGATTTATACTTTTATGAGGGTTTGGTCCCAAATCCAGTCTAAACTTTTTAACTATTTCTTTCAATTGATTAATTTAATTCTTTGATTTTATTATTTTCTTTGAAGTTTACTAACGCGTGTATTTTGTTATTAGAAAGAGGTACGAGGCTTCAGCGTAAGTAATTAGCTTACTCTCTATTTATTTCAATGTAGAAAGCATGCTTAGATTTGATTAATTCCTAGTATCATGTTATGATGTTATCATTTCTTTCTAGTATCATGTTTAGGGCGCCTTTTATTCTTTCTAATATCATGTTAGTACCATGTTAGGGTTAAAGCTTTGATTTTTAATGCTTAGTGACATGCTAGGATTTGTTATTAATCTTATTAGTATCATGCCTAGGATCTTGCTATTATTATTTAGCTTTATTATTTAACATGATTATTGTTATTATTATTATTATTATTATTATTATTATTATTATTATTATTATTATTATTATTTTTATTATTATTATGTTGCTTTGTATATTATTGTTATTGCTTGATCACGCATTTTATGCATGTTTAATGGGAATGTGTACTTGAAATCACGCTTAATAAGATAATTAATAATTTTATTTAGGCTAATATGATTTTAATTCAAGTGATCGCCAATAATAATTTTGTTTGTGCATTAATATTCAACCAACATAGATTAAAAAGGTTTAGGGCTAAACCTAATGATTGCATGTTAGTCAAAAAGCGCGCATGAATACGAGTAGAATAAAGTAGAGGCCTATTTTATAGGGCGAGTTCTTTCTCTTTTAGATTGGATTCGTACCCTCATCCCTGAACCCTATTTGGTTCAAGACCTTTTGGAGTTGACGATCTCATGGATCGTTAAGGGGTGTAACCTCCACCCTGTGAACGGTTTACAAGTTCCTAAAACTTGTTGGCGACTCTTTTGCTCTCTTTTCTTTCCCTTTGGAGGCCACCATACTTAAGTGTATGATCACAGTGGGGTTCAAGCTTGGGGTTATGATGCTTGAAATATTCCCTACGGTTTTTTGGCGACTCAACTAGGGAGGATTTCTATTTTAATTCCTAATATTTATTTTGGTAATGATTTAGAAAGAGCGGATTAGACTCGAAAAGTTCTATGTATTTCATGTGCGTAATTTTGATTATCATTATTGTTATATGCATAAAAAAGGTCCTCATTGGATAAACCATCCGAAATGAGTAAAAAACATAGGATTTTTAAACGTAGGAAATTTGAGAAATGTCTTTCACAACTAGAATCGAAATAATACTGCGAAATCTGGAAAATTCTAAGAACGTAGAAACCTGCTGAGGCATGTACGAACTAGGGTCCAGAAAACAGGGCTTGTCGCCTGTAAAGGGCTTCTGTCGCCTGGCGACAGGGGTACTTTGGCTGCGACAGTCACTGTAGTCCGGCGCCAAGTTCTTCTTATACCGAGCCAGAACTCTGCCTTCTTGTTTTGACCATTTCTAGCACTGTTGACTCGATTCTACTTCCTGAGTGAGTTTTTCTCTCTTTTCTGAAACCATATGTGTTTCACATATGGCCATAACCCTTTGGGGGTTCACACTCCATCTACCCAATCGAACGCTCCTGGCAATGACGGGGACATCCGAGTTTGTGAATCTACCAAACCGTGGAAGCAAGTTTTTTAACTTGCGGGGTCCCATCCATACGCGCCAACCCTTCCAAAGGTAAGGCTTCCGCACGATACATCCGAACTCATAACCATGGACCCTCTTTGACTAACCCATATCTTTGAACTTTAGAGAACTAGAGCCACGGTTAGGTTGCAAACTCATTGCATCATGTTGTGACTACTTGACTACATGTGCATCTCTTACTTGTGCATACTTATTATGTGACTAAACTAACTGTTTGGTTTGACTTGTGTTTGTAAATAAGTCTTGAAATAAGCTAACTAATGACTAAAAGACTTTGATTGATTAATTGATTAATTAATTTGAACTAATTAATATGCCTTATATCGAGTCATAATTCCTTTAAGTCAACTCGGATTTTTATTCCCGTATACTGCACAAGCATTAACTTGTTTTGGTCATAGCCGGAGTTCTAAGAAGAACTAAGAGTCGTATAACCTATGGATCTATATCCCTGAGTTTTATCTTTCATTAGGCGTTGGTTTCATCCCATCAGAGTCACAGATCAAAAGTTATGACTAAAATACTACAGTCTGTCAAATTTAGTGCACATACGTGAAGTCTTAACATAGTTCTTGCTTGAGTCTAGTCACATAGTATAGCCACATGGTCATGACACAAGTCTTAACATGTCACCTACACTCACTAATCTTAGCACACACTGTGTATATGTCACCATGACCATGTCTTAGGTTCATGCATGAGTCGTCTTTCCGTCATTTGAGTTGGGGGATTCATTCTATTTCTAATTTCCTCCATATTTCTCCATCTACATCATCTTCCCACTCTCCACATACTTTCTCCACACATATCATTCCCTTCATTCTTTCATGATCTCTTCCCATCTATGCATGTTGAATCGAGTTTGAGTCATGTGATTGACAAGAAAAAAAAGTAATGATGAGACAAAAGACAAGGAAAGTTTCTTACCAAGATTTCATGCTTTCTTCTTCTTTTTTTAAACCTTTCCCCCATAAGTCTAGCATAGGCACCTTTTGTCTTTCTTAGATTTATTCTATAGGTTTTTTACGTTTTCCTTTTAATAAAATGAGCATTTTATTTCTTTGCATGATCATTACATTGTCAAAAAAAAAAAAATCGCCAAATTAAGCACAAGGTATACTAATGATTTGAGGCACCCCTTGTAGCCATATCATATCTCTTACCCATCAAATATATAATCCCTTTCTTTATAAACCACTTTGAGCCTCATCTAAAGATATACCTTTCTTTTTTATACCCACATCTACCTAACCTTGGGATGGGATGGTGTACAATTTATGCAATTTCAAAATACAAAAGCTTGAATGATCTCAAAAGAATAAAATATAAAAATAAATAAAAGTGTACAAAAGGGCAAGTGTTCCAATGTCTATGATATGAAAATATCTTTGATAAGAACACGTCTCAGATTGCGTTTCTTATCGAGTGCTCGTTACCGTGCCCGAGAAACATGAATGCCAAGTGAGTGATAGACCACATGATTGGGATTGCCTACACTTATAAAAAAGAATTCGAATATGATAAAAATGCAAAAGCAAAAAAATTGAGAAAAAAAAAATACAAAAGCAAAAAAATAGAGAAAACAAAAAAAAAAATTACAAAAGCAAAAAAATAGAGAAAAAAAAAAGAGTTAAAAGCCTCAAGCATAAAAATACAAAAGATTCAAAAGCATGGTTGCACACCTTGGGGGCTTATCTAGGGTCTTGAGCCTTTAGCCCCTTTTTTCTTTAACCTTTAGCCTAACCACGTTACAACCCTTAAAAAGACCTTTTTGGGGTATACACACACTTGTGCGAGGTTCGGCTAGAGCTACATTTGGCCTGATTCCTAACGGATACGTAGGCAAGCTCATAAAGAGGTGCGGCCGTAATAAAAATGCATTCATATTCACATTCACACACTTACACCATGATCATATCAAGAGATCTCCAATGCTCATCCCTATTCACTTAGAGCTAGACTTGGGACTTGATCCCTACATTATTAGCCTACCTAACCTAAGAGTCACCATTATTTGACTCTTCTCAAAATATTTCTCCACACCGTTAGCCTTTGCAGCCTAACTTTAGTGTCACTTTCACACACAGCACAGATACATGAACCAAAGATACTTCCCTTAGGAACCTTTTGTCATGAAATCTTAACGCAACGTTAAATCATGCCTTGTCATATCTAAATCACTCATCACTCATCAATCATAATCATCATCATTGCATCACAAAGTATGAAGTACTTAGCCTCCGCGCCTAAGCTACCTAAATACTTTCAACTAAGATTATCTAGGATGAATTAATCCTTGCACCTTGAGAGATAGCATCAAATGCATATACTTGATTAAGCTCATTCGACATGCACCATCAAACACTTTGATTCTTTTCGCGTCTTTCTTTTTCGGGAGAAAGTCGGTACCCTCCACAAAAATGACGGAAATTTTTTTCTTTTTTGCATTTTCGAGTCATGTACACGAGTCATGTACATTGAGTTATGTAATGTCATATCACATCGAGTTGAGTCTAACACATGTGTCAAAGCACATTAAGTCACACGAGTCATGAGTCACACGTGTCAATTCACCATGGGTCAACATCAAGTCAGTCGGTCACATTGAGTCAACCTCAAGTCAGTCAGTCACATTGAGTCAACCTCAATTCAGCCAGTCACATTGAGTCAACCTCAAGTCAGTCAATAAGCCTTAGGTTAACCCTAAGAAAAACATCAAGCCTTAGGTCAACCCTAAGAAAAACACCAGAAAAGTCTTTTGGCAATTCTTTTGATTTTTACAGGATACAACCATTCAAAGCTTTTTTGCTTAGAGATGCGTTGACATCCTATCAAGCTCTTTTGTTCAAAGACACGTGGGCATCCTATCATGCTCTTTTGTTTAGAGACGCGTAGGCATCCTATCAAGCTCTTTTTATTCAGAGACGCGTGGGCATCTTATCAAGCTCTTTTGTTCAGAGACGTGTGGACATCTCATTATCAAGCTCTTTGTTCAGAGACGAGTGAACATTCCTCAAAAAAGCTCCATTTGTTTAGGGAATTTTTACCCTAGACAAGTGGACTAATGAGGAGGTGCCATGTGTCAGAGGTTGGCAGGTCATCCTTGGCCAATCTCCAGCTGACACGTGGCCTCTCCAGATACTTTCTTAGAATTGCGGCCTTCAAGGGCCCAATTCCCCAAAATCCGCTATTTGGCGGCGCAGCCCATCAGTCCTAGGTCAGAATGACCTAGGGAGGGGCACTTTCCCAATGACCCTATAAATAGGGAGATATTCCCCCAAATTAGGGGACATTAAGAAATTTACTATCATTTATAACATCCTATTTTCTCTCTTATTAGAGAACTCCTGAGCTTGGAATCCAAGCAAATCTCCACCTAAATTTCCGCACTTTTTTATTCTCCTTCAAGTTACTAACTTAAGCGTTGGAGGCGGAGCACCACCCAACCGGTGTCTCCGTTGTTTTTGCAGGTACAGAGTCAGCAGGACCAGTCTTCGAGTTGTAACTCTCCCAAGGGACAAAAACACCCAAAACATTTGGCGCCGTCTGTGGGGAGAGTACCTCAAGATGGTTCAAAATTCTGTACCAATTCTCAATTCTACCTCTCTACGTCCTGTTACTCAGACAGGTAACCAAGAGGATTTGCAACCGGTTATTCAACCGGAAGGTTTTGAAATCCCTCAGCCTCCGCCTCAGCCTCAGCCAGAGGTATTCACTGAGGAGGAGGAAGAAGAAGAAGACAATGATGTGGAGACCTACATAACCAAAGATGGCTCCCTCATCTCTAAATCCATTTATTCCCAGAGATCAACTGGAGCAAAATCTAGACCAGGCGGGTCCAAGCAGGCGGCCCACTGGGAGGTCAGACGGGGCAACCTGGAAGACCAGAGGAGAGGCTCCAGTCACCCGGAACAAGCTCATGAAATTCATGAACTCCTTCAAGGGTGAAATCAAGGAGATAATCAACAACAAGGTAGGCTCTAGCAAGAGTCCGCCGGCTAAAAAGACTCTCAATGATGGGAAGAAGAAGAAGCCGGTCAAGGACATGCAGCCAACTCCTCATCCAAAGGAGAAGGCAGCCGCGAAACTTGACTGGTTCAAGATTCTAATGCCCAAGAGGCAGCCCCGGCAACCCCAGCCGGAGGCCAAAAAGACGTCTACCTTCGATTCTAGAGAAGTCATCAATCGAAGGAGGCAGCAACAGTCTGAGTCAGCTTCTACCTCAAGCTTTCCAGACAGCTTCAAGGAAGCTTCTACAAGGAATTCTATGTCCTTGCATGAGAGTCGGACAGGCGGTAAATCCGTCAACACCGAACCTCAGCTGATGATAGGGTCTATGCCATACGCACCCCAGGCGCAGTATGGGCAATATGGCCTCCAATTCATGCAGCCACCCCCATTCGGAGGTCAGGCGGCATATACCAATATCCAGCCACTGGACTGGCAGCTCCGGCTAATGAGGCTAGGCGAACAGCCGTCTGCCTTTGCAGCCAATATAACCGAGGCGGCTCAGCCGGCCAAGGTTAAGAATATTTTGGTTGGTGCTTATGATGGCACCACCAACCCAGAAGACCACCTGATGGCATATACCAACCTAATGTGTTTACAAGGTTGGGACGATGCCACCTGGTGCCGCTGTTTTCCGGCTATATTGAAGGGCATGGCCCAACAATGGTTTGGCAACTTGCCAGCCGGATCTATTGACTGCTTCAAGAAGCTAGCCTTCTTGTTTTCCACTAACTTCTCGATGAACATCCCTGCTAAGAAAACAAGTTTAGACTTGAGCACCATTAAGCAGGGAGAGAGAGAATGGCTACGCTCATATGTCAGACGGTTCAACCTGGTTAGAATTCAGATCCAGGGGCTGTCTGACGAGGTAGCATTTACAGACTTCTTCAAGGGTCTGAGAGACGGGTCGGCTTTTAAGTTCGACCTTGTCAGAAAAGGGGCATTTACGCTACAGGCGGCCCTGAGGGAGGCGGAAAGCTATATACAAGCAACCGACCTCTGCACGCCTGGTAGCCAGTCGGACTCCAAGAAGTCTGACAAGCAAAAAGAGAGCCGATCTGCTCAGCCGGCAAAGAAAAAAAAAGAGAGCAAGAAAAGAAAAGAAGTCTGGGCGGTCAGTGATTCTGAGCAGCCGTCCCAGAAGAAGAAAAAAGAGTTTAAACCATACGTTCCCTGGTATGAGTTTAACAAAGACTGCAACTCCATCCTCATGGAGGTGAAGGACCGGCTGTCCATAGAGAAGCCGAATCCAATGAAGAGTTCCGTCCAGTCACGGAACAAAAATAAATTTTGCCAATTCCATGAGGAGGTTGGCCATGACATCAACGACTGCTTCAGTTTACAGCGGACGTTAGACCGTCTGGCTGACAAAGGGCTTCTAAAGTCCTACATTTCTAAGTCCCCAGCTGGGGCAAAGAAGAAGAACAAGGGTCAGTCCTCCAAGGCTACCCCCCAGCCTACTAGTAGTTCGGATACCGACAAGGATCTGGTCTACACTATAGCAGGCGGATTTTCATGTGGTGGCCCTACCATCCGGGGCACCAAGAGCCATCTTCGAAAGATGGACAAGGATGATGATGATGAGCAGGCGTCTGCCAGTTCCACCTTCCCAGACGTCCTCATAACTGAGAAGGACAGGGGCAGCGTCCGCCGTCCGCATGACGACCCAGTCGTCATTGAATGTAAGGTGCCAACCAGCTGGTTGGACGGATCCTTATCGACACCGGCAGCTCGTCCGACATTATCAGCCTCCGGTGCTTGCAGAAGCTGAAATACAACTCCAGCAGCATGCATCCGGTCACCCACCCCTTTGTTGGTTTTGGGGGTGGGATTGTCTATCCAGCCGGAAGAATTGACTTACCCATCCGGTTGGGTGAGAAGGGCCAGGGACGACATATTGTCATCAGATTCTTGGTCGTTGAGGAGTTGACGTCTACAACATCATTCTTGGGAGGCCAACCCTCAACGAAGCCAAGGCGGTAATCATCCCGTCTCTCATGCTCATCAAGTATGAGAAAGATGATGGTTCTGTTGGTTCCCTGAACGGGGATCAGAAGACGGCCCGGGAGTGCTACCTATCAGCCGTCAAGGATACTGTGGCCTCAGACGGCCAAGGGAAGGAACCAATAGACCTTGACAATGTCAAGGATGCTCCTTCACCCCCACAGCAGCCAGTAAAAAGAGAAAAGCTGCAGAGCTGGTGGTGGTGAAGAAAGAAAAGAAATAGCAATCACTGACCGGTGAACGGTCAAGCTCCGTCCCCAACCGGCTTGTGAAAATATTGATCTTGTTCTGGACGACAGCCGTCCAGAGAGAACTGTTAAGGTTGGGACAGTTGCTAATGCTGTTCTGGGTGCAGACTTGCACCCTCTGCTGAAAGAATTCAAAGATGTGTTTGCCTTTGAAGTGGAAGAGATGCCAAGCATCAGCCCGGATCTCGCTGTCCACAAACTCGCCGTGGATCCAAAAATGAAGCCCATCCGGAAAAAGAAAAGGAACCACGGTGAGGAAAGAAGTCAGGCGGCAGCTGCCGAAGTAAAAAAGCTGTTGGATGCCAGGTTCTTTCGGCCTTGTAATTTCCCCGATTGGGTGGCAAACGTTGTGCTTGCAAAGAAGCCGAATGGTACCTGGCGGATGTGTGAAGATTACACAGATCTCAACAAGGCATGGCCAAAGGATAGTTACCCACTTCCAAAAATTGAGAGCTTAGTCGATTCAACAGCCGGTCATGCCTTGATGAGTTTTATGGATGCCTATTTCGGCTTCCATCAGATACCCCTGTGGAAAAAAGATCAAGAAAAGACGGCCTTCGTCACTGATCAGGGGTTATTCTGTTATACTGTGATGCCGTTTGTCTTGAAGAATGCGCCGGCTACGTTCCAACGGATGATTAATACAGTCTTCATTAGTCAAATTGGGAGGAACGTAGAGGCGTACATTGATGACTTGATAGTCAAATCCAAGCAGCAGGCGGATCACCTTGCTGATCTCCGAGAAACCTTCACCACACTCAGGCGGCATAGGGTTATGTTAAATCCTAAGAAATGCGTCTTTGGTGAGGTGGCTAATGTTAAATCTTAAGAAATGCGTCTTTGGTGTTGAGTCTGGGAAGTTTCTCAGATTCCTAATTGATCAAAGGGGGATAGAGGCTAACCCTGAGAAGATACAGGCAGTAATTGACATGAAGTCACCCCGCACTGTTAAGGAAGTTCAGAGACTCACCGGTTGCCTTGAGGGCATGGTAAATGAAGAACGTTCAGAGACTCACCGGTTGCCCACAGACAGCGCTTGGTAGCCTTGAGGGCATGTTAAAACACCCAAGGGAACGTTCAGAGACTCACCCAAGGGAACTTGAGGCATTCAACAAACTCATCTCAGACGGCATAAAAAAGAAAATTGAAAGAGCCGGTGGTTTGAGGGCTGAAGAGTTAATTCATGTCCTTTGGGCCATCCGGACAACTGCCCAGGGGTGAACCGGAGAAACCCCATTTCTCATGGTATACGGGGCTGAAGCCGTTTTACCCATTGAACACTATGAGACTACGCTCAGAGTGATGCTCTATGAAGAAAAGGCAACCGGTAGGACCAATGAGCTTGGAAAGCTAACTCCTAATTGGGAAGGTCCCTACCGGATCTATGAAGAAGTTAGGGATGGCACATACCGCCTAGAAACCTCAGACGGTAGACGCCTGCCTAGAACTTGGAATGTAGATAACTTAAAAAAGTACTACTTCTGAGTATTGTAAAGTTTTTTGTAACAAGAAGTGTTAATGAGAAATGCTTTTGTTTCATTTATTGTCTTTTTATGTCTTTTTATTTCCGTTTGGGTTTACCCATACAAATGTTGTGAAGTTTAGTAGCAAATTTAATGTGTGAATAACTTGAGGCCAATGGCCAGATAAAAAACTAAGTCTGATACTTAGTATATAAAATCAAAGTCCATATTGACAAGAGGCCAATGGCCGGATCCTTAAGCTAAGCACAAAACCGTTTAGTGGCTATGCAACCGGTCTCCAACTAGACCAGAAGCCAAAGGCTAGATGGTTGTCTTTTTTACAAATTCGTCTATCCTGTTATGAATATAGGCGTCCGGCGACACCCCTCCGGGTGCAATCGTCGCAGAGAACAGCCACCTTGCTCGTTCTATATACCTATGCAGGCGGCAAAGATTGAGTGGCTAGATTAGCCAACTTATAGCTGTCTGACCATGTTTTTTCTTCTAAGTAATTTTTGGTTGTGTAGACTCCGGCTGCCTGCAAGTATCAGCCAGAGTATCATCATAAGTTTTTACTTAGGAAAATTTTCTTCAAGTAGCGCACTTATAGGGCAAAACCTTTTTGCGTAATGGCTATTAAAGAATACCTAGGCAGTTTGATACCGACTGGGGCAGAGGTTGTATGCCTGTCATTTGACCGGCTGTGTACTTGGTTTGGGGCAATCACTATTGTGATTGATTGTCTTACAAACATCCCATACTCTTTAAAGTATGAGAAGTTTCCAAGACAATCAATCCTTTTTCAGATTAAACCAACCACACAGCCGTCCAGGGGCAAGGACAGCCGGATTTGTACCTGCCGCATGCTTTTCATAAGATAGGCAAAATCACAAGTATATATTGAGTATATATGCAAAATTGAAAAAACTAAAAAAATTGAAAAATTGTGCTAGTATAAGAAAACCGACTGAGTCGGTGTACTTCAATAAATTAAACTGGCTCAAGGCCAGAAATGATTGTCAACCGGATCTACATCCGGTATACAGAGAAAAATAAAAAAAAGAAGTTACACAAATACTCGGCGCACAGGCCAAAAAAAACAAAGGTTGGCATACAGCCGCTGAGAAAAGAAAGAAGTGGTTGGCATACTGCCGCAGAGAAGGAGGGGAGCTACGCTTGGGGCTGTTCCGGTTGGGCTGGAGTTGTAAAAGGAACATCATCCGGAACCACAGCCTCTTCAGGCTGGCTGTCCTTGGTGCCCAATTCCTTCATTATCTCATCTAAGTCCGGCTCCTCTGTGTCCGAAACCTCAGCACCATTTTCCAAGGTCCAGTCCTTGAAGCGAGGCGGAGCAGGATCCCCAAGAACCTTGGCATCATACGCCTCAGTGGCGTAGTTGTACCTCAGTTTGTAGACTTCAAAGTCTACCTCAGGGTAGAGAAGCCCCCAAGCCATCCGGAGGTGGATCTCATTATCCCGCTCATTCTCCTTGATAAGCCGTCCCTGCTCAGCCGTGAGCTCTTCTTCATGCTGACTTTTCAGAGTGGCAAGCTCAGCAATCAGCCGGCAGTTTTCAGCTGGAGCTCCGAATCACTGATCCGGCTGTTAGCCTCATCATTAGCAGCCATCAAGGTCTTGACCAGCTCCTCCTGTTTCAACCCAATCTCAAGATCAAAGTTAATATATGCATATTCAGCAGAGTTGAGATTGGCTTGAGCCCTTTTCTTGGCATCAGTTACCTTTTCTTGTTTCTTCCGGAATGGCACCCGGAGATAATCAACCCGGACCATAACCTGAGCAAGGTCATCCGGGAAACTAAACACTTAGCAAAATTGAAAGAGAAATGAAATGAAAAAGATAAGGGGCAAGTTTCACTTACCTCCGCCAGCTGCCCCAGAATCTGGTCGAAGTCGACCTTATGGCGGTTGGGTATGGAGTTCTTCTCCGTTTTAGTGAGAGTCCTCACCATCCGCTTGCCAAACCCCGCCAGGTCCGGGGGCCAGAAGTAGCATCTGCAGCATAAGAAGGACTTGGTGAGAGACTAGCAGCGTATTTGGCATTCATTCTCTGCCGGCTACTCACGGAACCCCCGGAAGGGTCAGTAATAGTCTTGACGCGCATAAAATCAAGCGGCCAAGGAATCTCTATCTTACCTTTGGAGTCGACCCTCGCCGGCTCCTCCCCTGCGGCTGCAGCACCACCTGCAGCCCTGGATGGCTTGCCATCCTTCAATGCTTCAGTAGCATCCGGCTTTCTCTTAGACTTCTCTGAGTTTTCACTCAGAGTTGCCATGGCTTCAGGGCCTTTTCCCCCGGTTGTTGGGTGGCCTTTGGCATTAGTGCCGGAGACCATCGAGGTTGCCTTCTTCCCGGCTTTGGCAGCCGACTTCTGAAGGTTCTCATCCCCAGGTCTTTTTAAGACCTTTGTTACGGAGCGGGGGAGGATGCCAGTTGAAGCCTGCAAAAAACGCAAGGAAATCGTGAGTCATCCGGTATCGAAAAGAACTTGAAAAAATTCAAGAGAAGTTTGAAGATTATCTTACCCCGCCTTTTTTGGCCTCCTTGGCCTCAATGGTGGCCTTCTTGGCCATAATGTTTTCCTTGCGGAGCTGAGCCGCAGACTTAGCCGGAGTCTTGGCTGGGTCAACCATTCTCCTTGCTTCCTCTGCAGAAAAACATGAAAAGTGTTAGAACAAGAAAAGGTTCAAAGCATTGAAATTTAAATTGCAGGCGGAAGACCGCCGGGTGGGTGAGTGTATCTACCCTTTGGTAACATAGGGCTCAACCTGCAGGCGGACAAGAATGTCTCATCCGCAAAGAAATCCGGGTGGGGGATCCAGTTTCTTGGAACAACTATGTGAGTCCCATCCCCCAAGGGCTCAGTTGTTGTCTTGAAGAACTCCGGCTCTATTATTTGCTCCCGGGCTTTGGTAGTAAGAGCTGGTCGTATACACTTCTTGCCCACCAAAGCCGGCTCTTTGTTGTAGCGCCGGAGGATCTTGTTTATTCTCACTTGAGGGGAAGAGACCAAGTACCACTTGTCTTTCCAGCCTCCCCACTTGGACACCTTGTCCAAGGTCATCAGATATTCCGGGAGCGTGGAAATAGTGTACCACGCTCCATATCCGCCTGGGGCACTCTTGAGGTAGTGCATGTGGGCGAAAGCAGTGAAACTGGGCTCAATGTCCTGGAGCTTGCAGGCGGCAATGTTGCTCAGGATATTGACCCAGGAGTTGGGTGTCAATTGCCACACCCCCAAGTCGTACCCCTTCAGAATCTTCCAGATGCCGCGGTGAAGGGGAAAGCGGAGGCCGGCTTCTATCACCGCCTCATAACAGACAAAGTAGTTGTCTGCATTCTCAATATCATCCCCCAAGCTAGAACAACCTCAGCCGGAGGGACGATGATGTCCTAGTCATCCCCAAAGGGGTGTTGTTGTTTGAAAGCCTCAAAGCCGCTTTCAAGAAGAGCCCTGTCTCCAGGCTTCATCCGGGTTTTTGTAAGATTCGGGTTTATTTCTTTCTTTGCTGTTTGGCGATAAGCCTCAGCAAGGTCCTCTCCATCAGAGCCGGATTCCTCTGGCCCTTCAGCAGCCTTTTCGGCTGAGTTATTTGGTTGGTCTGGAGAGGAGGCGGTCTCCTCACCGTCTCCCCTCGAGTCGCTGTTGCTGGAGGTAGACGGGGTGTCCTCAGCTGAATTACTTTGCTCAGCCGCTTCATAGTCCTCCTCCCTCACAGCTTCACTTGCGGGCACTTCCCTAGTGCGCCGCTTGCTGGGCTTGGTAGCCGTTTGCTTAGTTCTGGCCATTGTGTCCTGCACAGACACAGAGAGGGAAGAATCCGGAGATGAGCAAAGCACTCTAGAAACTCCAGACAAGGCACCCCCGGTTCTAGACTCAGCCGTCCCTGGTGACCGGCTGAGCGTCCTATGCAGTGCCGTGTGTGCAAATGGAGAGTTCATTTTATTTTTGAAAAATAAATGTATACAGCCGGAAACGAGTGTATACAGGCTAAAGAAAAAGAAAAAGAAGAAAACATAAAGAAGGAAACGGATAGTTACCTTACTTTGAGTTCTGAAAATCTGAAAACGGCAAAGTAACCGGTGACCGGGTGACTTCGAAAGAGCACACGGAAATCTTGAAACTTGCTTAAACGCAGCCGGGATCAGAGCACCTCTCTCTAGAAAACTCTCTTTCTCTCTCTAAAAAGTCAAGGATGTAAAAAGTGAAGAGGAGAGGGGGGGGGGGGGTAAAACCCTATTTATAGGGGGTGAAACGGCACGAATCCCCGTCACCACTGTAAAAAAATAGCCGTTTTCACTGTTCACCCTTCATGGGCCGACACGTGTCACAGGCGCCACGTGGCCTGCCACGTGCCACCTGTGAGGGGCAAATGTTTAGAGAATTTTTACCCTAGACAAGTGGACCAATGAGGAGGTGCCACGTGTCAGAGGCTGGCAGGTCATCCTTGGCCAATCTCCAGCTGACACGTGGCCTCTCCAGATACTTTCTTAGAATTGCGGCCTTCAAGGGCCCAATTCCCCAAAATCTGCTATTTGGCGGCGCAGCCCATCAGTCCTAGGTCAGAATGACCTAGGGAGGGGCACTTTCCCAATGACCCTATAAATAGGGAGATATTCCCCCAAATTAGGGGACATTCAGAAATTTACTATCATTTATAACATCCTACTTTCTCTCTTATTAGAGACCTCCTGAGCTTGGAATCCAAGCAAATCTTCACCTAAATTTCCGCACTTTTTTATTCTCCTTCAAGTTACTAACTTGAGCGTTGGAGGCGGAGCACCACCCAACCGGTGTCTCCGTTGTTTTTGCAAGTACAGAGTCAGCAGGACCAGTCTTCGAGTTGTAACTCTCCCAAGGGACAAAAACACCCAAAACACCATTGTTCAGAGACGAGTGAACATTCCTCAAGAAAGCTCCATTGTTCAGAGACGAGTGAACGATCCTCAAGAAAGCTCCATTATTCAGAAACGAGTGAACATCAACAACAGCAAGATGACGTTCTCTAGCTTGTGGAAGGTCATCAAAACAAAATGCAACAAAAACGGTTACCCCAAAGACGTGTGTTCAACGGTGCAAGATACGCGTTTCTTAACTCTTTTATCTGTTTTAACTAATGCAAGTTTGCAGGTATCGGCGTTACAAGAATGATTTGGGATCGCCGAATGTTCTTAATCATTCTCTGTCCCTATCCCTACTTTGACTTTTGTTTTCGAAACATGCGTATCTCCAAACTCAGTCAAAGTGGGGGCTTCTGTAGACACCCATTTGTGTCTCCCCAAAAAACCAAACCCAGTGATGAATGAATACCTTTCCCGTCGAACCATAATCGAATGAAGAGAATGTGTGAAAAGTTAAGTGTTGCGGTTAGTTTTTATTAAAATTCTTTCTCTTTGTTTTTGAAAACAACTCTATTTTATGAAAATACCAATCCAATTTAGTTTGGTCCGGACAAAGGTCCAATAATAGTGTAGTTGGATGGGGCTTGCAAAGAGCTTTCAACAATATATTATAAGCCCAATTCTGATGAGTATTGAGCTAGTTATGGCCATAATACTAAACTGGGCCCGGTTTGTTCTTTACTTATGGCCCAATGATCTAGAGGAGGGCCTATTATTAATTACTATTCCTAAAATTACTAGGATTAATTATAGTTTTCTAGAATTCTCTAGAAGGTACTTTAAATTCTAGTAGAGTTAGGATTAATAATTATATTTTGATGAGTTTTATTTGGAATAAAATATTATTTAATTAAAAATACGATTTCAGCTTCTGTGCGGATTCCGTATATCAAATTTGGTTAAAGAGCCAGGCTGTCGCCAAACGACAAGTCTGTCACCTTGCAACAAAGTGGTTTTGCAGCTACAGCTTGTAGTTTTATTCCTTATCAAAATCTATGCTTTTCCGGACTATTTTTCTTAAAAATAGGGTCCTTGACTTTCGTTTTTGAATCATCAACTCTCATCAAGGCTTACTTGATATTCTCTCTCTCTTTCTAAACCAACCCTTTTGCAAACACGATTCCGCACTCACAAGATCTTGAAACACCTAGCCAAGTTCGAAGTTGCCTTCGCCCTAGACGTGAAAGATTTATACTTTTCTGAGGGTTTGGTCCCAAATCTAGTCTAAACTTTTTAACTCTTTCTTTCAATTTATTAATTTAATTCTTTGATTTTATTATTTTCATTGAAGTTTACTAACGCGTGTATTTTGTTATTAGAAAGAGGTACGAGGCTTCAAAGTAAGTAATTAGCTTACTCTCTATTTATTTCAATGTAGAAAGCATGCTTAGATTTGATTAATTCCTAGTATCATGTTAGGATGTTATTATTGCTTTCTAGTATCATGTTTAGGGTGCCTTTTATTCTTTCTAATATCATGTTAGTACCATGTTAGGGTTAAAGCTTTGATTTTTAATGCTTAGTGACATTCTAGGATTGGTTATTAATCATGTTACTATCATGCCTAGGATCTTGCTATTATTATTAAGCTTTATTATATAACATGATTATTGTTATCATTATTATTATTATGTTGCTTTGTATATTCTTGTTATTACTTGATCACGCCTTTTATGCATGTTTAAAGGGAATTTGTACTTGAAATCACGCTTAATAAGATAATTAATAATTTTATTTAGGCTAATATGATTTTAATTCAAGTGATCGCCAATAATAGTTTTGTTTGTGCATTAATATTCAACCAACATAGATTAAATAGGTTTAGGGCTAAACCTAATGATTGCATGTTAGTCAAAAAGCGCGCATGAATACGAGTAGAATAAAGTAGAGGCCTATTTTATAGGGCGGGTTCTTTCTCTTTTAGATTGGGTTCGAACCCTCATCCCCGAACCCTATTTGGTTCAAGACTTTTGGAGTTGACGATCTCATGGATCGTTAAGGGGTGTAACCTTCACCCTGTGAACGGTTTACAAGTTCCTAAAACTTGTTGGCGACTCTTTTGCTCTCTTTTCTTTCCCTTTGGACGCCACCATACTTAAGTGTATGATCACATTGGGGTTCAAGCTTGAGGTTATGATGCTTGAAATATTCCCTACATTCACAAAAACTAGCCATGTGCTCATCTAAATATGGGTGAACATCTGCAACATGGTGCAACACATAAAGGTGTGCTTGTAAGAACTGATCTCGATCAGGTGACATTCGTTTCGACCCAATTGTGCCATGACCATCAAGTCTCCCTTCATGTCGAGAAGTAGGAAGACCAATAGGTTCAGCAACGGCTAACTAGTTGGCCACAAAATTACCAATCTTCTCATTCACGGTCCCTTGAATCATGCTTCCTTCCAGGTGTGTTGGATTCCTTACTTTATCTTGCAATGCGCCCATGTGTCTTTCAAAAGGATAGCACCACCTCAAGAAAACTAGACCGCACAACTTAATCTCATGCACCAAATGAAGAATGAGATGCACCATTATGTCAAAAAATGAGGGTGGGAAATACATCTCAAATTTGCACAAAGTCACAACCACATCCGTTTGCAAAGCATCAAGTATACAAGGATCAAGCACTTTGCTACATATTGTGTTGAAAAACGAACATATGCTTGTAATAGCTTCCCTCACGTGCTTCGGTAAAATACCACATATTGCAATCGGTAGAAATACTTGCATCATTATGTGACTATCATAGGATTTCATACTTGTCAGCTTCAATCCTCTACTTACGGATACAAATCTTTTCATATTAGATGCATACCCCGATGGAACCTTAATGCTGTCAAGACATGCACAAAACATCCGCTTTTCTACCCTTGACGTAGCAAGCCGGTGGTATATACTTCTTCTCAACCTTTCCTATACCCTCGTCTCCATTCTTTGAAGCATCTGCGGCCTTTCCCTTTCCCTTGCTCTTTCCCTTTCCTTTTTTCAAAACATTTACATTTTCTTGTTTCGATTCCTTTCCCTATCTATCCTTTCCCTTTCTAACCTTGTCTTGAGGCCACAATTCCGGAAGAATCCCCATCTCTTGCAAATCTAACCGTACACCATTTCCATCCTTTGTTTTGCCTTGAATATTAAAAAGCATTCCCACAAGAGCATCACACACATTCTTCTCTATATGCGTCAAATCAAGACAGTGCCTAACATCATGTTCTTTCCAGTACGGAAGTGTAGGGAATATTTCAAGCATTATGATCCCAAGCTTTAACCCCACTATGATCATACACTTAAGTATGGTGGCGTTTCAAGGGAAAGAAAAGAGAGCAAAAGAGTCACCAACAAGTTTTAGGAACTTGTAAACCCAAAACGATCCAGGAGATCGTCAACTCCATAAGGTCTTGAACCAAATAGGGTTCGAGGATGAGGGTACGAATCCAATCTACAAAAGAAAGGACCCGTCCTATAAAATAGGCCTCTACTTTGTTCTACTCGTATTCATGTGCGCTTTTTGACTAACATGCAAACATTATATTAACCCTAAACCTATTTATCTATGTTGTTTGAATATTAATGCACAAATAATACAATTATTGGTGATCACTGGAATTAAAATCATATTAGCCTAAACCAAATTAATAATTATCTTATTAAGCGTGATTTCAAGTACAAATTCCCTTTAACATGCATAAAAGGTGTGATCAAGTAATAACAATATAAATCAAGCAACATAATAATAAGCAACATAATAATAATCAAAATCATGTTAATAATAAAGCTTAATAATAGCAAGATCCTAGGCATGATACTAACAAGATTAATAACAAATCCTAGCATATCACTAAACAATAAAGATCAAAGCCTTAAGCCTAACATGGTACTAACATACTATTAGAAAGAATAAAAGGCAACCCTAAACATGATACTAGAAAACATTAAATACATCCTAACATGATACTAGGAATATTAAACAATAATAGACATGCTTTCTACATTGTGAAAGAAATAGGGAGTAAGCTAATCTACTTACTTTGAAGCCTCGTACCTCTTTCTAATAACAAAATACACAAGTTATTAAACTTCAATGAAAATAATAAAGAATTAAAGAATTAAATGAAAAATCAAATTAAATAAAGTTTTGACTAGATTTGGACCAAACCCTCAGAAAATATTAAACCTTGCACGTCTAGGGCGAAGGCAACTTCAAACTTGGCTAGGTGATTCTAAGTCTTGTGAATGCGGAATATTGTGTTTGTAAAAGCTAGTTTAGAAAGAGAGAGAGAGAAAGAATTAAGTAACTCTTAATGGGAGTTGATTGTTGATGAGAGTTGATGAATAAAAATAGAGGTCGAGGACCCTATTTATAGGAAAATAGTTCGGAAAATCATAGAATTTGATAAGGAATAAAACTCCACTCTGTCGCCAGAAAACTGGACCTGTCGCCAGAATTTATCTTGTCGCGAGGCGACAAACCTGTCGTTTGGCGACAGAGACAGTTTTTGCGGATTTTGTTTTTATCATATCTTTTGATATAGAAGTCCAAATAAGTCATATAATATGTCGTTGGAAATCTCTTGAAGTCTATTTTCTAATTCCATTAGAGTCGGATTAAAATCTTTTGTAGATAAAAAGATATGGCCGAAATAGTGAAAGGGTGTCAGTTTTGGATAGAGTTTCGTATTCCTTTCATATCTTTTTCGTTATAGCTTGGAATTAATATTATAATATATCATTGGAAAGATAATTTCAAGATCTATCCAACCATATAAAATTTGGATAAAATATATCAGCCACGAAAATAATATGTGACTATCTTTGAACATGTTTAAATTCAAATAGAATTAGGACTTTATAAAAGGAAAGTTTTATATAAATCAAATTCCTTGATCTTATCTTTTCAAAAAAGGATAATTAAGATATTTTAGAAACTTATAGAAGATTCTAATCAATTCTAATTACTTTAGGAATAGGATTAAACCTTTGGACCCTCCTCGTGATCATTGGGTCGTAGGTAAAATCCGGTTTGGGCCCAATTTAGTATTTTAGCCATAACTTCCTCATTATTCATCGGAATTGGGCTTATAATATATCATTGGAAAGGTCTTTTCAAATCCCATCCAAATACACCATTATTGGACCCTTATCATGGACCAAACTAAATTGGATTGGACGTTTTCATAAAATAGAGTGGGTTTTCGAAAACAGAAAGAAAAGAATTTTAATAAAAACTAACCGCAACACTTGACTTTTCACACTTTCACCTCATTCGATTATGGTTCGACGTGAAAGGTATTCATCACTGGGTTTGGTTTTGGGGAGACACAAATGGGTGTCTACAGGAAGCTTCCACAAGATTGATTCTTTTTTAAAAAGAGCAGTTGAGACCGGAGCCTTTTTAGATTTTCCAAACACCGTTCGTATACCCTTAACTCAAGCATAAACCTCAACACCGGTCAATGGCCAAGGTGCAGTCTCCTCTTCCACTGTCCCATCGAAAGCCTTTTTTTGCCTACGGTACAGGTGATCACGCCTAAGGAACCTTCGAGTCCTTACGTACACATCTTTGTGAGAATTCTTAAGGTATATGCTTGATGTGTCATCAATACATATGGGGCATGCTTTTTTTCCTTTAACCTTGTACCCACACAAGTTTCTGTATGCAAGAAAGTCATTCATGGTCCACACATAAGGGCTGCACGCAATGTGAACATCTCGTTCTTATGAGCATCAAAACAAGAAACTCCTTCGTCCCACATCTTTCTCAAATCGTCAATTAGTGGTGCAAGGTAAACATCTATGTCATTTCCAGGTTTCCTAGGCCCCGTTATTAGCAGTGAAAGCATTATATACTTCCGTTTCATACAAAACCAAGGAGGCAAATTGTAGATCACTAAAAGAACCGGCCTTGTGTTGTATTAGGTACTAAGAGTGCCAAATGGATTCGTCCCGTCAGTGCACAACCCAAGTCTTAAATTTCTGACTTCATCACCAAACTCCCCAAACTTCAAACTAATGTTCTTCCATTGCGGGGAGCCAGCCTGATGCTTCACCATTCTGTTTTTCTTTCTTCCCTCGGCATGCCACCTCAAGTTTTTAGCGTCTTTTGGTGTTGAGAATAGACGCTTAAACCTTGGAATAATAGGAAGATACCACAACACCTTAGCAGGAGGTCCCTTCGTACCAGGATTGCAACTCATGCGCTTGTAGCGCGATTGCTTGCATCGTGGATGCTCCTCCAATTATTCATACTCATTTCGATAAAGAATACAATCATTAGGACATGCATGTATCTTCTTATACTCCAAACCAAATGGACACATGAGCTCCTTTGCATAATAGTAAGACTTAGGAATTTCATTCCCATCAGGCAACATCTCACTTAATGCGGTCAACAAAGAAGTAAAACTAATGTCCGTCCACCCATGCTTCGACTTAATGTTAAAAAATGTTAGTACGGCAAAAAGTTTGGAGTATTTTTTGCACCCAGGGTACAGAGGCTTTTTGGAAGCCTCCGATAATAACTCAAACACATCACCTTCAACACCATGCAATATCTCATCCACGTCTTCATCCTCGACCTCATCCACTGGATCATCCTCAGCTCCATCCTCACCACTATCAATAACATATTCATCATTCTCGCATTCCTCGTCCACATGAATCTCATTGCTTCTATCATGCACATCATTCCCATCAAGATCCCCACTATACTCTCCACCTTCACCATGCGAAATCCACACATGGTATTTAAGCCTAAACCCACGACAAAGTACATGATCTCTAATGATTGTAGCACTATTGACCACCTTCACATTATTACAATCAACACACATACAGTATATGCCTTCCTCACCCATTTTGCGCTGATAAGATAAAGTCGTCTCGTAAAACTCTTAAACCCCATTCCAAAATTCCAATTTATCACGTCACGTCTACCATACATCCAACCACGATCCTTCTCCATTCAGTAAATTTTCTCTAAACAGATATAGCAACATATTATGAATAATGTATAATTGCTATATATTTTATGTAAATCAACTTCAAGTACCCATCGTGAATATACCATTCATATAGTGAAAAAATGCATGTTTCCAAAGTGTCCTTATCACTCCAACCTAACCCATCCTTGAATGTCTACTCTCACTAGTGAATGTATGTCAACTTTGCAATTTTAAGGAAAATCCGGCAGTACTTCCCCTCAGTTATCCAAGTACACGATGTAGATAATTACTTACCCACATATGTACCCAAAGAACATGGTGAAGAAATGGAAAGCCAATATGTTCCTTAAAATCGAAAAAAAAACATACATTCACCACCTAAGTGAGAGTAAACTTTCAAGAATAGTCCCAACCGGGGACTATTCAAGACTTTCTCCTAATGAGAAAGTCTTAAACGGGTATCTAGACGTATGATGATGCAAACATTCAACATATTGTTGTATTTATTTGTAATTAAACAAGACACAACTTGTAATATCATGAACACACTTTTATCAAATGGATAAATAGAAAGAAATATAGCTTAGTAAAGTTTATAGTTCATACCAATATATCAAGTACAATGGATGTAATGTCTTAAACTTCCCACTTGAATAGCTAACAAACTTGTGCTTCACTACATATGAATCTATAAAAATAAAAAATAAAACAAAAAATAAAAGTTAGTAATTATTTAATAACTATAAAACAACCTAAAATTACACATTAAAACATACCAATTAATAATTACACATTAAAACATACTACCAAAATTCAACTAATTAAGTAAAAAGGTTACTAATAATCTCTAATTTATTCAAAATTACCCATTAAAAATTATAAAAATTCAAATAAGTAACAAGGTTACTAGCTAATCTCTAATTTATTCAAAATTTTCAAATAGCAAAACCTAAAATTCAGAAAAATTAGGGTAAAATTATATTCAAAACTTAACTTTAATTTGCCTAAAAAATGTTCAAAATGTAAAAGAAATTAATACTAACCCTAGGTGGAGGTGGAAAGGGAGGACAGATGGACGGTAGAGGACGGTGGTCGGTGGAGGAGGGACCTCGGTCAGTGGCGCGGCGGCTTGGGCGAACAGGTGGCTGGATCGGTGGACGGTGGTCGCTGCTTGCTGCTTGTGCTTAGAGGAGGGCGACACAGGTGTGTGCATGTGGTGGAGGGGGTGCGCGGAGGTGGTGGAGGGTGGTGCGCTGGCTGTGGCGTCAGTGGTGGCGTTCGTGGTGGCAGGTTTTTAGGAGATTGAACTGAGAGACTGAGCTTTGGTCGAATAAAAATGAAAAAAGAAAGGGAAGAGAGAAGGAAAAGAAAGGCACCCTTTTTTTTAATTTGATTATTGCCAGTGGTTCAAAACCGGTGGCCTTTATCATTTATGCCACCGGTTTGGTTTGAGTTGGTGGCAATGTACATATGCCTAATCCCGCCCATTTTTTAAGCCACCGGTGTTCAAAAACCGGTGGCCATTGAGCGGTGTCTTTTTGTATTTTTCTACTAGTGAAGAAAAGTAAGCAAGGAAAATTAGTTATAGTCTTAAAGCCAAAGCAACACTCAAATCTAAATTTTAAAACGTAATTTTCATAATCATACTTTCATTGTCACAAAGGAACAAACATCAATTTTTGCATTAATTTTTATAAGAGAACTTTATAATTTGGTAATTTGCAAAATTACCTATGTCACATTTACACCAAGATTTAATAAACATATAACAATAATAAAATGAATTATATAATTTAGATTAGTGGATTATATAAACCATATTATGTAGCACCACTTTAGCATTGTTATTTAAAATAGATGGAAGTTAAATTCATTCAAACAAAACTAAGTAACTAAATCAAATGAAAGTTGAATGCATTGAGCATGAAACAGTTCTAATTGAATCAAATAAAAGTCAAATCCATTGAATAACACTAATTGAGTAAGATGAAAGGCAAATGCATTCATCAAAGCTAACTGAATCATAGGAGAGTGAAATAGTTTTAACAAAACTACTTATTAGCTCGTATGATAGTCCAATGTTTGAATTAGATCAAATCATATCAACAATGAGTGTAATTAAATCATGTGAAAGTCAAATGAATTCAACAAAGCCAATTAGATCATATGAAATTCAAGTGCATTTTTATTAAATCATGTGAAATTCAAATGCATTCAACAAATCCAATTGGTTCATATGAAAGTCAAAAGCATTCAACAAAGCCAATCGAATCATTTTAATAAGATGAAAGTGAAATGCACTAAAACATAGGTAATTGAATCAATTAAAATAGATGAAAGCCAAATTCATTCACAAAGTGCTAATTGAATCAATTGAATGAGATGAAAGTCGAATTCATTCACACATAGCTAATTGAATCGATTGAGTAAGATGAAAGTCAAAATTATTCACACATTGCTAATTGAATCAATTAAATGGTATTAATGTCGAATTCATTCACACATAACTAATTTAATCAATTGAGTAAGATGAAAGTCAAATTCATTCACACGTAGCTAATTGAATCAATTGAATGATACGAAAGTCGAATTCATTCCGCATGTAGCTAATTGAATCGATTGAGTAAAATGAATACACAGTTTGGTCTGGACCGTAACCAAACCAGACCAACCGCATTTTAGCGGTTTGGTTTGGTTTACGGTTTGGAAAAATATGGTTTGGTTTCGATTTTTGGGGAAATATGGTTTGCGGTTTGGTTTGGTTTTTCGAAAATTATAAACCAAACCAAACCGTAAACCAGTAATCCGCATTTTAATTTTTATACAATTTTTAATTAAATTAAAATAGTTATTATATATTATAAAAAAATTGAAAAAATGAAAAAAAAAATGAAAAATCATTAGAAGACTATACGGTCAGTATACTACTATACTCTATACTCATTCTCAAATATCAATACTTAAAATTCAATAGGTTATATAACTCATAGCACTTGATTAGTTGGTTGTTATTTTTATTAAAATTTGTAGTAAAATTTAATCCCTTTGGGCTAATTATTTAAACTTTATTATAAATTTATTAATATTTACAATTTTTTAGGAAAAAATGTCGTCTCATCATAAACCGCAAACCAAACCACACCAAATAGCATTATTACGGTTTGGTTTGGTTTGGAAAATTGACCAAACCGTATTTTGCGGTTTGGTTTGGTTTAGACGCAAACCGCACCAAACCAGACCATGTTCACCCCTACACATAGCTAATTGAATCAATTGAATGAGATGAAAGTCGAATTCATGCTCACATAGCTAATTGAATCAATTGAATGAGATGAAATTCACACATAGCTAATTGAATCGATTGAGTAAGATGAAACTCAAATTCATTTACACATTGCTAATTGAATGATATGAAAGTCGAATTCACTCACACATAGCTAATTGAATCGATTGATTAAGATGAAAGTCAAATTTATTCACACATATAGCTAATAGAATCAAATTGACTAAGATGAAAGTCGATCATTCACACATAGCTAATTGAATCAATTGAATGAGATGAAAGTCGAATTCATTCACACATAGCCAATTGAATGGATTGAGTAAGATGAAATTCAAGTTCATTCACACATAGGTTGTAACACCCCGTAATTTTGAACTAAGGTTTTTCGCGCACTATTCACTAATACTTTGATTTCTGTTAATACACTACTACAATTGTTGCAAAATCCAATGATCTTAACAACAACGTGTCAACAAGGAACCGTTATATTAGGTAGCTTTAAAAATATACTACTATGTATGACAACTCTCCTTCTTGAACCATTGTTATAAGTTGATATCTTTAACAACGAATTATGAATTAGACAACGTTTTATATTTAACCGGTGTTAAAGGAATACAATTTTATTAACGGGCCTTTGGTAAGCGTTGTTAAAGGGCCTTAGTATCTTCTAGTATAATTCCAATAAAAATTTTCTGCTTTGTAAAAAAAATAAAAAAAATATCCAATAAACCCCCCAAATTTATCCCAAAAAAAGTATAAGCTTATCCCACTCTCCCACAAAACCCACTCACAATAGAATTTGGCGGGCTCTAAAACTCTACTTCTTCGCTTCCACTCTCCATAAATGTGATGAAACTGCTACTATTCCACTCTCATTGTTTCTGTCACGGTCATATATATAAGGGGGAAAAAAAATCAAATCTCACTTTTCTCTTTCCTCATTCTGGTTTGCAAGACATATTTCGGTACGGTATTCTATCAATTCATCTTGATTTCTTAGGGTTTATTGCTTGAATTAAACTGATTTGAGTCTAATTTGATGTAATTAGGGAGGTTGAGGTTACGATTTGTGGAGTACATATCAGACAACTTATTTGCGGACTTCGGTAAGTAATTCATCTACTCCGTATTACTATTTTTTAACTTTCTTGATGTTTAATTTGTTTAATTTAAAATGCATGTGGCTTCATTGGCAAGAATCTAGGTAAATTGTTTCATGAAATTAGATGTATGGTGAATAAATTTTGGTCAGTTTACAATGATTAAGAGGATATGTATACATTATAGCTAACACACAATTAATTTAATTTGTATTATCTTTGGTATGTAGCTAATTCAAATTAGTTTCATTCCCATATTGATATTCTGTTTCTTGGATTTGTATGTTGGTTTCTTTCCAATTATAAATAGAAAATACAATTCCATATTGATTTATTGGGATGATGTTGGCTACGGGTGGAATTTAGTGAACTTTTTTTTTAATTGGAGCTTGTAGTATTTAACTTGGCTGTGAATAATTACACAATTCCATGTGCATTTAGAATGATATGTCTTCCGTATTTAGAGTAATAGTTGCTTCTTGTTGGTAAACATAGTCTAACAACTATAATGTAAGGTTATACTCCCTCCGTCCCTAAAAATTCGACCCTTATGGCCTAATTTTAGTCCAAAAATGATCGACCCATTTACATTAAAATACCCACTAATTTACAACAATATTTGTGCAAAATTAGTTTCCCCATATAAAATTTTATTTTTTCATGTATTTTTAATACTTTATCTCTCTACTTTTTTACAAACCCCATGTAAATTTATCTTTCCAATATGTTTTTATTTCGTTTTATTTAAGTTTCTTAATAACTACGAAATCAATCCAAAAGGGTCGAAGTTTTGGGGAAGTATATAGTTTTTTTTGCTTCTGAATGAGGTAAAAGTACTTGACATCCATAATTAGACTTGTAGGCCTAATACACAATAACACTAGAACTTCGTATGTATTACACATCAACAAGAAAGACCCAATTATAAAATAGTGCTTATGGTAATGCCAAAAAAGTACTCTTCCAAACCTCAAGCTATCTCAAGATGTCCAACCTCTTTAATAGATTTAATCACTATGCCAATAAACTGAGTTTCACTCACATATTTTTGTTGTAAGAAATACAATACTAATAAAGGGATTCAAATTACTCCATCAAATTTACGCCCACACTCGAATATATATCATGCATTATTACTTTGTTCATATAATCTATATAATTAATTTGTAAGATAAATTAAAAGACTACAAAAAAAAAAATCTCATTTATCATTTCCTTTTGTATCATTCACCACCGTGGCATGAACCCATTTGGCAGTCAAAGTAGCTCATATAGTGTATTGGAGATGACTTATGTAGCGTTATGGAGACGTAAGCTTGATTATTAAAATATTATTATGATTTTTTTATCCATACATTTGACAATATTTATATTTTACTATTCTTTTAAAAGTTTGAAAAATATTTTCCCATTTGATAGGGCATTACTTATAAATCAAAATCAAGTTGTAGAAAGGAAGAAGGTGAAGAAAAGTACAACTTGGTCCAAAATTCAGGTACTTATTTGCATATCACTTTCATGTCGATAAACTTGTAATATCTAGATTTCAGGGTGCATTTTTTTGTGTTTGTTTAAGATTATGTGATATCTATAACCAAAAATTAAAAAAAAAAAAAAAAAGGAAACAAATGATGAATCTAATTTTTTTTTTTTAAAAGATAGTCATTAGTGCCTATGTGCCTTACACCGTATGATACTAATCTAACCCAAATTTCTTATAGCTTGTCTTTTATAAGTAAGTTGCAATCATTGTTATGTCTTTCCGTTCAATTTATTTTATTTATTTTTATACAGTTTCCTCGTCAAACTAATGGTGTAGATTGTGGTTACTATGTTCTAAGGTTCATGCGAGATATCATTGCTCATAACCAACTACAAATTCCGGAAATGGTAAATTTATTGTAATGTTTTGTTTGTATTAAAAATTAACTATTGCTTTGATTATTGATTAGAATTTTTTCAATATATGCAGTACTTTTCATATTGTTTATGGCCCAACTATACCACGGAGCAAATTGATGAAGTGAAAAATGAGTTGGCACGCCACATTCTCTACTTTGCTAGTTGATTTAGGAAGATAAAACCAATTGGTGGACAAATCATTATGTTTAGATTTCTTATTAGTTTAATTTTTCTTAGATTGTTAAAGTGAAGATTATGAATGCATCGTAGTTTTTTTTTTTCTATTACAATGGACACCATGAAATTTATTAGTTTTTATTTCATATATATATATATATATATATATATATATATATATATATATATATATATATATATATATATATACACATATGTATGTATAAACAAATTCATTTGGTTGTGTAAATTTAGCTGTGTTTGTATTTATAGATAGTCAAATAAAGTTCTTAGTTAATTAACAACAACGATTCAAGATCTTTACTTTAACAACAGATAAATTATTCACATTAACAACGGTTAGAATATCAATATTGACAGTGGTTAAATGGGTAGTCTAATGTTGTTAACACCATACATTTTAACAACGGTTAGAGTAATCGTTGTTACATGATACCACCCTTTACAACAACAATTTCATCTACAACAGTTGTTGACCGTTATCTATTGTTATTTTGAACCGTTGTTAATTAGCAATATTGTGGTAGTGATAATACTACTAATAATAAGGTTATTATATATACACGTTATCAACTTATTCATATTTTGTCATTTCTTCCTGATTTCTGTTATACTCCCTCCGTCCCCTTTTGATAGTACCTTACAGGCAAATTTTAGTCCCAAAATATTCACCCCATTTGCTTTTTCCAACAACCATAAATATTAATTTTTTACTAAACTTCCCTCCAATTTGCAACAATACTTGTGCAAATTTATATTTCCCATGTAAATTTCGTTTTCCCATGTACTTTTATTACTTTCTCTCTCTACTTTTTTGCATACCTAATGTCAATTTACATTTTCAATGTACTTTAACTATTCTTATTTGTGTTTATTAATTCCCGTGAAAATTGCCCAAAAGGGACTATCAAAAAGGGACGGAGGTAGTATGTTATTTTGCATCATGATTAAATTATTATTATTGATTATTATTTTTCTTGATATAATTATTTTTGTTATTGTTGATTATAATATCAATTATTATTATTATTATTATTATTATTATTAGTGTTATTATATGTATATTTTATATTTTATTTGCTTCTTATTTCATTTCTTCTCCTCGATTTTTCGGGCCAACTAGGATTAGCTCGGGATAGAAGTTGGACGATTAATTAACCGTCTAATTAGGCTTGTTTGATCTCCTTAGCCCATGATAGTTCTTAGTTAACAATTGTTAATACTTGGTCTTGAGACCAGCTAGAGTTGGCTGGTCCCTCAGTCAAACATGAACATTTACCCTAATAAAAATGAACATGTTTTAACTAATTTATTTTACAATAATTTTGTATTTCTCAGTAATTCCATGTTCATTTTCACGCACTATGATGTTCATTGTATAAAATAACTGTTCATTTTCTTGTCGTATGATGTTCATTCTTACAAATTAAATGATCATTTTCTTTTTAAATTAATACAAATTTTTTTTGTTTATTCAGTTGTATAAAATGTTCGTTTTTATAATAAAGGATGTTCAATTAACATTAGCATTAATAATGTAATAAAGTGGACATTAACATGTTGTTCATTATTAAAAAAAACATATTGTTGATTTATTTAATTGATATTAAATCATATATATAGTTCAAAAAATTGCAAGATATTCATTTAAGAGAATTGAACAAATTAAGGTATTTTTACTTGAAGCATAAAAAATGTTGATGAATAAGTAAAAAAAAATTTATGTTCATTTTCCTTTTAATTTGGCTGCCTTTGCCTCAGCTTTACTCTCATTCTTCAATCCCACTTTAGCTTCTTCTTCTTCTTCTTCTTCCTCACAATAACTCTTTCAACCGCCTAACTTCGCCAATTTCTACTCAAAAACTCTCCGAATCATTCAAGCTAAGGCTCATACTCGCCCCGCGAAGACCGCACTGCCCCGCCATGTTCAAATTAGGAAGAATGCATTATTGATTTTACCTCTTTTCTCTTGTTGAAATTGAAGCAATTTTTTGGTTTCTGGGTTTGTTTGGTTTATGGGGTTTGACCATTTCCCTTTAATTTTTGTTGGGTATTTTTATTAATAATTGAAATGTTCAACTATATAATATAAATGTACAATCTTTTTTTCAGTTCATAGTCTCTTTATTTTATTCTTATATTGTAAATGTTCATTTTTATACATTGCAATGTTCAATTACTAAATGTTCATTTTTTTTTCTAGAAAATGTTAATTTTATTTCTAGCAAATGTTCATTTTTTTTAGTGCGGGACCAGGTAGCTATGGCTGAGTGTAGCCTCATTTTTTATGCCTAATCTTGTGCCTATCATGATCTATTATGTTTTTAGAGGGTGTATGTTGATGGGCTAAGATCAATTTTGGGTTTAAGGTTGGTTTTTGGTGAATTTATTGTGCAATATGCTGCTGAATTCTGATTAGGGGCTGCTATTTTGTCTTGTTGTTTTTGCCATGTTAAATTCATGAATTTAAGCCTATCTTGTATGTATGCATTGCATAATATATGGTTTAATATGTCATAGTTTGATTTTATCATTTTGGCAAGGAATATGTAATTGTGAATATTAATTAAAATTGTGTGTTCAAGTGAGTTTGATTTTCTAATTTTTCCTTCGTTCTTTTATTATTGCATCACTTCCTTTTTTAGGAAGTTTCATAAATATTGCACCATTTCCTCTTTTAGAAAAAAATTATTTATGTTCACATTATAAATACCCAACATACCCTTGCTTTTTCACACTTACTTTTTAGTTTATCAATATGTCACATGGGCAATTTTGTATTTTTACCTTTCTCTCTTTTACTTTTTTCCACTACTATAATATTTATACCCAACTTCTATGGTGCAATAATAAAAAAACGGAGGAAGTAAAATAATTTTTTCTTATGCTATAATAAAAATGGTTTTTTAAAGTGTCAAGTAAGTTGTCGATGTCGTTGTGCTTTGAAGTAGAACAAACTGAACACTCTGACTCAACAAAAGCTACTCTTCACCTGAAAATAATATTTAGGTTCCACAATCAGTGGGGAACAACTAACAATTCCCCGCAAAACTTGTAGAAACACAAAGCTAAGCATAGAATAAAGTATGGAAGCAAACAAATAACTAATACAACATACATACATGTCAAGCAACAACTTAATAACATACAAAAGATAAACAAGTTTATATACGTAGATAAGAATACAGTTCAAAACATGCAACATGATTACAATACATAGCAAACATATATATTGAACAATGTAATTATACTACCACAAAATTACAGAGTAAGAACTAATAGCACCCAAAACGGAGCAATAAACTCATAAAAACAATTATTAACACTTATAAAGATTCTTTAAAGAAATTCAAAAATTCTTGACTTGGCTTAAGAAGGCCTTCTCAAAAGCGTAATAACTTTAAAATAAGGAATTTTAACTTTTCGAAAACTGATCCATAGTGAGGCAAGTATATAAAATATGAACACCGGTGAATCCCGCTGCCCACCACCAAAGGTTTGTTAGAGCGAACCTACAGACGATTCTGCATCCGTCTGCGTCGAAGAATGGCCAAACTCCAGTTTTCCTACTCAAATTCCGAAGCCCGAGTAGTTTCGGACGACAACAATTAATCTAGGAAATTACATCTCAAATTTCGCAGCCCAAGATGCTGGCATGTTCCAACCATTGAATTCCGCAGCCCAATGGTTGTCTTACACTCACGAATCATGTAAAACAGTAAGAAATACTTGTTCAAAGTCATCCAAACACATTTAGGGATCATCAACCCTAATTAAAATACTGCAAGTCTTTACTTCTACGACCAAAATTCAACAAAAAACTCTAAAAGAGTTTAACTTCAAAATTCTTCAAAATATACAGAATAACTCATATATCATAACAAGGTGTCACTCTTATTGTCTGGATTTGGGTTGCAAAGCTAATTATAATAAAATATCACAATACACTTTGTACACAACCCTTGGCGAAGCGGTGCTAAAAACAGTGTTATTCTACTTCAAAGCACAACGACATCAGTTTGTTCCCTAGTAGTTTCATTGACTTTCATCTGTTATCTTTTAGACTTCTTTTATTTTGGGATAGTTGGTTTTGAGGTTGTTCTACCTCGTTGAAAGTTTATTTGATCGTTTGGTATTTTTTTCCTTTTTACTATTTTTACTTCAGTTATTTATTTATTTCCTTTAGTTTTTAGTAACCTTTAGAGTGACATCACCGTCTCGACATTATTTCCGCTAACATCTCGCCTTTTGTTTTAGACGGGGTGTTACATAGGTAATTGAATCAATTGAAATGGAGGAAAGTCAAATTCATTCATACATAGCTAGTTGAATCGATTAAGTAAGATGAAAGTCAAATTCTTTCAAACATAGCAAATTGATTCAATTGAATGAGATAAAAGTCAAATTCATTCACACATTGCTAATTAAATTAATTGAATGAGATGAAAGTCGAATTCATTCACACATAGCTAATTGAATCGATTGAGTAAGATGAAAGTCAGATTCATTCACACATGGGTAATTGAATCAATTGAAATAGATGAAAGTCAAATTCATTCACACATAGCTAATTGAATCGATCGAGGTAGATGAAAGTCAAATTCATTCACACATAGCTAATTGAATCAATTGAGTAAGATGAAAGTCAAATTCATTCACACATAGCTAATTAAATCGATTAGGTCTTGTTTTAATATATATTGAGGAGAATGGAGTATTCTAATTCTTAATTGATCTCTTTCTTCTCTGATCCGATAAATCGTACTACCACTTCTCTATTGAAGTAATTTCAAAGGTCCTCTTCCATTGAAGCAACTCATGAGGTAGGAAAACTGCTATTTCGATTAATTAATTTCTAAAACCGCAACTAGAAAACGGGGTTTTAGTATAAGAAAACTTAATATCATAAATTTTTTTGATACTGACAAAGTCAATAGTATCTGATTTTTTTCTGACACTATTTCCTAGTTGTTTGCACAGACAAGTATTAGACTTTACTATATGTCAAAAAAAATTTTATCTGATACAAATGAAATATTATTGTCAGATATTAATAATTTGTTGACTATCGAAAATAATTTTGTTACAAATAGACAATTTTGTAACAAATCTTTCCGATACTAAAGCCAATTAGCACATTTCGGGTTTGGTAGGACGAACCTGTGTTCGATCTCCCGCAACAACAATTGGGAGGGGACTGGAACCTAATCCCCCAAAATTGATCCTCGAATTCGAATTAGCCCAAATGGTGAACTGGATGGAACACCAAAAAAAAAAAAGCACATTTCAGATTTGGCGGTACAACAAAATTTTAGCTAGGGTTGGCGACTTGGCGGTACATTAAAATTTCAGAGAAGTTCAAATCATCAATTGTAAACTAACACTAAGCATCAAGTTAATTGCAATTTAATTCATTACGCAATTTACCTTCACAATTGGATCTTCACAAAAGAAGAATATAATTGTTCAACCTATCGATCCCCAACATAAACTCATGCTTGTACATAAGTTTTGGTTCATAAGACATAAAAACACTACTTCGAAATTTCTTATATTTCTTATTATTTTTTTCAATTACATCATAATTAAACACCAACAACAATTTTAACCAATATTAATTAACCATTGTATTGTATTCTTATTACCACTAATAATTCCACAATTAAATAAATAAATATTAATAAAATTACACCTAGCACCTTAAGCTCAAAATAAATATGTTAAAATACTTCGATTACATATTTATACCAACATTCAACAAATGTATACTTTTTAATTCGTAAAACTAACTTCACACCACCAAACATCAATTAAAGATCAACAATGAGCGTCAAGTCAATCACAATTTAATTTGTAACGCAATCTTACCTTCACAATTAGATCTCCAAAAGAAGAATTTAATTGTTTAATTCATCGATTCTTAACATAAACACATGCTTGTACATAAGATTTGGTTCATAAGACATGAAAATACTACTTCGAAATTTCTTATATTTCTATTTTTTTTTTCAATTATGTCATAATTAAACACCAACAGCAATTTTAACCAATAGTAATTAATTATTGTATTGTATATTTATTGCCACTAATTATTCCATAATAAAATAATTAAATATTTAAAAAAATTACACCTAGCACCTTAAAGCTCAAAATCAATATGTTAAAATACTTTGATTACATATTTATACCAACATACAACAAATGTAAACTTTTTAATTCATAAAACCAACTTCATATATACAAACAAACAACTGATATGAATGGTGTCCTTCGAACAAGTGTATATTCCAATAGAGGGTTCGGAATCATTAGAAAGCTAATTATTCAGTGGGGTCAAGTTATCGGAATGCCTAGGTATGAACAAAAACGTTGGATTCCGAGCTTAGAGCGTCGAAACTGAGCATCGTAAGTCAAGTTGAATTTGGGAATCAAAGAGACATAAAAATCACCCAAACAACAAGTCTAAATATAGCCCTAACTTTGCATTGGCCTAGCCAAGCGAGGGCTAGGCAATATAGGGTTGCTAGCCATTGCCGCTAGTATGTTCGCAAGCCCAACAACCCCATACATGTGCTGCCTGGGGCTTGTTGGTCGAGTTTGCATGCTAGCATAGCTAACAAGGCCAGCCGCAAGCTAGCGCGCTGGGCCTCGCTAGGTGCTACTAGCATCAGCTAGCCCGAGCTAGCCTGCCCAGGTAGTAGCACACATGGCAAGCTCTTGCTGTTGCTAGCACCAAGCATGGTGCGCGTCACAACAGCAGCGCCAAGTAACAAGCAGCCCGCGTCTGCGTGGCTTGCTGTTGCAAGCTGGTGCAGGAAAGCCCAGCTGGCAGCCTAGCCGTGAGCTCAAGGGATGCCCACATGGCACCCTTGTCGACCAAGGCAAAGGTATGCCATGTGGCACATGCTAAGAGGGGAGAGTTTTTGCTTGGGAATCAAGGAGACCAAGTGGTCCTCCTAGTGGTCCTCACCTAACCACTCCCATGTGTGTGTGCCAAGTGTTGTTTGATTATTTGTCTTGCAATTTAATTTAATTTAGAATTTAATTAATTACTTATTTTTCTCACTTTATCATTTCTCCATGGAAAGATAATAGAAGTTTTTGGGAGCCTTTGCCTTTAAATACCAACTTGAGGAGTTGGGAATTCCCACCTGTGTTGAACTCAATAAGGCATCTCCCATAAGGTGACAAAACCTTTACGTTCGTAATACTCGAGTAGTCTAATTTTGGTCTAGCCTGGCTAAACTTCAGGTGAGGGCCGAACGGGTCGTGTTTGCGGGTGGACTTCGTGGGAGGTTCTCTCATTTACGAAAATTGAGTAGCTTTTGAAGTAAGAGCTCTCTAAGGAGCGAAGCACGCTACAAGGGTAAAATAGTCTTTCTCTATCTTTGTTAATTGTCTTGTCAATTATGCATGTATTAGTTACATTAATTATGAGCGAGTCTAGGGGTCGGGTTTTGTATTCCGCGGGAAGTCGGACTTTCCGAAACCCAACAGCGGTATCGGAGCCTAACTCATTTATTTTTGTAACTAATATATTCAAGGTTTTAAAATGGCTTTAATTTCTGGTTGTGGTTGCTAATTAGATAAGTAGCTCGGTTTTGTTAACTTTAATCGTTTTTTAATTAAAATTTCGGCTCCCGAACCCAGATTTCGACCCAAGACTAGTGAATTTTGGGCGGAATCGATGTTCTGGACGATATCTAATTCTTTTAGGGTTGTGAAAAAGCCAAATTCTGCCCAAAAATGCATGTTTCGAGGGATTTTTTGTTTTGACGAAAAACATTAAATCTTTTAGGAAAAATTGACAAAAATAATACCAACTTTGCTCGTTTGGCCCAAAATAATGCTAACTTATAATTATTTTTTAGTAATCCAAACTTAAATATAAATTTGCTTCCAATGGTCCCAAATGACCAGTAACCCGTTGAGTAGGTAAGTTCTTTTTTCTAAAAAAATTAATGTACACGTGTCATCATATGATTAGTCAAAAATAAGTTTATTTTTTTTATTTATATTATTAGTTTAATTACTTAATTAATTAACATAAAATAAATATTATTAAAAAAAACCACCAATTCAGCCACCGCAGCCCTTAGCCCAGACTGACCCCAACTACCCGCTGTCGGCGCCTAGCTGGCCCATTCCCCCCATCCCACCGGCGAAGCCCAACCCACGACTCTCCCCTTTCCGTTTCATTTTTAGGTTGTTTTGGGGGTTTATGGTTTTAGGGGCAACAAATAAGGAAGTGGTCGTTTCAAGGAGGGAGGGCTGTTTATGCGGTGGATCGGGGAAAGGGGAGGAGGGTGGCGCATTTAGCTAGGGAGATTTGGAGAAGGAGAAGCAGCGGGCCTCGCCGACTGCTGAAGGTTGTTCGTGGGAAGGGGAAAGGGGTGAGGTGGGATTTGCCGGCGAGGTAGGGGGAAAGGTGCCGGCGGGATCTGCCAGCCTTGGAGTGGGCTAGATAGGCGCTGGTAGCCAAGGTAGAGATTAGGCACTGGGTGGCGGTGGCTGGGTTGGTGGAGGCTTTTTTTTTTTTTTTTAAAAAAAAATGTTTTTTAATCTATTAATTTTTTACTTTTTAATTAATTATTTTACTTTAATTTTTAATTTATTTTTATCAATCACATCTTGACACGTGTCAGATGACCTGATATAACAAGTTTTATAACCGATTAGTAACATTCAAAGCAAATTCATATTAAAGTTTGGATTATTTTCAAATAATCGAAAGTTGGATTATTTTGGGCGAATCGAGCAAAGTTGGGATTATTCTTGTCAAATTTTCCAATCTTTTAAACCTTGAATCGTAATGGCATACTAATTATGTTTTCGTGTATGGTTCTTTCCTTTAAGCTTCCGCAGTTATAGACCCCTTTTAAGCATGATTATTGATTAGGGTAAAAATACCCCAAGTACGTGGTCCAATCCCATGATGACATGTGGCCCAATAAATGGGCAACACGTGTCACCATAGGAAGATGACACGTACAATGCACAAGAGAGCACCAGAAATCAACTATATCATGAAAGCCCTCCTTACATCAGGAGGCCCAAAACACTAGGAATGTCGTAAAATGGCGCCCCAAAAGGACACATGTCCTTCACTAATTGCGCAGCCAATCAATGGCCCTAAATCCTATGTCACTTACCCTAAGCGGCACAATTCTCCACCCCTATAAATACCCTAATCATTGATAATGGGAGGGGTGGATTGTGACAAAACATTCTCAAGAGCACTAAAAGCTCCAACTTCTCTTTACTTTCTCTCTCTAAACTTATTTTGTTTGCGGTCACTAACTTGATCGTCGGATTGTTTTGCAGGTGTCCGCGTCCCGTTGCCAGTCAGAGCTTGACCAGTATCTCGTGGGATTCCAGAAAACCTGAAACATTTGGCGTCGTCTGTGGGGATACTCGTCCGTTATGGCAATGGATGGTCAGACACCAGGTGCCGGCCCTCGCCCCGGCAAGGACGACCATGTTGAAGATAGTCACAATAATACATTTTAGCGACCCTCTGACTACTCATTCCATGAGACAGAGGATTGTCCAGTTACTGCTGGTTCGCTCCTGCTCGCTTTGAACAAGCTCGGAAAGGAGATGGAGGGTAAGAGGTCGTCTTCTTCTAGGCAACCGTCTAGGAGAGAAGGAGAGGGCCAACAAAAGAAACCCTAGAGCAAAGCGATCAATGCTGAAGACACTAGAAATACCCCATACCGCCGGCACGAGCGTACGTCGAGGGTGCCAAGGGCAGACCTGACCTGGTTCCTTGACAAAACGTAGTCGGATGGGGGGTAGGCCTGGCGGCTTCAGAAAGAGATTACTGAGCCGTCTCGGCGTTGGAAGGATGCCCGAGATTACCTTCAGCACAAGCAGCGTGAACGAATAGCCTATTCGGACACAGCCTCCACACCGTCAATGCCGGATAATTTCTCAAACCATACCCCCTCCAAGCATACCAGCACGGCAAGGACTAGCAATAGTCAAGCTCATCGGACTCAAACTCCAGTTCCAGTTGCCCTAGTGCAACAGTTTCAATATCCAGCTCCCTAGAATTTTAATGCTTTTCTGCTGACTAACCCTGTTGTCTTTGGACAGTATGGACAGTACGGTCAGCCGTTTGGCCAGACTGCTTACCTGGCCGGATTAGCTATTCAGCCACAACCCATTGATTGGCAAATGCACATGCTGAATCTTGGAGACAAGCCTCCTCCGTCCACCGTCAAGGGTGCGGCACAAGACTGGTTCAATAGTCTACTAGCCGGTTGCATCAACTATTGCACTACTCTAAGCATGCTATTTGTTGGGAATTTTTCTTACAACATCCCGCCGAGGAAGACTAGCCTTAACTTGGCTGCGATCGTCCAAGTCAAGAATGAAGGTTTGCGTTCGTACGTCTAGATATTTAATCAAGAGATAGCCCAAATTCATAATCTGTCGGAAGAAATGGCCTATTCGGAATTTCTCCGGGGGTTAAGGCATAATGGTTTATAATTTGACTTGGTCCGCAAAAAGGTTCCGACATACAGAGGCGTTCTACAGGAAGCCGAAGCTTACATTAAGGCGACAGACTTTTGTTCACTCACTAAAGCTGAAGTACCAGCCAAGGGGGCTGAGAAGAATCAATCATCTCGGCAAGACTCGGTCGGGAAAAAGAAAGAGGGAAGAACAACATTTTTAGTTTAACAAGGATTGTTACTCAATTTTGATGTAGATCAAGGATAAGTTCGAATTTGAGAAGCCCATACCGTTGAGAGGCTCGGTCCAGTACAGAAACAAGAACAAGATTGTCATTGCCATAAGGATGTGGGGCATGATACAAATGAGTGCAACAAATGAGTCCAAGTTCACATACACCCGGACAGACAGCAAGTCCGACAAGAAAAAACAAAATGAGAAAGAAAAAGAGGGAAACAGCACGGACTCTGGTTTTGTGGCTGTCATATCAGGCGACTCAACCATGAGAGGAATCAAGCAGGATGCGTGGAATTTGGGAAAAGAAGTAATGCATGCCAAAGGGGTTAAGGTGGAGCCTTTCCTAGAGATAACTGTGACTGAGGTCAATCGAGGAGAGGTCAAGGCCTTGCACAATGACCCCATGGTATTCATTCTCAAGATAGCCAATTTGAAGGTTAAGAGGATACTGATGGATACGGGCAGCTCGTCCGACATCATCAGCCTTGCCTGTTTGAAAAATCAGAGGTTCCTTGAAGACGCTTTGAAGGATGTCTCTCACCCGTTGGTTGGGTTTGGGGGGACAGTCATTCACCCAATCGGACAGATCGCCTTTCCAGTCTGATTTAGGCAAAAAGGGGCAAGAAGGGACATGGTTGTCCGCTTCCTAGTGGTCAAGGAGCTTACGGGCTATATTGTTATACTCGGCCGCCCCACCCTAATTGCAGCCAAGGCCGTCATTGTGCCTCACTTGATGTTATTGAAGTTTGAAAGGTCGGACGTGAAAGTAATGGTGTCCTTCGAACAAGTGTATTATTCTGATCTTGGAAACTAACTCAAAGAAGCAGAAGACGTACGAACCAAATTTTTAGTTTAACAAGGATTGTTACTCAATTTTGATGTAGATCAAGGATAAGTTCGAATTTGAGAAACCCATGCCGTTGAGAGGCTCGGTCTAGTACAGAAACAAGAACAAGAATGTCACTGCCATAAGGATGTGGGGCATGATACAAATGAGTGCAACAATTTGAAAAGTTTGCTAGACAAACTGGCCGAGAAGGGCATGCTCAATTCGTTTGTGATGAATTCCAAGTTCACATACACCCGGACAGACAGCAAGTCCGACAAGAAAAAACAAAATGAGAAAGAAAAAGAGGGAAACAACACGGACTCTGGTTTTGTGGCTGTCATATCAGGCAACTAAACCATGAGAGGAATCAAGCAGGATGCGTGGAATTTGGGAAAAGAAGTAATGCATGCCAAAGGGGTTAAGGTGGAGCCTTTCCCAGAGGTAACTGTGAGTGAGGTCGATCGAGGAGAGGTCAAGGCCTTGCACAATGACCCCATGGTATTCATTCTCAAGATAACCAATTTGAAGGTTAAGAGGATACTATTAGATACGGGCAGCTCGTCCGACATCATTAGCCTTGCCTATTTAAAAAATCTGAGGTTCCTTAAAGACGCTTTGAAGGATGTCTCTCACCCGTTCGTTGGGTTTGAGGGGACAGTCATTCACCCAATCGGACAGATCGACTTTCCAATCCGGTTTAGGCAAAAAGGGGCAGGAAGGGACATGGTTGTCCGCTTCCTAGTGGTCAAGGAGCTTACAGGCTATATTGTTATACTCGGCCGCCCCACCCTAATTGCAGCCAAGGCCGTCATTGTGCCTCACTTGATATTATTGAAGTTTGAAAGGTCGGACATGAAAGGAATGGTGTCCTTCGAACAAGTGTATTATTCTGATAGCAAATTCAGAATTATTAAAAAGCTAATATATTCAGTAAGGTCAAGTGATCGGAATGCCTAGGTGGAGGCCGCTTCTGATCAGTAATATTAATGTATGACTAATATTACAGCTAAATCTTGACTGAACCCTTCGGATCACACCCAAGCAAATATACAAACCAACTCGACGAATTAACTCGGAAGAAATTAATTCGTCATCCGAGTGTTAAATATTTAGACGTCGGAAATTCGAGCTTAGAGTGTCGAATTCGTGCGTCGAAAGTCGAGTCAAAAATAGTAAAAAGACGAGACGGAAAAATTAGTAATAAATCAACAATGACGAAAAATACCCCTAGCATCGAAATCCCAACTGCTAGGGGATTGTGCAAGCTAGCAGCCCGCACCATGTGCGTGGCATGCTAGCAAGCCACTGCCAGCAGCCCGCAAGCATTGCGAGGCTTGCTGGCGCGCGCTACTGCTAGCAGCCCGCACATGTGCGTGGCTAGCTAGCAGCCCGCACCAACGTGCGTCGGCATGTTGAGCCGAGAAGGCAGCAGCTAGCAAGCCCGCATGTGCAGGGCTAGCTGGGCCGGCTGCTAGGGCCGTGTAAATGGGAGAGCATGTGAGGAGCTTGTTTTTGTATGTGGACAAGTGTCACAAGGAGAGGAAGGAGTGGGGAGTAAGTATAGTCCTCTCCTCTCCAAGTGGTCCATACTCCTCTTTACATATGACTAGGACACTTGTTGATTTATTACTTGCTTGCATAATTAATTTATTTTAGCTTTAAATTAAATTGAGAAATTTCATGATCGCACATTGATGGGTGATAAGTGGCATTTATGGCACTCATTTGGTCCCTTTTTGGATGAATTTCATTTCATTTTATTACTCCTTTATTTAGTTTTCCTTAGTTTTATTCTTATTTTCTTCATTTTATGCTTTTTGTAGTTAGTTTCTCTATTTTATGCATTTTCTAGTTTACTTGTTATTTTTCCCTTTTACTTGCTTTTTATCATTTGTTTGTAGGTTGTGATTCATAGTTCGAGAATTCCCGAGCTTCCTCTCCATGATCTTTCATTGTTTTTCATGCCTAATGATTGTGCAAGGAGTTTCAAGTCAAAGGGGGATCCAAGGAGCATGCTTCAAGGCCTTGTATATGCTCTTCTCATGGCTTATACTCTTCAAGAATTCCAAGGAAGTTGCTGCCTACCTTGTCCTCCATCATCATCATCTAGGATGTGTGCACCACTTGAGCTAGGACGAAGAGAAGAAGAGGCTATACCCAGTTTGGTGGGGCGCACTCGGGGAGTGTGCGGCCGCACATTAGTCGAGTGCGGCCGCACACTTGGTGCGTGCGGGCGCACCTTTCTAGGTGTGTTCCCGTGCGCGCCACTCTTTCTCCTCCAAGCGCCCGCACCGACGTGGGTCTATTTTTGGGCGTCAATACCGACCTCCTCTTTGTATATATAGTTATTTTCTTCTATTTTTGGATAAGCTTGACATTAGAATTCATATAGTTAGTTTTTTTATTAGAATTTTAGAGAGAGAAACTCAAGGATTGAAGAGAGAGAAACTCATGGTTTTTGGTTGATTGTTCAAGATTCTTCATTGTAATTGATCTTTAGATCAAAGTTTGTAAGGATCTTCTTCTTGATTTCAATACAAGTTTGATTTTAGTTGATTTCATTTGTTTTCCATATTATTGTTGATTGATTGAAGTTTGTTTGATGTTTAATTGAAGTTTGATTGATTTTTGATTGATTGTTGATTTGATCTTTGATTTCAAATATGTTGATGATGAAATTGATGATTAGTGTAGTTTTGATCTTGATTTCCATGGCTAGTGAGTAGTTTTCTAGCTAGGGAAATGGTGAAGCATGTTTGAGTGATGGATTAGAGTAATTTGGGGATAATTGATGGAGTTGATGATATGATTAAATTTGGTTAACAATTCATGTGCATGTGTGTAATTGATTGAAGCTTGGCCATCTTTAATTGTTGCACTAGATTGCATTGTAAGCTTGCTATGATACGGACCATTGATTAGTAACTTGCAATTTCACAATTGAGGTGGCTTGTGACGTTTCCTAGGTAGTGTTTAGCGTAGTTGACGCTAGTTAGACCTCTAGGAGAATTATCTTGGTATGCTCTTTTGGATACATGATTGATCTTCCTTCATATACCTTGACTTAGTTAGTTTGACCTCCCAAATTACCATTCTCCATTACAATTACATGTGCATCCATTGCCCTAGTGTCTTTTAGATTGATTTCATACAAGTTCTTGCATCATTTAGCTCTAGCTCTAGTTTCCATCATAAACCCCTTATTTGACTCCGGAATAGCTTGACTTAGGCAATATACATTCAACCTCCATTCCTTTGGGTTCGACCTTGACTTACCACTACACTTTATAGGGGTTAGTTGAGTTACAAATTTTGTTTGATTGGGTGGGGTGGTAGCCCAACGACCTACCGTTCTTCATCCCATCAATGGGATTGAAATTCTCACCCCACTTTTCTCTATAAATACCAATCATGGGATTTGGAGAAAAGTGCTTGAGTGGGAGTTAGAAAGAGCATTGCATTTTGGCTAAAACTCTTAAACTCCATTAACACTTGGGTTTTGGTCGGACCTTGCTAACTCCAAGGTAGCGGGCCTAATAAGTCGGTGTTCGTCCCTTGTGGGTGGATACCGTTGGAGGCTCAGTATTTACGGAGTTAGAGTTTTCAAGTACGAGCCCGTGTGTGAGGGCGAAGCACGCGTCAAAGGTAAATTCCGGTTTTACCCTTTTTATGTTTTGTTATGCTTTATGGTGTTATTAATTGCAAGTGGTTCTTGGGTCAGGGTTGTTTCCGCGGTGAGTCGGACTCACCAAACCCCAACAGGATGGACAGATTGGCTCGATCCAAGGGAACTAGAAAATGGTGAAAGAATGTAATCAGTTAGCTGTGAAGCCAACTATTCGAGGATGAGAAAAGTCGTCCGAGCCAACTCAGATGAAGGGTCACTCCAGGCATACCAGGTTGGCCAAAAGAGAAAGGTGGCGAAAAAGGAGCATGCATAGCAGTTAATGACCGTCGGCTGACTAGAAGAGTTATGGCCCCACCCGGCTGGCGATCACCAGGATGTAGTGCTGGACCCTGATCAGCCCAATCGGACGGTCAAGTTAGGCACTATAGCCATAAGTCTGCTTGAGGACGACCTAGTCAAGCTACTGAGAGAGTTCAAGGATGTGTTTGCATTTGAAGTTAGTGAAATGACGGGTATTAGCCCAGACCTGGTCGTGCATAAGCTAGTTGTTAATCCACTTATCAAGCCTGTCCGGCAAAAGAAACGTAATCACTGGGAAGAAAGGAATCTGGCGGCCGCAGCCGAGGTACGAAAGCTGCTGGACGCTGGTTTCATTTAGCAATTTTATTACCCAGATAAGGAGTTCTTGTGAAGAAGCCAAATGGAGCCTGGAGAATGTGCGTGGATTATACTGATCTCAACAAGGCATGTCCGAAAGATAGCTTTCCTTTGCCAAAAATCGACAGATTAGTCGATTATACAGCCGGACATGCTCTTATGAGTTTTATGGACGCATACTCTTAATTCCATCAGATCCCATTATGGGAGGAAGACCAAGAAAAAACTGCATTTGTGACCGAGCAAGGACTGTACTATTATAAAGTCACGCCATTCGGTCTCAAGAATGCTCCTGTTACTTTTCAGAGACTTGTCAAAACATTTTTTAGAGATCAGGTCGGCTGGAATATGGAAGCGTATATTGATGACATGATTGTCAAGTCAAAGGAACCGGCCGACCATCTGAAGGATCTTCGACGAACGTTTATCGAACTCAAGCGGCATAAGATGATACTAATTCCAAAGAAATGTGTCTTTGGTGTTGAGTCCGGCAAATTTCTCGGGATTCTGATCGATCGGCGAGGAATAGAGGCTAACCCTGAAAAATTGAAGCTGTTCTAGATATGAAGTCGCCAAGGACTATCAAAGAAGTGCAAAGATTGACTGGTTGCTTAGCTGCACTCGGTCGATTTTTGTCAAATCAGGAGATAAGTGCCAATATTTTTTCCAAACTATCAAGAAGAAAGCTATGTTCGAGTGGACAGAAGAGGCCAAAGAAGCCTTTGTACAGCTGAAAATCTATTTACATACGTTGCCTCGGCTCGTTAGTCTACTCAAGGATGAAAAGCTATACATGTATTTTGCTATTTCAGACCATTCCTTAAGTGTTGTCCTCCTTGTTGAGAGTGACGACAATCAGATCCCTATCTATTTCATCAGCCACGTACTGCGCAATGTCGAGCTTAGGTTGCATCAAAGAAGCTATGGTCGTATTTTCTAGCCCACTCAATTGTGGTCTATACTGATCAGCTGCTGAAGAAGTTGTTTGCAACTTTGGAGGCCAGTGGCCGAATGCTTCATTAGGCCTTGGAGCTTAGAGGTTTTGACATTACGTTCAAATCATGAAAAGCGATCAAGGGGCAAGCCTTTGCTGATTTTCTGGCCGAAATGACTAGGCCGGACTTGCAGCCAGCTGGGGATCAGATATAGAAGGTCTACGTGGATGGAAGCGCAACAGCAACCGGATGTGGTGCTGGAATTATTAGTCTGTCTCCTGAAGGAGACAAGATTGAGTATGCGCTAAGATTTCAATTTCAAACCTCTAACAGCGAGGCCGAGTATGAAGCTCTCCGTGCCGGCCTGAGAATTTGTAAGGCGGAAGGAGCAACAAAGATTGATGTGAGCTCGAACTCCCAGCTAATAGTCAGCCAAGTGAATGGTGACTTTGAAGTTAAGGAGCCAGCCATGATGAAATATTTGAAGATGGTTAAAGAAGAGGTTGAGAGCCTAGAGCACTTTAACCTGCAGCAAGTTCCACGTTCGTCCAATCATCAAGAGGACGCCCTCTCCAAATTAGCATCCTCGGCATCATGTGATACTCCCAGATCAGTGTTTTTGGAAGTAAAGGAACAGAAGAGTATTGATGCCGAGCCAGTACATATCATTGATAGAAGCTCAACTTGGATTGATGAAATCATTTTCTACCTAAGGGATGCATTGCTCCCGGCCAATCTGAAAGAGAGATGGTTGATGAAAAAGAGAGCGGCCTGGTTCGAGATCAAGAACGGGGAGTTATTCAAGAAAGCTTTTGTGAAGCCTTATCTAAAGTATATTACCCTTGAGAGGGGGCATGATGTGCTAGACGACCTCCACTAGGAGCATTGTGGTTTCCATATTGGAGGACGAGCCTTGGCTGAAAAAGCAACCCACCTTGGGTACTACTGGCCGAGCTTAAATTCAGACGCCATGCAAATGGTAAAGAAATGTGACAAGCGCCAGAAGTTCGCGACCCTCATTCATTGCAGTCCGCTCCCCTTTGCAAAATGGGGCATGGACATCTTGGGTCCGTATACGCCTGCGTCTGGTCAAAGGAGATATGTGTTAGTAGTAGTTTATTACTTCACAAAGTGGGTCGAAGCCGAGGCCATCCGGGGCATTAAGTGGACGGATGTATCAGCTTTCATTTGGAAGAACATAATTACTCGCTATGGAGTACCTCAGTCAATGATGTTAGATAATGGACCCCAATTTGATACGCGCCAGCTCAAGGAATGGTTGGAAGACCAGGGCATAACTCATTGTTTTGCCTTAGTCGACCGACCACAAGCCAACAGCCAAGTTGAGGCCTACAACAAGTTGATCTCCAATGGTATCAAGCGCAAGCTTGAAAAAGAAGGCGGCATGTGGGCCGATGGGTTGGTTAATGAGTTATGGTCCATACGAACAACAGCAAAAAGTTCCATAGGAGAGACCCCATTCTTTTTAGTATATAGTGCCAAAGCAGTGCTTCCGATTGAGATGTAAGAGCCTACACTTCGGGTGATGCTATATGATGAATCGGCCAATAAGGAGGCCATGAAGACCGCCCTGGACTTTCTCCTAGAAGCCAGAGGCAATGCGGCGCTCAGACATGAAATATATTGTTTGAGGATGACAAGGGAATATAATCGCCGAGTGTCTAAGAGTCAACTAAACATGGGGGGATCTAGTTCTAAGGAATATGGAAGCGGCAGGCTAAGCCAACGAAGATGTAAAGTTAACCCCAAATTAGGAAGGGAACTACCGAATCACAGAAGAAGTGGGAGATGGAACCTACCGTCTTGAAGCCTTGGATGACCGTCCTATTCCTCGAACATGAAATACGGACAATCTGAAAAAATATTTTGTTTAAAGTTTACCAGCTAATTTTTGCATCAGTCTTTATGACCAAGTAGTTTAAATAAGCCTTCATGGCCAAATGATGTAATTAAGCCGAACGACCACCAACAATGTGCAAATTTTAACAAATATTAATGAAAAGTCAAGCATTATTGTTAAAATTTTTATTGTTTGACCATCACTATATTGAGTTAAATGCCAAATGAAATTGAAAACATGGTGGCTCACAGATAAGCTAAGCGGCCACCATGAAATAAGCCTTAAGGCCTCCTGAAAAGGGAAACCAATGTTGCCTCAATATGGCAACTCGGTTTTCTCAAAATAGGGCATGAAGTGTGCATCGAGTAGAACCACAATGAGAGTCCAACAAGATAGATTGGCTCTGCCACACTTAATAGAACAATGATGCACCTAAAAGAAAAAGGGGCAATTTGCATCAGCCTAGTGAATCCTAACAGAGCTACTCGGCCACAAATCTTGTGCTGGCCGAGTAGAGTGTTAAGAAGTGGCTTCCTTTGCTAAATCACTCGGTCGCGCTCTAATAATGTCAAATTATGCCGAGTACTAAGAGTAGCAAGGGCATACTTTGTTCAGCCATCCGGCTAAAAAGCCAAAGGGCCAGTCTAAAAGTTTAACCCCATCAGGACGAACGAAAGACCAAAAGGGAAATGGAAAAATTGCGTTAAGCATAACTTGCCCATCTAGGGCAAAGATTTCCCTAGGCGAACAAGCCCCATGAACGGAAATTTACAAGTTGAGATCATACTTTGAATTTCTTGGGTCCGTTCGAGCGATAGCTTCAACGGACGACTCAATCAAAGCCAGCAAAGGCCGTGTACTTATAAGATGATTCGGCGTTTACCTAGTCCAGGGCAATCATTATATGTGATTTGATTAACTTACTAGTAGTCATACCCTTTAAGGTATAAAATCTATTAAGTTAATCAAACCACTTGGAATTTGGACTTGGCAAACGCCGAATAAAGGGGAATACCCCCAGTACTTGTACAAAGGCAGTAAGCATATAAAAAAATGCAGAAAACCGCTTAAAAGGCGGCAAATTGACATAAATTAAAACCGCTCAGAAGACGGTGAAATCCTTACAAAGACCGCTTTAAACAGGCGGCAAAATAAAAACTTGTTCGAAGATAGTAGAGATAAAACTAAAAAAGTTGAAGACATAAAAGCTTAAAACAAGCTGCAGAAGAGAGCCCCTCACTCGGCCGCATCCTCCCTATCATTACTAGCATCGGTTGCTTCATCATTGGCCGCATTATCACCTTGCGGAGTTCCCTCATCCTCGTCCGCCGCTCCCTCATCTTCCTCAGCTTCAGCATCGCTGTAGGAAGGAGTCTTGACGAAGGGCGAGTGTGGACAGCCGATGGCCTCGCACTCTTCCTTCATGGTGAGGAAGTCTAGCCTTCTGGTGAACCGCTCGTGATAGTCAGCAAGGTCCTCCGGTTCCACCATCATGGCAAAGGCGTCCTCAAAGCGGTTACTGAGGCGAGTAAGGGTCGATTGCTCGATGCGAACAACATCGGCTGAAGGAATAGGCGTTGGAGCACTTAGCTGATTTTTCAGCTCTTCCACCTCCTTCCTTAGGCGCTTGGCCTCCTGGTTGCTCTCGTCCGCAGCCTGAAGAGCTGCATTCAAGGCTTCCCGGCTGGTCTCCAGCTTAGCCCTTAACTAGTCCGAGGCCTCGGCCGCCTCTTGACTACTAGCGGCCACAACAACTACCTTGTCCCTCTCTTTGGTTAGGGCCTCGTTTGTCAGTCTCTCCTGCTTAAGGGCGTCGCTAATTTTGACAATATCCTCAGACTGTCGGGCAGATTTCTTGGACAGAGCATTCATGGCCGCATGATGACGAACCTGTGCCATGGTGTAGGGAATATTTCAAGCATTATGATCCCAAACTTGAATCCCACTGTGATCATACACTAAAGTATGGTGGCGTTCCAAAGGGAAAGAAAAAGAGCAAAAAGAGTCGCCAACAAGTTTTAGGAACTTGTAAACCCAAAAGACAATCCAAAAGGACCATCAACTACTCCATAAGGTCTTGAACCAAATAGGGTCCAGGGATGAGGGTACGAATCCAATCTACAAAAGAAAGGACCCGCCCTATAAAATAGGCCTCTACTTTGTTCTGCTCGTATTCATGTGCGCTTTTCGAATAACATACAAACATTATATTGAACCTACCCTGTTTATCTATGTTGGTTGAATATTAATGCACAAATAAGACTATTATTGGCGATCACTTGAGTTAAAATCACATTAGCCTAAACCAAATTATTAATTATCTTATTAAGCGTGATTTCAAGTACAAATTCCCTTTAACAATCATAAAAGGTGTTATCAAGCAATAACAATAAATATAAATAAGCAACATAATAGATCACTAAACAATAACAATGATTATAATAGCATGATAAGGCATAATAAAGCTTAATAATAATAGCAAGATCCTAGGCATGATACTAACAAGATTAATAACAAATCCTAGCATGTCACTAAACAATAAAGATCAAAGCTTTAAACCTAACATGGTACTAACATGATGACATGATATTAGAAATAAGTAAAGGCACCCTAAACATGATACTAGAAAGCATAAAATAACATCCTAACATGATACTACGAATCATAAAACAATAATAAGCATGCAATCTACATTGTTAATAAAATAGGGAGTAAGCTAATCTACTTACTTTGAAGCCTCGTACCTCTTTCTAATAACAAAATACACAAGTTAGTAAACTTCAATGAAAATAATAAAGAATAATTAAAGAATTAAATTGAAATCAAATTAAACAAAGTTTAGACTAGTTTTGGACCAAACCCCCAGAAATTATCAAACCTTGCACGTCTAGGGCGAAGGCAACTTCACTTGGCTAAGTGACTCTAAGTCTTGTGAATGCGGAATATTGTATGTAAAAAGCTAGTTTAGAAATAGAAAGAGAGAGAAAGAAAGCATATATTGCTTAGAGAGAGAATAGAGGGAATTGAGGAAGAATTGATGGTAATTGATGATTCTGAAAACAGGGATTCGGACCCCATTTTTAATGAAAATAGTCCGGAAAAACATAAAATTTGATAAGGAATAAAACTACACGCTGTCGCCAGGAATCGACTCTGTCGCGAGCCGACAGGGTCTGTCGCGCGGCGACAGAGTATGTCGCCTGGCGACAGACTTGTCGTTTGGCGACAACCTGTATTAGCGCGTTTTCTTCACGCGAAATCTGATCTTTAATCAACTTGATCTACGGAATCCGTACAGAAGATAAAATACGTATTTTTAAGATAATAAAACAATATTTTACTCCAAATAAAAGTCTATTTTAAAATAATTAATTATTAAATCTAATAGTATTAGAATTAAAAAGAATCTTCTAGAAACTTCTAAGAAATTATAATTAATCCTAATAATTTTAGGAATAATAATTAACATTGGGCCCTCCTCTAGATCATTGGGCCGTATTTAAATAATTAACCGGGCCCAGTTTAGTATTTTGGCCATAACTTCCTCAATATTCATCGGAATTGGGCTTATAATATATCGTTGGAAAGGTCTTTTCGAGCCCCATCCAACTACACTATTATTGGACCTTAATTATGGACCAAACTAAACTGGTTTTGATATTTTTCAAATAAATAGAGTTATTTTCAAAACAGAGAGAAGAGAATTTTAGTTAAAACTAAACCGCAACACTTGAATTTCAACCACTTTCACCTTATTCGATAATGGTTCGACATGAAAGGCATTCATCACTGGGTTTAGTTTTGGGGAGACACAAATGGGTGTCTACAGAAGCCCCCACTTTGACTGTGTTTGAAGAAACTTATGTTTCGAAAAACGAGAGTCAAAGTATCGATAGGGACGGAGGATGATTCAAAATGTTCTGCAATTCCGAATCATTCTTATAACACCGATACCTGTGAAACAACCTTTAGTTAAACAGATAAAAGAGTTAAGAAACGCGTATCTTGCACCGTCGAGCACACGTCTCTAAGCGTAACTGTTTTGCTGTTGCTTTTGTTGTTTGCGACAACCTCCACAGTGCCTCGTGAACACCATCATTGAAAATAAACGTATGTCGTCGTCCTCAATATTCTTGGTGACAATCCTCCACAGTATTTCGGGAACATCGTCGAAAATAACTGTTTGTCGTCATCTTCAGGGTTGTGGCAGTATGTCGCCACGGTAGTGTATCGCCGCTATAGACAATCTCTTCTTTACTTTGAGGGACCGTCGAAGTTGACCTTGCTTCGCCATCTCCAAAATTTCTGACACTACCTCGCCACGGCCGTGCTTCGCCACTAGACAACTCCTCTCTATGTTGGGACATCGCCAAAGAATCATTCTACTTATAGACCCTTAATATATTGTTATTATTGTTATTTTTTATGTTTGTGCCAATACTTTGGTGCTTTTGCCTTTGTAAACCATTATTTCGGTGCATCTATTGAACCAATATTTCGGTGCCTTATTATGAGCCAATACTTAGGCGCTTTAAGCTAAGTGAAACGATCTTTCACCAAGTCGATCACTTAATGCATCTGCAATCAAGCTGATTAAATCATGTCAATTTTGCTTAAAGGGGCTAACTGGCGTACCAAGGAACCCAAACTACTAAAATAGGCCCACAAAGTCATAAGGAGGGGCCCAGCATTCTGTCACCGCCCCAGCGCCGGCCAGAGACACCTGTCGCGAGGTTTTGCCTCTGTCGCCACGCGACAGGGCCTGTCGCCTCGCGAAAATTCTGTCGTTTGGCGACAGAATCGGGGTTTTAAAACCCGTCTTCTTCTTCATTTCCGCTGCTGCTCTGCTTCTCATTCTTTCGCCAAAAAAATTCGATTCACTCGTTCTTGCTCATTTCTCAACCAAATTCGCTCAAACTTGTTGCAAATCGAAGCTTTTCCAATCTATTTTCCCGATCTATGTAAGTTTTGCTCAAACTCTACTCGGTTTTTGATGAATTGCACGTTCTTGCTCGCGAATTTTCGAAAATTTCGAAACTCACTTTGCTTAATTTGCTTTATTCGTTGAATTTTATACTTGAATTTGTTTAATTATGCTTGTACATTACCTTGGGAGTATTTTGAGACTTGTTTGACTCAATTTGGTGAAGAAACGAGCGATTCACCATTGTTGGACCTCTTAAGGTCGTGAAGAACAATGCGGGTCGTTCTTTGCATTTAACTTGCTTTTGCTTGTACAATTTGTCACCATATTCAACATATGTTTGCAAGAAATTGTTTATTTGCTTAAAAAATGCTTCCATGCTTGATTGACATTTTGCTCTGTTTTAGTACTACATACTCTGTTTTGCGAACATAGTATCATGCGGCCTAGGCGAACCTTAGATACTGTAGAGCCTTAAATTTAATTACTTTTACATACTTTAGCATGGCTAGACGACGTGGTTCTGGTTCTCGGTCGAGAGACACGCGTCGAGAGGACGAGCCCACCAGTGAGGGCGAGGACGTGCCTTCTACTTCCAGGCTGGGTCTCATGCCGGATTAGGACGAGCGCACCCTGTTTCACGCGCCGGTTCATCATTTGTCGGAGCGAGTCCAACAAGGTCTTGCGAGTGGGAGGACCCGTAGCCACGGCTCGGGTAATTCTACCATCATTTCTTTGTACGACAACTTCATCAGTCGCGATGAGGGGCTTCGTCGTCTTTGGGAGTCATGTGGGTTGACTCCTCTCCTGCAGGCCACCCGGGCCATGTTTTCATACAATGGGGGTAACCTCGTCGTTCGAGCTTTGGTGGAGTTCTTTTGGGACAACACCAACACCTTTCACTTTCCCTGGGGTAAGATGACAGTCACTCCAGCTGACTTCAGCCTCATTACGGGGCTAGAGTTCCAGTCTACTCCTCTTCCTTTTGACGCCGGTGTCACCGTCTATTTGCCGGAGGTTCAGGAGTTGTTGGGGCCGATCGTTGTTCGGGCCCAGGCTGAGGCTCAGTCTAAACAGCTAAGTTCCCGATGTATTCGTCGCTACATGCTGGCTACAGCTTTTGAGGATGATGCTACCACCCAAGAGCAGCGGGTGCGCATCTTTGTGCTGATTCTGCTATCAGGGACGTTTTCCCCTGATCGAGGTAGTAGAGTATTTCGTTACTACCTGTCCGCTGTTCGCGACCTTCACTTGGTCGGGACGTATGACTGGGCCAGCATGGCCTACGCGGACTTTTTACTGGGCTTGCGGCGTTCCTGTCGTCACAAGGCCTTGTCTGGAGAGGTAGCCCTTTCCAGCTTTTGGAGGGTCGTAGAGGTACATCTCCTTTCCTTTTTGAGGTTTTAACTCTAGATTTAGAAGCATAATCTTTACTGACTTTTGTCTTTTCATATAGATTTGGTTCTACGAGTACTTCCCTTCTCTTGCGCCTGCGAGGCCTTCTCCTCGCATGCTCCCCATTGCTGCCAGTTCGGGAGGCCGCAGAGGTCCACCGGAGGTGCTGCGCCTTCGAGAGATGATCCTCTCGGTAGGTTTCCATAACTCATATTTGCTTTTATCATCTTTTAGTATTAGTGCTTTATTTAGTGATTTTTGCAGGAGCCTAGCCCGGTCTATCGACCTTGGGCTACCTTTCCTATTTCTACGCTGGCGGCGCAGTACACAGCTGAGCGTCGTTACTTTCTGGGGACGTACGACGCGGTGGTCTACCTAGGGGAGAGGGTAGCCATCCAGCATTCCTCAGACACTTTTGTCGTTCCTGCTCCTCCACCCCAGCATATGTTCCACTATGCCTTGCAGCGGGATCGTGCTGGTGGACCTACTCGGGGTACTCCTTGGAGGTCCTACGTTTTCCTCGAGCAGAGCTATGAGGAGGACCTGCTACCGTTGCTAGCGCCGGCTCCTGTCCTTTCAGAGGAGGCAACAATATGCTTTTATTTTTTGTTTATCTTTCTTTAGGTAGCCCCCAAGTATTTTTCTAACTTTTTATTCTTAACAGGCTGGCCCTAGGGAGTTCATTCCTCCGAGGATGTCCATACGCTACCAGGGCATGTGTGGGCCGATCGAGGAGCTTATTTCGCCGGCTCCAGAGGGAGAGCAGTTTGTGGAGCGGTCTATTCCTCGTTACCAGACTCGAGTAAGTAACTTCTCATATATCATCTTTATGTTTGCTTCATAATTGTTACTGACTTGATTAGTTTGGCAGTTTTCTCGCAAGGTGGTGACGGCTATGGCTAGGTGCATAGACGCCTTTCGCAGCCAGCTTGTGAGGTTGCGGAACCGTGCTACCTGTCGTAGCAACGATGCTGAGGAGGTATTACTTTTTGCTTTCATCATTTTTGACTTTATTTTTTCATTTGCACTTGCTAACTTTGATTTACTTTTGCAGGGGCAGCCTATTCCTTCTCCACGCACTCGGTCGAGACCCGAGGCTAGGAGAGAGACTACGAGGTCCGATTCGAGGCGTCGCCGGACTACTTCTGGTGGTCGGGGTGGTCGTTCTGAGGCCGCCGCTGTAGAGGACTCGGCGTCATCACCTGAGGATGTTCCGACCGGGCCGACCATTCGAGGTGGGATGGGTGGTGGGACGTACGAGTTTGGCTCGTCGTCGCAACAGCCTTTGCAGCCTCAGCCTCTTTCTGTCGGGTTTCAGGGTGAGGTTAGGTGGCCTGGCCCTGATTTGCAGTTTGCGCCGCCTGGTGGTTCAGGGGACGATGATGGACATACTCCACGGAGTAGGATATTCTTTGATACATTTGGCGTCCCTGGCGACTTACGACCTCCGGCACCGTAGTTGTACCTGTGTTTTATTTATTTTGACTTTTGTAGGACTTGTCTATTTTATTCACATGATTTATGTACTAGACACTTGTATATATATGCACTTATTATTTATTAACATTTTATTTACATGATTTATTATTTATTAGTTTTTATTGTGCATGTGAGTGTGTGAGAAAGTGTAATTTTTGCGCAAAATTTCCGTCATTAATATTAGTGGAGGGTACCGACTCTCTTCCCCAAAAAAAAGAAATGAAAAAATGAAGGAAAAAAGTATAATTACCAAAAATAAGCCTAATATTAATTAAGCTTAATAAAATATAATAATAATAAAAATAATAATAATAATAATAATAAGGGTGTATGGATAAGAAAGGAAAATAATGAAAAGTCAGGTCAAAGTCGAATTCAAGCAAGTAAAAACGTGGTTTCCTACGCGTAATAGGTGTCGCTGCGAAGAAATATACTGGCGCCACGTAATTAAACCTGTCGCCACGCGACAGGGTCTGTCGCCACGCGACAGCCTTTGTTGCCGCGCGACAGTTTTGTCGCTTGGCGACAGACTCATTTTTCCTATTTCCTACGGAAATTGAAATCTGTCGTGAAAAAAACTTATAAATAGCCCCCGAATCCTCCGTTTACTGCATAATTTAACCAGTTTATTAATTAATTAATTAACTAGTAATCATGCCTTTGGCTAAAAGAACTTTTTGTGGATACATGAATGAGTGGTGTCGTCTTTTAACTTCTAAAGAGAAAAAAGCATTAGATACTTTTCGCATGGGGGGTATGTTTGGAATAAAGGGGGTGAGTTTTAACATGGATTTTATTTACTCTGCCATAGACTATTGGGACATTAATACTCACTGTTTTAGATTTTTCCATGATGAAATATGCCCTTTACCGGAAGAATTTTGAGCCATTATAGGCTATTATTCCACAGATCTTGCGGTAATGCCTAGAGTTAGTGAATTTTATTATAAAGATTTTGAATGATTTTTTGATCTAAGAGGTATGGCCTTAAAAAATATAGTGCATGGTAATGTAGTTGATTTGACAGAATTTGCACATTATTTTTATGACAATCCTAATCCTGATTTTCGTGTTCATAAGAGAAGGGCTTTCCTCTTTTGCATGTTTAACTAATTACTTTTAGTTAGTGGTAAGGATAATGAAGGCCAAACAATGATTATATCTGTTATAGAACAAGTTGAATCCGGGAGAAATCCAATGCCGCTAATTGTTGGAGAGACCATGCTATGGTTGGATGCATTAAGAAAGAATCCAAGAGCACCTTTTCGAGGTTCTCCAATTTTATTACAGGTATAAAATAATACTATTCTTAATTACAAAGAACTAAAAATATTTTTACACTGTAATACTAATCAAATACACATTCTACAGATATGGCTCATGGAGAGGTTAAAACTTATAATCCTCCTGACGATATACACACATATATTCCAAACTGCATAGTCCGGCGAAAGAAACGATTTTTAATTTGAAGATAGGTCGTCGTGAATGGAGTAAGGTGTTTGCTGCCGGTGATTTTACCATAAGCTGGATCGTCCCTTGCTGGAAGATTGAGGCGATGGTCGGTTGTAATAACCAAGCATACTGTCGTCTCCCGAGCTTGTCGAGATTGACCTTCTATTTTCCTTGTAGAGTTATGAGACAATATGGTCTCTCACAAACCATCCCTACAGGAGATCTCCATCGTCCTTATGAATTTCCTGTGTCACAAGAGGTTGAGCGCTTTGACAAATATTGGAGTGGTAGGCCCTTATGGGAGGTGGTTACCCACAAGGATCCACCTTGTTTGTCCAACAAAGTGAAACAATGGCTTGATGAAAGATTCCAGAAATCTCAAGTCAAGATTGAGAAAACCGATGTGAAGAATCGTCTAGGTGACAAAAAGGTCCCTGCTAAGGAACGCCTAGGGGAAAGGAGCGAATTCAAAACTCCTATTATGCCGAGGAAGAAAATTCCTAAGAAAGACAAAGGAAAAAGGAAGGTTGACTCTACGGAAAAGAAAGTTTGGGTAGAGAAGAAGCATGGGGTTTTAGCGGAGGGGGAAACTATCTATACTAAAATAGAGTGTAGGTCTTCTAATGGTTGTCTCCTAGCAAAGGTTATGGATCAAGAGGAAGAGAATGAAGACAAAAATTGGAAGAGAATCAAGAAAGAGAAAAAAGAATAGAGCATTGCTTTTCCTTTGATTAATTTGTTTTAGTTAATTTTTCAGCTTTTATTTCATCAATAATGTAATTTCTTTATTAATTAATAAAATTTCAGCTTTTATTTCAATTAACTTTTCAATTAAAGCAATGAAAACAATTACAATATTTATTTTTCGGAGAATTAATTCGAGTACGGAAGTCGAATAAATTTCCAGAATATACGAAACTTGCCCAGACACTCGCAGAAACCTGGCGCTGTTATCCAATTTACTGTCGCTGTCAATTTGGCTCTGTCGCCTGGCGACAGAGGCTATCTTCTGGCGCCAGTCTTGAAATTTTGCAGACATGTATTTTTTACCTCGGGGATACAGAATTTGAAAAAATTAAAGTGGCCGCACCCTGTCTGGGTTGCCTATGTATCCTTTGTTTAAGGAATCAGGCCAAACGTAGCTCTATTGAGTATTTTACTCAAGTACTTATGGGTAGTATTTCTTAAGTTGGTCAAGGTTTGTCATGTTCGAAAATTCATTACCATCCATGTCAGTTAACTTAGCCGCGCCTCCTGACAGGATTGTTTTGACAATATATGGTCCGGACCAATTAGGCCTAAATTTGCCTCTTGGGTCCAAAACATTTTTCCTTAATGCTTTCAATACCTAGTCCCCAACCTTGATATTTCTAGTCTTGACCTTCTTATTGAAATGTCTAGCCATGCGGGTTTGATAACATTGGGTGTGATGTAAAGCCTCTAGTCGTTTTTTATCGAGTAAAATTAGCTCTTCATACCGTGCTCTAGTCCATTCGACTTCATCAAGTTTACTTTCTAACGCAATGCGTAGCAAAGGTATTTCTAATTCTACAGGTTGTACGACATCCATTCCATATACTAAGTTGAATGGTGTTTTTCCTGTTGATGTTCGGATTGACGTGCGATAACCCCATAGTGCGAAGTGAAGTTTGTCAGGCCAATCCTTATAATTTTCAGTCATTTTCTCAATGATTGTCTTTAAATTTTTATTAGCGGCCTCAACTGCTCCATTTGCTTGAGGTCTATAAGGAGAAGAATGGTGATGTTAAATACCATACTTTTGTAGCAATTCGTCACATTCGGCTTGAAAGTGAGTTCCATTGTCACTTATCATTTCATGTGGGACTCCATATCGACAAATTATGTTTCTTTCGATAAAGAGTGCTACATGTTTGGCAGTGAGTTTAGCATATGATTGTGCTTCCACCCACTTTGTGAAGTAATCTATTGCGACTAAGATGTATTCATGACCTCCTGTTCCGGGAGGTGTGATCTTTCCGATTATGTCTATTCCCCATGTAGAGAAAGGCCATGGTGAAGTGTAGGTGTAGAGGAGAGATGGTGGGATATGTTGCAAATTTGCATAAATTTGACATTTGGGGCATCTCCTTACATATTGATGACAATCTTTATTCATGGTAGTCCAATAATATCCTTCTCGCATTATCTTTTGGACTACCATTTTTCCATTAACATGTGTTCCACATATTCCTTCGTGAACTACTCTCATAGCTCTTTGAGTATCCTTTTTGCCTACACATAATAGAGCTCGACCTTTAGATACCCTTTTGTGTAGTTCATTTCCTACGAGTACAAACAGGGAAGCTTAAAGTCTTAGTGCTCTTTTCGCTCTTTTGACAGCATGAGGAGGATATTCTCCTTTGGTGACATAATTTAGTATATCTATGAACCATGGTTCTTCTTCTTGGATAACTTCATCGTCTTCTATAGCCTGAATATATGCTGGTTTATGTCTTTTTTCTATGGTTAAAGGCATTTGCTCAATTTCCTTAGGAATTCTAACCATTGAGGCTAGTCTTGCCAAGGCATCGGCGAATTGGTTTTCCTCTCTAGGTAGGTAAGTGTATTCCACTTTTTCCAACTGATCAGTGAGAGTTTCCAAATATGTTTGGTAGGGAGCTAAGCTTTCACTCCTAACCTTCCATCTCTTTGAGATTTGATTAATGATTAAAGAAGAATCCCCAAATATCCGGAGTTTCTTTACACCTAAGGCTAAAGCAGTTTCGAGGCCTACCACGCATGCTTCATATTCGGCTGCATTGTTGGTGACGTCGAAATCTAATTTAATGGATATAGGAACATGTTCTTCTTTAGGTGATACTAGTAAGACTCCTACGCCGCATCCCTTTTGGTTTGAGGCTGCATCGAAATATAGAGTCCATGTATCATCCTCTGTCATCATTAAAATCTCATCTGGGAATTCATTCTCTTCCAAGGGTGTCGAATGTTCTATTGGGAAATCTGCTAGAAAATCCGAGACCACTGATCCTTTAATTGCCTTTTGAGGCATAAACCTTATATCGAATTGGGCCAAATTCACTATCCACCTTGAGATACGCCCGTTAAGTGTAGATCTTTCGAATAGGTATTTAAGGGGATCCATTCGTGAGACTACGTAAACGGTATGTACAAGCATGTAATGTCTTAACTTAGTTGTGGCCCACACCAATGCGAGGCACAACTTTTCCAATGGTGTATAGCGTGTCTCATACTCGAGCATTTTCTTACTTAGGTAGTAAATAGCATTTTCTTTACTTTCTACCTCTTGTGCAAGCATGGATCCCATTGTTTCCTTTGTGACGGTTAAGTATAACCTTAGGGGTATTCCAGGGAGTGCTGGAGCTAATACGGGAGGATTCGAGAGATAGGCTTTGATCTTTTCAAAGGCTTTTTGACACTCATCGTCCCATATAATTGGTACATTCTTCTTAAGCTTCTTGAATATTGGTTCGCATATTGTGGTTAGCTTGGATATGAACCTACTTATGTATTGCAACCGGCCAATGAATCCTCGAATTTGCTTTTCGGTTTTGGGCGGTGGCATGGACATGATTGCTATGATTTTGGTGGGGTCTATCTCTATTCCTCTAGAGCTTATGACATATCCCAAGAGTTTTCCTGAGGTAACTCCGAACGCACATTTGGAGGGGTTCAATCTCATGTTGTATTTTCTCAGCCTTTCAAAGAACTTTTTTAAGGCTATTGGGTGTCCTTGGCGGTCTTTTGATTTTACGATCATGTCATCCACATAAACCTCCACTTCTTTATGCATCATGTCATGGAGTAGGGTAGTTGCTGCTCGTTGGTAAGTAGCACCCGCGTTTTTCAACCCGAATGGCATTACCGTGTAGCAATAAGTACCCCAAGGTGTTATGAACGTTGTCTTTTCCATGTCTTCTTCGGCCATGAGGATTTGATTGTATCCTGCGTACCCATCCATAAACGAGAGAAGCGCATGATTTGCTGTATTATCTACCAAAATATCGATGTGTGGTAAAGGGAAGTCGTCCTTTGGACTTGCCTTATTTAGATCTCGATAGTCGACACACATTCGAACTCTACCATCTTTTTTCGGAACCGTGATGACATTGGCGACCCATTCGGGTATTTAGATACCCTGATAAAACCTGCAGTTATTTGTTTTTGCACTTCTTCTTTTATTTTAAGAGCTACGTCGGGTTTCATTCGACGTAACTTTTGTTTTACAGGTTTCATTCCTGGAATTAATGGTATTGTGTGTTGAGCTATCTCACTATTAATGCCTGGCATATCTTCGTATGACCAAGCGAATACTGACAAGGGAATAAACGCGTCGTCAATAGTCTATCCTTAGATCACATATAATTTATACACCTAAACAAACCTAATATAAGTATAAGGCAAGCATAGGGGTCGAACCACAAGGAGACATGCATAAACACCACATTCACTACTTAATACTTAAGCTACCTCGGAAAAAGAAGTGTGAATAACTAAGAGATTAAACTAGAGATTAAGAATGATTAAAAATCAATAAAACTAAGCACCAAGGGAACTAGGTAGATGTAGTTGCCATTTGATCATGCAATAACACGGAAGCAAAGCAATGGTAAACTAAGCATGCAAGAATATCGAATTAAAGCTCAATCTAACCGCCTTCCGGGGTTAATCAATTTCTCCTAACATAGCCTTTATGTTTCCACACTAGAACCATATATTAGAAGGTGCAATTAAAGAACTATCGATAACAATGAACCTTAACTAAGTCAACTTCCGTTTCTTGTTAGCAAAGATTCACCTTTAATCAACTAACAATGTGCACTTGCAAGAAGATTAAAGAATATCAAACATACAAAGACTTTAATCACCATTAACGAAACCCCAACATCATAAGCATGAATCAATCAACAACTACACCATCCCCACACCCTTGGCTAGATGACTACTCACAAACCATATTGAAGACAATATCAATCATCAAATCAATAAGCATCAACATGATCAATAAGCAAAGAAGGAAAATCAAAATAAGCAAACAAAACTAAATACAAAAGTAAAGAAAGAGAGTAAGAGATTGCTCATTAATTGAAGATGAAGATTTACAAAGATTCAATCAAGCTCCTTCTTCAATATCCAAGTTCATCAATGGAAATCCACACTTTCTCTCTCTACTAATAAAGTTTCTCTCACTAGATTAGGGCTAAAATGTTTCTAAGTAATAATAGATGATGCACTAAAACTCCCTACGACCTATATATATAGGTCCTTTAAAAGATACAAAAATACGAAATAAAAAGACTGCAACTCAGCGGTGCGCGCCCGCGCACATACTGCGCGCCCGCGCAGAAGTTGTGTGTGCGCCCTCGCAGATCTTGTGCGCCGCAGATCTGTGGGTACGGAGAATTAAACCCATGGATGCGCGCCTTCTCCCAGCAATACTGCGCGCCCGCGCTTGAGGAGTGTGCGCCCGCACACAAGGCGCACGCAACACTCTGTTTTGGTTATGCTTCTGCTGCTGTTCAGTGCGGGTTCTCCCAGGGCTGCGCGCCCGCACACATCAAGGTCGCGCGCCCGCACACAAAGCGCGCACAAGGCGCACAAATCTTCTATTTGTGTTCTGTTCTTGAAGCAATCCTGCGCGGGTTCTCACAGTGCTGCGCGCCCGCACACAGGGGAGTTTGGGGGTGAATTGCTCTTCTTCCAATGCCTTGATTCCTATAAAACAAAAACAAAGAAAACAAGGAGAAAGGCAAACAAAGAAAAGAGGAACAAAAAGGAGAGAAAATGGGGCAAACAAGCTACAAATGGGTGGGAAAAACCCGTAAAGAGAACACTAAATTGTGGCATAAATGCCACTCATCAAATTCCCCCACACTTGCTTCTTGCTTGTCCTCAAGCAAAGGAACCCAAGGCAAAAGACAACAAACACAACATGACAAGGTTCAAGAGAATCAATCTAGTACCATGGTGAGAAATGCTCAGTTCGGACTCAGATATAATGACATTGATCAAAGAATACTTACCTTTCTCAATTCAAGAGGGAAAACACGCTTTAAGATGCTCAAGGTTGAAAGAGACAAACCTAAGCTAAGCATAGAGAACTAATGATTTCATCCTCCGCCCTAGCCCCATCCAAGACGGTCCACGTTCTCTCCGCTAGCTTCAATTCATCCCCTAGTTGGCTCCTCATGATTCCTCGAGGGAACCGGAAAAAATAATTCTATGTGGAACAATGAGGCTATCTCGACATCTCAACCATGCGTACTCTCTCCATAGGGTTGAAATCCATCTCCCTCCACCGTTTCCTTGACCACGCCCCTCTAAAGTCCAAGGGTCTTAGTTAGGGTTGTAATGTCATGGCTAAAGGTTAAGGTAGGGAATTAATTTGAAAACTTTGGTGGAAACTCCTAAGTGAAGCATAAGAGTGGCCATCTCTCAATAACAACATAGGAATCTAACCTAAGTTTCAAATCACAACCTTCAATACAAATTACATGACAATACTACTCTCTTTTTGCAAGATTTTCATTCAACTCAATTTTTCCTTCTCAATTTCTTTTCTTTCTTTCCTCATTATTTTTTTTTTTATTTTTTTTTTTTTGAATGGTGTTTGGTTTTCATAGATTACAACTTCCTTGCCAAACCTTTTGCACACTTTTTCATGAATAGACTTTCAAGACCTCATTCGAACCAAATTACACAACTTCCTTGCTTAAAATCAAGACTCTCAAACCCGAACCTCACAAGCCGATGCTTCACTAACTACAAGGGTTGGTAGAACATAGGCCGCTAGGTTTGTAACGTGGTTTAACCAAGAAAGGGGAAATAAGGCTCAACATGGCTAGCAAGAAGGTACAAGTAAAATAAAAAACCAAATTTGTAACAAAACACAAGGAAAACAAAGAAAAAATGAGAAGAGATGCCCTCTTCCTCCTCTAGAGTTATATGATCACGGTCTTGGGAGTTAGATACCAACACAAGGATTAAGACACGCATAGTTAAGGATCCAAAATGCCGCTCAACAAAAGTGATGGAGGCTTGAACAATAAACGCTCACATGGGATATGAAAGTAAGCAATTACCAACCAAGGGAATCCTATTCACTACGGAGAGCAACACCATCTTACCACTTTCCCGTGAACTAGGGGTTCAAACGTCCTCAAGAGTTCTAAACCGGGCTACCTTAGCTTAAAATGTGTCTAGTTCAACCCTAAGCACTCTCAAACCGTGAAGACCCTCTTCAACTAGGAAGGTAAGCATTCAAAAATATGTCATAACAAAAGCATATAGGTCCACATTTCCAAATGAACGAGCAAATTCTCAATTTTCAAAAATTTTTCTCTTGTCATGATTATGAATGTCACATAAAGGAAAGAAGAAAAGCAGCACACAAAGAAAAAGGAAGAAATCAAGAAGGTTCATAAATGAGGCATGCAAATCATATAAATCCCAATCGACATACAATGATCGTTGAATACAACATCAACGATCCCAGGTTCCTTAGAACCAAATCAATCAACCTCGAACCATTCAACTCCTTCCTAAACTAACCTAAACTATGCAACCAATCAAATATTTAAAGAGTTGAGAAGGAGAATTTGTCACCCAATTACGCTTAGCAAACGCAAATCCACAATCGTTGAAACTCCATTGCTCGGAAAAATTTGGGGAATGCGCCCATAAGCCCTACAAAATGTCAAAGTCCAAAACAACTCGGCAAATATTTGGTTAGTAGCAAGAGAATTATATACAAAGAAATAAAGAGAAAAACAAAATAGAAAAAAAAGAAACTACTAAAGAAAAAGGACAAAGAAGAAAAAAAGTTTGAATTAAAGGGGAGTTTGGATTTCGAGAAAAAACGGGAGCCAAAACAACACAAGGTTTCATTGAAAACATCATCATCATCATTTTTTTTTGTTGAAAAGAAGGGAAGGAACCTTCCAAAAAGACACCTATTGGCCCAAAATTGCGCCCCATGAGAACAAAGCCCTTAAATGAAACAATAAATGAGCACCCCCCACACTTGAACGGAAAACCGTCCTCGGTTTGAACAAAGTGGAGAATGGGGTGGGAGGAAGGGCTAAACTCGGCCCGAGGGCCCTAGTCCTCCATGTGGGAACTAGATCCCTCTCCATAAGGACGCCACTCGTAGTCAACGTCGATAGGAGGGCCATGGGGGTCCCAACCACCGGTGTAACCCGGTGGAAAACCGCGGTTCCGGTACAACTCTTGTTGGTAGTCCGGAAGAGGGTCATAGGGAGGGGGCATCTCAAGAGGCTCGGATGTGTACATGGGGTAGTTGGGGTCCCCACGGTAATCACACCCCCCCGGTGCCTTGTAATCATACCCCTCAGAGGTGGGGTAGTTCACTCGGGGGGTCCCTTGAGATGAAGGCCCGGACCAATAGGGCCAAACCGGTTGACGGGGAGTGCCGTCAGCATGCGGTTCCTCGTGAGAAGGAACCGGCCCCTGTTGGGGCGAAAAATACGGATAGTTCACCGGTGGGTCAAAGTGTCCTTGGTTTACATGCCAATCATAAATATTGGCATTGTAAACCGAGTACCCATCGGCGGCTTCCGTCAACCGGTTTACCTGCATTGAAAGGTTTTGGAAGGCTCGCTCAAGGTTAAAAGAAGAAGAGGAAGAGGCCATACCTCCCTCGCTAGAGGAGGGGACGCGCAAACCTTGGGATCCCTCCCCATACTGAAAACCTTGTAGTTGAAACCCTTGTTGTTGTTGTTGTTGATGAAACTGCTGTTGCTGAAATTGTTGTTGCTGTTGGAATTGTTGTTGTTCTTCTTGTTGTTCTTGTTGTTGTTGTTGTTGTTGTTGCTGTTGATGCCGCTCGCGGACGATCATATTTCGCTCACCTCCAAGAGCGTTAGGAAGGACACCATTGTCCTTAGGAACCTTCCACACATTCCTTGTGTTCCTCTTCAAGGAAGTGCGGCTCGGGAATGGAAGTATGCAATGGTGCTCCCTCTCAACGCACCAATCGTGGAAGTTGTTCACATCGTCGGTCGGTTGGATGAAGACCGACTTCCGCATGTAGGAGATGTCCACGAATATATCTTTGTCTCTTCCCACCCTTGTGCAAAAAGGGAAAAGAACCTCACCCCCTAGCTTCGAGGCGATCCTTGAAATCATCCCTCCTAAGGCAATCTCTCCCGTCTTGTTCCCATTCTTGATTGCCTCGCAACATAGCACAAACTAATACCCCATGTTGAGCCGCCCACTCAACTCCTCCTTTGTGGCGACCCAAAGAGTGAAAAGCTCTTCGTGAGAGAGCTTACTCAAATCCTGCTTGCTAAACACCGCAAACCCCAAGATGCGGTGAAGGATGCGGAGTACTGGATGGATAATTTGGCTTGCTACCGAGTACCGAGTACTAAACTCATCCGAATCGGTAATTGTCTGCCACCAACGGAAAGCATCGTACTCGGGGAAGAGCTCGGTGGATGGGGCAAGAAGGTCGGCGTCGGGGTTAAAGTCTAGGAGTTCATTTAGACGCCGAAGAGAGACGACATGGCGGGCATTGAAGAGTTGGAAGGAGATTTGGAACTCGTTGTTTCCAACGGGTTCCTTCTCAAAGGAAGCAAGGAACTCGTAGGTGGGTTCCTTGAAGGTTGGGTATTGGTGGTTGATGAACTCACTCATCCCAAGGTTGTCAAGAAGGGACCGAAGGTCCTCATCTATCCCCAAGTCACGCATTGAGCGTTGATAGTAGTGTCGGGTGGGGTTAAGCTTGCGTTTTAGGAGTGTTTGATGGAAGGGTGCATGGTGTCGGTTCACAAATTTTAAAGTGGGAAGAGAGGATTGTGTTTGGTTTTGATTTTGAGAGGAGGGTTGGGGTTCATCCACTGATATTCTAGGCTCCTTTCTACTCCTTCTCCTACCACTCATCTTCACCAACTTTTCTCACAACCCATTGGGATACCGAGAACACCACGGAGTGATTCCAACACTCGAAGATACCAAAACCTTCCCACAACAACAAAAAGAAATGAAACCTTTGATTTTGCTACCTGAAAAGGGGTTAGGAGCAACAATCTTTCCCAGACATAAATATCACAAGCAAGAAACAACTATGAACAACAAAAGTCCAGGCCAAAATTCACAATACTCAATCGCTAAATGGAGAATTACTAGGCAAATTTCAAAATCAAGCATCAAAAACTTTCAATCAACATACATTTTCAATCCTCATACATTAACAATCTTCAATGCTCAAAATCAAACTAGTGATTACACACACAATTCTCAATATCCAAACCAAGTAATTGCTAGCCAAAATTCATGAAAACAATAATTTCCATCAACAATACACACAAATCACCAAGAAAATCTCAACAAAATCCACAATTATAAGCTAAACTATCTCAAAATCACACAAAATTCATACAAGTTCAATTTTTTGCTTAACAATCCTAAAACATTTTACTATCCAATGAATTAAAGCTACAAAGTAGACAAAGTTTAGGATTATACCACAATTGAAGAGCATGAAGACCACCACGACCACTCACGCACCACCACTTCGGCCACCAAGGAGCAATTCCGAATTTGGTGAAAAATGGGTGATTTTGAGAGGGGAAAATGATGAATTTGTGAGAAAATTGAGGGAATGTAAGGGATTTGTTGATATTTCGAGGAAATAAGTGAGATTAGAGGAGATTTGGGAAGTTAGGGTTTGAGTTCTTGAGGAGAGAGAGTGAGAATCGTGAAATTTGATGAGGAAATGAGGATAGAATCGGGGAAAAATGGACTTAAGCCCCGATAAACCCAGATCTGCGCGCCCGCGCAAGTATACTGCGCGCCCGCGCAAGTATACTGCGCGCCCGCGCAAGTGAACTGCGCGCCCGCGCAGATGGCGCACACATGTCGCGCAAAACCTTCTGCCAAAATCTGCATTTTTGTCTTCGATCTGCGCGGGTTCTCCCAGGGCCTGCGCGCCCGCACAGCTTTCTTCTGCGCGCCCGCGCAGATGTCGCGCACATGTCGCACGAATGATTCTGCCAGGTTCTGTTTTCTGAGCCACTTTTGTGCGCGGGTTCTCCCAGGCCTGCGCGCCCGCGCACAGGGTCTTCATCAAATCCTCTCTTGAAATGCTCCTCACTCACTTCTAAGTCTCCAAACCTCAACTTAGCTCCAAGTATAACACCAAACGGCCTGCAAAAATAGTCCTTAATCACACATCTAAACTCCATACAATCATGCTAGATGCGCCGTTTATCAAAGACTCAAATACAATCAAAACTCACAAATCCCAATAATCCAAAGTTGTAAATTGAAAGATGAAAGTAACATGAAGAGAAGAAAGTAGAAGAGGGTTAGAAACTCGGGTTGCCTCCCGGAAGCGCTTTTGGTTAGCGTCGTTAGCTCGACGTTCTTCGAGATGATTAAGGGGGGTGGAATTGACGATGCACATCAATTAGAGTAACTGAAATTGGTTCATCACTTGGGAATCCTTCAAAATAAGGCTTGAGGCGGTGGCCGTTGACTTTGAAGGGGGAGTGGCCATCTTGGAAAATTTCATATGCACCATACGGAAACACCTCCGTAACAATGTATGGCCCACTCCATCTTGATCGGAGCTTGCCCGGGAAGAGTTTCAACCTCGAATTGAAGAGGAGCACCTTTTTCCCTTTGACAAAATCTTTCTTGATGATTTGAGCGTCGTGCCACACTTTTGATCTTGCCTTATACATACTTGCATTCTCGTAGGCACTCAACCTCAATTCCTCTAGCTCATGCAACTCTAAAAGCCTTTGCTCCCCCGCACTATGGAGATCCAAGTTGATTTGCTTGATCGCCCAATGAGCACGATGCTCCATCTCCACGGGCAAATGACAATTCTTCCCATATACAAGCTTGTAAGGGGTGGTCCCAATTGGCGTCTTGAAAGCGGTCCTATAAGCCCATAGAGAATCAATGAGCTTAGAGGACCAATCCTTCCTCGTTCTGGCAACTGTCTTCTCCAAGATCACTTTGAGCTCTCTATTTGTGACCTCCGCTTGACCACTTGTTTGGGGGTGATAAGCAAGCCCCCGCTTGTGAGATACCCCATATTTCTCAAGTAGTCGCACGAAGGTGTGGTGCTTGAAATGTGACCCCCCATCACTAATAATCGCCCTTGGAACACCGAATCTTGGGAAGATCACTTTCTTGAAGAGGTTAACCACCACTTTTGAGTCATTTGTTGGAGAAGCTACGGCCTCCGCCCATTTGGACACATAGTCAACGACAACCAAAATATATTTGTTCCCATTTGAGGAGATAAAAGGGCCCATGAAATCTATCGCCCACACATCGAAAACTTCAAGCTCAAGGAGGGGGTTTTGTGGCATTTCATCCCTTCTCGAAATATTCCCCACCCTTTGACATCTATCGCAGGTCTTGACAAATATCCAAGAGTCCTTGAATAAGGAAGGCCAAAAGAGCATTGATTGAAGAACTTTTGAGGCGGTTTTCTGAGCACTCATATGCCCACCACAAGGAGAAGAATGGCACATATGGAGAACACTTTGAAACTCATCGTCGGGGACGCATCTCCTCAACAACCCATCAACCCCTCTCTTCAACAGAATCGGTTCATCCCAAATATATCTCTTTGCCTCATGCTTGAGCTTTCGACATTGTTGTGAAGTGAAATCCGGAGGTATGGCACCACAAGCCAAGTAATTCACAATATCCGCATACCATGGAGCCGACTTCACCTCAAGAACATATAGCACATCATCCCTTAGAGCATCCTCTATTGGCAAACCATCATCCTTGAACCTTGCACCGCCCAACCTTGAAAGGTGATCCGCCACCACATTCTCGGCTCCCTTCTTGTCTCTCATTTCATAATCAAAGTCTTGGAGAACTAAAACCCATCTCAACAACCTTGGTTTAGCTTCCTTCTTCCCTATCAAATATTTGAGATCCGAATGGTCGGTGTAAACAATTGTCCTAGAACCAATGAGGTAGGTTCTAAACTTCTCAAATGAGTGAATAACCGCTAAGAATTCCTTCTCGGTGGTTGTGTAGTTTCGTTGGGAGTCATTGAGAGTTTTGGAAAAATAATGTATGACATGAAGCTTCCCATCCCTTCGTTGCCCAAGAACCGAACCAATAGCCTCGTCGCTTGCATCGCACATGAGTTCAAATGGAAGGGACCAATCCGAACCTTGGACAATAGGGGCGGTGCAAAGGGCCTTTTTCAACCTACAAAAAGATTCTTGACAAGCATCATCAAATATAAACTCTTTATCTTGTTGCAATAGGGATGTGAGAGGCTTTGCAATCAAAGAAAAGTCTTTTATAAAACGCCGATAGAACCCGGCATGGCCAAGAAAAGACCTCACTTCCCTCACGTTGGTGGGGGGAGGAAGTTTCTCAATGACCTCTACCTTGGCTCTATCAACCTCAATGCCGGCATGGGAAATTTTGTGCCCAAGAACAATCCCACTTTCTACCATAAAATGGCACTTTTCCCAATTAAACACGAGGTTAGCCCTCTCACATCTTTCTAAGCAACGAGATAAATTAGATAGACAATCTTCATAGGTGGCTCCTCCAACGGAGAAGTCATCCATAAAGACCTCTATCTCATCCTCAATCATATCACTGAAAATAGACATCATACAACGTTGGAATGTTGCGGGAGCATTACAAAGCCCAAAAGGCATCCTACGATACGCATAAGTACCGTAGGGACAAGTGAAAGTCGTCTTCTCTTGATCCTTGGGGTCAATCGAGATTTGGAAAAATCCCGAATAACCATCAAGAAAACAATAGAAGGAATGCTTTGTAAGCCTCTCCAACATTTGATCAATGAACGGTAATGGAAAATGATCTTTGCATGTACTTGTGTTGAGTTGGCGATAGTCAATGCACATGCGCCAACCGGTTACAAGCCTAGTGGGGACTAGTTGATCATGATCAATTTTCACTACCGTCATTCCCCCTTTCTTAGGCACAACTTGCACGAAAGATACCCAATCACTATGAGCAATTGGATATATAATTCCCGCATCAAGAAGCTTAGCCACTTCCTTCCGCACAACCTCTTGCATGGAAGGGTTAAGCTTCCTTTGCCTTTGCCTAACGGGTTTGGCATCTCCCTCTAGATCAATTTTGTGCATGCATAAAAAAGGACTTATACCATTGATGTCATCAATGGTATAGCCTAAAGCTTTCTTGTGTTTTTTCAAAACATTGATCAAGAGGGAGGTTTGCTCCTCCGTTAGGTTGGAATTAATAATTACGGGGAAAGACTCATTAGAACCAAGAAATACATACCTCAAGCCCAAAGGTAGAGGTTTCAAGTCTACCTTTGGTGCTCCCTTACCATTGGTGTTCTCCTCTCTTTCCTCAACTTGAAAGAGATCATGGGTGTGAAAAGCCTCCTCCTCCATGCTCTCATCCATGCACTCGCTCTTGCTTTCCTCTAGCAAATCCTCATAGAATTGAATGTCGTCCTTGTGAGCACCTATCTTAGAATCATTCAACAATACACTTTCTAGGGGATCGTTAGAAGCATGCAAATGGGAACGAGAAAATTCACTAAGCATGGTATCTAGAACATCTACTCTAAAGCATTCACCACTTGAGGAAGGTTGTTGCATGACATTATTCAAATCAAACTCAATTGAATCATTGTCGATTTTCAAAGATATTTTACCCTCCTTCACATCAATGATGGCCATAGAGGTGGCTAAAAACTGCCTACCCAAGATAATAGGAATCCTCTCATCCTCATCCATCTCTAGCACATAAAAATCCACGGGGAATGTGAACTTTCCTACCCTAAGGGGAATGTCCTCAACCTTACCCATGGGAAATTTAATGGACCGATCCGCTAGTTGGAGAGTAATGTTAGTAGGGGAAAGGGTTCCTACACTTAGCTTTTGGTAGACGGAGTAGGGCATGAGGCTCACACTTGCTCCTAAATTACACAAAGCTTTGTCAAACTCAATACCATTAATAGAACAAGGGATGGAAAAACTACCCGGATCCTTCAACTTGGCGGGAACTTGGAAAGGATTGCACTACAATTGGCGGTCAAGGTCACCATTTCACACTCCCTTCTCCCACTCAATAGATCTTTCAAGAACTTAGAGTAATGGGGCATTTGTTTCATGGCATCTACAAAAGGAAGGGAAACATGCAAATTCTTAATCACATCCAAGAACTTCCCAAATTGAGCATCAAGCTTAGCTCTCACAAATCTTTGGGGAAAAGGTAATCTCTCCTCTCTAGGTTGGTGATTTAGGGGCAAGGGGGTGGTCTCTTTCTCCTTTTGCACCTCAAAATCCTTCTCCCTCTCAACATTAGAAGGCTCCTTGGTTCTCTCGTCCCCTCTCTCTAACTCTACTTCATTTCGAGGTTCCTCCTCAACTAAGGGGTCACTCCCTACTACCTTTCCACTCCTTGTTGTCACGGCATACAAAGGTTTTGGGTTGACTCCTTGACTAGGGATAGAGGAAGAAGAAGAAGAGGAGGAATTAGAAGCAAGTTGGGCAATTTGGGTTTCAAGCATTTTCATATGAGCATTGGCTCGCTTCTTATCCTCCTCATTTCTCTTCTTTTCCTCCTCATGCATTTTCATGATGGCATCTAGCTTAGCCATCACGGGATCATTAGGAGGGGCCTCAATTTGAAGAGGTTGTTGAGGTGGAGGAAGTTGGGCTTGATGGAAACCCGGAGGCCTATTGGTTTGGGCATAGTTAGAAACATTTTGGCCCCTATTGCGTCTGGTGCCTTGGTTGGGAACATAGCTTTGTCGATTGTTTCCCATGTTACCTTGATCACCAAAATTTTGATTTTGATGGTCATGGTATCGGGAGTTGGGTTGTTGGTTTTGATAGCCATACCCCCTTTGGTTAGAGTAGCCCCTTCCATTGAAATTGGAAGGGCCTCCCCCACCATGGTATTGGTTACCATAACCACCACCACCTTGGTTCCAACCACGGTTTCCACCTTGATTCCAATTCCCCATTTGATTGGAGTTTGGCCTCAAGTTCCCTACATTTTCCATTCTAGGAGCAAAATTCATAGCATTGACATCTTCTACATTATCATCATGTTCATAGGGAGGGGGTTGAACTTCACAAGCATACACACAATGGGAGGTATCATGATCATAGGTTTCACAATTCGAGCAAAACATGCATCCTTGAGGCATTTTATTATAAGAAGAGGGGGAAGAAGTGGCCATACCATTACCTCCCTTGGTTGAAGGGGAGGTATTACCATGAGGGTTGGACCTTTCTTTCATCATTTCGTCCATTTGCTTGGCCATTTTGGAGATTTGGGAAGAAAGGTTGTTAATTGCGTTGGCTTGCTCCAATGCATAGACACCTTTGCTAGAAGTGGCCTCCCTTTCTCCTTCATACCAATCATCATAATGCTTTGCGGCCTCCTCTATGATGCATTCCACTTCATCCTCTCCTTTGTTCATGATTGGACCGCCGGCGGCGGCATCTAGGCTTGTTCTCCCTTGAGGTGAGAGACCTCCATAGAAAGTGTGGATGAGTTGATACTTGGGTATCCCATGATGTGGGCATTGATGTTGAAGCTCTTTGTACCGGTCCCATGCCGCACTTAGAGTCTCACCACTCTTTTGGCGAAAACCTTGAATTAAAGATCGAGCCTCGGCGGTCTTCCTATGGTTATAAAACCTCCTCAAGAAATCCGTGGTTACTTGGTCCCAAGTTGTGAGAGAATTAGGGGGCACCTCCTTCTCTAGCCATTCTAGACCTCTCCCAATTAAAGAAAATGGAAACATCTTGAGGCGGATATACTCTTGAGTCACTCCGTTGGCTTTGATCGTGTCACAATACTTCTCAAATTCTTTCAAATGCTCATGAGGGCTCTCAAATTTTCCACCCGAGAATTGTTTCCTCTCTATTAAAGCAATCAAATTGGGCTTGATTTCGAAATTGTTGGCTTGAGTGGTAGGGGTTAGGATCCCACTTTGGGCTCTAAAGGCTTCGAGAGCCCCAAGACGACTCAAAGGTGTATTCTCTCCCATTTTAGAACCTTCTTCACTTTCGGACTTAAAGATTGAAAAGGGGTTGATTTCCGAACTTGATGGCGAATTAGGGCTATCTAAGTCTTCACTTGAGGGTGAAGACGGTGGAGTATCTTCCAATTCTCTTACTCCTTCTTTCGTTGGGGTGTGAGAATTTCTACTCCTCGCTCTTACTTCTCTTCGAAGTAAGGACAAAGATCTTTCTAGCTCCGGATCGATGGGAATCAAAGACCTTGAGCGAGTTCGTCCTCTGTTCATACAACAAAGTTAAGGAGAACGTAAGCACTGACAAGTAACAAGTAGTAGCAAATACTAATAAACAAGGAATGAGAAAGTCTCAAATAAAGTAATGAAAAAGCAATGGAAGCCGTCTCCCCGGCAACGGCGCCAATTTGACAAGGGAATAAACGCGTCGTCAATAGTCTATCCCTAGATCAAATATAATTTATACACCTAAACAAACCTAATATAAGTATAAGGCAAGCATAGGGGTCAGACCACAAGGAGACATGCATAAACACCACATTCACTACTTAATACTTAAGCTACCTCAGAACTAGAAGTGTGAATAACTAAGAGATTAAACTAGAGATTAAGAATGATTAAAAATCAATAAAACTAAGCACCAAGGGAACTAGGTAGATGTAGTTGCCATTTGATCATGCAATAACACGGAAGCAAAGCAATGGTAAACTAAGCATGCAAGAATATCCAATTAAAGCTCAATCTAACCGCCTTCCGGGGATAATCAATTTCTCCTAACATAGCCTCTATGTTTCCACACTAGTACCATATATTAGAAGGTGCAATCAAAGAAATATCGATAACAATGAACCTTAACTAAGTCAACTTCCGTTTCTTGTTAGCAAAGATTCACCTTTAATCAACTAACAATGTGCACTTGCAAGAAGATTAAAGAATATCAAACATACAAAGACTTTAATCACCATTAACAAAACCCCAACATCATAAGCATGAATCAATCAACAACTACACCATCCCCACACCCTTGGCTAGATGACTACTCACAAACCATATTGAAGACAATATCAATCATCAAATCAATAAGCATCAACATGATCAATAAGCAAAGAAGGAAAATCAAAATAAGCAAACAAAACTAAATACAAAAGTAAAGAAAGAGAGTAAGAGATTGCTCATTAATTGAAGATGAAGATTTACAAAGATTCAATCAAGCTCCTTCTTCAATATCCAAGTTCATCAATGGAAATCCACACTTTCTCTCTCTACTAATGAAGTTTCTCTCACTAGATTAGGGCTAAAATGTTTCTAATTAATGATAGATGATGCACTAAAACTCCCTACGACCTATATATATAGGTCCTTTAAAAGATACAAAAATACGAAATAAAAAGACTGCAACTCAGCGGTGCGCGCCCGCGCAGAAGTTGTGTGTGCGCCCTCGCAGATCTTGTGCGCCCGCAGGTCTGTGGGTACGGAGAATTAAACCCATGGATGCGCGCCTTCTCCCAGCAATACTGCGCGCCCGCGCTTGAGGAGTGTGCGCCCGCACACAAGGCGCAAACAAGGCGCATGCAACACTCTGTTTTGGTTCTGCTTCTGCTGCTGTTCAGTGCGGGTTCTCCCAGGGCTGCGCGCCCGCACACATCAAGGTCGCGCGCCCGCACACAAAGCGCGCACAAGGCGCACAAATCTTCTGTTTGTGTTCTGTTCTTGGAGCAATCCTGCGCGGGTTCTCACAGTACTGCGCGCCCGCACACAGGGGAGTTTGGGGGTAAATTGCTCTTCTTCCAATGCCTTGATTCCTACAAAACAAAAACAAAGAAAACAAGGAGAAAGGCAAACAAAGAAAAGAGGAACAAAAAGGAGAGAAAAGGGGGCAAACAAGCTACAAATGGGTGGGAAAAACCCGTAAAGAGAACACTAAATTAAGGCATAAATGCCACTCATCAAATACATCAATAAATTCTTTAAGTAGATTAATTTAATCAGTTCTTTCGTCTTTACTTAGTGCTAGTCCGATTTTGACTTCTCTTTTAATGGTTGGATCTTTTGAGATATCAACCGTTTCTGTATCCTCAATTATTGGTGTCTTGTTTTCAAGTGTTTCCATTGCTTTAGTTATTTCTTTATCATTTTCATCATTAGTTAAGCAATGCTCGTCACCTTTAGATAAAGAAAAACAAGAAAAATACGGGGAAGAAGACATATTATTGAATTCAGAAATCATTACATCAAATAAAGAAATGTCCGTTGGGACTTGATTGCTAACTATCCTAGGAGTAGAAATAGAAGGCGAGGGTGCTACAACTAAAGGTTTGGAAGACTCGATAGGGGAAGACTCTAACTCAGACTCTGAATCAGACGATTTTTCGAACATTGGACCTTGTCCTGTAGTTACTAAAATCTTCTTTCCATTTGTATTGGTTATCTTCACCGTCTTGCGCCATCCACGCTCTTGATCTTCTATTGGAGTGATAAATTCCGAGGGGTCAAAGCCTTCACTTTGGAGAACCGTTTGAATGAGTGAAGAATCATCTTCCGCGTATCTTGGCTCATTCCTTTCTCTTCCAAAGTGGAGTCCCATGACATTAAAGTCAAAGCAAGGAGGTGCCTTCTCCTTATAAATTGGAGTTGGGATATCGTCTAGGAAGAAACAATCCAAAAAGATCTCGAACCCAGGTTGTCTTATGCCATTTACAACGAAGGGTTCAAGAAATTCATGACAAGGATAATCCTCTCCTTCTCTTATAAATTGTCCATTTAAGGTGAGAGGATATTGATCCATGGGTATCTCCCTCTTTTGTGCACAAGCATTCCTTCGTGCTCTTGATTTTTCCTGGGCCCACTTAAGGTCTTCGCGAGTTGGTTCAAAACCAAGTCCGAAAGTATCCAATTTAGGGAGGCCAGGTAGTCCCATATGTTTAGCTATTCCTTTCTTCTTTCCTAGAGTCATTCCAGGAAAGTGTCCTTGTTTTCTCAGAATAGCATTATTTGTCATATTTGAGTGGAGGTCGTAATGAAGAGGGGTCCTTTCGTCTTCCTCTATTAAGGAGACCTCTTCGCTAAAGCCCCATAAATCCTCATCATTTTCATCATGTTCCATTTTAATTAGTGGATTTTCTACTGTTTTGATCCTCATGGATGAAGCATCAATGGTAATTGGAATTCCTCCAACTATGGCCTTTACTTGTTGATGAAGAGATGAAGGGACGACCTTTAAATCATGAAGCTAAGGGCGTCCCAATAGCAAGTTAAAGGATGCCTTGATATCCACTACTTGAAATGTGGTGGCATGCTCAATTGCACCCGCCGTTATATTCATGGTAATTGTCCCTAGTGCTTGACGGCGTGAGTTATCATAAGCTCTTATGCCTTGAGTTGATGGGGACAAATCCTCATCTCTTATTCCTAACATTCTTGCGGTTCTAAGTGGGCACACATTAATTGTTGAACCATTATCCACAAGAGTCATAGGAACGTTCATCCTTTTGCATATCACTGTGAGGTTTAGAGCTTTATTGTGTTTGTCACCTTCCGGTGGTAGATCCTTATCCGAAAAAGTGACTAAGTTGATTGGACTTGGAAGATCACTCGTGAGGAAGTTAGCAAGTCCCTCAGGAGTAGTGTCCGAATCTATGCCTACTTTAGCCAAAGCATCCATGACTGAAACCCTATCCTCCCGGGATGTAGCTAAGAGCTTCCATACATTCATTTCCACCTTAGTCTTTTTTAACTGTTTGACAACATCGTTGTCTTCTATAATAGGCACGGGAATTTGCTGGATAGTAGGTATAGGTTGTGTTGAAATGGGAGGTTGTATTCTCCTAGACCTGGTGAGGACATCTATGGGCGAATCTTCCTCGTCCCAAATGTCACTTACTGGGTATATTGTTGATAGAGGAGTCTCTTCAATATCCTTAAGGTAAACGTCCTCATCATCACTGTCCCATACTCCATTAATCGTAGCATCTTGTGGAAGTTGAACCAATTTCTTTTCATCAATCAAACGTTGAACCAAGTCCTTGAACTTGAAGCAGTGATCTATTGTTTGTCCCCCTGATTGATGGTTTGAACAATAGTATTTGTCCATCCTTTTTAATGACTCAAATGGTCTCGGTTCGAGTGGTTGAATTTTACCATTCTCGGAGAGCATTTTGAACACGTTAGCATACGACGTCCCAATTGGAGTATAACCTTTATTATTTTTCCTGGGAGTGTCAATCTCTTGGAGAGAAAAAGGTTTCTTTTGCTTGGGTGGAGGTCTACTTTTAAGTAACTCATTTTTCTCTCTTATAGCCTCAAAGGTTTGTGATAGCAACTTGTACATTTCTGACAATATTGATGTCAACGCCAAAACTTCTTGCTTAGTTGCAGGTTCTTGGCCATGGAATTCGAGAGCATCTTCGAAGATTTCTTCTTCAATGGTCTCGATAGGCTCTATGAGGCTGGATGGGTCCACTTGATTTTCTTCGTCGGAAATAGCCAAAGAATCAGACAGCGGTGCGGTGTTGATGCTTGGCTTCTTGCTTGCAGGGGGCAATGGGAGCTTGTTACTATCGATCAAGTCTTGAATAGCTTCTTTTAGCCTCCAACAATTTTCCGTAGGATGACCCCTACCTTGGTGATATATACAATGTGCATTTGGGTTCCAGCTAGCCGTTCTCCTTTCGACAGGTGGGTCCCCAAATGGTCCAATGGGAGTTATAAGACCTTTTGCATGTAAGCGGTCAAATGCGGTGTCATAACTCATACCAATAGGAGTATAATTCTTCCTAAATGGTTTCTTTTGTCCTTGATTGTTATTCATTGCCAAATATTCATTTAGATTAAAGGTGCTAACATTGTTTGAGTGGGTGGATTTGGATGAAGAAGGATTGTCGTTCTTCTTATTTTTCAAGCCACTATTTGAGTTATTATTAGCAGCTTTTTGTTTAGCGAGGTCATCTTCAATATTAATTCCAATATCATAGACAGCCTTAAAGGTGTTTAGATTGCTTTGGTACCTAAGGTGTTTAGAATATTTTAATTGGAGGTTCTTAATGAACTTCCTGACAGATTCTTTCTCACTTGGTACTTCAACCATTTTTGCAGTAGTTTCCCTCCATTTATTAAAGAAGGAGGTGAAACCTTCATTTTCTTTTTGCTTTAGCATTTCTAGCTCTCTATGATCGGTTTCAATTTGTATATTGCATTTATACCTTTCAATGAAAGCACTTACAATAGATTCCCAACTAGAGGTCTTTTCTTTATCAAGTGAAAAGTACCACTGTTGACATACAGCTTCTAAAGGTAATGAAAATACAGAGTGAAATGCTTTTCTATCTATCCCCTTAATGTTCATTACAGTTTCAAAAGCTCTTAAATGAAAATAAGGGTTATCCATAGCCTTAAATTTAGGGATGTCATTGGGATTGAACTTCTGTGGGAGAAGGTCCTTATCCACCGAGACCCCTTGGGAACTAATCTCTTAGAATCTAAAGTCGTTGGACAGCTTGCCCAAGCTTTCCTGGATTAGGTCCATTTGTTTCTGTTTTTCAGGATTACTTATTTGCAGCGATAGGTTTTGTAACATCTCAGCCAAGTTGGCTACCTGTCCCTTGACCTCATTAAATTCTTCTTGACTAGCCATTGCCTTCTTAGCTTTCCTTTTCCTACCGATTGGTTTGTCAAAAAGTAAGACTTGAACAAAAGTGTTGTCCTTGATTAAACGCCCTTCTTTTGTTGTCCACGCGCTGTAAGTTAAACCATATTTGTTTTAATACTTGACTCTAATTGACTTGACTTTATGGTATAAAAAAATTAAAAAGAATAGGCAAAAATGGGGTATATATTTTAAGGGAAATTTTAATGAAGTTTTAAAATTGGAGGATTAATATCCGACTTACCCCCCTAAAAAAAATGACGGAAAACACGCATTCAAGACTCTCTAGACATGGTCATAATGTGACAAACATGTTATGTGTGTGCTTTATGTGTGTGTGTGAGTGACATGCTTTGACTCTTAGTGTATGACCATTGGACTTTAAGTGCCTAAACTCAATTAAAGACTTAAACATGGTTTGAACCATTAATAAATTGATAAACCGATTAGTAGACTGTTAATTAGACTCGTCGTGATGACTCGAGCAAGAAAACTGGACTGTCGCTAAAACAACAGGACTGTCGCCACTATTTGGAGCCTGTCGCCAGGAGACAGATACTAAACTGCAGCGCCACAGTCCAAATTTCTGTGCCATTGCTGGAACATTAATCTGGACTATTTCCAGTAATTTTACTCTAAATGGACATGCCCAAAGTTGGACTAAGTCGAATTGATTAATTTATTAGCCTTTAATTAATTCAAAATTAATTAATTAGACAAAGTCCTTTTAGTCATTAGTCAATTTATTTAGTCTTTAACACAAGTCAAACAAACGGTTAACACATATATAATATATACAAGCAAGGGTGCATAAGTAGTTCACATACTCACAATATGATGAGTTTGCAACCTAACCATGGCTCTAGTTCTCTAAAGTTCGAGGATATGGGTTAAGTCAAAAGGGTCCATGGTTATGAATCCATATGCATTGCACACAAGCCTACCGGGAGGGTTGGAGCGAATGGACAGATTTCCGCGAGTTAGTGATGAAATTGAACTCGACTCCATGGTTTGGTGGATTCACAAACTTTGCACGTACCCAAATCTGAACTTTGCACATGATAGTGGGATATTCCATTGGGCAGGTGAAGCAGGAACCCCCAGAGGGTTATTTCCATATGTAGAACACATATGGGTTCATAAAAGTGAGAAAAGGACTCAATCAATAAGCAAAATCAAGCCAACAATGCTAGAAATGGTCAAAGCAAGAAGGCAGACCCCTGGCTCGGTATTGGAAGAACTTGGCAGACTACAGGGCCTGTCGCCGTAAAAAAGCTCCTGTCACCAAGCGACCGAACTTTCGCCAGGCGACAGAAACTTTTTACGGGCGACAAGCCCTGTTTTCTAGACGCTAGTTCTTACATGCCTTGGCAAGTTTCTGTGTTCTTCGAATTTTCCAGATTTCGCATCATCTTTTCGATTCTAGTCATGAAAGATATTTCTCAAATTTCCTACGTGTAAAATTCCTATGGATTGACTCATGGGGTGCTCCCATGAGGACCTTTTAATGCATATGACAATAATGTTAATCAAATCACGCACATGAAATACTTAGAATTTTTCGAGTCTCATCCGCTCATTCTAAATAATTGCCAAAATTAAATAAATTTCAGGAATATAAATAGAAATCCTCCCCAATGGAGTCGCCAAAAACTGTAGGGAATATTTCAAGCATTATGACCCCAAACTTGAACCCCACTGTGATCATACACTAAAGTATGGTGGCGTTCCAAAGGGAAAGAAAAGAGAGCAAAAGAGTCGCCAACAAGTTTTAGGAACTTGTAAACCCAAAAGACAATCCAAAAGGACCATCAACTACTCCATAAGGTCTTGAACCAAACAGGGTCCGGGGATGAGGGTACGAATCCAATCTACAAAAGAAAGGACCCGCCCTATAAAATAGGCCTCTACTTTGTTCTGCTCGTATTCATGTGCGCTTTTCGAATAACATACAAACATTATATTGAACCTACCCTATTTAATCTATGTTAGTTGAGTATTAATGCACAAATAATTCTATTAAGCGTTAAAATCACATTAGCCTAAACCAAATTATTAATTACCTTATTAAGCGTGATTTCAAGTACAAATTCCCTTTAACAATCATAAAAGGTGTAATCAAGCAATAACAATAAAAATATATCAAGCAACACAATAACAAGCATAATGATAATAATGATGATAATAGCATGATAAGGCATAACAAAGCTTAAAAGAATAGCAAGATCCTAGGCATGATACTAACAAGATTAATAACCAATCCTAGCATGTCACTAAGCAATAAAGATCAAAGCTTTAAACCTAACATGGCACTAACATGATAACACAATATTAGAAAAGAGTAAAGCAATAAAAGGCACCCTAAACATGATACTAGAAAGCAATAAATAACATCCAAACATGATACTAGGAATAAAATACATCCTAACATGATACTAGGAATATAAAACAATAATAAACATGCTTTCTACATTGTTAATAAAATAGGGAGTAAGCTAATCTACTTACTTTGAAGCCTCGTACCTCTTTCTAATAACAAAATACACAAGTTAGTAAACATCAATGAAAATAATAAACAACAATTAAATAATCAAATTGAAATCAAATTAAATAAAGTTTTGACTAGTTTTGGACCAAACCCTCAGAAATTATCAAACCTTGCACGTCTAGGGCGAAGGCAACTTCGAACTTGGCTAAGAGACTCTAAGTCTTGTGAATGCGGAATTGTGTTTGAAAGGTTGGTTTAGAAAGAGAGAGAGAAAATAAGAATTAAGCTATATTGCTTAGAGAGAGAATAGAGAGAATTGATAGTAAGAATTGATGAAAGTTGATGATTCTGAAAAACAGAAGTTCGGACCCTATTTATAATGAAAATAGTCCGGAAAACTATAGAATTTGATAAGGAATAAAACTACACGCTGTCGCCAGGAATCGACTCTGTCGCGACGCGACAAGGTCTGTCGCGAGGCGACAGACTTGTCGTTTGGCGACAACCTGTATTAGCGCGTTTTCTTCACGCGGAATCCGATCTTTAATCAACTTGATCTACGGAATCCGTATAGAAGATAAAATACGTATTTTTTAAGATAATAATAATAATAATAAATAATGTTTTACTCCAAATAAAAATCTATTTGAAAATAAATAATTATTAAATCTAATAATATTATAATTAAAAAGAACCTTCTAGAAACTTCTAGAAAATTATGATTAATCCTAATAATTTTAGGAATAATAATTAACATTGGGCCCTCCTCTAGATCATTGGGCCGTATGTAAATAATTAACCGGGCCTAATTTAGTATTTTGGCCATAACTTCCTCAATATTCATCGGAATTGGGCTTATAATATATCGTTGGAAAGGTCTTTTCGAGCCCCATCCAACTACACTATTATTGGACCTTAATCATGGACCAAACTAAACTGGTTTGGCTATTTTCAAACAAATAGAGTTATTTTCAAAAATAGAGAGAAGAGAATTTTAATAAAACTAAACCGCAACACTTGAATTTTCACACTTTCACCTCATTCGATTATGGTTCGACGCGAAAGGCATTCATCACTGGGTTTGGTTTTGGGGAGACACAAATGGGTGTCTACAGAAGCCCCCACTTTGACTGTGTTTGAAGAAACTTACGTTTCGAAAAAACGAAAGTCAAAGTATCGATAGGGACGGAGAATGATCCAAAACGTTCTGCAATTCCAAATCATTCTTATAATGCCGATACTTGCAAACTAATCATTAGTTAAAACAGATAAGAGAGTTAAGAAACGCGTATCTTGCACCGTCGAGCACACGTCTCTGAGCGTAACCATTTTGTCGTTGCTTCTTTCGTTGTTTGTGACAACCTCCACAGTATCTCGTGAACGCCATCATTGAAGGCAACCATACGTCGTCATCTTCAATATTCTGGTGAAAATCCTCCACAGTATTTCGGGAACATCGTCGAAAATAACTGTATGTCGTCATTTTCAGGGTTGTGGCAATATGTCGCCACGGCAGTGCATCGCCGCTATAGACAATCTCTTCTTTGCCTTGAGGGACCGTCGAAGGTGACCTTACTTCGCCATCTTCAAAATTTGTGACATTACCTCGCCAAGGCCGTACTTCGCCACTAGACAACTCCTCTCTATGTTGGGATATCGTCAAAGAATCATTCTACTTATTGACTCTTAATATATTACTATTATTATTTGTTTATGCCAATACTTCGGTGCTTTTGTCTTTATAAACCATTATTTCGGTGCCTCTATTGAACCATTATTTCGGTGCCTCGTTATGAGCCAGTACTTAGGCGCTTTAAGCCAAGTGAGACGATCTTTTATCAAGTCGATCACTTAATGCAACTGCAATCAAGCTGATTAAATCATGCCAATTTTGCTTAAAGGGGCTAACTGGCGTACCAAGGAACCCAAACTGCCAAAATAGGCCCACAAAGTCATAAAGAAGGACCCAGCATTCTGTCGCCGCTCCAGCGCCGGCCAGAGACACCTATCGCGAGCATTTGCTCCTGTCGCCACGCGACAGAGTCTGTCGCCTCGCGACAATTCTGTTGTTTGGCGACAGAATCGGGGTTTTAAAACCCGTCTTCTTCTTCATTTCCGCTGCTGCTCTGCTTCTCATATTTTCGCAAAAAATTTGATTCACTCGTTCTTGCTCATTTCTCAACCAAATTCGCTCAAAATTGTTGCAAATCAAAGCTTTTCTCCTCTATTTTCCCGATCTATGTAAGTTTTTCTCAAACTCTACTCGGTTTTTGATGAATTGCACGTTCTTGTTCACGAATTTTCGAAAAATTCGAAACTCACTTTGCTTAATTTGCTTTGTTCGTTGAATTTTATGCCTTGAATTTGTTTAATTATGTTTGTATATTACCTTGGGAGTATTTTGAGACTTGTTTGACTCAATTTGGTGAAGAAACGAACGATTCACCATTGTTGGACCTCTTAAGGTCGTGAAGAACAATGTGGGTCGTTCTTTGCATTTTTACTGCTTTTTCTTGTACAATTTGTCACAATATTCATCATATGTTTGCAAGAAATTGTTTATTTGCTAGAAAAAATGCTTTCATGTTTGATTGAATTTTTGCTCTGTTTTATTACTACGTACTCTGTTTTGCGAACATAGTATCATGCGGCCTAGGCGAACCTTAGATACTGTAGAGCCTTAAATTTGATTATTTTTATGTACTTTAGCATGGCTAGACGACGTGGTTCTGGTTCTCGGTCGAGAGACACGCGTCGAGAGGACGAGCCCACCAGTGAGGGCGAGGATGTGCCTTCTACTTCCAGGCTGGGTCTCATGCCGGATTGGGACGAGCGCACCCTGTTCCATGCGCCGATTCATCATTTGTCAGAGCGAGTCCGACGAGGTCTTGCAAGTGGGAGGACCCGTAGCCACGACTCGGGTAACTCCACCATCATTTCTCTGTACGACAACTTCATCAGTCGTGATGAGGGTCTTCGTTGTCTTTGGGAGTCATGTGGGTTGACTCCTCTCCTGCAGGCCACCCGGGCCATGTTTTCATATGATGGGGGTAACCTCGTCGTTCGAGCTTTGGTGGAGTTCTTTTGGGACACCACCAACACCTTTCACTTTCCTTGGGGTGAGATGACAGTCACTCCGGCAGACTTCAGCCTCATCACGGGGCTAGAGTTCCAGTCTACTCCTCTTCCTTTCGACGCCGGTGTCATTGTCTATTCGCCGGAGGTTCAGGAGTTGTTGGGGCCGATTGTTGTTCGGGCCTAGGCTGAGGCTCAGTCGGGACAGCTGAGTTCCCGATGAATTCGTCGCTGCACGCTGGCTGCAGCTTTTGAGGACGATGCCACCACCCGAGAGAAGCGGGTGCGCATCTTTGTGCTGATTCTGCTGTCAAGGACGTTTTCCCCTGATCGAGGTAGTAGAGTACTTCTTTACTACCTGTCCGTTGTTCGCGACCTTCACTTGGTCGGGACATATGATTGGGCTAGCATGGCCTACGCGGACTTTCTACTGGGCTTGCGGCGTTCCTATCGTCACAAGGCCTTGTCTGGAGAGGTAGCCCTTTCCAGCTTTTGGAGGGTCGTAGAGGTACATCTCTTTTCCTTTTTAACTCTAGATTTAGAAGCATAATCATTACTCACTTTTGTCTTTTCGTATAGATTTGGTTCTACGAGTACTTCCCTTCTCTTGCGCCTACGAGGCCTTCTCCTCGCGTGCTCCCTATTGCTGCCAGTTGGGGAGGCCGCCGAGGTCCGTCGGAGGTGCTACGCCTTCGAGAGATGATCCTCTCGGTGGGTTTCTATAACCTATACCTTTCTTTTATCACCTGTTAGTGTTAGTGCCTTATTTAGTGATTTTTTGCAGGAGCCCAGCCCGGTCTATCGACCTTGGGCTACTTTTCCTATTCCTGCGCTGGCGGCGCAGTACACAGCTGAGCGTCGTTACTTTCTGGGGACGTACGACGTGGTGGTCTACCTAGGGGAGAGGGTAGCCATCCAGCACTCCTCAGATGCTTTCGTTGTTCCTGCTCCTCCACCCCGGCATATGTTTCATGATGCCCTGCAGCGGGATCGTGCCAGTGGACCTACTCGGGGTACTCCTTGGAGGTCCTACGTTCTCCTCGAGCAGAGCTATGAGGAGGACCTGCTACCGTTACTAGTGCCGGCTCCTGTCCTTTCAGAGGAGGCAGCGGTATGCTTTTATTCTTTTGGTTTATCTTTCTTTAGGTAGCCCCCAAGTATTTTTCTGACCTTTTATTCTTAACAGGCTGGCCCTAGGGAGTTCATTCCCCCGAGGATGTCCATACGTTACCAGGATTCCGCCAGCTCCGGAGGGGGAGCAGTTTGTGGAGCGGTCTAGTCCTCGTCACCAGACTCGAGTAAGTAACTTCTCATATATCATCTTTATATTTGCTTCGTAATTGTTACTGACTTCGTTACTTTGGCAGTTTTCTCGCGAGGTGGTGACGGCTATGGCTAGGTGCATAGACGCCTTTCGCAGCCAGCTTGTGAGGATGCGGAACCGTGCTACCTGTCGTAGCAACGATGCTGAGGAGGTATTACTTTTTGCATTTAGCATCTTTGACTTGTTTTTTCATTTGCACTTGCTAATCTTTGATTTACTTTTGCAGGGGCAGCCTATTCCATCTTTACGCACTCGGTCGAGACCCGAGCCTAGGAGAGAGACTACTAGGTCCGACTCGAGGCGTCGGCGGACTACTTCCGGTGGTCGGGGTGGTCGTTCTGAGGCCGCCGCTGTAGAGGACTCGGCGTCATCGCCTGAGGATGCTCCGACTGGGCCGACCATTCGAGGTGGGATGGGTGGTGGGACGTACGAGTTTGGCTCGTCGTCGCAGCAGCCTTTGCAGCCCCAGCCTCTTTCTGTCGGGTACCAGGGTGAGGTTAGGTGGCCTGGCCCTGAGTTGTAGTTTACGCCGCCTGGTGGCTCAGGGGACGGTGATGGACATACTCCACGGAGTAGGACTTTCTTTGATACATTTGGTGTCCCTCACGACTTGCGACCTCCGGCACCGTAGTTGTACCTGTGTTTTATTTACTTTGACTTTTGTAGGACTTTGTCTATTTTATTTACATGACTTATGTATTAGACACTCTGTATATATATGCACTTATTATTTATTAATATTTTATCTCTTGTTTTTATTTATTAATTTTATGGTGCATGTGAGTGTGTGAGAAAGTGTAATTTTTGCGCAAAATTTTCCGTCATTTTTAATATTAGTGGAGGGTACCGACTCTCTCCCCCAAAAAAAAAATGAAAAAAAAATGAAGGAAAAAAACTATAATTACCAAAAATAAGTCTAAAATTAATTAAGCTATAATAATAATAATAATAATAATAATAATAATAATAATAATAATAATAATAATAATAATAATAATAATAGTAAGAAAGGTGTATGGATAGGAAAGGAGAAAATAATAATAAGTCAAGTCAAAGTCGAATTCAAGCAAGTAAAAACACGGTTTCCAACGCTTAATAGGTGTCGCTGCTAAGAAGAATACTGGCGCCACGTAACTAAACCTGTCGCCACGCGACAGATTTGTCGCTTGGCGACAGAGTTACTTTTCCTATTTCTTACAGGAATTGAATTCTGCCGTGAAAAAAGCTTATAAATAGCCCCCGAATCCTTCGTTTTCTGCATAATTTAACCAGTTTATTAATTAATTAATTAACTAGTAATCATGCCTTTAGCTAAAAGAACTTTTTGTGGATACATGAATGAGTGGTGTCATCTTGTAACTTCTAAAGAGAAAAAATTATTAGATACTTTCCGTATGGGGGGTATGTTAGGAATAAAGGGGGTGAGTCTTGACATGGACTTTATTTACTCTGCCATAGACTATTGGGACATTAATACTCACTGTTTTAGATTTTTCCATGATGAAATATGCCCTTTACCGGAAGAATTTGGAGCCATTATAGGCTATTATTCCACAGATCTTGCGGTAATGCCTAGAGTAAATGAATATTATTATAAAGACTTCGAATGCTTCTTTGATCTAAGGGGTATGGCCTTAAAAAATATAGTGCATGGCAATGTAGTTGATTTGACAGAATTTGCACATTATTTTTATGACAATCCTAATCCTGAATTTCGTGTCCATAAGAGAAGAGCTTTCCTCTTTTGTATGTTAAGCCAATTCCTTTTAATTAGTGGTAAAAATAATGAAGGCCAAGCAATAATTATATCTGTTATAGAACAAGTTGAATCCGGGAAAAATCCAATGCCGCTAATTGTTGGAGAGACCATGTTGTGGTTAGATGCATTAAGAAAGAATCCAAGAGCACCTTTTCGAGGTTCTCCAATTTTATTACAGGTATAAAATAATACTATTCTTAATTACAAAGAAAAAATATTTTTACACTGTAATACTAATCAAATGTATATTTTACAGATATGGCTCATGGAGAGGTTAAAATATATTAATCCTCCTGACGATATACACACATACATTCCAAATTGCATAGTCTGGCAAAGAAACGATTTTTAAAGATAGGTCGCCGTGAATGGAGCAAGGTGTTTGCTGCTGCTGATTTTACCATAAACTGGGTCATCCCTTGGTGGAGGATTGAGACGATGGTTGGTTGTAATAGCCAAGCATACTGTCGTCTCCCGAGCTTGTCAAAATTGACCTTCTATTTTCCTTGTAGAGTTAGGAGACAATATGGTCTTGCACAAACCATCCCTACAGGAGATCTCCGTCGTCCTTATGAATTTCCTGTGTCACAAGAGGTTGAGCGCTTTGACAAATATTGGAGTGGTAGGCCTATATGGGAGGTGATTACCCACAAGGATCCACCTTGTTTGTCAAACAAAGTGAAACAATGGCTTATGGAAAATCTCAGAAATCCCAAGTCAAGGTTGAGAAGACCGATGTCAAGAATCGTCTAGGTGACAAAAAGGTCCCTGCTAAGGAACGCCTAGGGGAAAGGAGCGAATTCAAAACTCCTATTATGCCAAAGAAGAAAAGCTTTAAGAAAGACAAAGGAAAAAGGAAGGTTGACTCTACGGAAAAGAAAGTTTGGGTAGAGAAGAAACACGGGATTTTAGCGGAAGGGGAAACTATCTATACTAAAATAGAGTGTAGATCTTCTAATGGATGTCTCCTAGCAAAGGTTATGGATCAAGAGGAAGAGAATGAGGACAAAAATTGGAAGAGAATCAAGAAAGAGAAAAAAGATTAGAGCATTACTTTTCCTTTGATTTATTAGACAATATTAGTTTGTTTTAGTTAATTTTAAGCTTTTATTTCATCAATAATGTAATTTTTTATTAATTACTAAAATTTCAGCTTTTATTTCAATTAACTTTTCAATTAAAGCAGTGAAAACAATTACAATATTTATTTTTCGGAGAATTAATTCGAGTACGGAAGTCGAATAAATTTCCAGAATATACGAAATTTTCCCAGACACTCACAGAAACTTGGCGCTGTTATCCGATTCATTGTCGCTGTCGAATTGGCTCTGTCGCCTGGCGACAAAACTGTCGTCTAGCGACAGAGGCTATCTTCTGGCGCCAGTTTTGAAATTTTGCTGAAATGTATCTTTTATCTCTGGGATATAGAATCTTGGAAAATTAAAGCGGCTGCACCCTGTCTGGGTTGCCTACGTATCCTTTGTTTTAAGGAATCAGGCCAAACGTAACTCTCTTGAGTGTTTTACTCAAGTACTTATGGGTAGTATTTCTTAAGTTGGTCAATATTTGTCATGTTTGAAAATTCGTTACCATCCATGTCAGTTAACTTAGCCGCGCCTCCTAACAGGATTGTTTTGACAATGTATGGTCCGGACCAATTAGGCCTAAATTTGCCTCTTGGGTCCAAAACATTTTTCCTTAATGCTTTCAATACCAAGTCCCCAACCTTGATATTTCTAGTCTTGACCTTCTTATTGAAATGTCTAGCCATGCGGGTTTGATAGCATTGGGTGTGATGTAGAGCCTCTAGTCGTTTTTCATCGAGTAGAATTAACTCTTCATACCGTGCTCTAGTCCATTCGACTTCATCAAGTTTACTTTCTAACGCAATGCGTAGAGAAGGTATTTCTAACTCTACAGGTTGTACGGCATCCATTCCATATACTCAGTTGAATGGCGTATTTCCTGTTGATGTTCGGATTGACGTGCGATAACCCCACAGTGCGAAGTGAAGTTTGTAAGGCCAATCCTTATAATTTTCAGTCATTTTTTAAATAATTGTCTTTAAATTTTTATTAGCGGCCTCAACTGCTCCATTTGCTTGTGGTCTATAAGGAGAAGAATGATGATGTTGAAAACCATACTTTTGTAGCAATTCTTCACATTCGGCTTGAAAGTGAGTTCCATTGTCACTTATCATTTCATGTGGGACTCCATATCGACAAATTATGTTTCTTTCGATAAAGAGTGCTACATGTTTGGCAGTGAGTTTAGCATATGATTGTGCTTCTACCCATTTTGTGAAGTAATCTATTGCGACTAAGATGTATTCATGACCTCCTGTTCCGGGAGGTGTGATCTTTCCAATTATGTCTATTCCCCATGTAGATAAAGGCCATGGTGAAGTGTAGGTGTAGAGGAGAGATGGTGGGATATGTTGCAAATTTGCATAAATTTGGCATTTGGGACATCTCTTTACATATTGATGACAATCCTTATTCATGGTAGTCCAATAATACCCTTCTCGCATTATCTTTTGGACTAGCATTTTACCATTAACATGTGTTCCACATATTCCTTTGTGGACTACTCTCGTAGCTCTTTGAGCATCCTTTTTGCCTACACATAATAAAGCTCGACCTTTAGGTACCCTTTTGTGTAGTTCATTTCCTATGAGTACAAACTGGGAAGCTAAAAGTCTTAGTGCTCTTTTCGCTCTTTTGTCGGCATGAGGAGGATATTCCCCTTTGGTGACATAATTTAGTATATCTATGTACCATGGTTCTTCTTCATGTTCTTCTTCTTGAATCACTTCATCGTTTTCTATAGCTTGAATGTATGCTGGATTATGCCTTTTTTCTATGGTTAAAGGCATTTGTTCAATTTCCTTAGGAATTCTAACCATTGAGGCTAGTCTTGCCAAGGCATCGGCAAATTGGTTTTCCTCTCTAGGTAGATAAGTGTATTCTACCTTTTCCCGCTGATCGGTGAGAGTTTCCAAATATTTTTGGTAGGGAGCTAAGCTTTCACTCCTAACCTTCCATCTCTTTGAGATTTGATTAATGATTAATGAAGAATCTCCAAATATCCGGAGTTTCTTTACTCCTAAGGCTAAAGCAGTTTCGAGGCCTACCACGCATGCTTCATATTCGGCTGTGTTGTTGGTGACGTCGAAATCTAATTTAATGGATATAGGAACATGCTCTTCTTTAGGTGATACTAGTAAGACTCCTACGCCGCATACCTTTTGGTTTGAGACTCCATCAAAATATAAAGTCCATGTATCATCCTCTGTCATCATTAAACTTTCATCTGGGAATTCATTCTCTTCCAAGGGTGTCGAATCTTCTATTGGGAAATCTGCTAGAAAATCTGAGACCACTGACCCTTTGATTGCCTTTTGAGGCATTAACCTTATATCAAATTGGGCCAAATTCACCATCCATCTTGAGATACGCCCGTTAAGTGTAGATCTTTCAAATAGGTATTTAAGAGGATCCATTCGTGAGACTACGTAAACCGTATGTACAAGCATGTAATGTCTTAACTTAGTTGTGGCCCAAACCAACGCGAGGCACAACTTTTCCAATGGTGTATAGCGTGTCTCATACTCGAGCATTTTCTTGCTTAGGTAGTAAATAGCATTTTCTTTACTTTCTACCTCTTGTGCAAGCATGGCTCCCATTGTTTCCTTGGTGACGGTTAGGTATAACCTTAGGGGTATTCCAGGGAGTGCTGGAGCTAATACGGGAGGATTCGAGAGATAGGCTTTGATCTTTTCAAAGGCTTTTTGGCACTCATCGTCCCATATAATTGGTACATTCTTCTTAAGCTTCTTGAATATTGGTTCACATATTGTGGTTAGCTTGGATATGAACCTACTTATGTATTGCAACCGGCCAATGAATCCTCGAATTTGCTTTTCGGTTTTGGGCGGTGGCATGGACATGATTGCTTTGATTTTGGTGGGGTCTATCTCTATTCCTCTAGAGCTTATGACGTATCCCAAGAGTTTTCCTAAGTTAACTCCGAAAGCACATTTGGAGGGGTTTAACCTCATGTTATATTTCCTTAGCCTCTCAAAGAACTTTTTTAAGGCTATTGGGTGTCCTGGGCGGTCTTTTGATTTTATGATCATGTCATCCACATAAACCTCCACTTCTTTATGCATCATGTCATGGAGTAGGGCAGTCGCTGCTCGTTGGTAAGTAGCACCCGCGTTTTTTAACCCGAATGGCATTACCGTGTAGCAGTAAGTACCCCAAGGTGTTATGAATGTTGTTTTTTCCATGTCTTCTTCAGCCATGAGGATTTGATTGTATCCCGCGTACCCATCCATAAACGAGAGAAGCGCATGATTTGCTGTATTATCTACCAAAATATCGATGTGTGGTAAAGGGAAGTCGTCCTTTGGACTTGCCTTATTTAGATCTCGATAGTCGACACACATTCGAACTCTACCATCTTTTTTCGGAACCAGGACGACATTGGCGACCCATTCGGGGTATTTAGATACCCTGATAAAACCTGCAGTTATTTGTTTTTGCACTTCTTCTTTTATTTTAAGAGCTACGTCGGGTTTTATTCGACGTAATTTTTGTTTTACGGGTTTCATTCCTGGAATTAATGGTATTGTGTGTTGAGCTATCTCTCTATTAATGCCTGGCACATCTTCATATGACCAAGCGAATACATCAATAAATTCTTTAAGTAGATTAATTAAATCGGTTCTTTCATCTTTACTTAGTGTTAGTCCGATTTTAACGTCCGATTTTAACTTCTCTTTTAATGGTTGGATCTTTTGAGATATCAACCGTTTCTGTATCCTTAATTATTGGTGTCTTGTTTTCAAGTGTTTCCATTGCTTTAATTTTTTCTTTGTCATTTTCATCATTAGTTAAGCAATGCTCATCATCTTTAGATAAGGAAAACAAGAGGAATACGGGGAAGAAGACATATTATTGAATTCAGAAATCATTACATCAAATAAAGAAATGTCCGTTGGGACTTGATTGCTAACTATCCTAGGAGTAGAAATAGAAGGCGAGGGTGCTACAACTAAAGATTTGGAAGATTCGATAGGGGAAGACTCTAACTCAGACTCTGACTCAGATGATTCTTCGAACATTGGCCCTTGTCATGTGGTTACTGAAATCTTCCTTCCATTTGTAGTGGTTATCTTCACTGTTTTGCGCCATCCACACTCTTGATCTTCTATTGGAGTGATAAATTCCGAGGGATCAAAGCTTTCACTTTGGAGGACCGTTTGAATGAGCGAAGAATCATCTTCCGCGTATCTTGGCTCATTCTTTTCTCTTCCAAAGAGGATTCCCATGACATTAAAGTCAAAGCAAGGGGGTGCCTTCTCCTTATAAATTGGAGCTGGGATCTCGTCTAGGAAGTAACAATCCAAAAAGATCTCGAACCCAGGTTGTCTTATGCCATTATAACGAAAGGTTCAGGAAATTCATGACAAGGATAATCCTCTCCCTCTCTTATAAATTGTCCATTTAAAGTGAGAGGATATTGATCCATGGGTATTTCCCTCTTTTGTGCACGAGCATTCCTCCGTGCTCTTGATTTTTCCTGGGCCCGCTTAAGGTCTTTGCGAGTTGGTTCAAAACCAAGTCCGAAAGTATCCAATTTAGGGAGGCCAGGTAGTCCCATATGTTTAGCTATTCCTTTCTTCTTCCCTAGAGTCATTCCAGGAAAGTGTCCTTGTTTTCTTAGAATAGCATTAGTTGTCATGTTTGAGTGGAGGTCGTAATGAAGAGGGGTCCTTTCATCTTCCTCTATTAAGGAGACCTCTTCGCTAAAGCCCCAAAAATCTTCATCATTTTCATCATGCTCCACATTAATTAGTGGATTTTCCACTGTTTTGATCCTCATGGTTGAAGCATCAATGGTGATTGGAATTCCTCCAACTATGATGAAGGGACGGCCTTTAGATCATGAAGCCAAGGGCGTCCCAATAGCAAGTTAAAAGATGCCTTGATATCCACTACTTGGAATGCGGTGGCATGTTCAATCGCACCCGTCGTTATGTTCATGGTGATTGTTCCTAACGCTTGACGGCGTGAGTTATCATAAGCTCTTATCCCTTGAGTTGACGGGGATAAATCCTCATCTCTTATTCCTAACATTCTTGCGGTCCTAAGTAGGCAAACATTAATTGCTGAACCATTATCCACAAGAGTCATAGGAACGTTCATCCTTTTGCATATCACTGTGAGGTTTAGAGCTTTATTGTGTTTGTCACCTTCCGGTGGTAAATCCTTATCCGAAAAGGTGACCAAGTTTATTGGACTTGGAAGATCACTCGTGAGGAAGTTAGCAAGTCCCTCAGGAGTAGTGTCCGAATCTATGCCTACTTTAGCCAAGGCATCCATGACTGCAACTCTATGCTCTCCAGGATGTGGCTAAGAGCTTCCGTACGTTCATTTCAACCTTGGTCTTTTTTAGTTGTTTGACAACATCGTTGTTGTAGGCGTCGCTCGAAGTGCGCCTACGTTTAAGCATATTGGTGAATATGTTTGGCACTCATAGGAAGTGGGAATTGACATTACGACTAGGGACAAGGAAAGTAGGGAGCCGCCAACAAGTTTTTAAGGAACTTGTAAACCGTTCACGGATCATTTAAGGCAACCACGATTAAGGGACAACGAAAGGCAACAACGATTGACCCGTGAAGGTTACACCCCATTCATAATCCATGAGATTACTAACTCCATATGGTTCGGAACCACGAAAGGAGGATCGGGGATGATGGTACGAAGTGAGTCATGGAGTCACATTCGCCCATATTGGCCTCTACTCGATTCTTACATTGAAAAGCATTCCTGTGATCTCAAAGGCATACAAAAAAAATTCAAATTCGCTCCAAACTATTATTATGCTAAGTTGGTTTAATATTAGTGCAACATATAATTCTATAATATTGTGATCACTTCGATTTAACAACAAGATTAAAAAGGAACCTAATCCGGTCGTCCAAATTATCTTATTAGTCGTGATATTCAATTACATATTCCCTTTAACATGCAATATGGTGATCATAAATAATAATAGAATCAACATTAATATTGGAAGCAATTCAACAATAATAACGTAAGTCAATTCAAATAATAATAACCCTAATCATGATACTAGCAATATAAAATAATAACAAGAGTAATTAAGTGATTAATTACTCACTTTCCGCGTTTCCTTGAATTGCTACATCATGAATAAACTGTTAGTAACTTCAATAAATATAAATCAAATGGAAATTAAATTAAGTAAATTTAGAAATGATTTGGTCCAAACCCTCAGTTAATTCTACCTTTCACGCCTTGGTTTAAGTATAGAACTTCGGGTATTGTATGGACTCCTTAGAGTGCTTAAGGGATATAAAATGAGAGAATAGGGTGGCTAGAGTTTAGGCTAGAGCAAGAGAGAGATGAGAGAATATTTTTGGTGTAGGGAGAGAGGATGATTTTTGGTGTAGAAGAGAGGAAGAGAGAGTGATTTGATGATCAAGCTTATTGATGATTGAAAAAGGGGAGATATGACCTCTATTTATAGGGAAAAAAGAGGGGTCGAATCAAGAAAAGATAAGAATTCGAATCGGATAAAACTCTTGCGATAGACAGCAGTTTTTGCGGTTTTTGTTTCTATCATATCTTTTGATCCAGAAATTGAAATAAGATGAATAAGATATTTTTGGAAAGCTCTTGAAGTCTACTTTCCAACCCAATTAGAATCAGATTAAAATATTGTGTAGAATAAATGATATGGCCGAAATAGTGGGACGGTGTCAGTTTTGGATAGAGTTTCGTATTTCTTTTATATCTTTTTCGTTATAGCTCGGAATTTATATTATAATATATCATTGGAAAGATAATTTCAAGAGCTATCCAACCATCTAAGAATTAGATAAAAAAAGTGAAGCACTAAAATAGTTTCTGTCAATCTTTGAATGTCTTTCAATTTGAATCGAATTAGGACTTTCAAAAAGAAAAGTTTTATTCAATTTCAAATTCTTTAATCTTATCTTTTCAAAAATGATAATTAAGATATTTTAGAAACTTATAGAAGCTTCCAATTAATCCTAATTGGTTTAGGAATGAGATTAAAACCTTTGGACCCTCCACATGATCATTGGGCCGTAGGTAAGATGGACTTAGGTTCGGTTTGAGCTCAGTTTAGTATTTTGGCAATAACTTATTCGTTATAACTCGGATTTGGGCTTATAATATACCGTTGGAAAGCTCCTTTCAAGCCCTATCCAAATATTTAATCGTTGGACCCATATTATGGACCAAAATAAACTGCTCAAAACGTTTTTATAAAAAGGACACGAAATGAATGATTTTAATGGACACGAAATGAATTATTTTGGGTTTAAAGGCATGAAAAGAGGAAAATAAGTTATGGTTTGGTGAAATGGGTTAGTAATTGGGTTGGTTTATGAAATATATTTGGTAGAAACATGGATTTAAGCACTCCAAAGATTAAATACTCAACCCGACCAATAATGGCGGTGAAAGGTTGTTCATCATCGAGTTTGGTTTTGGGGAGACATTTTTAGGTGTCTACAGTTGTCTTCTATGATAGGCACAGGAATTTGCTGGATAGTAGATATAGGTTGTGTTGAAATGGGAGGTTGTATTCTCCCGGACCTGGTGAGGACATCTATGGGCAAATCTTCCTCGTCCTAAATGTCACTTACTGGGTATATTGTTGATAGAGGAGTCTCTTCAATGTCTTTAAGGTAAACGCCCTCCTCATCACTGTCCCATACTCCATTGATTGTAGCATCTTGTGGAAGTTGAATTAGTTTCTTTTCATCAATCAGACGTTGAACCAAGTCTTTGAACTTGAAGCAGTGCTCTATTGTATGTCCCCCTGATTGATGGTATGAACAATAGTATTTGTCCATCCTTTTTAGTGACTCAAATGGTCTCGGTTCGAGAGGTTGAATTTTACCATTCTCGGAGAGCATTTTGAACATATTGGCGTACGATGTCCCAATTGGAGTATAACCTTTATTATTTTTCCTGGGAGTGTCAATCACTTGGAGAGAAAAAGGTTTCTTTTCCTTGGGTGGAGGTCTACTCTTGAGTAACTCGTTTTTCTCTCTTATGGCCTCATAAGTTTGGGATAACAACTTGTACATGTCTGACAATATTGATGTCAACGCATAAACCTCTTGCTTATTTGCAGGTTCTTGGCCATGAGATTCGAGAGCATCTTCGAAGATTTCTTCTTCAATGGTCTCGATAGGCTTTATGAGGCTAGATGGGTCCACTTGATTTTCTTCGTCAGAAATAGCCAAGGAATCCAACAGCGGTGCGGTGTTGATGCTTGGCTTCTTGCTTGCAGGGGGCAATGGGAGCTTGTTATTCATTGCCAGAACTTCATTTAGATTAAAGGTGCTAACATTGTTAAGTGGGTGGATTTGGATGAAGAAGGATTGTCGTTCTTCTTATTTTTCCAGCCACTATTTGAGTTATTATTAGCAGCTTTTTGTTTAGCGAGGTCATCTTCAATATTAATACCAATATCATAGACAGCCTTAAAGGTATTTAGATTGCTTTGGTACCTAAGGTGTTTAGAATATTTTTCTTGGAGGTTCCTTAATGAACATCCTGACAGATTCTTTTTCACTAGGTACTTCAACCATTTTCGCAGTAGTTTCCCTCCATTTATTAAAGAAGGAGGTGAAACCTTCATTTTCTTTTTGCTTTAGCATTTCTAGCTCTCTATGATCGGTTTCAATTTGTATATTGCATTTATACCTTTCAATGAAAGCACTTACAATAGACTCCCAACTAGAGGTCTTTTCTTTATCAAGGGAAAAGTACCACTGTTGACATACAGCTTCTAAAGATAATGAAAATACAGAGTGAAATGCTTTCCTATCTATCCCCTTAATGTTCATTATAGTTTCAAAAGCTCTTAAATGAAAATAAGGGTTATCCATAGCCTTGAATTTAGGGATGTCATTGTGATTGAACTTCTGTGGGAGAAGGTCCTTATCCACCGAGACCCCTTGTGAGCTAATCTCTTGGAATCTAAAGTCGTTGGACAGCTTGCCCAAGCTTTCCTGGATTAGGTCCATTTGTTTCTGTCTTGCAGGATCACTTATTTGCAGCGATAAGTTTTGTAACATCTCAGCCAAGTTGGCTACCTGTCCCTTGACCTCATTAAGTTCTTCTTGGCTAGCCATTGCCTTCTTAGCTTTCCTTTTCCTACCGATTGGTTTGTCAAAAAGTAAGACTTGAACAAAAGTGTTGTCCTTGATTAAACGCCCTTCCTTTCTTGTCCACGCGCTGTAAGTTAAACCATATTTGTTTTAATACTCGACTCTAATTGACTTGACTTTATGGTTTAAAAATTAAAAAAAGAATAGGCAAAAATGGGGTATATATTTTAAGGGGAAAATTTAATGAAGTTTTAAAATTGGAGGATTAATATCCGACTTACCCCACTAAAAAAAATGACGGAAAACACGCATACAAGACTCTCTAGACATGGTCATAATGTGACAAACATGTTATGTGTATGCTTTATGTGTGTGTGAGTGACATGCTTTGACTCTTAGTGTATGACCATTGGACTTTAAGTGCCTAAACTCAATTAAAGACATAAACGTGGTTTGAACCATTAATAAATTGAGGAACTGATTAGTAGACTGTTAATTAGACTCGTCGTGATGACTCGAGCAAGAAAACTGAACTGTCGCTAAAACAACAAGACTGTCGCCACTGTTTAAAGCCTGTCGCCAGACACAAAATTGTCGCCAGGCGACAGGCACTAAACTGCAGCGCCACAGTCCAAATTTTTGTGCCATTGTTGGAACATCGATCTGGACTGTTTCCAGTAATTTTACTCTAAGTAGAAATGCCTAAAGTCGTACTAAGTCGATTAGATTAATTTATTATCCTTTAATTAATTCAAAATTAATTAATTAGACAAATTCCTTTTAGTCATTAGTCAATTTATTTAGTCTTTAACACAAGTCAAACAAACGGTTAACACATATATAATATGTACAAGCAAGGATGCACAAGTAGTTCACATAGTCACAATATGATGAGTTTGCAACCTAACCATGGCTTTAGTTCTCTAAAGTTCAAGGATATAGGTTAAGTCAAAGAGGTCCATGGTTATGAATCCATATTCATTGCACACAAGCCTACCGTGAGGGTTGGAGCGAATGGACAGGATTCCGCGAGTTCGTGATGAAATCAACTCGACTCCATGGTTTGGTGGATTCACAAACTTTGCACGTACACAAATTTGAACTTTGCACATGATAGTGGGATATTCCATTGGGCAGGTGAAGCAGGAACCCCCAGAGGGTTATATCCATATGTAGAACACATATGGGTTAAGAAAAGTGAGAAAAGGACTCCATCAATAAGTAAAATCAAGCCAACAATGCTAGAAATGGTCAAAGCAAGAAGGCAGACCCCTGGCTCGGTATTGGAAGAACTTGGCGCTAGACTACAGGGACTGTCGCCGCAAAAAAGCCTCTGTCGCCAAGCGACAGAAACTTTTTACGGGCGACAAGCCCTGTTTTCTAGACGCTAGTTCCTACATGCCTTGGCAAGTTTCTGTGTTCTTCGAATTTTCCAAATTTCGCATCATCTTTTCGATTCTAGTCATGAAAGATATTTCTCAAATTTCCTACGTGTAAAAATTCCTAGGGATTGACTCATGGGGCTCTCCCATGAGAACCTTTTAATGCATATGACAATAATGTTAATCAAATCACGCACATGAAATACTTAGAATTTTTCGAGTCTCATCCGCTCATTCTAAATAATTGCCAAAATAAATTTCAGGAATATAAATAGAAATCCTCCCCAGTGGAGTCGCCAAAAACAGTAGGGAATATTTCAAGCATTATGACCCCAAACTTGAACCCCACTGTGATCATACACTAAAGTATGGTGGCGTTCCAAAGGGAAAGAAAAGATAGCAAAAGAGTCGCCAACAAGTTTTAGGAACTTGTAAACCCAAAAGACAATCCAAAAGGACCATCAACTACTCCATAAGGTCTTGAACCAAACAGGGTCCGGGGATGAGGGTACAAATCCAATCTACAAAAGAAAGGACCCGCCCTATAAAATAGGCATCTACTTTGTTCTGCTCGTATTCATGTGCGCTTTTCGAATAACATACAAACATTATATTGAACCTACCCTGTTTAATCTATGTTGGTTGAGTATTAATGCACAAATAATTCTATTATTGGCGATCACTTGAGTTAAAATCACATTAGCCTAAACCAAATTATTAATTACCTTATTAAGCGTGATTTCAAGTACAAATTCCCTTTAACAATCATAAAAGGTGTAATCAAGCAATAACAATAAAAATATATCAAGCAACACAATAACAAGCATAATGATAATAATGATGATAATAGCATGATAAGGCATAACAAAGCTTAAAAGAATAGCAAGATCCTAGGCATGATACTAACAAGATTAATAACCAATCCTAGCATGTCACTAAGCAATAAAGATCAAAGCTTTAAACCTAACATGGCACTAACATGATAACACAATATTAGAAAAGAGTAAAGCAATAAAAGGCACCCTAAACATGATACTAGAAAGCAATAAATAACATCCTAACATGATACTAGGAATAAAATACATCCTAACATGATACTAGGAATATAAAACAATAATAAACATGCTTTCTACATTGTTAATAAAATAGGGAGTAAGCTAATCTACTTACTTTGAAGCCTCGTACCTCTTTCTAATAACAAAATACACAAGTTAGTAAACATCAATGAAAATAACAAACAACAATTAAATAATCAAATTGAAATCAAATTAAATAAAGTTTTGACTAGTTTTGGACCAAACCCTCAGAAATTATCAAACCTTGCACGTCTAGGGCGAAGGCAACTTTGAACTTGGCTAAGAGACCCTAAGTCTTGTGAATGCGGAATTGTGTTTGAAAGGTTGGTTTAGAAAGAGAGAGAGAAAATAAGAATTAAGCTATATTGCTTAGAGAGAGAATAGAGAGAATTGATAGTAAGAATTGATGAAAGTTGATGAAAGTTGATGATTCTGAAAAAAAGAAGTTCGGACCCTATTTATAATGAAAATAGTCCGGAAAACTATAGAATTTGATAAGGAATAAAACTACACGCTGTCGCCAGGAATCGACTCTGTCGCGAGGCGACAGACTTGTCGTTTGGCGACAACCTGTATTAGCGCATTTTCTTCACGCGGAATCCGGTCTTTAATCAACTTGATCTACGGAATCCGTACAGAAGATAAAATACGTATTTTTTAAGATAATAATAATAATAAAATAATGTTTTACTCCAAATAAAAATCTATTTTAAAATAAATAATTATTAAATCTAATAATATTAGAATTAAAAAGAACCTTCTAGAAACTTCTAGAAAATTATGATTAATCCTAATAATTTTAGGAATAATAATTAACATTGGGCCCTCCTCTAGATCATTGGGCCGTATGTAAATAATTAACCGGACCTAATTTAGTATTTTGGCCATAACTTCCTCAATATTCATCGGAATTGGGCTTATAATATATCGTTGGAAAGGTATTTTCGAGCCCCATCCAACTACACTATTATTGGACCTTAATCATGGACCAAACTAAACTGGTTTGGCTATTTTCAAACAAATAGAGTTATTTTCAAAAACAGAGAGAAGAGAATTTTAATAAAACTAACCGCAACACTTGACTTTTCACACTTTCACCTCATTCGATTATGGTTCGACGCGAAAGGCATTCATCACTGGGTTTGGTTTTGGGGAGACACAAATGGGTGTCTACAACGTGCAACATGTTTCTCGTACGTTTGCCTCGTACGCGCTATGTTTGCCTGTAAGGACAAAGAAGGATAGGTGGGGGTGAGATGGTACGCACTAGAAATGGAACCACTCCACAAAAACAAAGACTCGTCCCCGTCCACTCTAGACTCCTCAGTCCCAAGAGAACATACGTCCTCGTGAGGAGAAACGGATGAGGCCGAGTGTTGAGCCAGTGTGTTCAAAAGAGAAAATGAAAAAAAATAATAAAAATCAAGAAGGAAGAGGAAAGTATTCGGTTACATTTGTACGAGTAGAAAGTTGAAAAACTTCGAAGATCTTGGGTGAAGAAAGGCCAAAAAACTCTAAGTCTTGAACGAAAAAATCGAACACGTGGTGGAGCTCTTGAAGATTCCAAGAGGAAGTAAATTTCTCTCTCTAGAAGCTCTGACTTCTTTCTATAAAGTGAAAATGCAAAGTAAAATATTAGTGAAGTCATGGCCTTGAGGGGGTAAAATGGTAAAAAAATCCATTCTCGCCCAAGGAAGGAGAAACGGTTAATTTTCAAAATGAATTTAACCTAGAAGTCAACGGTTTTCACCCGTTCCGCCTCTTTTGACAAAATCCGTGCTGATAATCGAGCATTAATGACAAAAGTCGAACGGATGTTATAATTGCCCGTGAAGTTCGAAACTTGTATCAGAAATTGAACCATTTCCTTGAGAAATGGAGAACAGCTGGTTGCCAACCAAAGCCACTCGGCCCAGTCCGTGCGGCCCATATCGTCCGATCAATCAGGTTAAAATTACCTGAAGACGTCAGACGAATCGCCCAAGGCACCCATCCCAAATTGGAGGTCATTCTACCAATCATATTCGACCGATGATCCTGTTGATATTCATCAAAAGGCATCAAGATGTTCGGACATGGTGCATAGCCCAATAAGGCAGACAGATGGTCCTGTCCGGCCCTGCTAGCAGCACGAAAATGCTTCAAATGAGCCCAAGGTAATCGCGAGTGAAGATCGGAGGAGCGGCCTAGTTAGGACGAGCCACCCCCTCTGAGAGGTAAATGTTTAGGGTAAAAATACCCCAAGTACATGGTCCAATCCCATGATGACACATGGCACAATAAATGGGCGACATGTGTCACCATAGGAAGATGACACGTACATTGCAGAAGAGAGCACCTAAAATCAGCTATGTCATGAAGGCCTCCTTACATCAGAAGGCCCAAAACACAAGGAATGCCGTAAAACGGAACCCCCCAAGGACACATGTCCTTCACTGATTGCGCAGCCAATCAATGGCCCCAAATCCTAGGTCAGTTACCAAGGGGCACAATTCCCCACCCCTATAAATACCCCAATCATTGATGATGGGAGGGGTGGATTGTGACATAACATTCTCAAGAGCAATAAAAGCTCCAACTTCTCTCTACTTTCTCTCTCTAAACTTATTCCGTTTCCGGTCACTAACTTGATCGTCGGAGGCGGATTTTCGATCACCGGAGACCCGTTGCTTTGCAGGTGTCTGCGTCCCGTTGCCAGTCAGAGTGTGACCAGTATCTAGTGGGATTCCAAAAAACCCTGAAACAATTATTATGTAGTAATTGGTGCTTAAACAGTTGGCTCAATTTTTTTCACAAAATTGCAAATCAATTGCTTTAAGTGTGAAAGGTTTGTATTTTGAAGCTCTTAAGTATTAGGAAAAATTGCTCCCATTAATTTGAACTTTGCCTCGTCCGCCCAAATTAATCCATACTTTAGATTATTATCTATCACTCTCATCTTTAGGGGGTATTTATTTTTATTGCACCGAACAGCTCATCTAACTTGATGTAGCAGGTTACCTAGACATGTGTCAACGTATGATTGGCTTGAACTTTTTTTAAAAAAAAACAAAAAAAAACCCCACAAACCACCCATGCCCAGCAGCTGCCACCATACCCCCACCCCCACCCCGCCGGAAAATCAGTCCATCCCCGAAAACCCCTCCCCTGCTGCCGGGAACAGCCGCCTAGCCCTCCCCCTTCCCTCAAAACTCACCCCTTCCCTTCCCCCACCCCTAAAAACCTTCGTCGCTCCCCTCTCTCCCTTCCCCCACCCCCAAAAACCCCACCCCCACCCCTGTTTCCGACTCGAATCCCCTTCCCCTTCGTATCCGTCATTTCCCCTTTTACAATCGACAATCGAACCCTAACTCCAACCAAAACCATAAACAGGGTCGTCGGAGCGTGCGGTTTGTGATTGATGGTTGTGATGCTCGGTTCCCCCGCCGTTTTATCCCCTTTTCCATTCCTCGATTTCCCCGATTTTGGTGCATGAGAGGAGATACTGTGGTTGTGGTCGTGGAGAGTGAAGTAGTAGGGGAGGGTGGGGTGGTGGCCGTGGGTCTGGGCGGTGGACAGTGCTCCGAGGAAGGTGTTGGCTGGCTATAGGTGCGTGGATGGGTGTATTGTTTTTTTTAAAAAATCTTTAATTTATTAATTTTTTTTAATCTTTAAATTATTTATTTTTTTATTTGTTTTTTGAAATTTTAACCAATCATGATGCGATACGTGTGCAACTAATCACAAGTCAGCAATGTTTACCTGATTAACCGGTTGCAAGTCATTTGGGTGCAATAGAACTTAATACCCCTTAAAGTTGGGAGTGATTGATAATAATCCAAAGTAGGGATTATTTTTTGAGGACGAGGCAAAGTTCAGATTAATGGGAGCAATTTTTCCTAAGTATTAAAGATCTAACCTTTGATTATTTTAGTTGGTTTGAACTTTATGTTACTAAATTCCATGATTGTTTATTGAACTTTCTTGATTTAATAATTTTTCATGTTGATTAAAGTCATAAAGTTTCTAACTTGTGATTGAAAATTAATCTTCATATTGGAGGATGTAATTTTTTCAAAGATTCACAAGTTGATGTTGGAATTTTTAATTCATTGAATATATATGTTCATTATTCCAACTCCTTTTATTTATGTCAAATCTCATGATTAATTTATGTTGGTTAGATTAATAGTGAAAATAGCCCTTCATTTTTGTAGCATCAAGTTGAACCAAATGTTATTTAAAGAATATTTCTTGGAATAATTTGGTTTGTGCACTTAAATGAATTTATTAAGCTTGACTTGTTTTTAATTTCATATTTGCTCAAGATATTAATTCTAAATTTAATATAGAATTGATTAGATACGTCACATAAAAATTAGAAAATAATCCCGAGGCACAAGCACGCAAAATGAGGCACAATAGCCACGAGCACTCCCTCAGCCATCTAGCTTAGGCAACTCGCGCAGCCCGTATGTGGCAACCGAGGGAATGGGACCTGGTGCGCTACTCGTGCATGCTGGTGCTGCGGTGTGTGCGTGGGGCTGTGTGCAGCTTGGTGCGCGAGGGGTAAGCGAGAGATGGCCATGGCCCAGTAGCAGTAGCTGCGGCCATGGCGCGCAACATGGTGCGGGCTGCCAGGAAATGCCCAGCAGCAGCTTGGCGCACATGGTGTGCCAGCTGCTAGGCAACGCGCAGCACATGCGTGCGTATGAGAGCTCGGGCTGTTTGGCTTTGCCAACCCGAAACACCTAAACACTCTCGATTTTATTATTTTGCGTTTTTTGCCGATTTAATTATTCTGTTTATTTTAATTAAATATTGGAGGCTAGGCCTCGGGTTTAAGCGGCATTTGCATAATTTTATTTGGCAAAAAAAATTGGGTTTATCGGCTTAATTAATTGGATTAATATAGTTGGATACAAAATTTAGTGGGAGCTTCATTTACTTGAGCTATTTTATTGCGCTTAATCACATAATAGGTTAATAACTTTGACTAGTTTTAATTAGGCGCATTAATCGGATTAACCACCTAAGTTAGTTACTAGTTTACGAGAGTTAATGCATTGTTACTTGTCTTTTGTTGTAAAATGCATGGGCCATTCACATATAGTGAATGGATGAATGGAATGCATATTCTATCACAAGTTTTATGAAATGGCAACTAGTGGGGCCCTATTAGGATAGAAAATACAGACTGCATTCCGTTTTGTATTTTTGTAAATCTTAATATGGTCTATGAACCGTGGCGAATTTTTTACCTTAATATTTAGATTAGTCCTAGTCGTAGTTACTAGTAGTTACATAAATGATGGTTATCTCTTGAAGACGGAGTTTCTTGGAAGACGAAGCTATGGAGTTGCAAAGAAGACCCTTGCAGACTTGAAGACTTAAGGGGTCATGCTAGTTGCCAAATGCATCTCTTACTTATATTCTCTATATATAATTGTGCTTATATTTGAGAATGATATGTTAGATGCGTTCACTAGTACAAACCTTACCATATGTAACACCTAAAAAATGTTACATAAAGTGGTAAAAGTGTTATTATAGACAATAGGTAACAATTTATCGGGTGATACTTCCGCCCATATTCCCTAAGGTCTTATGTAACACTTTGGGTGACGTATGGTAACACTTTCAAAAGTGATACTATAAACCCTCTTAAGTAACACTTTTTATATTATTAGTATCATTTTTCAAGTGTTACTTTTTATTTCTTAGGTAACACTTATTTATCTTTAGTAACATTTTTCAATCATATATTATCACTTTATCTGACATCATGTATCACTTCTTGAACTAATGTAACACCTTATTGCTGTCGGAGGTGGAGGTTTGGTGGGAAAAGGCTGGCCGAAAATGGAGAGCCATTTATGGAGCCATAGAGTTTTGAAAGGGAGGAAGAAGATGAGGAGGAAATGGAAAAAAAAAAGGAAAAAAAAGTTACAAAAAAAAAAAGACACCTTTTTTGAACAAATTAATTTAACCAAACTAAAGTTAATGACTTGATGACTAGACTTGATGACTGTGTAATGACTTGCTGACTATACTTAATGACTATGTAATGACTTAATGACTAGACTTGATGACTGTATAATGACTTGATTACTAGACTTGATGACTTGAACGCCTAGGATTAGTCAATTAATAAATAAACGGTTGAGATTTAATCCTTATTGTAGTCGACCGTAGTTGACGACTATGGTAGAATTTTTATAAATTATCATTAGCATATCATTAGACATAAAGAAAAACTGAACTGAACTGAACTTATTAGAGTTATTATTATTATTATTATTATTATTATTATTATAATATTTATTTAAAAATAATACATTATATAAATTTGTACAACAACATAACCATGAATGAGAAATTAACGTATATGATAAACAATAATTTGAATTGAAATTATTTCATAATACTTACAAAAAATTATCCATAAACACCAATTTTATGTTTGGTCAAACAATAAAATAATCAAAACAAAAGAAGAACAGCTTTGGTTTCTAGCTTCGAAAAAGTGACGAAATAAGAAAAAGCTCTAAATTTCCAAAAACAGTCAACGTGGTAGAGTATGATAGTGGCAACTAGGTGGCAGAATGACAACACTAATAACAGTACCTGCAGACCGGACATCAATATATACCAATAGACAGCAGTATGTAGCAGCAAACAACAATAGCAGATAGCAGTGGCAGCAAACAACGGTAGCAGCAAACAGCAATAGCAGCCAACAGTGGCAGCAAACAATAGTAGCACCCAAAAACAGCAGTAAGCAGTGGTAGCAATATTACAGCGGTAACAGTACGTGATAGCAGTAGCAGTTACAGCTAGCCGAAAGCTCCAAAGTTTTCAATTGAGTTCACTTAAATCAACCAACATAGAAACCCTAAGTCCCTTAGAATATTGAGTAAAACTTGTCAATCTAAAATAACACTTGCCGAACTAATGTGCATAGTGATGGGCTATGCCAAAGCTAGGCATCACTATCTCCCTAGGAGCGTAAGGTATGTTGATGGGTTTGCCAAAGCAAGACATCATATACACGTTGATTTTGGTTATACTCAACGATATCAGTAAGGAGTCCTTAAATATCATGGTAAAAGAGATAAATCGTCACGAGAGCATTAGATGCGACGATTTATCAAACCAAGAATGGCTTGGAGCCATTAGCAAGGAAATGCTTACCTTAGAATAATAAAAAATAAGACAAGCCAACACATGCTTAATCACTTGTTGGTTCTTTAGATCTTGGAATCGCCTTATTCTCGCCAAATGATGGGTGTCATAAATGGCACCCATTTGATGAGTATTTAGGTTGGTTATGCTTTAGCTCTTTATTTTACATTTTCTCTCTTATTTTGTGATTTATGCATTTCTATGGTTTTTCTAGTCTTCTCTCCTTTATTTGTTCTCTTTTTGTGGTTGTAGGTATTGTACAAGGTTTGGGTCTTGATGTTGATGGTTTTCTAAGTTGGAAGATGCATTTGGAGCAAGATTATAGCATTAGGCAAGCTCAAGGTGCAAGGAAGTGGATTCTCCAAGTTCTAGCCCTTGCTCTGGATAAGTGACATTTATGTCACTCCTAAGGAGTAGTTTAAGAGTCTTTTCCGTGTTTATTTTCCCTTATTTTCTTTTTATTCTCTTGTTTTCTCTTTAATAAAGTTTCTAGTTTATTTTGGTAATTCTGGAGTGTTTTAGTTTATTTTCTTTATTTTATTAGTTTTAGTCTATTTTCGTATTTTATTTTATTTGCTTGCGTAGTTTTAATTATTTTTAGTTTAGTTTTATGTCTCTTATTTTCTATTTTATTTTATTTATTTCTATTTTATTTTATTTGTCTTGGTTTTGTTTTATTTCGTCCTTTATTTATTTATTTTTTTATTTTATTCTTTTTCTTTGTCCCAATCCTTTCTCGGTTTTGTGTGCAGGAGTTAGGGTTTCAATTTGAGTCAAACTCCAAGCCCCATTTCATGAGCATGCTGCCAGCTCCACTGCCGCAAGAACCAACCTACTACCCCTTATCCTTCACCACACTCCTCCTCTCTATTCCCCTTATCCTCCGCCACAATAGCACCTCACTCCCCTGTTCCCTCACGCACACAGCAGTCCACTGTTCCCACAAACCAACAACAACCATACCACCAACACCAACAGCCACCTAGCAGCCACCAACAGCCACAGCGCATAAATGCCACCAACAACCCACATTCGTTATCTCACACCACCGCAACAATTCGCCACCGCTGCTGCCTCCTTCACCAAGTAAACTAAACCAAACCAGCCTCAACCATCACCAGCAACTAGGGGTGTACACAAACTGACCCGGACCTGAAACCCGACCTGAACTGGACCTGTTTGGACCGGACCGGGACCGGACCTGTAGAATCAGGTCCGGTCCCGGTCCTTGAAATTCAGCAATTCCTGTTCTGGTCCGGATCAGGTCCAAAACCGGGGGTTTCAGGTCTGGACCTGAAAACCGGTGAAGATGATTTTTTTTCTTTAAATTATAAATACTAGCCTAAGGATCAACCCAAAATCCCTAATTCTTACTCTCTGACCTCCTTTCTTTAATCTCCCTCAAGTTCTTAGTTTCTCACCAAGCCACCGCTTAGGCGCTGACCACCACTAATTGCAATTTGCGGGTATCCATCGCCACACAACGCAACCATCTTACGAGTTACGACCACCAGATCGAGCGGTAGCAGCGACCACAACCACCAGAACGCACGACTCCAGCGACCGCAGCCGCCAGAACGCGTGGCTCAAGCGATTGTGACCTGCTGGATGTGGTTCTTGTTGATATGGTACAAGGGTGTCTGGCTTCCTGTTAATGTGTGAAGGAATAAACCAGTTGAATTTGGTTAATAATTGCTAGATCTAGTGGCTGCTTGTTAATTACTTTCTGTTTTTTTTTTCTTAAGCTAAATCTGACATTAATATTACATATCAATATATATAAACTAGTTGAATTGTTTTTTGAAGGAATAAACCAGTTGAATTTGGTTAACCTGTAAATTATACTGTATACTTTTAAATTTATTTTTTTTTTAGTAAAAAATAAAGCAAAAAAAAAAAAAAAAAAACAGGTTTAATTAGGTCCAAAACCGGACCGGACCTGTTCTTTCAGGTCTGGACCGGAACCGGACCTGTTTATTTAGGTTCGGTCCCCAGTCCTCAAAAAATAGAAATTCAGGTCCCGGTCCATTCAGTTCCGGGTCAGGTCCGGTCCGGTTTTGGACCGGTGTACAGCCCTACCAGCAACAACTCCGCAACACCATAACAGCAACCAAACACAACTTCGCACCTGTTGCCACCCTCACCGCTGCCGCACTCGCAACAATCACCAGCAGCAGCAATTCGCGCCACATCAAACCACCAATCCACACAAGCAACGGCCAAAATCAGAGCAAAGGGCAAATCAATCAAGTTCGGGCAAACCCATTGAAGAGTTCGGTCGAAGTAAAAGGGCAAAAACAATCAGAATCATTCGATGTTTTCTGATTTTTAGAGGAGTGGTCGAACACACCCATGGTTCGATCGAACCAACCCATGGTTCGGCCGCATCTACTTTCGGTTCGATCGAACCTCTCCACGAGCTTCACACGTGGTTATTAAGTAAGATCAACGGCTTGAATTGATGCTCGATGAGTGCTGTTGAAGATGAACGGTGGTGATGGTGAGGTTCTTCAATGGAGTTCAAAGCTGCTAAGGAAAGTTGAGGAACGGCTGGTTGTTTTGATGGGAATTGATTTTGTTTTTATTATTTTTCTTTTCTTTTTATTTTTATTTCTTTGTTTTCTTTTCCCTTTTTCTTATTTTCTTTCTTTTATTTTTATCTCTAGTTTTCTTATTTTATTTTTCCTTTTTACTTTCTTTTCTTTTCTTTTACGTACTTAGTATTCTTAGCTTAGTATAAATACCCATTTTTTGGGGTAATTAAAGGGAGGAAAACTAAACAATTACCAACTATTCTACTCTCTAATTAGTTTTTAGGAGAGCTTCTCTCTCTAGGTTTTAGCTTAGGATTAGGGTATTTAGAGAGAGAAAGTGAGGGTCTCATCATTGTTGAACTTGGATTTTGAAGAAGAAATTGATCATCTTTTCTATAGACTTTCATCTTCAATCAATGAGAATCTCTAAATCTCTCTCCTCTATTTTTATTTGCTTTATTTTGATTATTATTTTAGTTGTTGGTATTGCTTGTTAATCATGTTTATTCTTGATTGTTTGTTAATTAATCTTGTTATTAGCATGATTAGTGAGTAATTTCCCCATTAAGGGGATGGTTGTGGTGTAGTTGGATCTTGAGCATGTTCTAGGGTTTAGAATTGATTTATTTGTGATTAAAGTCTTTATATGCTTGATATTCTTTAATCTTCTTGCAAGTGCACATTGTTAGGTGATTAAAGGTGAATCTTTGCTAACAAGGAACGGAAGTTGACTTAGTCATGGTTCATTATTATCGATTGTTATTTAATAGTACCTCCTAGTATATGGTTTTAATGTGGAAACATAGAGGCTATGTTAGGAGAAGTCAATTGACCCCGGAAGGCGGCTAGATTGGATCCTTTATTTCGATATTTGAGCATGTTTAGTTCATATTTAATTCAATTTATATGCCTTTGTTTATGTTCAAGTGAATGCTATACCTAAACCATTTCCCTTAATGTTTTATTTCTTGTTTTAGCATATTTAGACTTTAGTTTATTTATCTCCCATTCCGGACTAGCTTAATTGTCGATAACATTTGGTGGTGTTTATCCGTTCTCTTTGGTTCAACCCCTATGCTTGCCTTATACTCGTATTAGGTTTGTTTAGGTTGTATAAATTGTATTTGATCTAGGGATAGACAATTGACGACGCGTTTATTCCCTTGTCAGCTCTATCAAGTCGTGCTCTCATGCAGATATGGTGTCGAATCCACCGTCAAGCTCTTTTGGATTTTCCATCCTTGGTCTTCATCATCATCATTTGGTATGCTCATTCAAAGACCTTTAGCGAACGCAAAATGCTTTAAAAAACCGAAGAAACCTAGAAGAGCGCGGGCGCGGGCGCTCCTCTTCGGGTTTCCGACTTCGTTCGTCTTTGTTTTGCGCCTCTTATAAATACTATTTTAAACCTGATTTTTGTAAGCAAGTTTTAATAATTTTTTTCATCATATTTTTAGATTAGTTAAGAGTTTCTCTCTCTAGTTTTAGGGTTAGTTTAGGAGTAGATTTAGAGAGAGAAAGTGAGAAATTTTAATGGTGATTTGATTGATTGAAGATTCAAAGTGACAATTGTATTGAAGATCATTAAATCAATCAATGAGGATTTCTAAATCTATCTCATTTTATTGCTTTGTTTTATTTCTTTTTTGTTTGGTTTGATTTTGATGTTTGATATTTGATTAGTGTAATTGTTCTTCATATATTGTTGATTCTTGATTTCATTAGTTGTTTGTTGATTAGATGATGATGCTTACTGTTTCGGGGTTTTTTGTGAACTCCTCGGATACTGGTCGCGTTCTCCTGGCAATGAGACGTGGACACCTGCAAAACAACGAATATTCCGTTTATCGGAATATTCGCCTCCGACGATCAAGTTAAAGATCAGAAATCGGAAAAGCTAGAGAGAGAAAGTAGAGAGAGGTTGGAGCTCTTTAATGCTCTATATTTATGTTATGTCACAATCCACCCCTCCCATCATAAATGATTGGGGTATTTATAGGGGTGGGAACATGTACCCCTCTAGGGTTTATGCCCTAGAATGTCGTGACATGATTGGCTGCGCAATCAGTGGTTGCCACGTGTCATGGGGGGCGCCGTTTTACGGCTCTCAAGGTTTTCTCGGGGTTTGGGCCTGAGGTCATCAGGGCCCTTTTCTCTTTCTGATTGCAGCATTGGGGCATTTAGAGATGGCTGACAGGTGTCACCATGACAGGTGGACACGTGTCTCACTCTCATAGGGCCACGTGTCGCCTGTTTATTGGGCCACGTGTCACTATGAGATTGGGCCACGTACCTGGGGTATTTTTACCCTAAACATTTGCCCCTCAGAGGGGGTGGCTCGTACACTTACTGGCCGCCTCCTCTGATCTTGCACTCTGGACGTCCTGGTTCTCTTGGTTGGGTTTGCTTCCCATCTGCCCTGGACGTCCATATACTTTTGATTCAAGGCTCTTTTTCCTACGTGGACGTCCATATATTTTGCCCTGGACGTTCTCGTAGTCTGGAATGAGCTTGGCTTTTTGCTTATCTGGACGTCCATACTTTGTACGGGACGCTCTCGTACTCTGAGAGAGGCTTAACCTCTGAATTCATGTGGTCGTCCACTTATTTCAAGCTGGACGTCCTCATACTCTGGGAGGAGTTGATCTCCTAACTGCCCAGAACGGCCACATCAATGAGACTGGACGTTCTGATACTCTGGGAGGAGTTGATCTCCTAACCACCCAGAACGGTCACATCAATGAGACTGGACGTTCTGATACTCTGGGAGGAGTTGATCTCCTAACCACCCAGAACGGTCACATCAATGAGACTGGACGTTCTGATACTCTGGGAGGAGTTGATCTCCTAACCACCCAGAACGGCCACATCAATGAGACTGGACGTTCTGATACTCTAGGAGGAGTTGATCTCCTAACTGCCCAGAACGGCCACATCAATGAGACTGGACGTTCTGATACTCTGGGAGGAGCTTATCTCATAGCCACCCAGAACGGCCACATATCTTCTTTGGGGTAATCTGGGCTTCCATGATTTCAGACGTACTTCCTGGCTTTCTAATCATGCTTCGTACGTCTGAAATCCTGTTTTAGACTAAACGTCTGAGAACTGGGCGGACGTTTTTCCTCTTAGATTTTCTCAAGTTTTGGAGACTAAGTGTTGAAGGTGTAAAATTCTTGAATTTTCCACTTAACTCATTTCAATTCACTTTAACATGCCGTTAATTGTTCGTCTGGTCTTTTTCACAAGTTAACAGAACCTTAACGTCGTCCTGGCCCTTTCTTCGAGTAATTTCTCAAGAAATTACCGTTTGAATGTTTAGGCGGGAAAAATGATTTTACCATTTTACCCCCATGAATTCATTCTATAATTATGGGGAGTGAATTCTCATTTTCACACTTTACCCAATTGTGAATTCTAGAGAGAAGGCAGAGCATTCTAGTGAGAGAAAGTTACTTTTTCCTTAATCTTCAAGAGCGCCGCCGTGAGTTTGACTTTTTCCGGTCAACCTTCAAGAGCTTCACCACCACCTTCAAAGTTTTCAGAACGTACAGAGGTAGGCCGTCTACATTTCCTTTTTTTATTTTTTTCTTGTTTTATCTTTCTTTTACTTCAATTCTGGATCCATACTCGGCTTCGTCCGACTCTTCTCATGAGGCCGGCCGTTCGCCTGGGACTGAGGAATCTAGAGTGGACGGAGAAGAGTTGTCTCCTCCTTGGAGTGAGTCTATGTCTGATGCGTACATACTCACCCCCACTTATTCTTCTCTGTCCCAACAGGCAATGGCAAGCACCATGCGTACGCGTGAGTGTCATGCGGCCAGGAACCCAGACGGCAGTCTGGTTCATCCTTGGGTCCCCTATGACCCTAGTAACCCAAGTACTATGGTGGAGACTAACTCCACCACTCAAACTACAACCGCCTCCACTGGCTCCCATCATTTGGCCGTGGAGGTCACTTCTTCTTTCGAGGAACGCCTTCAAGCTGAAGGCGCCTCGTCCGCCCCTGCTCAGGAACTTAGGTTCCCTCATTTCGCCAGCTCGGTCATGGATGGGGCCGAGCTGGTAGCTTGCAAAGACAACCCTTCCGATCCTGGGGCGGACGCTTCTGGTTCGTCCGTCCCCACTTCTTCTCAACCTCGGCCTCAACTGGATGGGGTGGACAGACCCTTAACAGGAATCTCAATCCGCGAACCGTCCGCCCTGCCTATTCGCAACGCCTCTCCTTCGGGAAATGAGGTGGACGCTGCCAAGGATAAAGGCAAGCGTCCAATGTTCGAGGAGGACGTTCCTTCTTCAATGGGCGTTCCAAGCTCAAGGGGCCGAAGCTCGGCCGAGGCAGCAGATTTGGACAGAGTGTTGTCTTCGGAGTTTGGGAGTGCCCCTTCTCACCAAGTGGAAGAAGAAGAAGTTGAGAAAGAGGCCGTGGCTGAGACGGCCGAAGGCGAGGCGGCGGCTGAAGAAACTGTCGCCAACATAGATAACTTCAGGGACCCGTACGCCTGTACAGTTGGGGAGACAGCCCTGAAGTTTTTAAGGAAGGATTTTGAGAAGTACAAGGAGTCCCTCCATTTGGGGGAGGGATTCGAAATTCAAGTCCCCAGGAAGGCCATTGCTGTGGCTACCTGGGATGAGGAGAAGCCGCGCAAACGAGCGTTTTGCGTCTACAGGGCCGCCTTGGATGTGGGGCTCCGCTTCCCTCTTCACCCATTTGTCCAGACTGTCCTGGACGAGTACGACATCGGCCTCTTCCAACTGACGCCAAACAGTTGGTTGAACATTTTTGGGTACTTAGTGACGTGCATCGCTAAGAAATTTACGCCAGACTTTGCGGTCTTTTGTGAGATGCACTCACTCACTCGGCTGGAAAAGGATGTGGATGGTTGGCTCATCTTGAGTGCAACCAGGGATTACATGGTCGTGGTCGACCGTGTCAGTAAGTGGAGGGACTGGAAGCACCGCTTCTACCGTGTCAAAACTCAGGACGCGGAGTTCAACCTCCGCATGAACAGGTGCCGTCCAGAGCCTATTCAACTCGGACGCGGAGACCACAAGCCTGACAAGCCGCCCATCCACCCAAGCCACGAACACCAGCTCGAGTACTTCAAAGTTAATCGAGTCAAGCGGGGCAACAAAACTGAACGGGTCCCTAGCCATTGGATTCCTCTTGCCAAATGGCTTAGGGACCCTATCTTCATGTCTGCGTACGGCCTGTACCAGAACATGCCCCAAGGTGGACACTTAGATATATAAACTTTTTTGTACGCACATAGAGTTTTTTAGAAAAATATTCTAACACTTTTGCTTTTTGTTTTTGCAGCGGAGGCGTACGCTATGCTTGACTCGGCCCAAAAAGCAGAGGTTGAGATGTCCGAGGTGGACTTGGCCAGATACAAGGCTCGTTTCAAGATGTACGAGCAACTCAAAGAGGTAAACGCTTAGTTTATTTTTTGAATTTCTCATTCCTTACTGTGTCCGTTCTGCTATATTGGGAGGAACCTACTTCCTGAGTTTGCACGGACGCTTTATGTCCGTTCACGCATGCTGGAAGGGAACTCCTTTCCCAAATCGCACGGACGCCATCATGTACTTTGTATTTTTTTTTTTTTTTAACTTTGTATTTTTGCAGACCTCCTCCTCTACCCCGAAGGCCAGGCGGAAGCAGCCGGCCACGTCCACTCCTGATGCGAACGCATCCAAGAGGAGAAAGACGGTTGCTTCCAAGCCGTCTTCTCAGGCAGCGGCAACGGCAAAGTCGCAGACTGCTACAACGCAGCCTAAAGGAGAACAACCCCGGCTGACACAAAGCGGGGCCTCCAAGCCCATGGAACCTGTTGCTGATCAGGTCCATGAAGAGTCCGTCCCTTCGGACGGTGGGGATAAGTTAACCCCAGAAAAAATGACCGGTCGCTTGATCGGGACGATGCTGGTCAACCAGCCGTCCAGCGATGCTGATGAGGGTCGTCCGGATGAGGAGGAGGCTCCTTTGCCGCCTCCTCCCACCAATCTTTCTCCTCCAAGCTTCTCCACTGGTTAGCCTTCTTCTTTCTTACTTTTGTACATCTTTATTTACTTGTGAATTTTAGCTAACTCTTCTTGTACGGTCGTCCGCAGACATCTCAGAGGAGTTGCAAATGAGGCTGCCCGGCCAGTCACTGACTGGCACGGACAGGAAGGCCATGCGCGAGGCCATGGTTCGCGCGGTTCCCCAAGCGCAGCGTGATAAGCTGCGGGGAATCAATGAGGGCTTCCTCGGCCCTATGCTCAACTGTACTGCTGAGGTACGTCTCCTTTTCTCTATACCTTTTCTTTCCAACACTTAGCAAATTCTTCTATATTTGACTAAGTTTCCTTCTTCTGTCCGCAGCTCTTCCTCCGCCTGAACGCCTTCCTTAAATGGAAGGATAAAGAGAACGAGCGGCTGAAGCAGGCTTGGATCGAAATCAGGAAGGCCGAGGATGCTGTAACTGGGACGGCCGCCGTCCAAAGGGTACACTTTGAGACCCAAATAACCGCGCTGTCCGACAAAGCGGCGCGGCAAATAGACGACCTGGTCAAACTGGGCAAGGCACTCGAACGGGAGTCCTTGGCCAGGGAGGCCATGAGGGTTGAAAGGGACGAGGCCGTCCTGGAAAAGGAGAAGTGGAAGCTGGGCTTCGAGGCGTCCGAAGCCTTGAAAAGTGAGCTGAGGTTGGCCCAAGCGAACCTTAAGTCTGCTCTAGATGAAGCGGACGCGCTGAAGGTCGAGGTGGAGACCTTAAAGAAGTCCATTGCGGACTATGAGGAGCAACTTAAAACTCCTCGGCCGATCAGCGTTGAAGAAGTCATCCGCATCGAGCAAAATGCTGAAGACAGGCTTAAGGCATTCTTCTTTGATGCCTTCAACTTGATGGTGGATGAAGGTGAAGCCGCCTATTACGAGGAACGCTTCAAGAAGCGGCTTCAGTACGTCTGCCTTAAAGAAGAGGCAAGGAAGGTCGGCATGCCTCCTCCAGAACTAGTAGTTACTTCCCCCGAGTCCGGAGAGGACGGGGATGAGGAGGAGGAGGCGGACAACAAGGCTGCCCCGGCCAAGGACGCCAAGACAGCGGAGGAGCCTGCCAAAGATAACACGGCTAAGTAGAGCTCAGGTCCTCCAGCAGCCGTCTGCTCAGCTTTCCTTCTTTTTTCAGCTTACTGTGTACTTAGCTTATTTTGTACTTCTTTTTTTCTGTTCTTATTTTGAGGCCGCCTGTTCGAGCGGTTTCGTAAAAATTTCGGCCGCCTTTGTGCGATCTTATTAATGAAAATTTTGTCCGCCTTTTGAGCGATTTTTACTTCTGTTTCATACTTAGCAGTTTTTTTGCAAATTTTCTGCTTTTTGCAAGTTTTTCGTACGTTCCTAGGGGTATGCCCCTTTATTCGGTGTTCGCCTAGTCCATTTTCTAAGTGGTTTGATTAACTTGGTAGTTTTTATGCCTTAAAAGGGTATGAAGACTAGCAAGTTAATCAAATCATAGTAATGATTGCTCTTGGACTAGGTGAAGCACCGAATCAATTTAATTGGCCGTTCGGCTATCATTGTATGAGTAGTCCGTTGAATCTATCGCTCGGACGTACCCTAGAAATCCTAAGTATTATCTCAACTTAGAGATTCCTTGATTGGCCGGGCTAAATGCCTAGGCATGCCCTTGTCCTATTTGTAAAAGACACTTGCTTTCTACACAAGTTTGGAATACCTTGCCTTAATCGTCCGCCGAGAAATGGGGCGGACGCAGTGTTCTCTGAATTTTTGCATGGCCGAATTGCTATATTGGGAGCAACCTTGCTTCCTTTTTAACTCGGCCATTCAAAAAGAATGATAAGCCGTGTTACTATATTGGAAGCAACTCAGTAAATCATTTCGTTCGGCCTTTAATCATAAATAAAAACAACAAATAATTCAACAATGCCTGACTTTTCATTAATTTTTGTCAAAAGTACATTGTTGTGGCCGTACGGCTTTAATTACAAGGCTCGGTCAGTAGACCTAGCTGTATAAACAGCTTTTTGGCTAAGTACTTAAAGAAACAAAACTCAAACATGATACTTCTTCAAGTTATCAGTGTTCCATGTCCGTGGGATCTGACGGCCATCAATTGCCTCAAGGCGATATGTGACGTCTCGGACTTCTTCCCTGATTCTGTACGGCCCCTCCCAGTTTGGAGTCAGCTTGCCGTCCTCATTGGCACGGCCAACAGCTTCCATTTTTCTCAACACTAGATCCCCCATTTTGAGCGGCCGCTTAGACACTCGGCGGTTATATGCCCTTGTCATCCTTAAGCGATAAATTTCATTCCTAAGCGCCGCATTGCCCCTAGCTTCTGGAAGGAAATCTAGGGCGGTCTTCATGGCCTCCCAATTGGCCGATTCATCATAAAGCATTACCCGCAAAGTGGGCTCGTACATTTCAATTGGGAGTACAGCCTCAGCTCCATAGACCAAAAAGAATGGAGTCTCCCCTGTAGAACTCTTTGTTGTTGTCCGTATGGACCATAGCACATTGACCAACTCGTCTGCCCATAGGCCGCCTGCCTTTTCAAGCTTGCGCTTGATCCCATTTGAAATCAACTTGTTATAGGCCTCAACTTGACCATTGGCTTGTGGTCGGCCGACTGAGGCAAAGCAATGGGTAATGCCTTGGTCTCCCAACCATTCTTTGAGTTGACGCGTCTCAAACTGGGGTCCATTGTCGAACACCATTGACTGAGGTACCCCATACCGAGTGATTATGCTTTTCCAAATGAAGGCTGACACATCCGTCCATTTGATGCCCCGGACGGCCTCAGCTTCAACCCATTTAGTGAAGTAGTCTACGGCCACTAATACATATCGTCTCTGGCCGGATGCAGGAGTATACGGCCCCAAAATGTCCATTCCCCATTTAGCAAAAGGAAGCGGACTACTGATGGTTGATAGACTATTTGCTGGACGATGAATAAGGGTTGAAAATCTCTGGCACTTGTCACGTTTTTTCACCATTTTCATGGCGTCCAAATTCAAGCTCGGCCAGTAGTATCCCAAATGTGTCACTTTTTCAGCTAAGGCTCGTCCTCCAATATGTGAGCCACAATGTCCCTGATGAAGGTCGTCCAACACTTCATGCCCCCTTTCAGGAGTTATACACTTAAGGAAAGCTTCACAAAGGCTCTTTTGAATAGTTCCCCATCCTTCATTTTGAACCAGGCCGCTCTCCTCTTCATTAGCCAACTCTCTTTTGGATCGTCCGGAAGTATTCCATCCCTTAAGTAGGAAATAATTCCATCCATCCAGGTTGAACTTCTATCTATTATCTGAACGGGCTCAGCATCAATGCTCCTTTTCTCCTTTACTTCCCAAAACACTGATCTTGGAGTATCACATGACGCCGAGGAAGCCAATTTGGAGAGGGCGTCCGCTTGATGATTCTCTGAACGGGGAACTTGCTTGAGAGAAAAAAGCTCTAGGCCTTCGGCCTCATTTTTAACTAGCTGCATGTACTTCATCATGGCCGGCTCCCTGGCCTCAAAGCCACCATTGACCTGGTGGACTATTAGCCGGGAGTCCGAGCATACTTCAATTTTGGTTGCCCCGGCCGCTTTACACATCCTTAGGCCGGCCAACAATGCTTCGTACTCAGCTTCATTGTTTGACGCTTGGAACTGAAACCTCAACGCGTACTCATACTTGTCTCCCTCAGGAGATTCACATATAATACCAGCGCCACACCCGGTCGCTGTTGCACTACCATCCACAAACACTTTCCAGACTTGGTCCCCGGCCGGCTGAAGATCAGGCCGTGTCATTTCAGCCAAAAAATCCGCAAAGGCTTGCCCCTTGATTGCCTTCCTTGGTTCAAACACAAGATCAAAACCTCTGAGCTCTAAGGCCCACTTGAGCATGCGGCCACTTGCCTCTAAAGTTGAGAACGGCTTCTTCAAGGGTTGGTCTGTATAGACCACAATTGAATGTGCTAAAAAGTATGGCCGCAGCTTCTTTGATGCCATGTACAAGGCCAGGCCAAATTTTTCAATTGGGGTGTACTTCAGCTCAGCATTGTGAAGTACATGACTGATAAAATACACCGGGACCTGATGGCCGTCCCTTTCAGCAAGAAGGACGGCACTTAGAGAGTGTTCGGAGATGGCAAGATAGATATATAGCTTCTCATTCTTGAGCGGACTGACGAGGCGAGGCAATGTATGCAAGTGATTTTTCAACTGTACGAATGCTTCCTCGACCTCCTCTGTCCACTCGAACATGGCTTTCTTCTTAATGGTTTGAAAAAAGTAACGGCACTTATCCCATGATCTTGACAAAAATCTTCCAAGGGCTGCTAAACAGCCGGTCAGTCTTTACACTTCCTTGATTGTTCTTGGAGACTTCATGTCAAGGGCGGCTTGAATTTTTTCAGGGTTGGCCTCGATTCCACGTTGATCAATCAAAAATCTGAGAAACTTGCCGGACTCAACACCAAATACACACTTCTTTGGATTTAACATCATCTTATGCCGCCTGAGTTCGGCGAACGTTTCTCGTAGATCCTTGAGATGGTCGGCCGGCTCTTTTGACTTGACAATCATGTCATCAATATATACCTCCATGTTCCGGCCGAGCTGATCTCTAAAGACCGTATTAACAAGCCTCTGAAATGTAGCAGGAGCATTCTTGAGGCCGAATGGCATAACCTTGTAACAGTACAACCCCTGCTCGGTCACAAACGCTGTTTTCTCTTGATCTTCTTCCCACAAAGGAATTTGATGGAATCCGGAGTATGCGTCCATGAAGCTCATAAGGGCGTGTCCAGCCGTAGAGTCAACCAAACGGTCAATCTTAGGCAAGGGGAAGCTATCCTTAGGACACGCCTTGTTCAAGTCCGTGTAATCCACGCACATCCTCCAAGTCCCATTCGGCTTTTTCACAAGAACTACATTGGCCACCCAATCTGGGTAAAAGCATTGCCGAATGAAACCGGCGTCCAGCAGCTTTTTTACCTCTGCTGCGGCCGCCTGATTCCTCTCTTCTCCGTGATTTCACTTCTTCTGGCGGACAGGCTTTATCAAAGGATTCACAGCCAACTTGTGCACGGCCAGGTCAGGACTTATTCCTGGCATTTCACCAACTTCAAATGCAAACACATCTTTGAATTCCCTTAACAGCTGAACCAACCCATCCCCAAGCAATTCCAAGGCTATAGTGCCAACACTAACTGTCCGTTCTGGGTGGTTGGAGTCAAGCACTATATCCTGGTGGCTGCCGGCCGGCTGGGGCCTCAACTCATCTGGCCGACCGACAGTCATTAGTTGCTAGGCTTCTTCTGCCCTGGTCGCCTTACGCTTCTGGCCGACCTGGTATGCTGGGAGTGAGGTTCCTTCTTCCTTAATCTCGGACAATTTTGGGCCACGTGCTGTTGGCTTCACGGCCAGCTGATTACATTCCTTAGCCATTTTCTGACTTCCTTGAATTGTTCCAATTTTTCCGTCCGACCTTTCAAACTTCAGCAACATCAAATGGGGCACTATGACCGCCTTGGCTGCATTGAGAGTAGGGCGGCCAAGGATTACATTGTACCCAGTCAACTCTTTTACCACAAGGAAACGGACGACCATGTCTCTTTCTTCACCCTTCTGCCCGAAACGGATGGGAAGGTCAATCCGTCCAACTGGATGAATGAAATTCCCCCCAAATCCTACTAAGGGGTGAGTTATATCTTGGAGAGCATCTTCTGGGAAGCTTAAATTCCTCAAGGCAGAGAGACTTATGATATCGGCCGAACTGCCCGTATCAATCAATATCCGTCCCACCTTCAAATTTGCTATTTTCATTACAAAGACCATGGGATCATTGTGCAAAGCTCTGACCTCTCCACGGTCAGCCTCACTTATGATCACTTCAGGAAATGGCTCGGCCTTAACAACGTCCGTCTGCATCACATTTGACAAATTTCGAGCGTCCTGCTTGATTCCTTTCATGGTAGGGCCGCCTGAAGCAAAGCCTCCTGATATGACGGCCACAAAACCTGAATCAGTGTTATTCCCATCATCTTCCTTGTCATTCTTCTTTTCACTTTGTTGCTTTTTCTCGGACGTGTTGTCTGTCCGCTTGAAGGTGAATTTGGACTTGGTCACATAGGGTTTCAGCAGACCCATGTTGGCCAACTTATCCAACAGTCTCTTCAAGTTGATACACTCATTCGTGTCGTGACCCACATCCTTGTGGTAATGACAATACTTGTTCTTGTTTCTGTACTGGGCCGAGCCTCTCAAAGGTTGAGGCTTCTCAAGCTCAAACTTGTCTTTTATCTCCATCAAAATGGAGTAACCATCCTTGTTGAACTCATACTGAGGCTCGTACGTCTTTCTTTTCTTTGACTTGGGTTGCTTGTCATCAGCTACCCAGATTTCTTTTCTTTTGTTTCCTTCTTTCTTTCGACCGGCCGAGTCTTGCTGAGAAGATTGCTTCTTCTCAGCCCCCTTGGCCGGCTGTTCTGATTTGGTGAGCTAACAAAAATCCGCGGCCTCAATATAGGCTTCGGCTTCCCGCAATACACCTGCGTATGACCGAATCTTTTTTCTTACCAAATCAAACTTAAAACCATTATGCCTTAATCCCAGGAGAAATTCTGAGTAAGCCATTTCGTCCGGAAGATTATGAATTTGGGCTTTTTCTTAGTTAAACCTTTGGACGTACGAGCGTAGTCCTTCATTCTTTCCTTGGACAATTGTAGCCAAGTTGAGACTTGTCTTTCTTGGTGGGATGTTGTATGAGAAGTTTCCCACAAACAACAAACTGAGGGTGGTAAAGCAATTGATGCATCCGGCTGGAAGGCTGTTAAACCAGTCCTGGGCCACCCCTTTGAGAGTGGCCGGGAAGCATCTACACCATGTAGCATCATCTACACTTTGCAAGTACATCAAGTTCCTGTACGAGGTAACATGCTCTTCTGGGTTGCCCGTACCATCATAGGCACCCACTAGTACACTCTTCACTTTTGCTGGTTGAGGGGATGCTAGTATGTCTTGCGAAAACGGAGGCGGCTTATCTCCCAAATTCAACAAACGCATTTGACAATCAATAGGCTGAGGCTGAGCGGACGTTCCAGCCAGGTAGGGAGTCTGGCCGAACATCTGACCATACGGCCCATATTGCCCAAAAACTTGGGGAGTTGGTTGTATCAACCCATTGAGTACTTGAGGGGGCTGAGCAATGGCTGAATTGGACGGGGAGTAATAGTATGGCTCTTGCTGGAAGCAGCCGTGTTGGTGTATTGGGAGAAAGATTGGTTGGAGACTTCATCCGGCATGGTTGGGATAGAGGCCGTGTCAGAGTATGCGGCCCTCTCCCTTTGCCTGTGCCGAATGTAATCTCTTGCGTCTTTGAAACGCTGTGACGGCTCAGTCTCAACTCTTTTTGGCTGTCTGCCCCTACCCCCAGCCGACTGTGTTTTCGCCAGCAGGCTAGAGAAGTTGGTCCGTGGGACTCGGGGAGACCTTCCGTGCGGACGACGGAATGGGGTGTTACCAGCATCAGTTGCATTGGTCTTGTTGTTGGCTTTCTTAGAGGTGCCTCCTCCCCCCTTTTGCTGGGTAGCCGCCAACTCCTTGCGGAGCTTAGTCAGCTCGGCCATTAAAGCAGCTGGAGTAACAGGAGGTTGTTCGGCCTCTTCAAATGAGGCAGTCAAAGGATTGCTTGAGTGTATGGTAGTACGTATGTCCTCTACATATCCATCCTCGCCTGGACGAGGTCCAGAATTAGGTGTCTGACCATCTATTGCCATAACGGACGAGTATCCCCACAGACGGCGCCAAATGTTTCGGGGTTTTTTGTGAACTCCTCGGATATTGGTCGCGTTCTCCTGGCAATGAGACGTGGACACCTGCAAAACAACGAATATTCCGTTTATCGGAATATTCGCCTCCGACGATCAAGTTAGAGATCAGAAATCGGAAAAGCTAGAGAGAGAAAGTAGAGAGAGGTTGGAGCTCTTTAATGCTCTATATTTATGTTATGTCACAATCCACCCCTCCCATGATAAATGATTGGGGTATATATAGGGGTGGGAGCATGTGCCCCCTAGGGTTTATGCCCTAAAATCTCGTGACATGACTGGCTGCGCAATCAGAGGTCGCCACGTGTCGTGGGGGCCGCCGTTTTACGGCTTTCAAGGTTTTCTCGGGGTTTGGGCCTGAGGTCATCAGGGCCCTTTTCTCTTTCTGATTGCAGCATTGGGGCATTTAGAGATGGCTGACAGGTGTCACCATGACATGTGGACACGTGTCTCACTCTCATAGGGCCACGTGTCGCCTGTTTATTGGGCCACGTGTCACTATGAGATTGGGCCACGTACCTGGGGTATTTTTACCCTAAACACTTACGTAGTTGTTTGGCTAGGGTTAAGGTGAAACTTGTATGATTGATTGATGGTGCTTAATTTGGGGATTGTGCTAATTAACTGTTGAGATTAAAGTGATTAATGGAAATTGTACATGTGTGTAATTTGAATAGGACTTGAGAATTATGCTATATTGCATTGTAGTTCCTAATGATACGAACCATTGATTAGGAATTGCAATTATCGATTGGTTTGGATTGTGATTCTTCTATTTTGTTATTCGTAGAGACCACTAGTCTAATGATTAGTAGATAGCTCTTTGAGGCTAATTGATTGCTCTTATCATTAGTCTTCGCAACCATTAATTGACATGTCCTTTCCAAGTTGTTGCAATTATCATGATTACTTGTTGATCCCCATTCCCTAGTGATTTATTTGTTTGGTTCTTTGTTTTGGTAAAGGTGGGATTGTTCAAAAAAAAACCCAAAGGTGGGATTATTAGAATTCAACGCACCAAAGGTGGGATTATTCCCATCAATTTTTCCTAATAACAACCACAACAAAAGCAACAACAAAAACAACAACATTGATAAACAATAATAATAACAACAACAACATTAATAATAATAACATTAATAATAGTATTGATAATAATGTTAAAATTTGCTATGCTCGGCTCGGCTCTGCTCTGCTCTGATATCCTGAAATCTGCTCTGCTGAAATTTAATCTGATCTACTATGCTGACCCCTGCTCTGCTTTGCTCTGCTCTGCCCAAAAGCTCAAAAGAGCAGGGCCTTAGTGAAACTGGATGAGCTAAAATGTCACATGGATGAAATAAGATTGAGAACCATTCTAAACTTAAATCCATCATGTGCGTTATGGAATTATCACACAACTTACTTGCTTACAGTATGTGAAGTATGTATATAGTACCAATCAACTTAAGTCCAAATAATAGATTGTAGATTATGATCAAGAACAACAAAAGCACTTGGATAAGTAAGAGGATGAGTTCTTGACACATGAAAACAAATATAATTTTAATATAAATGTTGCAAGCACAAACCTTAACAAGGATCAGATCCTTAACAAGAAAGTCATTTGTAAGCACGAGCTAAGAAGGGTCATGGCTTGAGAATGGTAACATGGATGTGCATCCATGTGTAATGTGAAGAAATTTAAGTTAAATTTCTATGATCAAAAGTGATTAGGGTATCCCAAATCGTTGTGAGCCGTTGGAGTGAAACCCAAGCAAAACATCATCGAGAACTCTACTAAAATATATGTTGAGGATATTGTTGCCATAAAGGTAATAATAAGGAAGTTGTTCAATGGAAAGTTCATTGTTAAACGTTGATGATTGTAGGTTATCAAGTTGAAGATCTCAAATCATGAAAATGAGTGGGAAACATCACTTGGACAATAAATCCTAAATCACATATAATCCATAACACTCTCAAATTTATCATCTTATTATGAAAGTGGTCGATAATGAAGATGCTAAGATTTGCAAAGTAATCATAACTAAACCTATGCAATAAGTGCACGACAACATTCACAATTGCATGAAAGAAATCAAGTGTATTAAATATGGGTGTGATTTCTATTAATGTTTTGTAAAGAGTATTACTCTTAAAAAATTTGGGAAAACTATTTATCATAAGATGAAACGTTGTAAAGTTTCATAGTGGAATAAAAATTTTCTAAACATTCCACAAAACTATTTAATTGTGGTTTAGAATTAAATTATGAGTCCATTCGATTTATGAGAATATTTCAAAATAGGGTATCAAGACAATGTCTCGGATAAAACAACATCTATTAAGTGAACGTTGAATATTTAATCGAAAATTATCCCTAATCAAGGTCATTTAAATGTTGGACGTTTAATGACCACTTGAGATTAGTGTGTAGTATGATTTATATATAGCACTGTTACTTGTGCTACAAGGACATGATTGTCATAAATCATTTGCACAGGTATTAGTTTGGAACTATACCAGATCGATATATGAGAAATACTTTAAGAGATTTAACAACCGTCATAAGTATATTACTCACTGTGGCTATCAGAACATCTTTCCTCGACCATGAGTATTGTAAGTTCACTTGTTTGAGTAATAGTCCGTTTTGATGTCCGTCAAACGTCTGCCGTACAAGAGGATTATAAAGGCGAAACTCGGGCGGCTAGGTCCTCTTAGTAAGAGAAGCTAACAATGCAAGATTGGGAATGTCCCCTACTAACAATAGGGAACATGTCTATGTTGTTTACAAGGCCTCTCGAAGAGCGGCGAGACTGTGAAAATGCATGGTCGTGCTCAGATGAAATTTTAGAATTCATCTACTTTTGACAGTCGAACTCGGATTTAGAGAAATACTTCTGGACGTAATAAGGATGACAAATAATCTTACCTTACAGTTCATGAAGAGACATTAAGTGACATAGAAAATAGGCTATACACTAAAAGCGCACTTGTCCGGAAGGACAAGTGGGTGATTGATAGGAATGGTGTTGACCCCTAATCACATGTGTGGAACGTGATAATTAATGAACCCTAATTCCCTCTTTTTTCTTTCTTTCTTTCTTTCAATTTCCCTCTTCTCCTCCTCTGTTTCTCTTTCTTCTGTTCTTTAATTGTTGATTGTTGCTGCTTCTTCACAAATCAAGTGGTAAGTTTTGTTAGATATTATTATTGGGAACCCTAATTACTGTTGATTTGGTGCACTAACAACGAGTCACCCACCACTCATAGGTTGCCTACTACTATCTCTTCCCATGAGTCTCCCACCACCCACACTTCCCCACCTGTAGGCGTCGTTCGAAGCGCACCTACGTTAAGCATGTGTGAATATGCTTGCTACTCATAGGATGTGGGAATTACATATACGATTAGGAACTAAGTAAAGTAGGGAGCCGCCAACAAATTTTTAAGGAACTTGTAACCCGTTCACGGATTATAAATTGCAACCACGAATAAGGGACAACGATAGGAAACAACGATTAACCCATGAAGGTTACACCCCATTCATAATCCATGAGATTACTAACTCCATAAGGTTCGGAACCACGAAAGGAGGATCGAGGATGATGGTACGAAGTGAGTCATGGAGTCACATTCGCCCGTATTGGCCTCTACTCGATTCTTATAGTGAAAATTGATTCCTGCGATCTCAAAGGCATACAAACAAAATATTCAATTTGCTCCAAACTATTATTAAGCTAAATTGGTTGAATATTAATGCACACATATAATTCTAAAATATCGTAATCACTTGATTAAACAACAAGATTAAAAAGGAATCTAAACCGGTCGTCCAAATTATCTTATTAGTTGTGATTCTCAATTACATATTCCCTTTAACATGCAATATGGTGATCATAATAATAATAGAACAAATATTAATATTGGAAGCAATTTAACAATAATAACGTTAGTCTTATCAAATAAAAAAAACCTAATTATGATACTAGCAACAAAGAATAATAATAAGAGTAATTAAGTGATTAATTACTCACTTTCCGCGCTTCCTCGAATTGCTACATCATGAATAAATTGTTTGTAACTTCAATAAATAATAAATCAAATGAAAATTAAATTAAATAAAATGAAAAGTAGAGTTGATTTGATCCAAACCCTCAGTTAATTATACTTTTCATGCCTTAGTTTAAGAATGGAACCTCGAGTGTTGTATGGACTCCTTGGAGTGCTTAGGGGGAAGTATTATGGAAGAATAAGGAGGCTAGAAATTAGGTTAAAGAGGGATAAGAGAATGATTTTTGGTGTAGGGACAGAAAGAGTGATTTTTGGTGCCCCAATTGCAGAAAGGAGGGACGTATTTATAAAGGAAATGAGTAGGGGATCACACGGAACCCTATAAAAGATAAAAACCCTAACTTGGGGCACCGTGACACGCAAGAAGATTGGCGCGACACACCAAAATCTGGCGTGACACGGGACAGAATAGTGCGACGCGGGGAATTAGCAACCCTAAAATGATAAGACGCGTTTTAGGTTTTACGCGCAGAAAACCCGGGAAATTCCCGTGTCACTGCATGTGCACCGTGACACAACAAAATATGGAGTGACGTAGCAAAATATGGAGTGACGCGCGACATTTTTTGCGTCCAAGTTCATAAGCGCGTGAGAAAAGGAATGCGGAAAAAAACACGGGAAAGCACCGTGACATGTGACATGTGAAGAATACCGTGTCACGGTACCAGGCGTCGTGCCACGTCATTAGGAGCCGTGACACGCCAATTTAGCTTTATGCGCGGTAATTCAAGTTTTTAACACGACTATGATAACTTTTGATCCATAACTCGGAATAAGGCATATAATATATCATTGGAAAGCTTATGAAGTTATTGAGGATATTATATTTTAGGAAATTATATGATAATATTTAGTTGCTATATCTTGTGCCTAGAATATAATCTTTTGAGATCTTTGTGATATTTCCTAATTTTATCAGATTAGGGAAACCTTTTATTATATATTGGCTATGGCCGTATCAATGGAAATCAAGCAATTGAGTTTGTTCAATTTAATATATTCTCTCTAACTTAGCATGGTATCCAGAGCAGGTTGAATTTTTTTTCCAACAATGGTCGGAGACAACACGTCTCCGTTATTGTCACTTCATTCTCTCGAAATTTCACCCATTACACCGTTTTCCCTTGGGTTGCAAGGTCAACCTAAGAATTTTTTAACTTCTACCCAACTCAAAGTTACCAATTTCCATGATAAATCTGATAGAATTTGCAACAACAACTGTCATGTGGAGGTCAATTGTGTTTTTCATGCAACACCAAATGATTGCTGCAAGGACTCTGCTTGTTGTGCTTTCCATGTGCGTACTAATGCAGTTATGGGGTCGAAGGTTTCGGCCGAAAGCTATTCCGATCTTGGTCATGAGGGCTACAATAGCCAGGGGGGCAGTGTATAGTGCAAACTAATGTAGTTTCGAGTGCTCATATTAATGCAATTACGGGATTGTTTGGTAATGTTAATGTTCCCGACAATCGTTTGAATGGAAAATTTGATGTTACTTCTTGGATCATTGACACAGGGGCAACTCACCATGTAACCGGAAACAAATCTTGGTTGTTTGATATGCATAGTTTTGAGTGTCCCGTTGGTCTTCCCAATGGTGACACCGTATTGGCTTCTTTGATTGGTTCTGTCCGTTTGTCGGACAAGCTCGTCCTAACCAGGGTTCTTTATGTTCCTAATTTGAGTTGCAATTTGCTTTCTGTGTCACAAATTACCGATAATCTTAATTGTATTGTCCAATTTAATTCTCATATGTGTGTTGTACAGGATCAAGCGAAGGAGTTGATTGGAACGGGAGCTAGGAGAGACGGACTATACTATTTTAGCAATTCAGATTCGGTGAATCATGTGGATGTGGGCAATGCAATGTCGACTTTGGAGTTGTGGCATCGTCGAATGGGTCATCCCTCTGAAAAAGTGGTTAAGTTACTTCCTCATGTTAGTAGCAATAAACATCTTCTTTCTAAAGGGTGTGAGGTATGTATGCGTGCTAAACATCCTAGAGATAAATTTCCTTTAAGTGATGGTAGAGCTTCTAGGATTTTTGAAAAAATACATTGTGATTTGTGGGGTCCATATCGACATGTCTCTTCGTGTGGAGCTTGTTATTTTTTTACTATTGTTGATGATTATTCCCGAGCTGTTTGGATTTACTTGTTGGTTGATAAAACTGAGGTTTTTCGAATGTTCTTAGCTTTTGTTGCAATGGTTGATAGACAATTTTCTCAAACCATTAAGGTAGTGCAAAGCGATAACGGCACTGAATTTAATTGCTTGCATGATTATTTCAGTGCTACCGGTATTATTTTTCAAACCTCTTGTGTGGGGACTCCACAACAAAATGGGAGGGTTGAGAGAAAACATAAACACATTCTTGAAGTTGGGAGAGCTTTGAGGTTTCAAGCTAATTTGCCTATTTATTTTTGGGGGGAATGTGTTCTTGCCGCTGCCCACCTAATTAATCGTACACCCACTCCCTTGTTACAAAATAAAACTCCATTTGAAATTTTGTTCAATAAACCTCCCTTATTTGATGCACTTCGTACTTTTGGATGTCTATGTTTTGCTCATAATCAGAAAACAAATGGGGACAAATTTGCAAGTCGAAGTAGGAAATGTATTTTTGTGGGATATCCCTTTGGGAAGAAAGGATGGAGAGTGTATGACCTTGAATCGAAAGTTTTTTTTGTGTCTCGGGATGTCAAGTTTGTGGAAGATGTGTTTCCGTTTGCTACTCCGGAAGATGTAAATATTGAGTCACAAGTGTATGAGTCGAATTATGACATTCATGATGATTTTGAGGAGTTTGATTTGCGGGGTGATAATGTTGGCAATGATGATGGTTTGGGCACAACTATGGGGTATAGTAGTCCGGTTCAGCAGCCCACCATCGGGGACCCTACGGCTGCTGGCACTGCAGGGCAGCCACACAACCACGCCACTGGTCTGTCCGATGGGAAGCCAGCGGGCGATGGCCTGCCTGCCAGTACAGCAGCACAGCAGCAGCAGACGGCTTCGCTGCCTGCAAGTACAGCAACTCAGCAGCGGCAGCAGCGGCAGCAGCAGCAGACCTTGCTGCCTGCCAGTACAGCAGCCCAGCAGCAGCAGCAGAACTTGCTGGCTGGGACTGCCGAGGAGGACAGTAGCTCCACTGCTCGTCGGCAGCAGCTGGCTGGGACTGCCGAGGAGGGCAGCAGCTCAGCAGCTCATGATACGGCTCTCTTGGGTCGTGGTTTCCGGGAAAAAATTCCCAATGTTCGTCATCGTGACTATGTGACTCACTCAATTTTTGCTAAAAGTCCGTCTCCGTCCACTCCGTCTCCAATCCCTCCTTCAGGTACGCCTTACCCTATAGCACACTATATAAATTGTGACATGTTTTCTGTGAATTATCGCAAATTTCTTGCAGCAGTTGTTTTGGGAAAGGATCCAAAATCCTTTAAAGAAGCGATGAAATCCGAAGGTTGGCGACACTCTATGAAAGAAGAAATAAGAGCATTGGAAGATAATGGGACTTGGACTTTGGAGCATCTTCCTCCCGGCAAGAAAGCTCTAGGTTGTCAATGGGTGTATAAGACGAAATTTTTGTCTAATGGTGATATTGAACGTCTCAAGTCTCGTTTGGTTGTTTTTGGTAATCATCAACGTGAAGGCATTGATTATGGTGAGACCTTTGCTCCGGTTGCAAAAATGACTACTATTCGTGCTTTTCTTGCTATAGCACTTTCAAAAAATTGGGAGATTCAGCAAATGGATGTTCATAATGCTTTCCTCCATGGTGATCTAGAAGAAGAAGTGTACATGAAATTACCCCCTGGTTTTGAGAGCTCGGATTCGAATTTGGTGTGTCGTTTGAGAAAGTCCTTGTATGGGTTGAAACAAGGAGATGTTGGTTTGCAAAACTCACTACGGCTCTAAAAGGGTACGGTTTTATTCAATCTTACTCTGATTATTCTCTTTTCACATACACTAAAGGCAATGTTCAGATTAATGTCTTAGTTTATGTTGATGATCTTATTATTTCTGGGAATGATTCCGCTGCATTAAATGTTTTCAAAGCTTATCTTGGTGATTGTTTCAAGATGAAGGATCATGGTCCTTTGAAATATTTTTTGGGCATTGAAGTTGCTCGTAGTAAATCAGGTTTGTTTTTGTGTCAACGAAAATACACCTTGGATATTGTTTCTGAAGCAGGGCTATTGGGTGCAAAACCAAGTGGTTTTCCGATTGAGCAGAACCACAAGCTAAGTCTTGCTAGTGGTGAGTTACTTGAACATCCTGAGTCTTATCGTAGACTGGTAGGGCGGTTGATTTATCTCTCGGTGACTAGACCGGATTTGGCATATTCGGTTCATATTCTTTCACAGTTTATGCACGAGCCTCGGATTGAGCATTGGGAAGCAACTCTCAGGGTAGTTCGTTATTTAAAAGGTACCCCAGGACAGGGTATTTTGTTGAGTGCAGATAGTGACTTGACTTTGCAGGGATGGTGTGATTCAGATTGGGCGACGTGTCCTCTTACTCATCGTTCGTTAACAGGTTGGCTTGTGTTTCTTGGTAAATCCCCTATTTCTTGGAAGACCAAGAAACAGCACACAGTTGCCACATCCTCTTCTGAGGCTGAGTATCGTTGCATGCCTTCAACCACACAAGAGTTGAAATGGTTGAAGGCCTTGCTTTTGAGTTTGGGTGTTGAACACCCTAAGGCGATCAAGTTGTTTTGTGATAATCAATCTGCTTTATATATAGCTCGAAATCCAGTTTTTCATGAACGTACGAAGCACATTGAGATTGATTGTCACATTGTTCGTGATGCCATTACAGAGGGCTTAATTGATCCTTCCTATGTTTCCACTAAGGAGCAACTTGCAGACATTTTTACTAAGGCGCTTGGGATGTCACAGTTTGATCATCTTCTTTCCAAGTTGGGCATTTACAATCCCCATGCTCCAACTTAAGGGGGGGTATTGAGGATATTATATTTTAGGAAATTATATGATAATATTTAGTTGTTATATCTTGTGCCTAGAATATAATCTTTTGAGATCTTTGTGATATTTCCTAATTTTATCAGATTAGGGAAACCTTGTATTATATATTGGCTATGGCCGTATCAATGGAAATCAAGAAATTGAGTTTGTTCAATTTAATATATTCTCTCTAACTTAGCAGAAGTCTACTTTCCAACCCAATTTGAATCAGGTCAAAATCATTTTTAGATTTTAATATATGACCGTTTTAGTAGAAAGGTGTCAGTTTTGGGCCAAGTTTAGTGTTATGCTCATATCTTCTTTGTTTTAAATCAGAATTGGTCTTATGATATATTGTAAGGAAAGCTTATTTCAAGGAATAGCCAACCAAATAATAATTGGATCAAAATTATAAGGCCGCAAAATCAGGTTCTCTCGGTTTTGTGATGTGGATACGAAAAGAGAAAAATAAGTTATAGTGTGGGAAAATGGGCTAAGAATTGGGTTGGTTTTTGAAATATATTGAATGGAAATATAAATTAAGCACTCCAAAGGTTAAATACTCAACCCGACCAATAATGGCGGTGAAAGGTTGTTCATCATCGTATTTGGTTTTGTGGAGACATTTTTAGGTGTCTACACCACCAAAAACCAATAACTAACTATACACACACCCAAAATCACCCTTTAACCACCCTACCCACCCACCCACTCATCCACCCAGTCACGACACCCACCCAATTACCAGACTCAGTAGCAAAACCAACTAGCCAACCCAACCGCAAAACCCACCCCAATCGATCGCGAAGTAGCTACCTACACCCATATACCACCATCAACTTGAAAAACCATCCAAGAATAACCCACGCACCCGCCATAAAACCAACCCGCTTCCCTTCAAATACCCCATATCTAGGTGGCAATCCAATGGGGGAGAATAGGCACGCCACCGACTTGACAAGTGAGAGAAATGGCGGTGACTTAACAAGGGAGGGAAGGGAAACAGAGGTGGAGAAGAGGGAAATTATCGAAAGATAAATTGTCATTTGGCGGATAATTAGGGTTCATTAGGGGGGAAATCAAAAGAAAAAAAATGTCCTTAATTTTGCATGTGGTAGCATACCTTTTTTAGTTTTATATCCTTCCTTCATTCTTTTATTATTGCATCATAGGGCTTGGACACAAGATTTTCGTAGTGGTAATAAAGATTAGAGAATGGTAAAATACAAAATTGTCCATATGACTATATACATAAATTTAAAAAATCAATTGTTGAAAAGCAAGAGTGTATATTAGGTATTTACACTTTGAACATAGATATTTCTTTTCCTAAAATGAATATTGTACAGTATTTGTAAAACTTCCTTAAAAAGTGGTACAATATTTTAAAAATAGATGAAGTAGATTAAATTACTAATTACAATACTCATTATTACTTCTTCTCTTGTTTCTTTTCTTCAACACTTTCTTTGTCATTTTTTAATCCCCTATAGCATTTTCTCAACGACAAATGATTACTATATTATTTTTCCCTTAAATTTCGCAAATAATTCCAAACGTAAAGAACAAATCGGAACGAATGGAGAATTTAACAACATATTTCGGTTAAATTTGTTTTTATACGTTACAAAAAAAAAAACTAATGGTCAAAGTTAGCATATGAAGAGTGAAAAAAAATATTAAAAAAATTAAAGGTATTAATTCTAGGAGTTAATTGACACAAAGAATATCTTAAAATTATAGCAAAATCACGACTAAGGAATCAAAGTAGATGCTATGTAAACATGGCGTTAGAACCTGGCAATAAAATCACTTTTACACCTAGTTCAAGATGGCAAGCCTTTAAACACTTCAAAAGCTCTGAAAATCTTAGCAACATTATACGAAGTATATAATAATGACTAATCCAACAAGAATCAGGATAAAGTTAAGGTACCTACTCCTGAAAGCTATCCTAGGCTCATCACTAATTAATAATTAACAAAGCCTTGACCTTAAAATGGAGGACCAAATATCAAACTGCGTTCAACTGGCTTAAAACCACCTCTTCTGATGCCCTAACCCTCGAGATAATAAAAAGACCAATAGATTTTTTTAAAAAAAAAAATTCAAAAATGAAGAAGCAGCTGGTTATCTCTGATACAATTGCAACTGTGATGAGATCAAAAAACTACTGTAATTATCCATTTTCAGTAAACATGGTGAGCCCAATACAATTAACCGGAATCACATGGACCAGGCCAAAAGAATTAGGGTAGACAGAGTTGTAGGTAAGCAAGAATCCCAACTACATATCAACTACATATTATATACAAGCTTATCAGTCAACTCACAATACAAGATTCTAAATTTCTGACGATCCAGCACATTAAAGACCCCAGGCTTCCCCAAGGCTGAGATCATCTCAATCAAAGAGGAACCTCTTTAAAATCCCATTTGCCCACCACCTTATGCGGGTAAGTACATCTGCCAATACATTACAGGAATTATCTCACAGGATCATGCATATTAGTCTGCTCTTAGCCTCAAAATCTCCTTTGCTGTTCTTTGTCGAAAATAAGGCATGTTTTCCTATAATAAGAAAATTAAATCAAAAAGCAGGAGTTTACATATTTATACCATATAAAATATACAAGGTTAGCCAATGTTGTTGTCCAAAAACATGGGCAAGGGCATTATATTTCACTGTCAAGACAAGTAACAATTGAACATAATCCACCACCAGTTAGGATGTAAAGGAATCAAATGCAATAGCATGTAACGACAATCTAGCAATCATATTCAAACAAATTATTCTATCATATGTAGATAAAATCTGGAAAAGCACGGGTAAAATGTTTTCGACGAAGCTCATCAAGGAAAGAGCATGTGGCCTACAGGGATTCACAGAGGGTAGTCATCAATCTCATCATCTAGCACAACTCAGTAAATGTAAATATACAAGTGAGTGAGCAACCAAATGCAATAGCATGTAACAGACAATCTAGCAATCATCTTCAAACGAATTAATCTATCACGTGTCGATAAAATCTGGAAAACCACAAGGTAAAATGTTTTCTTCGAAGTTCATTGAGGAAAGAGCATAGTGAATGAGAGAGTGAGAACTCACAATATGCTAGTGTCGTTCTTGCCGTTTTTAAACCTACCTCGTACTATGCAACTCTACCTTGTCAAATCCCTAGTTATCAATTCTAATTATAAGATTGGGCTGCACAGCGTTGTGTCTCATTAACCTCTCACTGGAGAACACAATTATCACCTAAAATTTGGGTAAAACATCACATTTACTCATATTTATAAAACAAGAGCTCAACCAAAGATGCTAGATGGATGACATCGATAAAAGAAATCTGAATTGATGCTTAACAGTTTAATAGAATACAAACTTTTTTAATGGGAGATTCATCAATGAAATCGGCAACCAAAGCATCAGAACTTAAAAGAAGAGTGGGTGGCCAAAGATGGGGGATTTGAGGATTAACTGGAGGGGGAATGGAATTTGGGCTATTAATCAAGGAATGGGGGAAGCTAATTTGGCTAAGAGCTATGTGATTTGGAAGAGAAGATTAAGAACTGAAGGGACAGATGAGAAGTGAGAGAGCCAAACACAGTCGACACCATTGTTGAAGCGTAGAGGGTTTTGTATGTTAATAGTGGACCCCTCCTATATATTTTAGCAAAAGGGTGTGTAGCAAACAACTATCTGAGAGAAAAAAGATATTTGTGGCTGAACTAAGCCCCACAAGCCTGATGAAAATATCCACCACCTTTTATATACACCGGGATGCACATAGAGGTAGGTGCACCCATATTATACTCTATTGAGCATAATTTCTGGGATTCATACTAGTTTCTAACTCACAATGAAAACACTCCTTTTCAATATGGCCAACAATGGGATAAGAGTCATTAGCCACAATTCTTTTAAGAAAAAGGAAACATCCTATGCAAGTACTATAGACTAAACCAGTTGGCAATTATAATTCAGGTGGTATACATCTAGACAGGCCTTTCTTCTTGATAAAAGAACTCATGCACATATGCTCAATATGATTTGCTAGATCACAATTATAACAGAATACTTCTAGGTTCAATAAGAATGATCAGTCAATTTATATACAGAAAAGGAGCAGAAGGAATTCCAATATTAGAGTAATTGCAGTTAACCCGAGCTACATACCTGGGAAAAATGTAGCCCCAAGCCTCTGCTATAAAAATCAGCATACTTGACCATAAACACACCACAATCAAACCTGTTCCAAATCAGAACTTGATTTTAAAACTACAAACAAACAAAAAGTTAAAACAAAAGCAACCTTACTCCATAATGGAAAACAGAATGGGAGGGGCAAATAAAAAAATAAAATAAAAAAATAAAATAAAAAAAAAACCATCTACAAAATTTGGAAAAATAAAATACTCTGTATATCCGTTAGCAGGTGTAGTGGGCATAGAGCTATAATTCATTCTTACATAGTTGTCAATAAGAGTACAAGTCACAATACTCTTAAAAAATAAAGAGAATTAATGTAAGCCACATGAAATAGCATTTCTCTTGATACTAGTGTTTTCACCTTCACATTGGATTAATGTTATAGTTTATCCAGGAGCAAAAGCAAGACAACTCATATATGAACTATCTTCGTCTTCAAACCCCATCAACAGGTGAAGTACGCAAAGGTTAACTGACGGTTGTATATGTGTCATTGTGTCTCCCTTTAGAGATCCCCATCATCCTCTTGGCCTCAATTCAGATATATACCTTTAAGATGAGATATTAACTTTATCTCAGCATGATTGGCATTCTTTGTTCTTGTATCATATAGACGGAGGAAACCTTGGCCTCTTGACTATGAAATTAATTATCAATTAATAGTTACAAAATTAGAGCTACCAGCTACATAGACTTAAACCAAGATCATTAAACAGCTGGTTGTTAGCTTGTTTTAACTTGCTACGTAAAGCTTTTTTAAAGTTCAGGTGATAATGATCATCATCAAATCTCATAATGTTAAAGTGTAAATCATATAACGTTAGTAACTATTATTTGGAAAACAAAATTTTCTGGTACACGGTGTATATGGAAACAAGGACTTGTTCTCATGGAATGCAGAACACTAAGTCTAATAATTTGATATAAACTATTATCATAATGTTAAGAAAGTTACTTTTCTTCAATTTATTTAGCCCATGTGAATTCAGTGTCTGTTACGATAAGTTTTACAAAAGATAAGAAATTTTTCATGATGTTGCTATATTAGTAAAATATTCTTGAAACTTTTAGCCACATCATAACCAATAATTTTGATCCAGCTATGTCATAATTGCCTCATAACAAGACACCAATTAAGTGTCCCTTCCTGATCGTCAATTTAAATAATTGTAAATACCCTGTTAATATTGTAGTATATAACTTTTGTTGTGTCTTCATATGAAGAAAGATCACATGAGAAGGGGGTGATTCTCAGATAAATACAAAATAGGTCAAGAGCTAAAGGAGTGTTAAAAACGCTTTAAATAAAAGGGGTGTTTTCGGGTTAATTGTATTGGTAATGTCAACTTTTGATTGTACCACCTATAATCATATTGAGAAAGTCCCTAGCAAATATAGGTGAAATACTGAAATAGTTCCTACAAGGAGGCCCAATAAAATGGACATATGTTCTCTGACTCTCTCAAATAGTAGAAATCTTAAAAAAAAAAAAAAAAAAAATAAAATAAAAAGATGGCTAATGTTCAACAAGTTTAGCCTAATCCAGACAAGATCATAATGGGGCTAAAATAGGAAAAATTCAGCTAACTAGCAATTAGATCTCTCATAAATGGCTAAAGTCTCTAAAGTGCAACTCTTCTCCACCAGCCACATTGTACTTAGGCCTATTGCATATTTGCATCATCAGATGTATGCTTATCAATTACATTTACACCCAATTAGTAATTTTGACACTTATCTTCCTTCAAACTCTTCCATCATTGAGTAGTTCATTACAATTTGGGACTCCAACCCTTCAAGAAATGAGTTTCTATGGGCAAGCCTAAATTTTATTGGGCTGTAACATCTACATGAAAGGTGCTTGCCATGGGCATCTACCAAAAAAAAAGAATTACTGATTCGCTAAAGTTCATGTCAAAAGCTAAGCAATCCTGATTTTGATCAAACAGACATCTACAATTCAAATCACTTAATCCCATTTATAAAACCACTTACATGTAAACGGATATTGGAAAATCGATTAACTAAATAATTCTAAAATCTAACATAATTAGATGCTAACATCCTATGTTACATGGACTCGGGAACGGGTGTCGGGCGCAAGTTCCAAAATTTTAGGACACAGGGACTATGTCCGATTTTTGGACATGGGTATGGGGACTCGTCAATACGTCACTTAAATTTATATAACTAAAATATATATTACAAAAGTTTTAAATTTTTCAATATGTCTACCCCTATTTTTTTTATTTTAATTCTTTCCTCGGTAAATTCTCCTAATAAATGGAGATCTTCTTATCTCCATCTTCTCTATATTAATGGTGGTTTTCGAACAAGATAAATTTTTCTTTCATGTTCCTTTTTCTTTCCTCTCCTCTCTTAATGGAAGTGTCCGAGTGCACAACGAAGGATCGGTCATGTGTCCGTGAAGTGTCTTGGCGACACGGACACTGAGCGATATTAGCCGTGTCCGATTAACATAGCTAACATCCTTAAGACACCGATATAATTTTCTCTTCACTAGCCATACCAAAATATTTCTTAAACTTCGTACTTCACAATTTTTTAATCAGCATCATGATTCACTTTAAAAGAAGATCAAGCATCAATTCCAAAGAAGAGAAGTAATTGAAGGTGAGAAGAATGGAGAGCTTGCTGCAAATTAAAATAATTCACATGAAATTCCACAAAAAATAATACAGTATATAAACACAGATAAAAATAAATAAAATAAAATAAATATCATTCAAAGGCATTCAAATAAATAAAACTTGTCCTACTGAGAGAAGAATCCGGCAAAATAAAAAGTAAAAAAAAATACCCATTCTCTTGTTCCGGAAGGTCTTCCACAAACTCTTGCTTCCATGAACTAACATCAAACTCTTGCCCGGTTTTGTCCTTGACTTCATCCGCAAAATATTTAGCCTAGAAATAAGGCAAGAAGACATCTTTCAATCAACACAAAATTCAGATGTAAATATCCTAGTTGATCAATGTGATTGATCTACACACACAAAAACAAGGGAAACAAACCTAAGGAAAAGGTATCCAGCAGAGCTAATTGCTACATGCATTAAAATGTGAGAAGAGAATAGAGTTGGGGACTAGGTCAAATATGATGCTTTTCCAAGCTAACCTCAATATCTAAGATAAAAACAAAATTGAAGATTTACCTAACCAAATGTGAAGAGTAAAACCAAGTATAGAAAGTGTTCTAAAAACATTGAAATGATTTATATGAGTGACTCCAACTTTTGATTTACATTTGATAAATATCATATTATGAAAATAATGGCTGGATGTAAGAAAAGCTGAAACAATATAGAACCCAAATGCAACTGGAAGATTTAGAGAATGCTCAAACATTTCAAGGTTAAAAACGTTGCTACTTTGTTTGTCAAGATTGCAAAGGTAGGTAATCTTTACAGCAACAATATCAGGTCTTAATTCCAACGATGGGGACAACTACATGAATAGAGAGTTAAACTCAGCAAAACGAATTTTACCACACTCTCAATATCAGGTCTGGGTAAAGGAAATGGGTTGCGGTAGCATATTACTCCCTCTCTAGTGCTAAGAGCCTGAGACTTACAGCTCCAATGACCCGCTTACATATTAAATAAAAAGGGCATACAACATGACACACACACTCACAACCTCTCACTACCAATGCAAAGTACTATCATCTGATCTATTTTTTCTATATTATCACTTGAAGGTTTAAAAAAAATTCCTACAGTTAGTAATGAAAGCGTACTGACAATTATTTTTCATTAAATTCACATCTACCAATAATTATATTTATTCCTCAATAAATCACAATTCTGTTAGGGTAAAAATGCTAAACTCATATTATTATATTATTTGAATGCAATGTCAGGGGCAGTAAGCCATTCAAATCCTGAAGATTCTACTGATGTTAAGTGAGTTAAAAGAGGAAGCTACCTGCCATCTCCAGCAAGTAACCTGGATAATGATTGGCTTGATAGTGTAACTTTTGGTTTCAAAGAGGCAGATTACCATGCTAAAGATTATAACATAATAAAACTCTAATAAAAAGGAGTTCAGTGCTACCAGTAAAACATAAGTAAAAGCCACTGTCCTAGGATAACACTAGGAGCCCAAAAAAAAATGGCATAGGAAGCTAAAAACATTTAAATTCAGGATTTACTCTAAAGTGGCTTTTTCGATATTGATGTCTTAAAATTGATGTATTCTTTTATTTCTATTTCTAATAAACATGTTTTGATAAGAAAATCTAATAAATTCATACAAGAGAGATCTCTTGCCGTGGAGTAATAACACATTAACAATTCTGGACCCAACAAAGGCTAATTGCAATACGTACCAATACTCTCAAAACATGAAGATCTCTTCCGCCCAATGAGTCTAGATACTGAAATGTTTTATCCTTCTTATTTATGACTGCCAAACACCAATGCACTTCCTTGTGGATAGGAACAAATATCTGCCACGTTGGAACATTCAGGTTAGTAAGCACATACATGATGAATTCAAATGACCATTGAGAAGACAAAATCCTACTTTGTCACACTCCAAGAGTCCATATCCGAGCTTCCTCTGTGAGGTCCATCTTCTGACAGCTTTATAGTCATAGCCATTTCTTCCACCTATCAGCTGCACTCATAAGGAAAATAATAATAATAATCAAAATTATAATCATTTACCAGTAGATAAAGGGTAAATCATCAGAGTAGAATAACCAATACTGGATAACAAAGAGTCCATTTTTCAAAAACACCGATATCATCAAAGACTTTACAAGGCAGAGGCCACCAAAAACAAGCAGACATATCTGATAAGACTGAATATTTTATACTACATCAGTTGTGAACTTTTACATGAAACCACAACAAACTATACTTCCACTACAGACAACCACTAGCTCAGATAAGCAGCAATCACATCCAATTGCAAAATTCAGAGCTTAACCACATCATACATACTGATTATGTGCAAAGAATCATTTCAATTTCTTTCATTAGAATGAAAAAGTACGCACAATCAATAACTATATACTAAAAGACACACCAACAATGACATGTGTCATCTCCTGGTGTGTACTTAGTGTTTTCTTTTTTTTTTCTTTTTTTTTTTTTTTTTGGTGACAAAATTCAATTACAGTATAAAATCTAAAACTTTCATATACTCCCTCCGTTTTTAAATAATTGCTCCACTTTTCTTTTCCGGCCGTTTTTAAATACTTGCTTCATTTCCTTTTTTGGAAAGCTTTTATAATATATAATTCATTTCTCACACTTAGTGGACCCGACATAAGACTCTCTCTCCTTCTATTCTTCCACTACTTTTGCTGTTTACAATTTTTTATTTTCCCAACTACCCCACTACCTCTATATTTTATTATTTTCTCCCATTCTCCTACAACTCCGCGCATGGAGAAATGGAGCAAGTATTTAAAAACGGAGGGAGTATATGTTAATAACAAAGATAATTACTTTAAATAAATAAATAAATAAATAAAAAGATTTGATATACAAACCCAAACATTTAGTAACATAATTTGCGACATATGTTAATTTATTTCAAAGAAGTATTCATATTTTTCCCCTTATAAAAATAGTTGTTTATTTATTTATTAGAATTCACATCAAACTAGTGTATATATTTATTAATTTTTTAAGATTTTTTTTCTTTATTTATTGTAAAACAATCAATTGTATTTAAAAGTTGATATTATTTTTTAAAATTACCGTGCATGTCACGGTCCCTAAACTAGTCAATATCAAATATGAAAGACCCATGAGATCTGAATTCCAACATCACATAACCACCATTATAAAATTGTTAGTCCTAGTAGGTCCATGGAATGGGTCTGGGTCATATCAGGTTACATAGTCTTGATATAAGGACATAATTATCAATTATGTTTTATTAAAAATAATTACTTCCTCTGTTTAGAACATCACATAGTCTTGCTATAAGGACATAACCCATGAGATCTGAATTCCAACATCACATCACCACCACTATAAAATTGTTAGTCCTAGTATGTCCATGGAACAGGTCTGGGTCATATCTGGTTACATAGTCTTGATATAAGGACATAATTATCAATTATGTTTTATTAAAAATAATTACTTCCTCTGTTTTTTTATTAGATGCATTCTAAAAATGGAAGTTACAATCTATATGCATCACTTTCCCTTTTAGTTAATAAATTCTCTCTATCTCTCTCCTATCACATGGGCCCTCTTTATTTTTTCTCTCTATCTCTCTCTTCTCTAAAAATTGCCTAGAAGTCCGCAATTACAAAAGTGATGAAACTAAATAAAACGAAGTATGAATATTTACATACTACAATTTTACAAAATGAACATAATATTAATATGTGTTTAGACATAGACCCAAGTCACCCAACCTAGACAGTAATCAATCATGAGCTTTCTCAAATTGAGCAGATGGCCCTCTGAAATTTTTTGTTAGGTTGGTCTTCACAAGGCTTGTCCAATCCTCTTATCTGCTCCTCAATACATTGTTATACAAATTAAGCCATTGACTATTATCCCATAATTTATACAAGCATATGTATAACCTTTAGTTACACATGTGTAATTCTGATAATCAAGGCTTTGTTCTTATATGCTTTAAAAAATGATTCTTAGTTCGATATGTACTAATAAAATTCGAACAAGGGCTACCCAAGTTCAATTCAAAAACTAAAACAAGGTCTGATACGTTTTTGATAGGTTCAAATCATTTCAACTGAAAGGAAATAAGCTTAAGTCCACATAGTACAGTCCAATAGAAAGCATAAGATCAGCATACTTGGCCAGGGAAATCAATCACAAACCTTCTTATAGAAAAATGTATTGAAGAAATGACATGTCAAAAATTTCTTCGGCTCTCTTCTTTCCCTCTCTTTCAGCAGTTCAAGATATACATTGATGACCTGCAACCCACAGAAAAAGGGGGGACATGTCAGTGACAAACATGCTAATATCACTCTAGTACAAAGATGAAAAATTGGGAAAAGCAACTCACTTCATCATTCAACCATGCACCGGGTCTCAAGCACTGCAAATGCTCACCAGTGATCTGGATGTTGGAGTTGTCATGGGTGACCAAAATCTTTCTCCTGCGGCAGAAGCAAACAAAAATGTTATACAAGCAAAGCAACACTAGTAAACCAAATGATCCATGTTTAATGCTTTAATACCGATTAGTATTTGAAAAGGCACGTGCAACATCTCTCTGTTCCTCTTCTGTCAGAGGCACAAAAGGCTCACGCAGCTTGCCCTGCAATTGCATAGTAAATAACATCAGTAACCTAAAACCCAGAAACAAGCATACAAAAATGTTAATCATGAACAGTATAATAATTAGACTTGTCACAGCCTCAAAGCCAAAGCAATAGCAAGGAAAATCCACCTCTACTGGTTTATTCAGCTCCTTAGATTTCTCCTCCCTCCTTTGTTTCCGCGACGACCGTAAAGACTGCAATTTGGCCTCTTGTATTTTGATTTCAGAATCTCTAATAATTAGCCTAGGAGAATAACTTTGGTCTACATTAATCAGCAATTGTTTATATGCCTCACGGCCAAGTGCTACACCTTTACCAGAACGTTCAGCTTTGATCAAATCTGGCACCTCCGAGAGACCCTTAATAGCACCATTCCTCAATGCTTTCCCGTCCAATTCCCGGGTCTGTGGCTCTAATTCATCACCTTTCACCACTCTACCGTCATCAGAAACAAGTGATCTTACTTCACGGCCATCTTCTACAACCTCCAACTCCTCCCACCCCTTCGAAATCACATTTTCCTTCTCAGGCTCAGCTTCCACATCAATAACCTTCTTATCATTACCTAACTTAAAATAGCGCAAAACCTTAACGGCATTTTGTTTCTTCTGCTCAAAATTAGTCCACAAAGCATTCCCCATCAATTCCTTCTCCCCGAGCCCACTACTCCTACGCTTTGATCCACTCGACAGTACCCCAAATCTGTTCGACCTAACAGGAGCATGAACCTCCCTTTTCAGCTTCTCCGGTTCAGGATACCGACTTAACCACGAAACAGCACTGGGTGGTGGTGAAGTAATCACCTTCTTATGGCTTTGAATACTAATTCTACGTTTCTTGGATGTATGCAATTCAATGTGATTAAGATGATAATGATAATGATTCGATGAAACAATAGAAGGAGATTGATTACATAAACTAAAACATTCATCCACCCGCTTACGATTAGTTGTTAAGGCACCCATTGGCTAAACCCTAACCCATCTACCCACAACAATTGCAGATAATAATTGCAATATATACCGTCAAATTCAGCAGAAAAACAACGAAATTTGAGAAATATTAACCCTAAGAGAGAGAAAAGGAAATACCAATCGAACAAACAACAAAGGAATTCAAACCAGAAAGCGGCAAAATTGATGTCCTAAAAACCCTAGAAATTGAAGGAGAGAAATGGCAGGTAAATATGAAATTGAAATTCGGCAAATTAGCGATTGGCCAAGATGGAGAATGGGTGCAGAAGAGATGTGCGTAATTTTGGGTGTTAAAGAAATCGAAGATTAATGATATTTGGGGGTTTTTAGAAATTCCCAATTTATGTCCTTGAGTAACCGAAGGAGTTTACTAGGCGGCAAAGTGGCAATATGTGCAAAAAAGAAATAAAAATATATACTACGTATATTGTTATAGTTGTTTGGTAGGTATTAAAAGTAACAAATACCGTTTTTTAAGGGTAATAAAATCTCCCAATTTGTTACTCTTGACAAACTAGTGGAAACAAAATACGTTTCCTTACTCAATCACAATCTACTCAAATTGTTTCCATTCCATTAGGATACCAAACATACAGTATAGGTAACGTTTATCATTACCCTTTTCCCTACTTATTTGAATTCTTTCTGTTTCATTTACAATATTTATACCAAACACCCCCTTAAAGTATTAACGATACTCCGATAGTAAAGGAATTATTAGTGAAGGGATAGGAAGCAAGCAATATGATAGAAACTTTTATTGATTCTTACTTCCATTGTTCACAATACGTGAACTTCTTATTAAGCAAAATTTATAAAATATAATAATATACATTATTGTTCTACATATATATCATTGTAAGGTGAATTGCATTAACCGGTTACAAACTTTTATACATGCAATGTGAACTTCAATCATATTTGTATTTTTCTCAACGCTCCTTGTAGGCGTCGTTTGAAGCGCACTTACGTTAAGCATGTGGTGAATATGCTTGGCACTCTTAGGAAGTGGGAATTGACATTACGATTAGGGACAACGATTAGGGACAAGGAAAGTAGGGAGCCGCCAACAAGTTTTTAAGGAACTTGTAAACCGTTCACGGATCATTTAAGGCAACCACGATTAAGGGACAACGATAGGCAACAACGATTGACCCGCGAAGGTTACACCCCATTCATAATCCATGAGATTACTAACTCCATATGGTTCGGAACCACGAAAGGAGGATCGGGGATGATGGTACGAAGTGAGTCATGGAGTCACATTCGCCCGTATTGGCCTCTACTCGATTCTTATTGTGAAAAGTATTCATGTGATCTCAAAGGCATACAAACAAAATATTTAATTTGCTCCAAACTATTATTATGCTAAATTGGTTGAATATTAATGCACACATAATTCTAAAATATTGGTGATCACTTGATTAAATAACAAGATTAAAGGAACCTAACTCGGTTGTCCAAATTATCTTATTAGGCGTTATTTTCAATTACATATTCCCTTTAACATGCAATATGGTAATCATAATAACAATAGAAACCAACATTAATATTGGAAGCAATTTAACAATAATAGCGTTAGTCAAATCAAATAATAATAATAATAATCATGATATTACCAATATAAAATAATAATAATAATAATAATAATAATAATAATAAGTAATAAAATTAATTAATTACTCACATTTCGCGCGTTCCTTAAAATTGCTAAATCATGAATAAATTGTTAGTAATTTCAATAAAAAAAATATAAATAAAATGGAGATTAAATTAAATAAATGTAGATTTAATTTGGCCCAAACCCTCAGTTATTTGTAACTTTCACGCCTTGGTTTAAGGACGGAACCTCGGGTTAAGTATGGACTCCTTAAAGTGCTTAGAGGAAAAATGATTTAATTAGGAATATAGGTTTAAGGCTTAGAATATGAGAGACAGAGAGTAGAATGATTTTTGGTGGAAAAGAGAGGAAGAGAGAAGGATTTGATGCCCCGAACTGCAGAAAGGGGGGTCCAATTTATAGGGAAAATGAGCAGAGGGATGATGAGTGACATTTATGGCACTCATTTGGTCCCTTTTTGGATGAATTCTATTTCATTTTATCACTCTTTTCTATAGTTTTCCTTAGTTTTATTCTAGTTTTCTTCATTTTATGCTTTTTGTAGTTAGTTTCTCTATTTTATGCATTTTCTAGTTTACTTGTTATTTTTCTCTTTTACTTGCTTTTTATCATTTGTTTGTAGGTCGTGATTGATTGTCCAAGAATTCCCGAGCTTCCTCTCTATGATCTTTCATTGTTTTCATGCCTAAAGCTTGTGCAAGAAGTTTCAAGTCAAAGGTGGATCCAAGGGGCATGCTTCAAGGCCTTGTATATGCCTTTCTCATGGCTTATACTCTTCAAGATTTCCAAGAAAGTTTCTGCCTACCTTGTCCTCCATCATCATCATCTAAGATGTGTGCACCACTTGAGCTAGGACGAAGAGAAGAAGGGGGCAATACCCAGCTATGTGCGGGCGCACTTGGGGAGTGTGCGGCCGCACATCTGTCGAGTGCGGCCGCACACAAGGTGCGTGCGGGCGCACCTTTCTGGGTGTGTTCTCGTGCGCACCACTCTCTCTCCTCCAAGCGCCCGCACCGGCGTGGGTCTATTTTTGGGCGTCAATACCGACCTCCTCTTTGTACATATAGTTATTTCTTTCTATTTTTGGAGAAGAAGTTTTAGATTAGAATTCATATAGTTAGTTTTTGATGAGAATTTTAGAGAGAGAAACTCAAGGATTGAAGAGAGAGAAACTCATGATTTTTGGTGATTGCTCAAGAATTCTTCATTGTAATTAATCTTTAGATCAAAGTTTTGTAAGGATTTTCTTCTTGATTTCAATACAAATTTGATTTTAGTTGATTTCATTTGTTTTCCATGTTATTGTTGATTGATTGAAGTTTGTTTGATGATTGATTGAAGTTTTATTGATTTTTGATTGATTGTTGATTTGATCTTTGATTTCAAATATGTTGATGATGAAATTGATGATTAGTGTAGTTTTGATCTTGATTTCCATGGCTAGTGAGTAGTTTTCTAGCTAGGGAAATGGTGAAGCATGTTTGAGTGATGGATTAGAGTAATTTGGGGATAATTGATGGAGTTGATGATATGATTAAATTTGGTTGATAATTCATGTGCATGTGTGTGATTGATTGAAGTTTGGCCATCTTTGATTATTGCACTAGATTGCATTGTGAGCTTGCTATGATACGGACCATTGATTAGTAACTTGCAATTTCACGATTGAGGTGCCTTGTGACGTTTCCTAGGTAGTGTTTAGTGTAGTTTACGCTAGTTAGACCTCTAGGAGAACTATCTTGGTATGCTCTTTTGGATACATGATTGATTTTCCTTCATATCACTTGACTTAGTCGGTTTGACCTCCCAAATTACCATTTTCCATTACAATTACATGTGGATCCATTGCCCTAGTGTCTTTTAGATTGATTTCATACAAATTCTTGCATCATTTAGCTCTAGCTCTAGTTTCCTTCATAAGCCCCTTTACTTGACTTCGGAATAGCTTGACCTAGGCAATATACACTCGACCTCCATTCCTTTGGGTTCGACCTTGACTTACCACTACACTTAATAGGGGTTTGTTGAGTTACAAATTTTGTTTGATTGGGTGGGGTGGTAGCCCAACGACTTACCGTTCTTCATCCCATCAAGGGAACACACGGAACCCTAAAAAGATAAAAACCCTAAAAAAAGGCTACTGCGACACGGTAGAAGGCACCGTGTCACGGGGAATCCCACCGTCATACGGGGAAAAATCCCGTGACACGGTGGACTATAGTGTGACGCGGGAAATAATTAGGGTACGGGGGGATAAAACGCGTGAAGGGTTTACGCGGAAAAGACACGGAATGGCCCCGTGTCACAGAAGGGGCACCGTGTCATGAAGAATCCCACCGTCAGACGGGGCAAACTCCCGTGACACAGTGCTTTTGCACTATGCGCGGTGATTCCAGGTTTTTACCCGTTTTTAAAATCATCATAACTTTTGATCCTTAACTCGGAATAAGTCATATAATATATCATTGGAAAGCTTATCAAGTCTACTTTCCAACATTATTAGAATCAGGTCAAAATAATTTGTAGATTTAAAGATATGGCCGTTTTAGTAGAAGGGTGTCGGTTTTGGGCCAAGTTTAATGTTTTGCTCATATCTTTTTCGTTATAGCTCGGAATTGGGCTTGTGATATATGGTTGGAAAGCTTATTAAAAGGCCTATACAACCAAATAATAATTGGATCAAAATTATATAGCCATAAAATCAATTCAGCTCGGTTTTGTAATGTGGATATGGAAAGTGGAAAGTAAGTTATGGTTTAAGGAAATGAGCTAGCTTAGGAAATGGATTGGTTTATGAAATGTATTGGGTAGAAACATGGATTTAAGCACTCCAAAGATTAAATACTCAACCCGACCAATAACGGCGGTGAAAGGTGTTCATCATTGGGTTTGGTTTTGGGGAGACATTTTTAGGTGTCTACAGAAGCTCCCACTTTGACTGAGTTTGTAGAAACGACATTTTCGAAAACGATAGTCAAAGTAGTCAATTGGGACGGAGAATGATTTAAGACGTTATGCGATCCTAAATCACTCTGTATACGCCGAAACCTGCAGAAGAATGTTAGTTCCACGGATAAAAGAGTAAAGGGATAGAATGCATATCTGACACTAGTGTATCAGTGACAAATGAGTTTGGTAGCTTCCTATGCTTGAAGGAATCCACCGGATGATACTTTCCATGCTTGAGGAAAGTCGACAGATGATGTTGGCAATTGTCTATGCTTGAAGAAACCCACCGGTTGAGATACTTTCCATGCTTGAGGAAAGTCGAGAGATGACAATTTTCCATGCTTGAGGAAAAACTTGTCTAATGATGAAATTGCAAGTCTCTGGGTATCAAGGACCTTGCGCCGTGAATCGTCTTCGCTTGGGAGATGATCACTAAAATGATGATGGTTCGATTGTCCCTGAACGTGGGCAATAGTTGGTTCGCTTGTCCCCGAACACGGGTTGTAAAAGGTCGCTTGTCCCCGAACGTGGGATGTAATTGGTTCGCTTGTCCCCGAACGTGGGCTGTAGATGATCCGCTTGTCCTCGGACGTGGGCTGTAGTTGGTCCGCTTGTCCCCGAACGTGGGCTGTTAATGGTCCGCTTGTCCCCGGACGTAGGCTGTAAATGGTCCGCTTGTCCCCGGACGTGGGCTGTAGATGAGACCTGCAAAATAAAATTTGCCAAGGGACTCGTCTAGAAGGGACTCGTATAGACTATGATTGACTTGACCAATTGACTTGACCAATTGACTTGACCAATGACTTGACCAAGCATGACATGACATGTGTATGACTTGTGTTTTTGTGTATATGTGTATTGAGTGAGTGTGTGCACAGACAGAAGCAACCGAAAATGCAAAAGAAAAAATTTTCCGTCATTTTCGTCATGAGATGAGTGGAGGGTATCGACTTTCTCCCGAAAAAAAAAGACGTGAAAAAAAGTTTATTTTCGAACTTCCCTAAAAAAAGAAACTTGAAAAAGTTTTTTTTTAACTTCCTCAAAAGAAAAGATATGAAAAAGGGAAGAAGTTTTGAACTTCTCGTTCAGCAACACGAAATGAATCGCAAGCATGGATCGAATTGCTTTTCTTGAAGATAATGTATGCATGATACATGTTCTTAGGCCAGGAGGCTAAGGACAATTACATCATGTGACACGATAGATGAATTAACTTAGGTCATGGAGCTAAGCATCATATATGGTGTAAAGAAATGATCTCGAACGTCGCTTAGGTCTGGAAGCTAAGCACGTATATAGATGAAGTGATTATTGCATAATGAACATTGTTTAGGTCAAGGAGCTAAGCACGATATGCTTTGTATGATTAAAAATTGTATGATTAAAAATCATTGACATATAAATGTTGCTCAACGCATTATGCGATGTGTGAAACAATGTACATTGCTCAGGTCAGGAAGCTAGGCAAGTAAACAATGTTTCTTCTGAAGAATGTTGTCTTGAAAGATGATGACATGCACAGTGTTGAAACAAGATTTCATGATAAAGGGTTCTTAAAGGGAAAGATGATATGGCTATGTATGTGTGAGTGAAGTGTGTAAAAGTGATACTAAGGTTGGCTGCAAAGGTTGTGATGATGGAAATAGCTGTGAGAAGAGTCAAAGATGATGACTCTTGTTGGGCTGGGTAAGCTAAGTGATGTGGGTTCAAGCCCCCAAGTCTAGCTCTAAATGGTAAGGGATAAGCATTGGATATTCTTTGACTCAAATCATGCATAGATATGAATATGAATGTGGCCGCACCTCAATGTGAGGTTGCCTACGTATCCGTTAGGAATCAGGCCAAACGTAGCTCTAACCGAACTTTGCACAAGTGTATGTACACCTCAAAGAGGTCTTTCAACGGTTGTAATGTGGTTAAGTTGATGGTTTGAGGAAGAAAGGGATAAAAGGCTCAAGACCCGAGAGAAACCCCCCGAGATGTGTAATTGTGTATTTGAAAACTTTGAATTTGCAAGTTTTATTTTTCACATATTTTTTTGCTTTGAAATTCTTTTTTTTTTCTTTTTTTTTTCATTCTTTTGAATCAATGTAGGCGATCTCAGATCATGCGGTTCATCACTCACATAGCATTCATGTTTCTCAGGCACGGTACCAAGCATTCGATGAGAGACGCAATTTGAGACGTGTTCATATCGAAGACATTGGAACACTTGCCTTTAGACATTGTTTTTTATTTACTTTTTTTTAATTTTTTTTTTAATTTTTTTTATTTGAACTTGCTTTCTTACTGTTACACAAATTGCACATCTTTCCATCCCTGGGTTAAGTGAATGTGGGTTGAATAAATAAGGTCAATCGTTAGACGAGGCTCAAAGTGGTTGACGAAGAAATGGAATGAGTGTTTGAAAATGTACGTTCAAGTTATCCCACAGGGTATTTCTTGGCAAGGTTTTAATGAGACAGATTAACATATAGGTATAATAGTGGTAATATTTGTTTCTTACCTAAATGTAAATTTTTAGAATTCATCCTATAAAAAACCCATTCAAGGGGGACTGTTGTAATACGCATTGTATGTGTAATATGAACGGATTAACAATACTGCCAAATATTACCGCTTAGCTTCCCATGCAAGAATAAATATTGCCGCTCAGAACCTTATGCTCGATTAGACATGTCACAGCATGTTTAATATATCGAGTCAACACTATTCATGTAGGGGTACTATAAATTCCCGTATATTATGAGGAGAGTATACAAAAAAAATTATTGGAGTATCTAAAAGCTTTTTTTTTTTTTACTCTCTCCATTTTTAAAAATTTGCTCTACTTTCCTTTTTCGACCGTTTTTATATACTTGCTCCATTTTTTTTATTTGGAAAGCTTTTACATTATTTAATTTATTTCTCTCACTTAGCGGACCAAACATAAATCATATTTCTTTAATTTCATGTTCTCTCTCTTCCAATTATCTCCCCTACATTTGTTTTTTATTTTCAACCGTTTTTTATTTTTTTATTGTGTCCATATTTTATTACTTTATCCAATTTATCCTAAAACTCTGCTGGAGAGAAATGGAGCTAGTATTTTAAAACTGAGGGCTTGTTTGACATCATTTTTGGTTTTCAGTTTTCTGTTTTTTTTCAAAACTAAAAACCAAATACAGGAAACAAGAGAAATGTGTTTCCACTTTTTTGTTGCCAGTTTTCAAAAATATTATGATTTTAATAAGTTTATATAATTTTTGATTCATTATGTGGCATATATCATATACTTTCATATAACAAAAAACCAAAATACAGAAAACCAAAGCAATACCAAATTTCTTTGAAATCCAATGTTGTAAAACAAACACGAATTTTCGTACACTACTCTCATCAATGAAATCATTCTAGTTCCACCGAAAATAACCCCGAATCCCCGTCAAAAATAAAAAACAACCCCGAATCACTCTCTCTCTCCCTCTAGAAGTTCTTAAAGAGACAACAATGGCGCTGATTTTCACGCTCTCACCATAACCAATGGCGGACCAGCATCACCAACACCACCAGCAGCAGCAATCCCACTCATCAACAAGAAATCGTTGTTATTCGTTCACCCAACACCAACACCAACAGCAGCAGCAGCACCATCATCATCATCCTATGTCGCTTCCAATATCGCAACCTCAGCAGCAGCAGCAGCAGCAATCAGATAGTGATCGGAGCAGCGTCGAACTGCGTGCTGTCGATTGTAATCTCGCCTCTTTGTGTGATCACATTCAATTGGAGGGTTTTAACAATGGCGTTTTCTCCGATATTGTTGTTAATGCTATGGGCTCTACTTATCATCTCCATCGCCTGATTCTTTCTCGCAGCTCTTATTTCAGGTTTCATATTTCATCACAATTTTCATTTAAATTTTGGAGAATGTTTTAAATTGTAATTGTCAAATTGCTTTCTTTTGAGGGGTTTTCTCGTTTGGGGGTGGGTGTATCATTCGAGATTATATCAGCCTCAATTGCAATAATTAGTACTCTTGGTTGTAGGGCATGAACAGTGGAAGGTCTATAAAACTTTGTGATTTGGTGGGGAAAATTGGTGAAAAAATTATGCTTTGAAATTGAAATATTGCCAACATCATACGGGGTCTTTGTGGTATCGAATAAAATTGAAAAGTGAAATTAAGCTAAATTTACAATCATTTTAACTTATATTGGCAGATGACGGGCATAAACTTGAATTATATAAACAAACAAGAAAAGACAGATATAACTATGATATAACTATGATTGATATGCAAGAATATGCTATGTTGTAAAAATGGAAACACACAATCATATAGATGTTGACTCACATGAATTTGGATGTAAGTTTGATTTGATTTTTCATGGCATTTTTTTTTACCTTGAGAAATCATACCTTTATTTTAAGTGATTTGGAGATTTTAGCTCCGTTATGGCAAATGTTATTGCCTGATATTGTGTATCCAAATCTGACTGTCCTATGTTTTATGTGAGCTCTGGGCTTGAATTTGACAAACTGTACTTATTTGTTTTTCTTTTCCATGACACGAGAGTTCTTCATATATAGCTGTTAGAAAAGTGATTTTAGCCCCTTGCTATGGCGCTAATTCTGTGCTATAAGTTTCTGTTTGTGTGAGAGAAATGAATTTAGCACTTCCACTTCTAGCCCTTTGATCTACGATCCTGTCCCCCAAGTGTTCAAATCTGGTATAGTATAGCGCCAGTTTTTCCTAATTTGGTTGGACTCAAGTACTTAATTTATTTGTGAAAAAAATTTATAATGTTGGCCCAAAGTGAAGTATCAAAGAATCCGATCCATGTTTACACAGATACTTGAGGTATAAACGTATAATGAAGAATCCGATCAACATAGAGCCTGTCAGTTACTTTTGTGTGGAATGATTTATGCACGTCAACAAGTGACCATGGGTAGAAATGTAAGGAATTGATTTAAAGAAGTGGTTGCTATAGTTGAGATTTGAACTTCTCTTTTACATTAACAGATATAGAGATTATACTGCTGGCTATCTTAGGTTATTGATAAAATTTTCTGATGTCGTAAATTGGTCCTGTTTTTGGTGCTAAGGATCTGCTAAAAATTACATAATGAGAACAAGAGAAACAGAACAAAGGATGAATTGAATGTTGCCTGAAACTGTTTTCGTTTTTCTTGAACAGTTTATGGCTTCTATGCTTATTTGCTTACAATTTATGTTGGATAGTTAATGAAAACTTCTCTCTTATTGCACAACTGCTTGTTAGGAATATGCTTCATGGTCCTTGGAAAGAAGCATCTTCCCCCGTCTTAAGTTTGCAGATAGATGATACAAATGTTAATGCGGAGGCCATTGCTATTTCATTGGCATACCTTTATGGTCATCACCCTAAGCTTAATGACAATAATGCATTCCGTGTTCTTGCTGCGGCATCCTTTCTTGATCTCCAGGTATCTTACTTTCATTGTAGTTTTAAACCTTCATAAGTTCCCCAATCTACTTTTTCCATGTTTAACAACATTGTGATAATCTTTGTGTTGCACACTTTTATGCAATTCTACCTAAACATATATCGTATTTTAAAATAAATTTATCTGTACCTGTCTCTTAAAGCTTAAATTTGCAGGAATTGTGTGCTATCTGTACTGACTTTATCATCGCTGAGCTGTGGACTTCAAATTTCTTAGCCTATCAGGTTTGAGATACTTTTTGGGTTATTTTTTCAATATCTGTTGTGCTTCTCTATTCTTAATTATACTATCATGATAGGTGTTTGCAGAACATCAAGACTATGGCATACATGGGGAAAGAGTTAGGAATGCTTGCTGGGGCTACCTTTGCCAGAGTGGTTTCATGGAATTGAAAGAGGTGTGTAGCTCATTTTTGGCTTATAGTACTTTTTATACTCCATCCTAGAATAGTTTGAATACTCTTAATTTTCATCGGCCCCAAAAATAGTTTGGACACTTCCTTTCTTGAACTGGTCCTACCATATATAACATTTCTTCCATTCTTTTTCAGTTATAAATCAGGCAATAAGTTAAAATAATAAAAAGTTAATATGATGAAAATATAAATTTGTCACAATTCTACTAAGACTCCATATAACTCTTTTTTTTTTATAGTTTTTTTTTTTAAAAAAAACTAGTGGAAAGCTAAACATCGCCCTCGAATCTCTAACTAATGCCCGCAAATTAACCTAAAATGACGTACATACCCTTATTATAAAAATAATGATTTTTGCTTAAACTTAACACTTTTACCCTGTTTTAAAGTTTTAATCCTTCTCTCTAGTGTTCACCGGGCACCAACGTCCAACGAACACGTTCAACCACCAACTACTGTGATTTTCAAAATCAAACAAATAATTTAAATTTTGCAAAACCACTAACCACCTAGCTATCTTTTTTTTTTTCAAAGCTTGACTTCTTTAAAGTAGTTTATTATCTTAAGTTGTAAAAATACAAATTCTTTTTTTTTTTTAATTTTTTTTATTATTTTTTTTTTATAGGAAAAGGGGAATTAAACTAGATTAAGCAATATTCCAAGTACACAAATCTAACCAAAGTAGCAACAGGAACATGCTTACAACACCACGAATGCAAGCTCCCCAAAAGATAAGAAGCCAAAAAATTGAAAGTTAAATATCAACAGCACAAACAAAGCAACAAGCCGAAATGGAAGTAAAAACCATGCATAAATTGCATAACAAAATGATTAACAACCAACTGATTCAAACATGCGAATTTAAAAAAAAAAAAATTAAAGAAAGGCAAAAACGCCCACTTTTTTCGCCAGATCTAGGCTAAAACGCCTATATCTTTCAAATAACCGTATGGGTGATCGAAATTTATAGGCGTTTCAGACTTTCAGCCTTGATATGGTGAAATAATTGGGCGTTTCCGCCGATTCCAGAAAAAAAAAAAAAAACTGATCTCGTCTCCGGCAACTACTTTGACAACAACATTCCCCTAGTCCCTTGGCATTTCCACGCGAAATTATATAGAGCTAGTATAAGGAGGTGGTGTGGCTTGGTAAATGGTGGTGGTTGTTTAGAGAGATAGAAATTTTTTAAAGAGAGAGTGTATAGGTGAATTCTGGTTGTATGGTGATAATAGATAAGTGGTAAATGATGGTGGTGGTGGGGGTTAAAATTATGATTGTAAGGGTGAATTTTTTGTTTATATCTACGAGGGTAAATTCGTAAAGCATATTTATTTTGCGGGCGTTAGTTAGATATTTGAGGGTGGTATTTAACAACCCCCAAAAACTATAGATCACAAAAGTCAAAGTAGAGTTTGTGAAAAGTGTCAAAAGTCAAAACATCAACTAAAAAAGAATAGAGTAAATATTTCTTACATTACTTTTGGACCCACTATTTCCTTTTCACACCCACTTTTCAGTTAGAATTTTTATACAAATGCCACATTAATTCCCATCAAATCTACTCACAGCTTATCTCCTAAAACACTGTGTAGTGATTTGTGTTTTAATTTGGCATGGAGAGAGTAGTAGTTTAAATGGGTATATAGATTTTGGGGATGTTTCCCATGCTGAACTTTCTGATTAATAAATGCTTAGTATGCTCTGCTCTTTTATGTTCCCCTCATAAACTATAATAGGGCCACACGTGATAATGTTCTGCAGTTTATATCAGCCTCGTATCCGAATCTGTAAGAGTTATAAACTTTTTATACATAATATTATTTTTGTTATTATTGGAGGTTTAACATTTTAGATAGTATCAAATAAAGTGTGTATACTTTTATAATAGAGTTATAGGATTCCTAGTCTAAAAGTATTGCTCCATTAGCTGACAAAATTCCATGAAACGATGGAAGATGATGAGTTCGTGTTTGTTTAAATAGGAATGTGTAACTTTTAAAATAAGAATGATAAGGCATGATAATTATTTAAAATACAAATGAACATACAAGGGGCAGTGGAACACATAGCATCATAGTATGTGAAATGTCCTGTTCTAAATTATTAGGGTGGAGTGCAATTTGTTTTGATTTTATACCTTAAGCATGACACTAGTTATTTATTTAGCACTAAAGATTTGAGTAGAAAAGTTCATGAAGTATGCATAAACAAATATTCATGCAAATTTAATGATTCTTTAAGACAGATTTTAGGAGTTCTCCTAGCTACCACTACTTACCTTAAATTTTGAGTATAAAATTTGTTTGAGGGTGATAAACTATATTATCCATATTTTTAAATGATTTTAAAAGTATGCTTCCTCCGTCTCCTAATACTATACTTGTCTTGACCTTTTACACTACCTATATAGTTGACCCTTTTTTCTATCTAAATCTACCTCGCTCTTTTTTTTCTTTTTTAATTTTTGTAATGCTGTTCAATTCACTTATTGTTGATATGTAGTTTAAGAAAGCTTTGGAAAAGATGAGTGTATGTGATTATAAGTAAGAGAAAGTGTAAAAAGGGTGGTAGGTGTAAGGTAGATTAAGAGAGAGAGGGTGTTAAAAGGTGGGTGGGTGTAATACTCCCCCTATCCCTTTTTGTTTGATCTTTCCATGACTTCTTGTGAATGCCATGGGAATAGTTTTTCAGAGATACAATTATCTTTATACTGATTGAGTTTTCAAAGCTTTCTTTAGTTTTGAAGTTTGCATGTAGGAACTTAGAATCTGATTTACTATCAGTTGAGTATAAGTAATTGAATAGGGACAACAATCTGTAACTAACTGTAACACTGAATTCAGCAATTCACTCCTGAATCTGGTATCTCAATGATTAAGCTTGAAGAAAAACACAAAAATTATTTCAATAATATCCAACTTGCTTGGTTGAACATGTAGCATTATTTATTGACTGAATCAGTGTGTTTCCCTTAACCAATGAGAATAAAAAAACTACCCATTGTAATGGACTGATTTTCAGATTTACATATTATATGGAGTATGAGATGAAAGCTTGGAATTTTGATTAATAATGGCAGAACTAATTTGGGGCCCGGGCAATGCCCCAGGTTATGTTTAAATACAAAATGAAAAATTTACCTTGAGTTTAAATAATACTACCTCATTTGACAGTTATTTGCAACATTTACCAAAAAAGGGTGCTACCTATTATTTGCAACAAAATTAATTTTTTCCTAATGTAGTAACTTTTTTATAATAAAATGACCAAAATACCCTCATTTAAAAATTATTAACCCATAATACTACACATAATTACAAATTATTATAACTCTAAATCTAATTTAATAATCTAAACTTTTCCCCAAAAAAAATCCGATTCATCCATCTCTCCACCATCTCTCTCCTCCATCATCATCTTCTTCCTTCTTCATCTCTCATCTCCTTCTTCATTTCTCATCCATCATTTCTACTTTAGATTATCTTTCTCATCTCTCATTTTGTTTGGGGTGGTTTTCGGTGGTTCGTGGGTGTTGGTGGTTCATTTGTGGGTGTTGGTGGTTCATGGGTGGTTATTTCATGGGTGTTGGTGATTAATTTGTGGGTGTTGGTGGTTCGTGGGTCGTTATTTCGTGGGTGTTGGTGATTAATTTGTCTGTGTTGGTGGTTCGTGGGTGGCTATTTTGTGTGTGTTGGTGTTTTTCCTGTGGCTGTTTCGTGGGTGGGTTTGGTTTTGAGGTTTTAGATCTGGTGGTTTTTGGGTGGTTTTCGTGGTTCAAAGATGGATTTTGGTGGTTCAAAGGTGGATTTCGGTGGTTCAGAGGTGGATTTCAGTGATTTGTGGGTGGCATGAGTGGTGGTTCGTGGGGTGTCATGGTTGGTGGTTCTAGGTGGCGTGTGGTGGTGGTTCTAGGCAGCCATAGTTTAATTGTAATTGCTTTTTTTTTATTATTAATTTGATTAGTAGTTAAATACATGTCCATAACTTTCAATAATCATGTTTAAGAAGTTTTGCCTAGGAGTCCGCGCGTACCCCATTTGTTGTAAATAATTGTTAACGGAGGTAGTATTTTGGAACGAATACCTTAAGTTTAAATAATAAAATTAAAATGGTAAAATTAGTTGGGGATAGAAAGAGAGCTGCAGTAGTATTTGTTTTACAATTAAGTAAGGAATTACATATTATGCTTAATGAAAAGTTACAATTCATATATGAAGGTTAATTAAGTAATAGAGTGACATTAATTGCAAAATAGAGGTAATAAAAAGTTGGGAATTTCAAGGGAAGTAATGGTTCAAATCTAATCCAAATACTAATGTGTTGTCATGTCATAATCTATGTGGCGCTATGTCATAAATGTTATGATGACAAAGTATGACACATGTCATCGATATGTTAATCCCTTGGGTTTTAATAATTATATAGATTTGAATACAAAAGGATAGATATTAAGCTTAAGGCTATCTTGATAACTCTAGGTTATCACTTTCCTAGTAACTTGACATTTTTCCTCACAATTCACATGATGGCTAATGCATATACTATCCCCTAATAATACTAAGGCTTATGCATATACTATCCCCTATTTATACTAAGCCTTAGGAATAAGGACTACTAACCTAAAAGTACTAAACTTCCCAAATTACCCTTCTTAATATTAGTCTATTACAGTTTGGTTCTCAATTAATCTAGCCTTTGTTTAGAGCCCTAATCAGTAGTGCAAAAGATATGAACCCATGAACATCATTTCAGATGCCTTGGATTTTTGTTTGGAGTCCTTGGGTTCACTAGGCATGTTTGTGTTTGAATATTGCATCACTTGGATTGAAGATTCTTTGTTGGGCTTGTTATAACATATGGAGTAAAATTTATTTTTGTAGTCGCTACCAATTTGTTTTCACCAACACTATTAGGGTGGATTTATTACTTTGCTTAATGGATCATGAGAGGTTTTAGGTTGTGTTAGCATAAAGGGTGTTTGGTTCTTAATTGATCTAGCCGATCTGTTTAGAGCCCTAATCAGTCATTGATAGAATAGGTGTGTAGTACCCTGTGTGGGTGTAAGTAGTCCTTATTCCTAAGCCTTAGTATAGATAGGGGATAGTATATGCATGAACCTTAGTATAAATAGGGGATAGTATATGCACTAGCCATCTTGTGAATTGTGAGAAAAAATGTTGAGAGTAGTGACCTCAAGTTACTAGGAGAGTGATAACCTAAAGTTATCAAGAGAGTGATAGCCTTTAGCTATTGATCTATCCTTTTGTATTCAAATGCTACCATTATTAATTAAAATTCCAAGCTTTCATCTCATACAATATGCAAATCTAAAAATCAGTCCATTACACAAACAACCCATTATGCTAACACAATCTGGAACCTTGCATGACCCATTAAGCAAAGTAATAATCTACTGAAATTAAACTAGTTATTTCGCTCATGTATAAACCCACCCTAATTGATAAGAAATTTAATATATATATATTTAAAGGGGAGTTTTTTCCCGAGTTATTAGAGAGCCACGTAGGATCTAATTTTCTTAGCGCGCCATGTAGAATTATAAATCTTAGTAGTAGCCAATTAAATAAGATATTATTAATTTATTTTAGAATTAAATAATTTAAATGCCACGTAAGCAAAATTGACGAATGAGATTTTTAAATTTAAATTAATTAAATATTAAATATTATCTTTTAATATTAGGAATTTAATCTAAATATATATAACAAATTTTAGCTCATAAATAAAAATATAAATAAAAAAATCAAACAAACCGTGCATCGCACGGGCTTAATCTAGTATACTAGTAAAGAGGGGAATATCAACTAACAACAATTTAAGATAACAACACAAGATTTACCAATCTCAAAAATCATCAAGATCTATGAAATAGGGTTCTTAATCAAAGCCAATACCAAGTAAAGTCAGGATTTAGGTGTAAGTTACAAAGAGCAATCACAAAGATAGTAAATAATCATCAAGACTAAGGAGAGAAAATCTCATTGATTTCAAAATTAAGCAAAATTTCATCTTGATTTTGATCAAAACCTTATGTTAAGACACTGTTTTCAAGTATGTTCTTCCTAAGAATATTACTCATTTTTATATTTACTATTTGTTTCTCCTATAAGGCTATATTCATTTGTTTGGCTTCATTGCATACGCATGTCATACACAATGCTTTGGTTGTTAATTGATATCCCCTATTGACTAGTTGGTAGAAACTGAATACTACATGTCAGCTACCTGTAATATTAATTCTTATAACCGTCTTTAGGTTCTACCAAATCTTTCATCCCAAACATTGCACGCGCTACTGACCTCAAATGAACTTTGGGTACCTAGTGAAGAGAAACGGTAAAGTACTGTTCTCATATCTTTGGCCTCTATGAGAATTTGAATCTTTCTCATGCAGGATGACATTGTTTACTTTCCTTTTTGAAGCTTTGAATTGGCATTATATACATTGGTTAAAAAAAGTGCTCTCAACAAGGGTGAATCCCATGAAAAGCAGAGTACAAGCCTGGAAACAGGGATCACAAATCAACATGACTTGTCTCAATTCAAAGGAAAGAACATTATTGATGCTTGTTGTAATAGAAACTCGGAAGCTGATACGGTACGTGTAAATTCTTACTTGCTCTTTACAGCTATAAAGTCTGCTTGCATTATCTGATTGAGCTTGCAGATTTTGTTATTAACTTCCACAATCATATTGTTGATGGCAAACAACAGGAACTTCAAGTTGCTTGCAGTGAGCCAAATTCAGGAGCTGAATATCCTAACAACTTCGAACAACCTTCCCTTGTTACCTACTACTCTGATTCAGATAGAAATAGGCCCTCCTCTTCTTACATTAGAATGCCAGTTAATTTTGCTGCCAGTGGACAGGGAAGTGAAGCTGCACTAGTAGAAGGACCATCCGAAGAAAGCATATGCTGCCATTTTAGTAGTTCTAATTGGTTGTCAGGAAATGATTCAAGGGATTGCTCTTCATCATCAATAAACTCTTCCTGCAACGATATCGTGCCTGATGAATGGAGCAGAAATGATTTGGCTTATCCATGGGGTGGAAGGACTGTTGGAAGGAGGCAGGTGAAGAGTTACGGTAAAGGGAACTGTGGGTTGAGAGGAGAAGAATATGATACATTCATTAACATTTTTGAAGAAGGTTCAGTTTTGTACTGCAATATGTCTTTTGAGGCTCTTTTAGATGTGAGAAAACAGCTTGAAGAGTTAGGTTTCCCTTGCAAGGCAGTGAATGACAGTCTTTGGCTGCAGGTTTGAAGCTTTTATCTTATTCTTACTTCCCTGAAGTTGTGGGATATTCATGCAGATTTATTTTCAAATAGTATATGTATTTGTATGCTTTTCTTCTCTCTAGGTAAGATATGGGACCCTAATTGAATGCTTATTTTTCAACTTCGATTGGGATAGTGTGAAAGGAGAGTTGAGATTGGGACAATGGGCCAAGCTTAAGCTACTTCCAACTATTAGGCTAGATATTGAACCCTCGACCTCAAATATTGAATGCGAGTACTGTGCACTAGAGTTCTTTAGATTCTTATGCAAGCTATGTCACTAAATGTAATGTGAGCAGTCCTGAGCACTGATTCTGAATGTAAGGGGGGTGGGGACATGGAAATGGAATAGATCTAAAGTTCTAAACTGCTACGGTGCTACCAGCAAACTAGTCAAAAATAAGGTTGTCGTAGTGAACCCAAAAACCTTTAAGATTGTTTAAGGATCTACAACCACTAAAGTGATTCCAGATTCTTATTATTCCGTAGAATGCAATTTGCGAAAGCAAGGATGGTTTCTGAAAGTCAGTATTTAGCTTTATAAACTTTAACTGTTGAGGAACAGCATCATAATTTTGTTCATCTGATAACTTTGTGTTTTGTTGGATGCCGATTGTTTAGGAGATGGACTTTATTAATCCTTCGTAATTATTCGTATTTTGGACTCGTAATTATTTTTCAAATCCCATCCAAACACTTTTAACTCATTCAGTCCAATACTGTTTGAATAATTAGACATAAGTTCAAAACTGGTCCAGTCCAATCCCTTTATAATTTGTATTTTTATCTTGCCTTTAAGCCCAATAAATCTCATTTTGCCCCTATTATAGAAAAAAATGTATAGACATTAGCCTAGATAAAGAACCAAAGAGAGACTAGGAGAGGAAATAAGACTGCAAAGATAAGTAGCTAAGAGTCAATTTTATTTTAAGCATTTTCCTGAACTTTTATTTTCCTTGGACAACATTTTCTGTAAGTTATTGATTTCTTACTCTGTTCTATTGTTTAATACTTCTCTCATTTCATAATTCTTGAGGGAAGGGGATGGGGGGAAGGTTGTTTTCTTGTGCTTTCATTACATTAGTCTGCCTCTCTGTTTCTTTTCTAGATGCTTCTCAGTCAGAGGGTTCAAGAAATTGCTGCTGAAACATGCAAAAATTGTTGCCTTTTAGGCATGGCATGTGCATGCAAACAGCCATTTACCTTTTCCCATGGTGCTGGAACCACAGGCTACTATGTCCAAGCTTCTGATCAGAATAATTCACCAGGCAATATTGGTGATTTGTATGTTGCGGGTCCTGCTAATGGTGAAGGAAATGGTTTATTTAGACCCGTGAGAGTAAATGTTAGGGGTTCAAATGATGGACTTGCTGGTATCGGGCGTGGAGCTACACTGGTTCCTGCTTCCACTTGGTGTCCAACTCGTTTTGTATTTTCCCGTGTTCCGTTTGGTGTGGGCAACAGGAATGGTCAGCAATCTCTTGCTAATGATGATCTGGAATTGAGACCTGACCAACATGGTGACATGTCTGGAGATGGACTTACTGCCTTGGTTGGACTGAGTGACGGAGGAAGAAATATTAATAATCAAGGGTGGCAGACAGAGAGTGCTTTTGATATAGCTCTAAGAAATAGTTTCATTGAAACCTCTGCTGCTGGGCCAAGTTGTAGTAATACTCAGATGGGAGAGTCTTCAGACCAAAATATTAACGGCCAGTGTGAGAACACAAGCAATGCATCTATATCCTTAGATATGAAGACACCTCTAAGTCACTTCCCACCATTTCGATTTGGGTTGGTTTTCTCTTCCCCTCCCCCTTCTTCTCTTTTAATCTGTATCCTATTGTAGCATAGGTTGTGTTACTTGGACACGGAAAAAATGCTGCCAGACCCTAAGCTATTTGTTGCTCATGGTCTTTGCTTAAGGCAATGAAAATTTGCACTCAAAACATGTTCTTTGTTTTTTCTTGACTGCTGAGCTTGCTGCTTTGATACCTTTATTTATTCTTGGGTTCATGTATAGAGCTTCCTATACTTTGAAGCTACCTGTCATGGATGTCTTACTGCTTTTTAGACACAACTAAGGTTTTGAGGTCACTTAATGAACAATTGCCCTCGTGTCATTGTTAAATCATGTAGGAACACATGGTTCATCTTTTGGGGTGTAATAGTCATGGTCATATATTAGTATGGCATGTCCAATGACTTCATATGAAGAGTAGATACATTACTGATTTGTTATTTTTTGGACTATTATTCAATCAACTATTCATACTTCTATATTTTCTTGTTAATTGGAATGTTAATTTCAACAGGGTAGAATTTGCTGATGTGCATCGACTTAATGATGGTCAGGTTAAACACTCACCAGAAGCATTTTATGCTGGTTCATTTTGGAAAGTATGATTTCAATTTTCTTTTCCTTTATGTTCTTGAATGTGTATTATTAGAGCATAAACCGAAGAAAAGCCTACTCATTTTCCAGAATTGATATATTTAAACTCATTCACTCTGTTGCATCTAACAGATAAGTGTTCAAGCTTTTAATGACGAAGACCCTCAAGGGCGTAGGACACTCGGTAATTCTATATAAAGAATTTACTATTTTATGCAAATAATTGTTATTAAATCATGAATGACTGGAAAACAAAGGGAAATTATTTGGAATAAATTATTCCTTTTGAAATGTATGCTCTATTAATTTGGATTTAGGAGTGAGTACATTGTAAGCTTTTTTTTTTTTGAAAGGAACATTGTAAGTTTAAATTACACAATAATAGCTACTCTTATTTCATTTGCTCTTGATTTCTGGTTTATATTGTCAGGCTTATTTATTCATCGCCGGAAGGCTGAAATAATGGATCCTCAAAGGAAGGTCAGCTTAATACATTTACCATTTTTTTTTAATGTAAATTTGCATTTGTGTTTATGTTCTTTAAAATTTCTGCATTTTTGTTGTGCTTTCAAATTTTCATCTTTGTGGATTATTAAGCCTCTGTAAATTCTATATCCACCCTACATGCATCAGAACTCTTGGATTTTGCTTTTTGGTTCAAAGACGTGGTCTATATTTCGAGCGGTAAATTCTGTGAGCAAAATGTTGAATTACAGCTGCAAATATTTTTGAAAACTCAGTTTTCTTGAATAGTCATTTAGTGTAATTGGTTTAAATTGTACAAGAAAAGGGGCGGGGGAAGACAGCTAGGATGGGGCTTCCTAGGAAATGAGGCTGTGGGAATTTGGTTTTGAGAGCAGTATATATCAATGAAACTATCCATGTAGATCAAATTTTGTGAATTGCTGATCTTTTACTTGGAAAAAGTAACCTTATTTTTCCCCTTGTTTATCACTTGGGATTTTCTGTTTGACTGTGAACTATGAAATTATCAAATGTATATTAGTAGTTCATAAAATGCAAGATAGAGCATTGATTAGGTTTCTATCTCTATTTACAGCCATTGTATATTGAATATGTAGTACATAAGCATTTTTCCCACTTTTTCATTTTTTCTTAACTGAATTTATCATGGTTTATTTGAACTTGGTTGCCCGTATTTATATTTATCACGCAACTAATCTGAACTTATTTGTCTGAAATTTATTTGTGCAAGGTAGTAAAGAACAAAGCTTTTGTACTTATGTGATGACACTTTCCTTTTATGTTAATTCAGGTGCATATGTATGTGGACTCTCGTGAAAAAGTTACAGCTCGCTATCAGGTAGATTGGATATCAGACCACAATGACAATCATCATGTTGCTCTTATTTCATATGCAAATTTTATGACTTATTCCTTGTTTTGATTTTAGTTGATCTGTCCATCAAAGCGAGAAGTTATGGTGTTTGGAAGCTTCAAGCAAGCAGGTACTCTTTTACCAAAAGCTCCAAAAGGCTGGGGCTGGCGCAGTGCTATACTCTTTGATGAGCTTCTGGATCTTCTCCAAAACGGGTGCTTCAGGGTTTCTGCCGTTGTACAGCTTGTATAGATTTGATAATCTGGCACTCCCATTCTGTGTCTCAATTTTCTTTTTGTCATTAACATAATTATGTATCATTTAATATCCGCAAGGATGACTTAGGTTGGTCTTATCAGAAGGATTAGCCTAAGTTTCTTCCTAATAAGAGAAAGAAAATGGAGAAAAAAAAAATGTAACATGCTTACTACATATTTTCTTCCTTATAAGTACATTTCATGAATACATAATACGCAAACACATGACATAATTGTGTGTGTTCTACAAATATTGCAACAATTACTATATGAAGCTTAACAAATATTTCAATGTTTTCCTATTTATACATGTTTTCTCTCCTCTACTCGTCACATGGATCCCTATATTTATTCCTCTCTATCTCTTTCGTCTTCTCAAAATTTGTAACCCAACTCCATGTTGCAATATTTAGCAAAATGGAGGAAGTACAATACAACAGATATATATAACGCAGAAAAAAGTAAAAGTTTATATTGACCCAATAAATCAAATTATACAGAGATAGAAAGATTGGAGAAGCGGTTTATGATACATTTATGCTTAAATGATTTAGTTTATGATTTCTTGCAGTGCAATTAATAAAACAATTTCATAGGAAACAATTTGCCTAATTGATATCTATTATAGTTACATTTTTATAATTTTATTTAAAACAATAAGATAGAGTGGCTCGATTAATTAAGAATGAATGTATATATAAATACATGTGAAATGAATCCTTTATTCTGAAACATGTTTTTGAAGAAGGGAAGCAAAGAAGTTTCTAGAATCTCCTCGTGGAGCACATGCACAAGATTGGCACGGTGAGATAATCTTATTATTGGAGGCAAACGCAAAACAATCCGAACAAGTTTAATGTGCCTAAATGAGTCAACGACAAAATACCTAAGGAAGGGGTTTTCTTGGTCTCTAGTTCTCTACTAAGTATAGTCCACTTGGCCTCTACTATCCTACCCTTTTGGAAGTATTCAACTAACCTCTTTGTCTTTTTTGTTTGGTATTATTTTTAATGTCGATGGTATACCAACAATAACCAAGTTAAGCTTAGATAGTATTGTTCTTTGATACTTACGAACTCTTAGATGGTATTACTTCTGATACTATCTAACACCTTTTCAATACCAACGAACACCTTAGTGGTACTTACAAACTTATATATAATATAATATCAACTAATGTTTACTTGTTTCTTGATTAATGACTTTTAACGGTATTAGTTATCACAACTCTACTACTTATACATCAACATAAGTTATTTTAAGAGTTTAATAGCCCACCTGCTTCGCAATAATTATTATTTAACTAGAGAGATTTGACCAATACCTGAACTTAGTCGACAATGGAACCTCCGGCGTTTTGAGCTTTCGGCTTTACCAAGGTAGCTAACCCCAACCCTGTCTTCCTTAGATCAGGCTCAGCACAGATCTGTTTCGTTTCCTACCTTAGACCGTAGTCTCTAATTAAACAATCCTTACTGTGTCTATGATGGAACTTTTTAAACAGAAAGATAACTCACTTGATATATAAGGTTCAAGGGGATAACGTTCTCTTCTTGAACGAAACTTTTATTTAAATTGAAAAGATTACAACACTCATATATTACAACACACACACACAAACAGATTGCTTAAACATACATAAGCTGAACTAGAGTTTTCTCTACTTTAAGAGAGATGGAGAACCAATCTGTCTCTTAAGGTGAGTATTTTTCTCTAGAGGACTCTATTTTTAGAGTAATTTTCTAGCTAACTCTTCCAACTCTGCCTTCACTTCTTTGCCTAATGCCCTTTATATAGGGAAAGACTCATAAAGGTCACCGACACTTTCTATGGTTTACAGAAAACCATGACTCAGCAAGTGAATATCGTTCACTGCTTTTTTTTAAAGATTCTTTACAACAATCCCGAAGGAAAAGCTGTGCCTAGTGTTAATTGCCATGCAACCATGGCAACATGTACTCAAAAGACAAAAGAAAAAAAAAGTCTATAAATTCTAATAAGTTGAGATCAAATACCACGAGGTACAATAAGTTCTCATAAATTCAGTAATTTCAGACAAAATCAAAGAGGTCAAACTGAGCCTTAAGAAGCATCAAAGGTGCTCTAAAATCATTTTCCATATCATTATGTATTTTTTTTTTGGTGTTTCGAGAGTCACATGGGCGGGGTGATAATCGATCCCAATATCTCCTAGAACCGGAAGAAATCTCTTACCACTTGAGTTATCCCTCACTCAGTCACTCTCTTCCATATCGTCATGTAATATTGATACTCCCTTGGTTTCAAAATAAATGCCCCAATATGGTGGACACATATGTCAATTCATCATTTTTATAAAAAAATTTGAAAAATTGTCAGGACCTACCAATCTAGTAGGTCATTTGGTCAACAACTACTTGCTTAAAATTTTATCAAAAAAAATAACTCCTTAATTTAAAAAGTTTGAGCGGTTTTACCCATTTTGATTTTCCAACAACAACGTCAAGTGTGGCCAAATTTTATTTTTCCCTTAAAAAATTATGCCTAAACCTAGTTTACAACAACTAACCTCATCCTCTTTATGACTACATACTCAACCTTTTTTTTTTTTTTTTTTTTTTTTTTTGAAACCACCTGCGGATAATAAGATTAATAGAGGTCAATCTCCGCCAAAGTTAAGAGACTTTGGGGGAAAGGACCAACGCAAACACGTTCAATACAACCATTAGTTTCCCACCTAGCAATGTGGTGAGCAAGAGTATTATCCGCACGCTTAACATGAGAAATAGAGAAAGCTACAAAAAGATTAGACATCACACAAATATCTTCAACAAGCAAACTAAGAGGAGTGAAATTGGCAGCCTGCTTCTTCACCCTTTGAACCACGTTAGCAGTGTCACTTTCAAGAATCACAAAGGTATAACCCATCCTTGTAGCAATTTGAAGCCCGAATCGACATGCAGCAGCTTAAGCCACCTCAGGGGGCCAACTTACTTTCTCTTTTCAGACAGCAGCAACCAATATGTTCCCAAATTCGTCCCTGATCACAGCACCAAGGCTTGTTGCATTCCCAGAGTGAGCGTCGCAGTTTACCTTCACCAAACCACTACAAGGCCGAGACCAAGAAGTGGGAGATGGAAGCCCCTTTAAACTCTGCCCCCGAACACATTTTTTCGCATACTCACCATACTCAAAGACAGATTTTGACAGGTTTAATGCAACACTAATAGCACAGCCCGACCAATCCTCAAAAGTGGCCATGTTACGGCACCACCAAGCTGCCCAAGCTAGAGTAGCAAAGGCTCCTACCTCCTCACAATTCATTTTGGATGCTATCCATATAAGTCTATCCTTGAAGCTCGAAGAAGGTGCTTGATTAATTAACGAAGAGAAATTACTTGCTGGCCAAATATCCAAAGCTGCCTTGCATTCAAACGTGGCATGAATCACAGATTCATCACCATTGCTGCAAATTGAACATACCTTGCTCTCCACCATATGCCGGTAATGAAGTCTTTCTATAACGGCTAGGAAACCCTTGCACGCCATCCACAGAAAATGTGCAAGCTTCGAAGGTCCTTTGATACCCCAAATCAATCTCCACACCTCATCACGAGCATGAGACTGCGCATTCGATGGACCAAGTTTACCCAGCCAATACCCTAAGCGAACCGAATACACACCATCCTTATTCGGCCACCAATACATAACATCCTTGGTAGAACGATAAGACAAAGGTATAGACAAAATCGATGCCTGATCAACTGCATTGAAATTATCTTGAATCACATCTTCACGCCAAGACATAGATTCATGGTCAATTAAATCACAAACACGCAGCCCCAAATCACTATGTTGCAAGGGTGTTGGCACACATACGGAAGAGTTACAAGGCAGCCAAGCAGAGTCCTAAACCGAAATATTACTCCCATTTCCCACCCTCCATTTCAACCCCTCAAGTAGCAATGACTTCGCACCTCACATGCTTCTCCAAGTGTAACTAGGATCAAAACCCCTACTAGCCTCCAACACGTCACAATTTTTAAAGTATTTCGCTTTCAAAATAGAGTGAAGGAGAGTACCTTGATTATGATGGAGCCGCCAACATTGCTTAGCCAATAAAGCTTGGTTGAAAACCCTCAAATCGCGAAAACCCATACCCTCATAACTTTTGGTTTACATAAATCATCCCATTTTTGCCAATGTAGCATTTTCCTCGATTCCGTCGAACCCCACCAAAATCGAGCTAAAACAGAATGAATTTCATCAATAATACCATCGGGGATCCTCAAAATACTCATCATATACGTTGGGATTGCCTGAGCTACAGCTTTAATCATCACTTCCTTTCCGGGCATAGATAATAGCTTTTCCTTCCAACCCTGCAACTTCTTCTAGAGCCGCTCCTTGATACTTGCAAAAATAGCTCTTTTCGATCTACCAATAATCGTTGGTAGACTAAGATGTTTCTCATGCCTTTTCAACTTCTCTAACATCCAATGTGTCCACAATTTCTTTCTGACGCTCAACAGTTTCTTTTTTGCTAAAAGCCACTTCAGTTTTATTTAAATCAATTTTCTGGCCCGACGCTCTCTCATACTGGCTAATAATATAAGCTATCATAGAGCACTCTTGAGTATTAGCTCTAGCAAAAAGTATACTATCATCGGCAAAGAACAAATGTGACACACTGGGGGCACCATGAATTAAACCATCTCTAGTAGCTTTGTTTATCAGAGTAGAAAAAGCATCAGCACATAATAGGAACAAATACGGGGAAATAGGATCACCTTGCCGGAGACCCCTAGATGGGGTAACAAACCTAGAAATTTGCCCATTGATCTTGAACGCAAACTGAACACTCTGCAAACAACTCATTACTCTACAATTCCATGCCTCCGAGAAACCCATCTTACTCGTTACCTTCTCTAGAAAGACCCACTCGACCCTATCATAGGCCTTACTCATATCAAGTTTCAAAGCAATGCTACCATCTTTCCCCTCCCTCCCCTCTTCATAGCATGAAAAATCTCGAAAGCTACAAGAGCATTGTCAGAAATAAGACGACCCGGAATGAATGCACTTTGATTAAGGGTGATCATCTTATCCAAAATACCCTTCAATTTATTAGCTATTGTTTTCGACACAATTTTATAAATTACATTACAACAGCTAATGGGTTTAAATTCCGAATTATGAGATGGGGAATCACATTTTGGAATAAGCATAATGCAAGTATTATTTACTTCCGACAAATTCACATCCCCCTCCACCAACCTTGCACAAAAGCTATGATATCAAGACTAACAATATGCCAGAATTTTTGGAAAAAGAGAGCATGTATACCATCGGGGCCGGGAGCTTTGTTAGGGTGCATCTGAAAAAGAGCATTTTTAATTTCTTCTGCAGTCGGCTCACAGTCAAGCATTATGTTCATATCCTCAGTAACCACCCTTTCTATCTCTCCATCGCACCTTGAAAGCCAGTCAGGGAACTCGTTGCAAACAGATTGGCAAAATATGAAGAGATCAAACACTCTAAGTCCACCCGCTTTTCAAAAATACACCATTGTCGTCGTTGAGACCCTTTATTCTATTCTGAGCCTTTCTCTGACTTGCCTTATGATGGAAATATTTTGTGTTTTTGTCTCCGTCACGAATCTCGTTAGCTCTAGCTCTAGCATACCAATAGGACTTCTCCAATTTGTACAAAGTCTCAAGCTCTGCCGACAAAGCATTGCACAACTCCAATTTCGCACCATCCATCACCTACACCTTTAATTCCCTCAACTTCTTAATTAAGTTGTTTGCAGAGTGTTTAGTTTAATTAAGAGATATGTAATGTTTCTAAATTGGTGTTCAATTCACTTATTTAGCTTCTTAATTGTGTGAATTGTCATTTTGTGCTTAAGTTTTGGAAGGAAAAACAAAAGCGAGCCCCACTCGCCGGATTTTGTTGTCGGATGACCAAAATGGGTAAGTTCTAGTCAAACTTTTTGAATTTTGGGTAGTTTTTTTGATAAAAATTTTAAGCGAGTAGTTCTATTAGGTGGGTAGAAACTGACAATTTTTCCAAAAAATATCTTTGATTATCAATATGTATAAATTACAAACTTTATGTTAAGACAATCAAACAAATACCCATATGACAAAGAGTAGTGAATTCCCTTTGGTAGTGAGTCCCCTACTTATATGATAAAATGGCTCTAAATCTCTAGCAAATTGTTCCCTACTTATATGATGAAATGTCTCTAAATTTCTAATACCCATTGAATCAAACTTATAGATTTTTAAATTTTCACAAATGTGAAAGTGGGGCATAATTTCTCTTTGGTACCATTGTTCTTTGGCTTTTCCATTAGGTACCCATTTTTCTTATTTTTAGTCCACATGGTACCTCTGGAATTATTATTCTCAAGCGAGCCTCAATAATTTCTCAATTGAGAAACATAGGTCATTTCTCGAATAATACTAACTTACCCCTCTACCTCTTTATTTCCTCTTGATTTCTAAATGTAACAATGACAGTATCTTTACCAAAATCTCATATAATAACCAAACAACACTATATTCACTAACCCCAACCAGCCATTTTTAGTGGCCAAGTCCGGAGGTGAAGCCACTAGAATATGAAACTAAAAATTCGATAATTAACTCAGAAGTTGCTTCAATGGTGGAAAGAACTCTCAAAGGCTGCTTCAATGGATTGTCGCTTTGTAGAGGTATTGCCAGTCAAGCTGATTAGTCAAACAAACGATACCCTAGTAGCATAGTATGTAAATTGGGTGCATACTAACCACTTACAGGAAAGTATTTGCTAATTGTCGGGTAGTTGGAGTGGCAAGGCAATGTTAGGTTGTGGGATTAGAACGACAGAACAGTGGTGGTTGTGTAGTAGGGAGTGTTGATGGTGGTGGATGTAAGACTTTAGATACTCTAAGCAGAATTTTATGAATCATATTTATAAGTATCTAAACACCAAGATCAATGCATAACACATAAAAAACATATAATTGTATCTTTGAAGCGTGATTACACGTGCAATCGAGCAAGAACAACGGGAGATAAAGAACCCCAAGTATGATTCCTCTACTTAGTCAATGCTAGTTAGTTGTTATTGAATGCTTCAATTAACCTTTAACGGAGAAGAGAGAGACAAACGAACCACGAACCACCATGACGAACACCACGAACCACCCTCTGAAGGGCGCCAGCCGCACGGACGTGAGGAAAGGGGAGGACCGTGAGTGAGAAGAGAGAAAAGGGAGTTTAGGGTTTGGGAAAATTGGTTGTCTTGTCTCACAATTTACTGATTGTTAATTGTGTCTTATGTCAATCCTAGGCATGGATCTCATTTATTGAGAATATATCTAAATAAGAGTCCATGTCAAGCCCAAAGTCCTATCCCTAATCAAACTACTCTAGCCCAAACTCTTTCACGGTATGTCATAATATCATGAGGCCTATTAATGGGTCTTTTACTTGTTTAACCCAATACCCTTGTTGTGTGACCTCATAGGATCCATTCTATTGGGCTTTGGACCATTTAACTAGTCTAAAAATCATTTGCCATATCTAGCACCAGAAAATGACGACCCTATAGTTAGAACTGATTATTTCCATAATAGTGATCCTTGATATATCTAATAATTGCTCTTATCGAAGACATAATTCCTTCAATCTCCCACTTGTTTGAGACAAGTGCGCAATATTCATATTCCTTAAGTCAATGTGCGTCGATTTGATAATATGATTGCATCTCATGCCATGATCATATTAATCTATAAATCTTTTCTTAAAATCTAAGTTAGAATTACAAAACAAATAATTATTATGTAATTCATTCGAGCACGGCCATGCATATTCTGAATTCTCCTTCTTTAAGGGGCCAAGACACATTCCTATTTTAATAGGTATACTTAATCCAATCTTGTCGTAAACAAAGCTCCCACTCAATTCTTGAAGTAAGCAGGAAACAACCTTTATAGCCCCCTTTTTACGGCATGACGTTTGAATGCACCACAGTTAAGACAATCATCGAATAGAATCAATGTTCCACTCATGTCAAAGGAATCCACTAATATATCCGAAAGCTCTATACTTGAACTTCAAAGTAGGTCTATAGTTCGATCATGCATCATTCATGCATATTCATGTGATTGACCAAGCATCATCACTATGCCCCTATAACCCATGAAACTGCGCTATCCAATCAATCTTACATGCTAGTCCTTGAATTGAAATCATTTGTGTCCATTTTAATAATTTCGAACTAGGAACTTAAACAATATATGGATTTTGTTCACCCATGGGGTTTCATTCACCAGGTCATCAACCTGATGAGCCCATCAATCCATAATTATTTTGGACATTTTATTTAATACAAAAACCATAATTAAATAAGATTGAAACTTTGTTTCAATTGATAAACATTATTTTGCAAGTTGATGTATTACTCATGTGATATGTTTTCTCAAAACATACACAACTTAAATTACATAATTTGCTTCAATCCAATTACCTTTGTATGACTCTCATACCTTGGTTATGGAAGGTGTTTAGTAAGTATAATTCATGAGATATTCTCATGAACATGAATTTTGCAACTTCTAAATTTTATAATAATATTCATCTCCATATACTAAGAATTTTCCTTCTTCCTTTTCAAGAAACTAGGAATTTCTAATTTGTATTCCAACGTTACATTGGATTTTGAATGAAATCTATCATAAGTTGTTTATAAAATACGTGAAACAAATAGTCAAGTATCGTCCATGACATGCATGATGCATCCTTTGCAAACTGCATAAGGATCATCACTAAAAACCTTAATTTCATCAACCTTTCTCAAAGCATTGAATCTTTAAGCAATGTGTCATGTTACATGGGATTGAAACTCCTTTCATTGTTGAACCTAATAGAAATTTTATTAATATAAGTTTCTTAACTAAGCTCAAACATACTTCAAAAACTATCTTTATAGATCTTGTATCCCAAATGTACTCATCATTCTCTTTAAGGTTTTCATACAAAATGCATTAACCATCACTTGAGTACTTGACTCTCTTGTAATGGATAAATGCTCTTTATACTAGAGTAAGAAGATTATAGCTCCCACTAAACATCTTGTATACAGAAGACCTTTTTATTCATTTTACGAGAACATCAAACGATATGATAACTCACAAATTAAGAACATTAACTCCATGATGCTAATTTTAATCCACTAGAGGATATTTTATGCATCCCAATTATTCTGATTGTATCATATACAAATCTTCTTTCACAAGCAGTTTCAATAAAGTGTTTTGAAATCCATTTACCAAATCTCACAGGGTAGAAATCACTAAAATATTTTTAATAGATCTTTGCAACATGACTAATGTAAATGTTTCATCGCATTCATAGTCATACTATGAATTTGTTAAATTCTTTATCAAGTATTTGCTTCGTTTAGAAAACACTTTTCTTTCTTGTCTGCTTTGCTTATAATGGGTTTCACCCAATTAGGCAAATTAATCAAGTGTCATACACTTGCTTACAAACTTAGTTACTATTTCAGATTTCATAGTTTTTAAATCACTTGGAGTTATAACTTGTTAAATCATCTTTTTTACTTGCATAATCATCATGTTATAAAATGAATATTTGTGGTGGATGTTTGTTGGGGCTTGTGTGGGCTTGGCCCCTAAAGCAATTGGAAAATTTTGAAAATCAAAGAATCTAATGCATGGCAATTTGTATACCAATGGACAGAAAAAGGTTAAAATATTAAATATTTATTTATATACATGTTTTTTGACACAAAATTGAAATTTTAGTTAATTGTTTTGAGTAGTCAATCTTAAGTTGACAAAAAGTATAACCAATCATTAATAAATCACTAATGTACTTAATTTTATAATATTAAGAAAAAAAATCAAATCGATAATTTGAAGATATACTTATATTAAGACGTCACTACTAATGGTTTGAAAAAAGATTAATCTAATAAATTTTTACATGACTATGTATTTCTCATGTATAATTCACAGTTAATGGTCAATGAAAGATATGTGAATAGGTGGAATGTCCAATTGTTACGATATTTAAAGTACAAGTACGGGAGAAATGTATTTTTATGTTTATCTTAACTAACTTTATTTACATTAAGTCTTGTATATATACTATGTACATTCTATCTTAGAATATATCGGCCCCTAAAAGAAAAGGTATGAAGATCCGCCACTGTCTTAGTCAATATGCAATCATATTTCTTTGGCTAAGTTTTACATATGCTAGTCATCATTGTGGGTTTTTATGCAACAATTGAAACTTATACAACAACTTTGTTTAGTTTTTCAATGAGAAACAATAATATAGGATGTGCACTTGGAATGTACTACTTTCAACACATGGTTATTATTTCCATTACACTTAATGAGACCATGCGTTGTCATTTAAAACATGAGGTGAATCATGCTCATATTGTTGCTTTTATTCGATTACTTCTCGAATTTCTTCAAGATTTTCGAATGAACTTTTCTTGAACTCTTTCAAGGCTCTCAAACTCTTTGAGATTCTTATACACCCACTTGCCTTTTGAAGATGCATATTTAGCATAGGGTGAACCAACCATGGTTTGAACCATGTTTGTTTGTTGCTTTTTTTGAACTCTTTTTAGATTTATACTACTCCCACTTGACCTTTTGGAAATGACATGTTTTCCATAAGGGCATCTACTTGAACAACAAACATTTTGTGCTAAATATGACTTGTGTAGTAGTATCCCGTGCTCTGTATAGGAATCATATCGAACGTGTATCAAACGATTTAATACACCTTTCATTTATTGTTTTGTAGAAAGACTTTATAAGAACTTTTCTTATTCATATCACATATGAATCCTTTGCTACATTTTGATTTGACATATGGAGTTTTGTTTAGTTTTGTAGCTCATCTTAAAAGTATATTCCCTGAATAATGGTTGAAAGATAGGGGATTTTCATCCATGATCAAAATATATCTCATACAGATTGTAGCTCTTTTTCATTGACACTTCATAAGGTTTTCTTTCGGAGTTTGTAGTAAAATGATTTCACAACTCTTGGATGCTTATCAAGGTCTTGGCTCTAATTCTCATTATTACGATCATATCGCAATATTTTAAATATATTACCAAGTAAATGGTTTGACTCAAACTTTCACCTTTACAATCATATTGTAGTGTATATATTTCTTGTCAAGTTGAAACTATACTGATCCTTTTGAACTTTTCAAAATTTTTACACTTTAGCTTCAACTAAGTATAAGTGATCATATCACAAATGAAGTTTCATTGTCCGTCTCTAATTACTGAACCTTTGGTTTTCTTACATCGATATGTATTAGACCTCGAGTTTGCATCATCATTTTTCTAAATGGTGACTTTGTCAAAATTTTCAAATTAGAATGATATTTACATATATCAATGGATTCATAATCTAATGATATTGAAAGTCCATCACTTTGGATCTTCTACATGCAATATTCATTTTTCATTCAAATCATTTGACATTTTAGAGACAAATTTTTACATATAGAACTGGTTTATCTATATCTACAATATAGAGTTTTCAAACCTATTTTTAGCTTTTCAAAACGTATCGTGACTCAATAAAGCATAGAATAATATTTACTCCATGTTTTTGAATTTTCAATGTTCAGTCATTACTGACATTAAATGGGTATGTATTGATATTGGCAAGATTAAATAACATTTATTTAATCCTAGTCAATAACTAGGTAAGGTGAAAAATAGGTTCCACACTAGTAAAGTTGCAACTTTTGCTTCCAGATTTGTAGATTCTACTTGTGAAGTAGCAACATTTACTTCTAAACTTGTAGATCATTTCTCCCTGAGCAAACTTCTTCATTTAGTTCAACCACATTCTCAATGAGAGAGAACTAAACATGACATCACATGTTCAAGAAGTAGTAATATGCTAAATCAACTTTTATAATATATATACTTCTTTAATTGGAACATTTCAATTCTTTTACCTTCCAACTGTTTGAGGTAGTTTCCAATCAATTGGAATCGGTCATTTAATTGGAAACATTTGCTGTTCATAACAACTTTCAGCATGTAAGTAGCTCTAGGTTTGAGAAGTAGCAATTTGTTTGCATTTCTTGGCCTATAACTTCTTAAAGCAACCCTCATATATTCTTAAACCTTTCCCTTTGAGCCACTTAAAACATTTCTCTTAGGTTCAAAATGATACTTTGCTACTTTAAGCACTTTTCATGATTTGGCTAAGACTATTCTATCATTAATCATATTAGAGTTTAATCAACTATTTAACTCTATATGAAATGGATGAAGAATAATGTCATTTGATCAACTTTTGACCATAGAGATTTCCAATCACTTTCTTTTATTCAATCATATTGAAAATAAGAGATTTTATTGGACTTCTATACTTTTCTTTTAGAGGGTTTGTACCTCCCATCACATTATATCTCTTGAAATATTTTTCAAAATGAAGATGTGTTGGCATTTTACTCATGTATGGGTTTCTAAAACTTGCCTTATAAAACAATAATCTTAGCAAAATTAGAATATAGGTTTATGGATTATCTTTTAATCCTTTTCAGAACGTTCCTCAACTTTATTTTTCAATGGAGGAGATTATATATTAAAATAAAATTAGAACGAAAAATTACATATTTAATAAATGCAAAATTCAATTATGTTTCAAATTTAAAGTACCATAAACAAATTAAATAGGTAACTTTAAAACACTCAATTCAATTTAAGTGATCCTATCTTGAATTAAGTGTTTCAAGATCCTTTATTGATGCAATAATTGACCGAACTTTGGCCTTACCACCAACCATTACATTTTCAAGGTGAATAAACTCTTTACTGATTACAACTTTTGTAATTCTTGGTTGAATAATTAACCATCAATGTTTAATTATTACTCTTTGCTTAAAGGTTCTAAACTCTTTAGGTAACTTTGTTGAGTATAACCAATTAAAATGTAAAACTTGATTTACCCAACTCTTTCAAAATAAAAATGACACCCAGCTTTGACATGACCTATCTTAAATATCAAGGTTTACTGGGTTTTTAACTGGAAAAGCAACCTCAATATTCCGGGACATAGATTCATTATGTTTTTGATTAGTTTAGTGAACTCTATCGCATCATCACAAGCATCAATAAAATCTAACATGCACCCTCTGCTAATGCAGGAATAAAAGCATAACATAGTATGTCCACTTAATCCTAAGAAAACTTGTAAAAACAAATCTCCCACTTGAACCTTCATGGATCTCATCCATCTAGCTCCTTTGGGCCTTCACTCCATTGGCTTCTTGGATCAACTATAACCTGTAATACTATTCTATTCTATCTACTACTTAAATAAAATAAAATAAAATAAAATAAATTACAAAAATACTTAACGGTACGCCAACCGTATTTAGATTACAACAATACGTCATGATGGGCAGGTCGTATTTAGAATCTATGGGCCATACTAATCTATATATAGCAATAAATAACATAATATATTATAAAGTGTCATATAATAAATCACTCATCATGCTTTCCCAAACTATATCCTAATTGCCTAGCCAATCAAATAATTTTAAATCAATTACATCCTAAAATAATTATGAGATTATATCATTATTTGATCAATTATTATCCACACAGAATATTTTACCCAAAATTATCCAAAACTTATCAAAATTAACAACTATAATTTTGACAATTATCTTTTCAAAATTTAAAACTTATCCTTTTAAAATCCGATTAAAAAAAAAGAAATATATAAATTTTTTTTATGAAAATTGCGCCAGCCACCGTGGTGTGGACAGCCGAAGCTAGCCACGGTGGCCGTACACTGTGAAGGTGTACGCTACATAGCAACGACGCACAGCAGCAGTAGGGCCGCGTAACTGTTGCATGGTGCTACTGTTGCTACTACTGATGACCGTACCTGCTGCCCACCTCGCCCCTCCCTCCTGGACCCCCACCTGGGGCAGCCGCCGTGGCTGCACCACCCAGCCGCAGCTGCCCCACAAAATTCCCCCTTTTTTAATTTTAATTTAAATTAAACAAAACACTTTTGTTAAAATTAAATTAGCTTATAGGACTTTAGATACTCTAAGCGGAATTGCGTGAATCATATTCATAAGCATCTAAACACCAAGATCAATGCATAACACATAAAGAACATATAATTGTAGCTTTAAAGCGTGATTCCACGTGCGATCGAGCAAGAACAACGGGAGATAAAGAACCCAAGTGTGATTCCTGTACGTAGTTCACGGGCACAAATTAAACCTCCACTAATGCTAGTTAGTTGTGATTGAACACTTCAATCAACCTTTAACGGAGAAGAGAGAGACAAACTAACCGCGAACCACCATGACGAACACCAAGAACCACCACCAAAGGGCGCCGGCCGTACGGACGTGAGGAGAGGGGAGGACCGTGAGTGAGGAGAGAGAAAAAGGAGTTTAGGGTTTGGGAAAACTGTTGCCTTGTGTCACAATTTACTGATTGTTAATTGTGTCTTATATCAACGATAGGCATGGATCTTATTTATAGATCATATCTATAAATAAGATTCCATGTCAAGCCCAAAGTTCTATCCCTAATCAAACTACTCTAGCCCAAACCCTTTCATGGTATGTCATAATCTGCCCATTAATAGTGATCCTTGATATATCTAGTAATTGAACTTATCGAAGACAAAATTCCTTCAGTGGAGTATAGCTAGAGGAGAGAGAAAGAGGGTAGAGGGAAAAGAATAGGAATGACAGTGAATTGTGAAAAAAGGAAAGAGAAAATCATAAAATTACGTTATTATTCCTATTTTATTGGTTAAAAAGTTACCTATTTTATTGGCTAAAAAGACAACTTTAATCTCTTGAGAAACATACTGGGTTTCTCAATTGAGTAATTTGTATTTAGCCCTTATCTTGCTCTCTACTATAACTTTTCGTTAAATAAAACACTAGTTTACAACATTTGTGGCCCTTTGTTTATTTATTTATTTATTTATTTATTATTTATTTATTTTTTTAATTTATGATTTCAAAATTTGATCGTTAAAGGTCATAATGATCTCCAAAACTATAAACGAACATTATTTTGGTGCGAAAAAAATTAAACTATGCAAATCGAAACATTAAACTTGCACGTAAACTAAGACATTTAAGGTTTTTTCTTAAATAATTTCGACCTCAAATTTGAACCTTAAGACCTTAAACATCCCTTTAAAACCATAAACAAACAAATTTCATGACACCTAAATCGAAAAATACAAAGAAAATTTGATGGAATGTTATGGCAAGGAATAATAAATTCACAGTATAGTGGTATCATGTGAAATCCAAAAAGAAATTGCGTACCAAATAAAAAAGACCCATAAGGAAAATGTTATACATAGCCGTTAGGGCTACATATAAGCATTAAATTTACTCTTAAAAATCGTAAAAAGTTATGAAATCATCAAAATATAAACACTGATAACACTGATTTACGCGTGTTTTTGTCATAAATTCCTAATTTTATACAATTTTCAAGACTATATTTAATGCTTATATATAGCCCTTAGGGCTACATACAACATTACCCATACAATAATAATAAATAAACAACCTTCTTAACGGACCTAGATAATATTTTAGACGATGTGTTAGATTTTTGTACGCATTTAAATTCTATCAATTGGTCACAAATTAATAGGGAAGATTGTTGCCCATCACCTCACTAAATTAGTATCGTTTGATGTAGAGCAAGTGTGGGTAAATCACTGTCCATGTGAGATTTCCCCTTATATTCTTTCGGATACTTTATCCCTTAATTAATGGAGCTTTAATCTTTCGGTAAAAAAAAAAAAAAAAAAAAAAAAATAATAATAATTCCTTTCTCCAAAAAAAAAATTCTAAAAATTAAAAAAATTCCTTTATTTAAAAATGATTGAAGTATAAAACATTAAAAAGAGGTCCTACTTTACACTTTGGTCCAATGAGTTTATATCCCTCTTTTATTAAACCAAAAGCGTGGGGACTAGGCCAGGAGGAGTATTAAACAAAGCGAGGGCCGAGGGGTAGTGTGTACTGTGCACACGTCCAAACATTGACGAGAAATCAGCATCAACCCCGTGAGCCTCGAGGGTCATTCATTAATCATTATAATATGAATTCATTATTTTATTCCCATTAACAAACTACTGAGTAACAAATCTACCAATGTAAGCATGTTTTCCTCGCTTTCTTTCTTGCTATTGTTCAGTTCACATTACATCAAAAATTTATGATATGCTCAATGTAATATTGACATACAGTATATATAAATAACTTATATTTTCCCTGTTTTTTTTGCTGCTGATTTTGTAGGGGAAACTTGGGATTTATGATGGGAAAATTTTGGAGTGATTTCCTCACTCTTTTATACAACCCAGTAATCATGTCTTCAGATTCTTGGCTCACAACTCTTCAATGTTCAGCTTCAAACAACAACATAATTCAACCTTCAGATACTTTCATGCAAGTTTTTCAATGGCTAAGATTCATTTTCTTCTCTCCATGTCCTCAAAGACTTGTTTTTTCATCCATTGATTTCTTCTTTTTATTGATCTTGATTTTCTTTGTTATTTATAGACTCGTTTCGAAGTTTATTTTTAGGGATGATAATAGTAATATAAATGTTACTTCTAGCTCTTCAATCAATAAACCCCTGTTAGAAAACAATAATCAAAATAGATTTGATGTCAAGATTAATTTATGGTTCAGATTTTCCTTGATTTCATCTGCTTCACTTGCTGTTATATATGTTGTTTTGAGCATATTGACATTTGTGGGGAGTGATAATAAAGGAATTACTAGGCCAATATCATGGAAACAGACTGAAATTCTGTTTAGGGTAGTTCAAGCCTTAACACAAGTAGTAATTTTTGTTCTTGTTGTTCATGAACAGAGATTTCATGCTACTTTTCATCCTATTTCGCTTAGGATTTATTGGGTTGCTCAGTTTGTGCTTGTGTTAGTGTTTAGTATTTCGGGTCTGACTCGAATAGTGTCAGTTTCTGAGGAGTTGGATTCATATATAAAAATGGATGATGTGTTTTCGTTGATAAGCCTTCCATTTTCTTTTTATCTGATAATAGCTGCCTCTCGAACATCTTCTGGGATTATAGTTATTAAAGAGGCAGAAAATGGTTTGAATGGAAGAGCAGAATTATATGAGCCTATTGAGGATGATACTAATGTAAGTGATTATTGGAAGGCAAATTTGTTTTCTAAGACTACTTGGCTTTGGATGAACCCTTTGATGGATAAAGGGTATAAGAACCCTTTAAAGGTTGAAGATGTTCCTTCACTTCCTCCTGATCATCTAGCTGAGAGGATGTCGGAGCTCTTTGAATCACAATGGCCTAACCCGAGTGAGCATACAAAGCACCCAGTAGCAATTACTTTGCTCAAGTGCTTTTGGACGAGTGTTTTGTACACTGGTTTTCTTGCACTTATAAAGCTTTGTGTGATGTATATTGGTCCTGTACTTATCCAAAGCTTTGTCGATTTTACTTCTGGAATCAAAAGCTCTCCTTATGAAGGATATTACCTTGTGATAACCCTTTTAGTTGCTAAAACAGTTGAAGTCTTGAGTTCCCATCACTTCAATTTCCATACTCAGAGAGTTGGGTTACTTATAAGGTCCACCCTTATAACTGCATTATATAAAAAGGGGTTGAAGCTATCTTGCTCTTCGAGGCAGGCTCACGGGGTTGGTCAAATAGTGAATTACATGGCGGTTGATGCTCAACAGCTAGGTGATCTGATGAATCAGTTGCATTCCATTTGGCTTATGCCCCTGCAACTTTTTGCTGCCTTGGCTTTGCTATATTTTAACATGGGTGTTTCAGCTATAGCAACATTAGTCGGGGTTATTGTGATTCTAGCATACGTGATGGTACGTACAAAGAAGTGCAATGTCTTTCAGTACCAAGTCATGAAAAACCGAGACTCTAGGCTTAAAGCAACAAATGAAATGATAAACAATATGAGGGTCATAAAGTTTCAAGCATGGGAAGACTATTTTCAGAAAAGAATCCAATCCTACCGGGAGCTTGAATTTGGATGGTTGTCCAAGTTTTCATACACTATTTCTGGAAATATGAGTGTGCTTTGGAGCACCCCTACTGCACTTTCTGTTCTTGCATTCGCAGTTGCAGTTTGGATGGGTGAGAATCTTAATGCTGGTACTGTATTTACAGTAACTACGATAATGAAGATCGTGCAGGAGCCAGTCAGGAACTTTCCTCAGTCTTTGATACAGATTTCTCAGGCAATGATTTCACTTGGAAGATTGGATGGCTACTTGATGAGCTTAGAACTAAATGAAGGGTCAGTGGAGAGAGATGAAGGGTGTCAAGGTGACATTGCTGTTGAGGTGAATCAAGGGAGTTTCTCTTGGGATGATGAAGCAACTGAAGAAACCTTGAAAGGGTTGAATCTTCAGGTCAAGAAAGGTGAATTGGCCGCCATTGTTGGCACTGTTGGGTCTGGAAAATCCTCTGTCTTAGCTGCAATTCTAGGTGAAATGCACAAAATCTCTGGAAAGGTATGTCCAATATAATGCTTTCATTGCTATGCTTTTATACTCTACGGGAACTTCCTTTATCTATGGTACCCTCAACGAAAGAGCAAGTAACATTGTTAACAGGATTTTCTTTCTGAAGATAATTTGGCTATTTTAAAAGCTATTGATATTCTCATATGCAGTTTCTTATAGCTATCGGGTTTCTTACTGTATAAAGATATATGCAAGCAATTCTTCTGATAACAGGGCATAAGAGTGTATCTTCATTGTCTTATCTTAATATTCATCTATTACTGTGTCATTTCCCTCCCCTGCAGTGTCTGATTTATATAATTATCTCACTGTTCAATTAAATATAAGGAAGCAATGTTGGCCTTGAGGATATAATCAAGTACAATATCATCCTTTTAGTCTCTTAGATGATAATGGATCATTTAAAAAGGTTATAATTATGAATCTTCTTTCCTTTCATCAATTTGCAGGTTAAAGTGTGTGGTACCACTGCATACGTAGCCCAAACATCATGGATACAGAATGCAACAATTCAAGAAAACATTCTATTTGGTCTACCAATGAACAAAGAGAAATATATGGAAGTTATTAGAGTATGTAGCTTGGAAAAAGACTTGGAAATTATGGAATTCGGTGACAAGACTGAGATTGGAGAGCGTGGGATCAACCTGAGCGGTGGCCAAAAGCAAAGGATCCAACTTGCCAGAGCAATCTATCAGGATGGTGATGTATATCTTCTGGATGATATTTTCAGTGCTGTAGATGCACACACTGGTTCAGATATTTTCAAGGTCTGTCAAATAATTATATGAATCTACGTTATATCAAAATGAAAGTCAAACACATTCAAACAAAGCTAATTGAATTTATTAATGCTCTCAGGAGTGCGTTAGGGGAGCTCTCAAAGACAAAACTGTTCTGCTAGTAACCCATCAAGTTGACTTCTTGCACAATGTGGATCATATATTTGTAAGCTTTATTTACGGTTGTATTGCTTTCAGATAAGTTCATAAGAATTGTCATGTTGTATTTATAAGATGTATGCAATGCAATATCTAGGTGATGCGAGATGGAACAATAGTACAATCTGGAAAATACAATGAGCTTCTTGAAGCAGGCTTGGATTTTGGTGCTCTCGTGGCTTCCTATCAAACCTCCATGGACCTTGTAGAGACAAGCTCACATATGCCTGAGGACAAGCAAGAAGAAGCACCAAAATCTCCAATCAACGAAAAAAAGTTACTAGAAAGAGTCAAGTCCGAGAAGAAAGCTCTAAGTAAAACAAATTCTCAAAAAGGAACTTCCAAGCTCATTGAAGATGAGGAACGAGAAGTTGGGAAGGTTGACCTAGATGTGTATAAGCAGTACTCTACAGAAGCTTTCGGATGGTGGGGAGTGGCTGCAGTGGTACTCGTATCTCTCTTCTGGATTGTATCATTGTTTGGTAGTGATTACTGGCTAGCTTATGAGACTTCAGAAGATCACACTTTTACTCCTCGCTTGTTCATTATGGTCTATTTCATTGTTGGGATTATATCATGTCTCTTAGTGACTGCTAGAGCCTTTGTTATAACTTTTTTGGGACTTAAAACTGCTCAGGGCTTCTTCGACCAGATCCTTGGCAGCATCCTACATGCTCCAATGTCGTTTTTTGATACTACTCCTTCCGGAAGAATTCTAAATCGGGTAAGTTCATCCTACATCCCATCATCATTCTGTAGCTTGCTGTTTCTGATGTAGTGGTACCAATTATCTTATTCTTTCATGTTTGGTCTAATTAGTACGTCCCTCTATTTCAGGCATCAACTGATCAAACCAATCTTGATCTAACAATTCCCTTATTTTTGGGCATGACAATTGTAATGTATTTCAATTTGGTGAGCATCTTAGTGGTCACATGCGTATATGCCTGGCCGACAGTTATCCTCCTAGTTCCCTCAATATGGTTGAATCTTTGGTATCGGGTATGTCTTGCTATGAAGTTTCTGCATTCAAATCAGCTTATTTATTTTTATTTTATTTTTTTTTTCCTTTGATAAACAACATATTTATTCAAGATCTATGGGAATGTATATATGCAGGGTTACTACCTAGCCAACTCACGTGAACTGACTCGATTAGGTTCAATCACAAAATCCCCTGTCATCCATCATTTCTCCGAAACAGTTTCAGGTGTAATGACGATCCGATGCTTCAGGAGGCAAGCCTTATTCTGTAAGCATAATATTGACAAGGTTAACACAAGCCTTAAGATGGATTTCCACACTACTGGAGCAAATGAGTGGCTAGGTTTCCGCTTAGAGTTCATTGGATGTGTAATCCTATGTCTTTCCACTTTGTTCATGATTCTTTTGCCCAGCAGTATTATCAAACCAGGTAATACAAGCACTAATTAAGAAAATCCCATCAAGTGTTCTAAGTACAAGTAACTCAAAATCGAGCTTAGCCTTATTTAGTGAAGATCGAGTTCTAAGTATGAATTTTTGTCTTATGAGACTCACAGTGTAAACTTTGATGTACTACAGAGTTTGTCGGTCTTTCTCTTTCCTACGGGCTTACTCTCAATGTTGTTCTGTTTTGGACGATATACATGACATGCTTTGTTGAGAATAAAATGGTCTCGGTTGAGAGGATGAAGCAGTTCATCAAAGTCCCATCTGAAGCAGCATGGGAGATCAAAGAGTGCAAGCCTTTACCAAACTGGCCAACTCATGGCAACATTGAACTAAAGGACTTACAAGTAAGCTCCAACTTCTTACGACATGTCACCCTTACACTTTGTTTGGATAGGAAGAAATGAAAAAAAAAAAAGAAGAGAAGAGAAATGGAAGGGGATAAATTCTCTTGTTTAGGTAAAAGATTGGGGGAAGGAGAGGGAGGGATCCATTTTTCCTCTCTCTTTAATAAGCATAATCTCTCCAATTTTGGAGAGATTTAAAGGGAAAATGGAGCTCACCTCCCCCTCCCTTTCTTTGCCCTTTCCTTCCTCCATTTTCCCTCCCCTTCTTTTCCTTCCTTGTTTGCTATCCAAACAAAGCGTTAATATTTGAAAATTCTATAGTGGTTGTTTAAAATATGGTATTTACGTTTTAAGCTCTTGCATTTTCTTGTTCAATCATGTAAATTTTCCCTAATGAATGAATGTCCTGCAATCATGAACAGGTAAGGTATCGGTCAAACACCCCATTAGTGCTAAAAGGTATCACACTTGGAATTAGAGGAGGCGAGAAAATTGGGGTTGTTGGTCGCACAGGGAGTGGGAAGTCCACCCTTATACAAGTATTCTTCAGGCTAGTTGAACCTTATGGAGGGAAGATAATAATTGATGGCATCGATATCTGCAAGATTGGACTGCATGATCTAAGGTCTCGCTTTGGGATCATTCCACAAGAGCCGGTACTATTTCAAGGAACTGTGAGAACCAATGTGGATCCACTTGGCCTTTATTCCGAGGAAGAGATATGGAAGGTATATATTTATCCTCTCTAATATTCCCTTTCTACGGGCATGCTTGGATCGAGAGAAATGTATTACTAGGGTAATAAAAGTTAAACAAAGCAAAATGAAAGTAAATAGGGAAGGAGGAGATAGTGATGGGTGTACTGTGCTTGTAAGAAAAATTACGGAGAAAGGTATGAGGTGAAGAAAAAGACTCATTTTTGGGGGTAATAGTTACACTAGGGGGAGGGTGGGTAACTATTACCCTCATATTTATTATAACGGTAATAATTCCTCCATCTCTCTTGTTTACTCATGGAACAACTACCTAATGTCATTTGTAAACACCATACCTCCTACAACAACACCTCTAATTACTTATATTTTTTCAAGTTTGACTTTTATTACTCCCTTAATATATTATCCCCAATCCAAACATGCCCTAAGTAGTAATCACATTAGAATGATATAGAATATAGTCTAAAATTTGTAGTTACATATACTAATGTACCACAACTTAAACTAGATGATGGGGTGCATATAGATATGTAAACCACTACAAAATCATGTCATCACAAATACGAGAAGTGAGATATGTATGTGAGAAGTAAATATTTCCAGAAGGGGTATTTTTACCAGAGAGCCAGATCAACAAAACTCCACTAGTGGGTTTCCCGCTACCAGTCCTAGCCTGGATAAAGGAGGAAGGTTTTAAAAGGCCAATGACAGTCAGTGTTAAATAAACTTTGTCACATGACATGAGCCAGATTAACAAAAAAAGAAAAGAACCCGTTCTAAACCTGATTACAGAAACTAAAATGGTTCTGATCAAAGCTTACGAATTGTTCTATTTAGTGATTGTATTGTAGTATTAACCAATGTAGCTGACCTACTAACTTTTTGGTATGTTTGTGTTTTTAGAGCCTGGAACGTTGCCAACTTAAGGATGTTGTTGCGGCAAAGCCTGAAAAGCTTGATGCTCCAGGTTTTCCTTTCTCTATCTTTCTCTGAGAAATACTCTATTGCATATATATACCTGTTAGTTAAAGATAAATGTGCACAGGATGATTGGACGAAGCTGAGTTACTCTTTATTTGTTTGTAGTGACGGAAGAAGGAGAAAATTGGAGTGTTGGTCAAAGACAGCTGATGTGCTTAGGGAGAGTCATGCTCAAGAAAAGCCGTATTTTGTTCATGGATGAAGCTACAGCTTCTGTTGATTCCCAAACAGATGCTACGATTCAAAATATCATTAGAGAGGACTTCAGAAAATGTACTGTAATTACCATTGCTCACAGAATACCCACTGTAATGGACTGTGACAGAGTTTTAGTCATCGATGCAGGTAACTCTTCATTTTTTTTTTTGGCAATCGTTCTATCACTTCTATGGCATTCGCTCTAATTCATTACTATATACGTAGTATGTACGAAGTATGACATAATGCTAGCATTTTCTTTTAGGAAACGATTGACTAATCATAAAGATGCTAAGATTTGGCTATCCCTTTTTTTTAAAAAAAATCGTTTTACATGATTTCAATTTTAACTAGCTTATAAGAAGTATGTTTTTGTTGCTGAGTTTGGCATGCTAAGCTGAGTCTCCACTGAAGTGACTAAGAATGGTTTTAAAGGACATCTGTGTTTGACATAGAGAGGAATTCTAACCTGTTTTTACTGGACAGGATTGGCAAAGGAATTCGATGCACCATCTCGTCTCCTTGAGAGGAAGTCACTCTTCGGGGCATTGGTTCAAGAGTACTCGAATAGATCGTCTGAAGTATAAATGATAAGCATCCACTTTTCATGGTTTAGTTCCATTGGATCATACTAGTTACAACTCCGAGAATTTATAAGCAATTTGTATAACATGTTGATTTTGTTAGATCCTTCATTGGTCTATCCACTTTTTCTTTAGAAGAACGAAGAGTAATGTTACCCTCGTTTCAAATCTTATTTGTTCGCACCTAGTTAGAATTACCATGCATAACACATAATCAGGGGTGAAGCTAAGGGTGCTTCAAAAAAAAAAAAAAAAAAGGGGTGAAGCTAAGGGGGGCTGGGGCCCGGTCCCTGTTACCCAACTCCGCGACCCATATTTTGTTATTTGGCTCTTGCAGATAGTTTGGATATATAATGCTGATCTCCTTAAGTTATTGTTGAAATTTTATTGGCTATTGTATATGGGTGAGAACTGAGAAGTTTGATTTGCTTAACATAGAGTTTGGTTTCAATTTTTTTTTTTTTTTTTTGTTTTTTTTTTTTTGGGGAAACATTAATAAAATACCCATAGATGGCTCTTTAACTCTTTAATTTTAAATTCCATAACCTTCCTCATAACTCCAACCACATTAGATCTTTCATCTTATTCTTTCCTTTAATTTTTTTTTTCCAAATTTTATACTAACCCTTCAACTCTTCTATAAGTTTTTATTTATTTTATTTTATTTATTTATTTTTTATTTATTTATTTCTTTTGCCAAGTTCTCTACTAAGAGCAACTCCAATGATTGTAGTTAGTGATAGAAATGATTGTCGTGCCTTTTTCATTTCTCCAAAACAATGTTATATACAAAGTGTAAATAGGGTTAACTAAGGCTAACATAGTAATTAACTAAAATAATATAAAATATATAATTACAAAAAATATATTGTCTAACACACCCCCGCAGTCAGAACAGGACGTGTACGGATGCTCAGATTGTCTCGAAAGTCATCAAAAAGGACGCTTGGAAGCCCCTTGGTGAAGATGTTAACATTTTGGTACTGAGAAGGAATATGGAGAATACGCACTTCACCTCGTTGAACATTCTCATGAACAAAATGGATGTCCATCTCAATGTGCTTGGTGTATTGATGTTGCACCGGATTACAAGAAAGATAAATCGCACTCACATTATCACAATAAACCAAAGGTGCCTTCAGATAGGACAATGCAGTTCGAGCAACAGATTACGAACCTAACAAGATTCCGAGACAACATTAGCAACACCTCTATATTCAGCTTCGGCACTAGACTTAGACAACGTAGGTTAGCGTTTAGACGACCATGAAACCAAGTTGTCACCAAGAAAAACACAATAACCAGAGTTGGAGCGACGTGTGTCCAGACACCCATCCCAATCGGCATCCGTATATGAGAAGAGATATATGGGCAATGACTTATAGATGAATGCCAAAGTCAATCGTATCTTGAATATGTCGAAGGATGCGTTTCAGAGCTGTCATGTGCCCAACTCAAGGAGCATGCATAAACAAACACACTTGTTGAACATCTTATGAAAGGTCGGGCAGAGTGAAAGTTAAGTATTGTAAGGCAACTGCTAAACGACAATACTCAGAAGGGTTGTCACGAGGAGCTCCAGAATCGACACATAACTTTCTTTTTGTGTCAACAGGTGTAGAACATGGCTTGCAACTTGCCATGCCAACACGCTCAAGAATCTCTATAGCATAATTCCTTTTGGACAAATACATACCATTATTATCACGAGAGACAGCAATACCCAAAAAATAGCTCAATTGTCCCAAGTCTTTCATAGCAAACTTAGAGCTAAGGAGACATATGATAGAAGATCGCAGAGCATCTGAAGAGGCAGTGAGTAATGTCATCCACATACAAGCATATAAGCAATGTTAGCACCACGATGATACATAAAAAAGAATTATCAAATTTGTTATGTGTAAAACCAATGGAAGCCACATAATCAACAAACCGTTGATACCAAGCTCTAGGTGCCTGTTTCAAACCATAGAGAGATTTACGCAAAAGGCAAACATGATCAGGGTGAGCCGGATCCTGAAACCCCATTGGTTGATACATATACACTGATTTCTTCAAATTTTCATGCAAAAAGAAATTCTTGACATCTAGCTGGTGAATAGGCCAAGAGAGAGACAAAGCAATATAGGGAACCACCCGAATAGTAGCCGGTTTCACAGCTGGACTACACGTCTCATCACAATCAATACCTTTCCGCTGTGTTTTCCCGTCACCTACAACTCTCAAAAGAACCGTCATAAATTATTTTTATATCGAATAATCCACAAAGAACGAATGACATTATCATTAGAAGGACGAGGTACTAGATCTCAAGTCTTAGTTTCAATAAGAGCATTAAATTCATCTTGCATAGCCTCTTTCCAATTCGGGTCATTAAGAGCATGAGTGTGATTACGAGGAATGGGGGAAATGGATGTAGTAACAACGCTTAAAGAATGGTTTTTATTTATGCTGTATGTTTGGTTTAAAAATACCATGTTGGCTTCTAGTTGTCATTTGATGAACTTGTGGTATGTGAGGAGTAGATTCAGGGCTGGGAGTAATAGTTAATGTCTACACCCCATTGTAGGTAGGGATACCTACACCCCCCTCCTTACCCACCTCCCAATTAAAGTACTACGTAATTTTTGCTAAAAAGAAAAAAAAATTATACTCATCATCACCATTGTTATCCTCTAAAAAGCTTCATCTTATTATTTCTCTCTCCAAATACTTTTATCATTTTCATTTTCTCTCTCCAAAAACTTTCAACCTTCATTTATCTCTCCAAAATTCTCCATGTTTTCCCTCATAAGAGTTTAGTCATCATCTATTCAAGTCACCCCTTGCCAAAGCTTCATTGTCAGCACAAATTGATTGACAAGGTACTATTTTCTCTATCCTTTTCCATTTCAACAATTTGGTATTTGCTAATTGTTGATTTTACATATTTACACTATGATATGTCCATTTTATATAGTGATTTACCCCCGTCTGTTGGTCATAATTAGTAGTGTTTATGGCTCTTTCGAGCCACTTTTATTACTAATTAGTGCTTTCTAGTGTTTTCGTAGTCTTTGTTGAGTTTTGTAGGAAATTGCACCCTTGGAGCATTTTCTCGGGTTTTTCATGGAGCGACTACGGGAGTTAGAGGAGCACGACCATCATTGAAGCCCAAGGCCGGCTAGAGTCATCGAGCCGGTGATTAAGGGCTCGGCAATCGGGATACCGAAGCATTCAGACCAAGTATTCAAGACCCGAAGAGGAGATCCGGATTGGGCTGAGGAATTAAGCCCAACCGGAGTCCAAGCCTCGAAGAGAAGCAAGGGCCCAATCGGGCAAAGCTTAGCTCGATCGGGCAAGGTGAGCAGCAACAAGAGGTACGTGGCTAAGGCGCGCCCGATCGTGCGTGGCTTAGCACGATCGGGCGAGGCTGCTGTGAAGAGAGTGCGAGCAAAAAGGCGCGCCCGATCGGGCGGCCTCTAGCCCGATCGGGCGCGTGATTCTGGAGAAGCTTGATTTGACGAGCACTTAGTTTCTATTTAGGAGTTTTGATTAGAAGTTGTTTAAGTACGTTTTAGGCTTATTATTTTACTTACTCTTTCTCTTAGACTTTCTCTCTCTACTTAGTATTTTTCTCTCTCTAGACTTTTTATCTCAACTTTTCCCTTGTTCTTGACTACTTTGTAATTCCGTCGATTCGGTACGATTTCTATTTTATTTAATTTCAGTAATTTCATTCCTTCAATTCCTTATGTCTTACTTAATTACTTTGCTTGTTTTAGATTTAATTATGTCTGAGTAGTTTAATTCTAGGGTTTATGGGGATCCATAATTAATATGAAGGGATAATTTGTTATTATTGATTATTGATATTGCATGATAATTTCTTATTGAATTGTTTTAATTCTTTGCAATTAGATTATGAATCGAGCAGATGTAATTTGATTGTGAATGTTTAGCAATATTGAATTGATGAATCGAGCAGATGTCAATTTGATATTAATGGCTATTTTCAATAGGAACTTAAATCTAGTAAATTGCGAGGGCCTGTTAGATCTATATTAATTAATAAATTGCGAGAGCCTGTTAATCATGTTATTTGTGCAATGTTGATTATTGATTATTATGTTTTATCTCGGAATATTAATTATTGGTGAACCTGTGACCCTAGGCCTTCTTATTATTGATTTTCTCCCTAAACTCAATCTCCGTAGTATAGTTTCACATTAAAAACAACAAATTGGTTACTTTAATAATTTAGATCTTATTAATTAATTAGGAGTAGAAAGACCAGTTTCCCTGTGGATTCGACCCTACTTCCCTATCTACTTAGTTAGAGGATTTAGGTAATTGATTAGGTGATACGACTTTAGCCTGTCAGAATTTGGCGTCGTTGCCGGGGAAACGGTTTTATTTTTATTTCTAATTGTTTTTGTAGTCTAGATTATTTTTCTTTTCCCTCAAAGGACATTAGTTCTTTGAGGTAATTCTCATATTTGTCTTTTTAGTTCTCTGTTTATGCCCAGGTGTTCCAGATTAGGTTACATTCCATTAGATCCTGAGATCGAGCGCTCTTTTCATAGACAGAAGAATCTTTATAGGCAAATCCTGGCGGGCTCTGGGAGTAACGATATTCCTAGAAATTCGCCATCTAATTCTAGTGATTCGGAGGTTCCTTCAGATTCAGAATTAGAGATGACTGCACCTAAGAAGCTTAGCGATTATTCGCAACCGTCCCTGACGAACTTTCCACATCTTTCCCCAGACCAGATCTCGAGATCAAGCCCCAGTTTATAACGATGATAGAAAGAAAGCAATTCAGTGGAGCTAAGGGTGAAGATCCTAATCTTCACATTGCGAATTTCTGTCAATACTGCAATACTATTAGGCAGAATGGGGTAACGCAGGACCAGATCAGGGAGATTCTCTTTCCCTTTTCTTTATGTGAAAAAGATAAATTGTGTTTTAATAATTTGAATAGAACTGCACTTGGTATTACTAACTGGGAGACTCTTGCTTTAAATTTTTATAACAAATATTACCCAGTAGAGAAAACAGCTTTACTGAGAAGTGCCATTCAGAACTTTGCCCAGGAGCCAGATGAAGCATTATATGAGGCTTAGGAGAGATTCAAGGATTTGCAGAGGGAGTGTCCCCACCATAATTTGGCGAAGTGGCAGTTGATTCAAGCTTTTTACAATGGATTAGGGAATGCATCTAGAACGATTCTAGACTCCGTAGCTAGTGGTAGATTTATGAATCTTAATGTCGATGATGTAGGTCAGGTTATTGAAGATATGGCGATACATAATTCCCAATATGGGAATTTTAGAGGCTATGCAAATAAGGGCAAACACCATGTTGATTCAGTATCCCTTTTGCAAGCTCAGCTCGCATCTATTTGCTAGAAATTAGATAACCTAGTACTGACATTCCTAATTCTGTTACTAATGTTTCTACTGTTACTAACAATTCTAATGATGATTTTTGTGAAAATTGTGGAAGTGTAGGACATTATGAGCAAGATTGCAGGAGTTCGATGGAGCAAGTTAATGCTTTTCAAACCTATAAGCAAAATAACCCATACTCCAACACCTACAATCCTGGCTACCGAAACCATCCATATTTATCCTACCGTAGCACTAATGTTCAAAATCCTCTACCTCCACAACAACCACAACAAGCACTCCCTCCACAGCAGAAATATTACCATCCTCATGCTAACCTGAAAACCCCAGCACAAACCCCTACTACATCTTCTGACCCTGCCTTGTCAGAAATTAGAGCGATGCTAACTAGTATGCAAAAGCATATGGAGAGTAGAGACCAACAAATTGACTTAATTATAGCCCATAATAAAGTCATGGACACACAAATTGCCCAATTGTCCTCTACCCTACAAACTCGCCAGCAGGGAGCCCTACCAGCGCAGGGAATTCAACCTACGGAACATGCGAATGCAATCACCCTAAGGAGTGGTTCACACTACGATGGGCCCCAAATGCCCAAAGAGGATGAACCTGATTTAATTAATATTGCTAATCCTGATTCCATTGTACCAAATGTTCCTGCAGGGCTCCAGGGTAAAACTAACATTTCTGATAATGCATTGCAGGGTACAACCTCAGGGAAGGATACACCCCAGGAGAAGAGTAGGGAAGCACCACCAGTTATCAAACTACCATTCCCCAATCGTCACTTGAAGACTAAGTTGGATAAGCAGTTTGATAAGTTTTTGGAGGTTGTAAAAATTTGCAGGTAACAGTTCCTTTCACAGAACTTATTACACAGGTTCCTGCATATGCTAAATTTATGAAAGATATTTTGACTAGGAAAAGGGCCTTTAATGAAGTGGAAACTGTAGCATTTACTGAGGAATGTAGTGCACTATTACAAAATAAATCCCCTCCTAAATTAAAGGATCCTGGTAGTTTTTCTATCCCTTGTCATGTTGGAAATGTCTTCATTGATAAAGCATTATGTGATTTGGGTGCTTCTGTTAGTGTTATGCCATCGTCCATATGTTCTAAATTAAATATGGGTGATTTAAAAGTTACTAATATAACTTTGCAAATGCAGATCGTTCTGTTAAATACCCTTTAGGTATTTTAGAGGATGTACCTGTTAGAGTTGGTAAATTTTTTATCCCTGTTGATTTTGTTGTTTTAGACATGGCTGAGGATATACAAATACCCATTATATTAGGTAGGCCTTTTCTCCATACTGCAGGAGCCATTATTGATGTGAAAATGGTAAACTAACCCTTTCTGTTGGCGATGATAATATCACATTTAACTTAGGAAAAGTTTTAAAAGGGCCTATGCTTGAAGAAAATTGTTATTTAATTGATGTACTTGATATAATGGATGATATTTGTGAAGAGAGCTTACCACAGGTTCTTGCAAGGGACCCCTTGGAGGAAATTCTTTGTGGAAATTTATCTGCAGGTGACATGAGCATATGGAGCAAGGAAGTGGATGACATAGAAAGAGCTCTTGCCACCAAGGAATTCAACAATAGTGGTTGTGTGAAGGTAGTAAATTTGGTTCAGGAATCAAAACCTGTAGAGGTGAAGAAACCTGAACTAAAACCTCTCCCTTCTCATTTAAAATATGTTTTTCTTGATGAGCTGGAAATGTACCCTATGATCATTAGTACTGCACTTGATGACCCACACACTTCCTAACTTCTAGAGGTTCTTAGAACCCACAAAAGGGCAATAGGGTACAATATTGATGATCTCAAGGGTATAAGCCCCGATTTTTGTATGCACAGGATACACTTAGAGGACAACTACAAACCCTGTATTCAACCCTAGAGGAGGTTGATCCCTAATATGCAAGAAGTAGTTAAGAAAGAGGTTATAAAATTACTTGATGCAGGTATTATATATCCTATTTCTGACTCTAAATGGGTAAGTCCTGTACAGGTGGTTCCTTAGAAGGGTGGGATGACTGTTATTAAAAATGATAAAAACGAATTAATTCCCACTAGAACTGTTACAGGGTGGCGTATGTGAATTGATTATCGTAGATTAAATGTCGCCACTAAAAAGGACCATTTCCCTCTTCCCTTAATTGATCAAATGATTGTGAGGTTAGCTAATCATAAGTTCTTTTGCTATTTAGATGGGTACTCGGGATTTTTCCAATTCCAATTCACCCTGATGATCAGGAAAAGACTACATTTACATGCCCTTATGGTACTTTTGCATATCGTAGAATGCCCTTTGGTTTATGTAATGCCCCTGCTACTTTTCAATGTTGCATGATGAGCATATTTTCTGATTTCATAGAGTCTATTATGGAAGTCTTTATGGATGATTTTAGCGTTTATGGTTCTTCATTTGATGCATGCTTAACTAACCTCGCTAAAATTTTGAAAAGATGTGAAGAATGCAATTTAGTTCTAAATTGGGAGAAATGTCACTTTATGGTGATAGAGGGAGTAGTTCTTGGTCATATTGTATCTTATAAGGGTATACAGGTAGATAAGGCTAAGATTTCAGTGATTGAGCAATTGCCTCCCCCAGTTAATGTTAAGGGAGTTAGGAGTTTCTTGGGTCATGTGGGGTTTTGTCGCCGTTTTATTACAGATTTCTCTAAAATAGCTAAACCACTGACTTAGCTTTTACTCAAGGATGCCCCTTTTATTTTTAATGACGAGTGTCTTGAGGCTTTTAACAGAATTAAGCAGGCTTTGATATCGGCACCCATCATATGTGCACCCAATTGGAATCTTCCTTTCGAAATCATGTGTGATGCAAGTGACTTTGCTCTAGGAGCCGTGCTTAGACAAAGGAAGGACAAAGTTTTGCATGCTATTTATTATGCAAGTAAAACTTTGGATGAGGCTCAAGTCAACTATGCCACAACGGAGAAGGAGTTTCTTGCTGTTATTTATGGTTTAGGAAAATTTAGATCATATCTAGTTGGTTCTAAAGTCATTGTTTTTACTGACCATGCAGCTTTGAATTACTTAATAGCCAAGGCGGAATCCAAGCCTAGGCTACTCCGATGGGTTCTCTTGCTCCAAGACATCAACATCGAAATAAAGGACAAAAAAGGAGCAGAGAACGTTGTGGCAGACCACTTGTCACGAATCAGGTATGATGAGGGTAAGGATTCTCTTCCTATAGATGATTCATTCCCTGATGACAACCTGTATACAGTTATAGAGCACCACCCTTGGTATGCGGATTTCGCTAATTATTTAGTGGGTGGTACTCTACCTCCTGACTTGTCCTACCAACAGAAAAAGAAATTCCTTTCTGATGTTAAACATTATTTTTGGGATGATCCTTTTTTGTTTCGTGAGTGTGCAGATGGATTATTTCGCAGGTGTGTTCCCGAATGGGAAGTTCATGGCGTTCTTACCAGTTGTCATACTTCACCCTATGGTGGACATCATGGCCCCACTAAAACGGTGGCTAAGTGTAGACACCCATTTGTGTCTCCCCAAAACCAAACCCAGTGATGAATGCCTTTCACGTCGAACCATAATCGAATGAGGTGAAAATGTGGAAAAGTCAAGTGTTGCGGTTTAGTTTTATTAAAATTTTTTTTCTCTCTGTTTTTGGAAAATAACCTTATTTTATTAAAAATAGCCAATCCACTTTAGTTTGGTCCTTGATAAGGGTCCAATAATAGTGTAATTGGATGAGGTTTGAAGACTTTTCCAACGATATATTGTAAGCCCAATTCCGATGAATATTGAGGAAGTGATGGCCAAAATACTAAACTGGGCCCGGTTCATTATTAACATACGGCCCAATGATCTAGAGGAGGGCCCAAAGTTAATTATTATTCCTAACATTATTAGGATTAATTATAACTTTTTAAAATTTTCTAGAAGGTTCTTTTAAATTCTAATATTATTAGATTTAATAATTATTTTAAGATAGATTTTAACTTGGAATAAACTATTATTATTTTATTATTATATTATTATTTTAAATTAAACGTTTTATCTTCTATACGGAATCCGTAGATCAAATTTGATTAAAGATCGAATTCCGCGTGGAAAGCGCGTGCAAGCCAGGCGGTCGCCTGGCTACAGAGTGAAATTCTGGCGACAACGTGTAGTTTTATTCCTTATCAAATTTTGTCAATTTCCGGACTATTTTTCTTATAAATAGGGTCCTCGACCTCTGTTTTTAATCATCAGCTCTCATCAAGAATTACTTGATATCTCTCTCTCTCTCTTTCGAAACTAGCTTTTTACAAACACAATACCGCATTCACAAGATCTTGAAACTCCTAGCCAAGTTCGAAGTTGCCTTCGCCCTAAACGTGCAAGGTTTATAATTTTCTAAGGGTTTGGTCCCAAATCAGTCTAAACTTTTTAAACTCTTTTTTTAATTCTAATTTAATTTTATTATTTTCATTGAAGTTTACTAACGCGTGTATTTTGTTATTAGAAAGAGGTACGAGGCTTCAAAGTAAGTAGAATAGCTTACTCCCTATTTCTTTCACGATGTAGAAACCATGTTTATTATTGTTTAATATTTCTAGTATCATGTTAGGATGTTTTCAATGCTTTCTAGTATCATGTTTAGGGTGCCTCTTATTATTTCTAATATCATGATAGCATGTTAGTACCATGTTAGGTTTAAAGCTTTGATTTTTATTGTTTAGTGACATGCTAGGATTTGTTATTAATCTTGTTAGTATCATGCCTAGGATCTTGCTATTATTATTAAGCTTTATTATGCCTTATCATGATTTTGATTATTATTGTTATTATGATTATTATGATTATGATTATGTTATTATGATGATGCTTATGATTATGTTGCTTGATATATGCTATTGTTATTGCTTGATCACACCTTTTATGCATGTTTAAAGGGAATTTGTACTTAAAATCACGCTTAATAAGATAATTAATGATTTGGTTTAGGCTATGTGATTTTAATTCAAGTTATCGCCAATAATAGATTTGTTTGTGCATTAATATTCAACCAACATAGATAAACAGGTTAGGATTAATGTAATGTTTGCATGTTAGTCAAAAAGCGCACATGAATACGAGTAGAATAAAGTAGAGGCCTATTTTATAGGGCGGGTCCTTTCTTTTGTAGATTGGATTCGTACCCTCATCCCCGAACCCTATTTGGTTCAAGACCTTATGGAGTTGACGATCTCCTGGATCGTTAAGGGGTGTAACCTTCACCTCGTGATTGGTTTATAAGTTCCTAAAACTTGTTGGCGACTCTTTTGCTCTAGCTTTCTTCCCTTTGGAACGCCACCATACTTTAGTGTATGATCACAATGGGGTTCAAGCTTGGGGTTATAGTGCTTGAAATGTTCCCTACAGTTTTTTGGCGACTCAACTGGGGAGGATTTCTATTTTAATTCCTAAAATTTATTTTTCTAAGTATTTCATGTGCGTAATTTTGATTAACATTATTGTCATATGCATAAAAAAGGTCCTCATTGGATAGACCATCCGAAATGAGTAAAAAACATAGGATTTTACACGTAGGAAATTTGAGAAATATCTTTCACAACTAGAATCGAAATAATACTGCGAAATCTGGAAAATTCTAAGAACACAGATACCTGCTGAGGCATGTAGGAACTAGCGTCTAGAAAACAGAGACCGTCTCCTGTAAAGAACTTCTGTCGCCTTGCGACAGTTCTGTCGCCTGGCGACAGAGGTTCTTTTGCGGCGACAGTTCCTATAGTCTGGCGCCAAGTTCTTCCAATACCGAGCCAGAACTCTTCCTTCTTGTTTTGACCATTTCTAGTACTGTTGGCTCGATTCTACTTCCTGATTGAGTTTTTCTCACTTTTCTGAAACCCGTATGTGTTCTACATACGGCCATAACCCTCTAAGGGTTCACGCTCCATCTACCCAAACGAATGCTCCTGGCAACGACGGGTACATCCGAGTTTGTGAATCCACCAAACCGTGGAAGCAAGTCTTTTAACTTGCGGGGTCCCATCCATACGCGCCAACCCTTCAAGGTTAGGCTTCTGCGCGATGCATCCGGACTCATAACCATGGACCCTCTTTGACTTAACCCATATCCTTGAACTTTAGAGAACTAGAGCCATGGTTAGGTTGCAAACTCATTGCATCATATTGTGATTATGTGAACTACTTGTGCTTTCTTGCTTGTGCATACTATATATGTGCTAACTGTTTGTTTGACTTGTGCTTAAGACTAAATAAATTGACTAATGACTAAAAAGGAATTTGTCTAATTAATTAATTAATTAATTTAGGATTAATTAAAGGCTAATAAATTAATCAACTTGACTTAGTACGACTTTAGACATGTCCCTTTAGAGTAAGATTACTGGAAACAGTCCAGGTTAATGTTCCAATAATGGCGCAGAAATCTGGGCTGTGGCGCCTCTGTTTATTATCTGTCGCCTGGCGACAATTCTGTCGTCTGGCGACAATTCTGTCGTCTGGCGACAATTCTGTCGTCTGGCGACAGGCTTTAGACAGTGGCGACAGTCCAGTTTTTTGCTCTAGTCATCACGACGAGTCTAATAAAGTAGTCTACTAATCAGTTTGCCAATTTACTAACAGTTCAAACCATGTCCAAGTCTTTAATTGAGTCTAGGCACTTAAGTCCCATGGTCATACACTAGAGTCAAAGCATGTCACTCACACACACTTATAATGCACACACATAATATGTTTGTCGCACCATGACCATGTCTAGGGAGTCTTGAATGCGTATTTTCCGTCATTTCTTTTAGGGGGGTAAGTCAGATATTAATCCTCCAATCAACCACTTGAATGCGTATTTTCTTTTTTTATTATTTATTTTTAAAACATAAAATCAAAGTCGATTAGAGTCGGGTCATTAAAACGAATATGGTTTAATTTACAGTGGATGGACAAGAAAGGAAGGGCGTCTAATCAAGGACAACACTTTCATTCAAGTAGCACTTTTTGACAAACCAATTGGTAGGAAAAGGAAGGCTAAGAAGATAATGGCAAGTCAAGAAGAACTTAATGAAGTTAGGGGAGAGGTAGCTAACTTGGCTGAGATATTGAAGGGTTTAACCCTTCAAATCAATGACCCTGTGAAACAGCAACAAATGGACCTAATCTAGGAAAGTTTGAGCAAACTATCCAATGACTTTAGGTTACAAGGGATTAACTCACAAGGGGTCTCGGTGGACAAGGACCTTCTTCCGCAGAAGTTCAATGCCAACGACATACCGAAGTTCAAGCCTATGGACAACCCTTATTTTCATTTAAGAGCTTTTGAAACTGTAATGAACATTAAGGGGATAGACAAGAAAGCATTTCATTCTGTATTTTCTTTGTCGTTAGAAACTGTGTGTCAACAATTGTACTTTTCTCTTGGTAAAGAGAAAACCTCTAGTTGGGAGTCCATTGTAAGTGCCTTCATTGATAGGTATAAATGTAATATTCAAGTTGAAAATTATCATAGAGAACTTGAAATTTTAAAGCAAAAAGAAAATGAAGGCTTTACTTCCTTCTTTAACAAATGGCGGAAGACTACCGCAAAAATGGTAGAGGTGCCCAGTGAAAAGGAATCTGTAAGGATGTTCATTAAGAACCTCCAAGAAAAATATTCTAAGCATCTTAGGTACCAAATTAATTTACACACCTTTAAGGTCGTCTATGATATTGGTATCAATATTGAAGGCGACCTAGCCAAACAAAAAGTTGCTAACAATAGCTCCAACAGTGGCTGGAAAGGTAAGAAGAACGACAATCCTTCTTCTTCCAAAACCACCCACTCAAATAATGTTGGCACCTTTAATCTAAATGAAGTCCTAGCCATGAACAACAACCAAGGACAAAAGAAACCATTTAGGAAAAACTATACTCCTATTGGTGTGAGTTATGACACCGCGTTTGACCGCCTACACGCAAAAGGTCTTATAACTCCCATTGGACCATTTAGGGACCCACCTGTTGAAAAGAGAACGGCTAGCTGGAACCCAAATGCACATGATAAGGTAATAATCGCGTCGTTAGACAACTATCCCTAGATCAAATAAATTTATAACACTCAACTAACCTAATACGAGTATATGGCAAGAAGAGGGGTCGAACCACAGGGAACGGATAAACAGTACCAAATGCTATCAACAACTAAGCTAGTCCGGAAAAAAGGAAGGTAAACTAAAGGTCTAAACAAACTAAAACTAGAAATAAAACATTAAGGGAAATGGTCTAGGAATAGCAATCACTCAAGCATAACAAAGGCATAGAATTTGAATTAATTATGAACTAAACATGCTCGAATATCGAAGTAAGGTCCAACCTAGCCACCTTCGGGGGTTCATTGGCTTCTCCTAACATAGCCTCTATGCTTCCACATTAGAACCATATACTAGGAGGTACTATTAAATAACAATCGATAATAATGAACCTTAACTAAGTCAACTTCCGTTTCATGTTAGCAAAGATTCACCTTTAATCAACCAACAATGTGCACTTGCAAGAAGATTAAAGAATATCAAGCATATAAAGACTTTAATCACAAATAAATCAATTCTAAACTCTAGAACATGCTCAAGATCCAACTACACCACAACCATCCCCTTAATGGGGAAATTACTCACTAATCATGATAACAACAAGATTAATCAACAAATAATCAAGAATCAACATGATTAACAAACAATACCAACAACAAAAACAATAATCAAAAGAAAGCAAATAAAATAGAGGAGAGAGAGTTAGAGATTCTCATTGATTGAAAATGAAAGTCTACAAACAAGATAATCAATCTTCTTCTTCAAAATCCAAGCTCAACAATGGTGAAACCGTCACTTTCTCTCTCTAAACTACTCTAATCCTAAGCTAAACCTAGAGAGAGAAGCTCTCCTAAACTAATTAGAAGAATGGAATAATAGCTAAAATGTTCTCCCTCTTAAAAGGAAAAGAAGAGGGGTTTAAATAACAAAATAAAACAAAGAGGGACGGAGGAGGTGGTGCGTGCGCGCAGCATCTCCAGTGCGCGCGCACAGAGGGGTCAGCACGCACGCACATGAGGGTGTGCACGCACGCACCCCTCTAGTGCTGTTGCAAGCACTCCCTCGAGCCAAGGGGGCAAGGCTGCTGGTGCTCTTGAGTGCGCTCTCATGCATCATGCTCGTACGATGGTGATGAACATGGCAGCCCAAATCCTTCACTCTTGCGCTCTCAAGACTATGGCAGGTGATGATCGTGATGCACGAGAGCGCTAGCCATGAGTGGAAGTTTTCTCCTTGCCTTGAACTCTAGCCCACCAAACGACGCGAGGCCGTTTCTTGAGCATCCAAAACACTTGGAGATCCTTCCAAACAAGATTTCGAGCCTCGAACAACACCTACAATAAAACTGGGAAAAGTGAGTAAAGTGGAAAAGACGAAAATACCCCTAAAATGCAAGAAAACACAAAAATGGACTACAAACCTTATTAGCAAGAAAAAAGATAATAAAAGGGAAAAACAAGAGAAAGAAAGCGTAAAAAGGACTCTAAACTACTCCCTAAGAGTGACATAAATGTCACTCATCAGCACACTGTAAGTATCATCAAGGTAGGGGCCATCCTGCGGAAAATTGTTGGAGGCTAAAGGAAGCCATCCAAGATCTAATTGATAGCAACAAACTTCCATTGCCCCCTGCAAGTAAGAAGCCAAGCATCAACACCGCACCACTATCGGATTCTTTGGTCATTTCTGACGAAGAGAGTCAAGTATACCCATCTAGTCTTATAGAACCTATTGAGACTATTGAAGAAGAAGAGATCTTCGAAGATGCCAGTGACTCCTATGAGAAAGAACCTGTGACTAGGCAGGACATACATGCATAACACTACTTATGGCCGAAGCAAATAAGCTGCCGTTTCAGGCCAAGGAGGCTCTAAAAGAACAAAACGAGTTGCTCAAAAATAGACCTCCACCCAAGGAGAAGAAACCCTTCTCCTTACAAGTAATCGACACTCCCAAAAAGAGTAATATGCTATATACTCCAATTGGGACGTCGTATGCCAACATGTTTAAAGTGCTCTCCGAGAATGGTAAAATCCAGCCTCTCGAAACGAGACCATTTGAATCACTCAAAAGGACATATAGGTATTACTGTTCATACCATCAATTAGGGGGACATACAACAGAGAACTGTTTCAAGTTCAATGAATTAATTCAACAACTGATTGATGACAAGAAACTAGTCCAACTCCCACAAGATGCCACAATCAATGGAGTATGGGACAGTGATGAGGAGGATGTCTACCTCAAAGATATCGAAGAGACTCCTCTATCAACAATATACCCAGTAAGTGAAATTTGGGACGAAGAAGATTCACCCATAGATGTCCTCACGAGGTCCGGGAGAATGCAAGCTCCCATTACAACACAACCTATGCCTACTGTTCAACAAGTTCCTATACCAATCATAGAAGACAATGATGTTGTCAAACAACTAAAAAAGACTAAGGTTGAAATGAATGTATGGAAACTCTTAGCCACATCCCGAGAGCATAGAGTTGCAATTATGGATGCCTTGGCTAAGGTAGGCATAGATTCAGACACTACTCCTGAGAGGGTAGCCAATTTCCTCACGAGTGATCTCCCAAGTCCTATTAACTTGATCAATTTTTCAGACAAGGATTTGCCACCAGAAGGTGACAAACACAACAAGGCTCTCAACCTCACGGTGATATGTAAAAGGATGAATGTCCTTATGACCCTTGTAGATAATGGATCGGCAATCAATGTTTGCCCACTTAGAACTGCAAGGATGTTAGGCGTAAGAGATGAGGATTTATCCCCATCAACACAAGGAATAAGAGCCTATGATAACTCACGCCGTCAAGCATTAAGTACAATTACCATGAACATAACGGCGGGAGCAATCGAGCATGTTACCACGTTTCAAGTAGTGGATATTAAGGCATCCTTTAACCTACTATTGGGACGCCCTTGGCTTCATGACCTAAAGGTCGTCCCTTCATCTCTTCATCAACAGGTAAAAGCCATAATTGGAGAAATACCAATTACCATCGATGCTTCACCTATGAGAATTAAAACAGTGGAAAACCCACTAATTAATGTGGAACATGATGAAGACGATGAAGACTTGTGGGGCTTTAACGAAGAGGTCTCCTTGATAGAGGAAGATGAGAGGACCCCTCTTCACTATGACCTCCACTCAAACATGAGAACAAATGCTATCTTAAGAAAGTAAGGACATTTTCCTAGAATGACTCTAGGAAAGAAGAAAGAGATAGCTAAGCACATGGGATTACATGGCTTCCTTAAGTTGGACACTTTCGGACTTGGTTTTAAACCAACTCTCGAAGACCTTAAGTGAGCCCAGGAAAAGTCAAAAGCACGTAGGAATGCTCGCACACAAAAAAAAGAAATACAAATGGATCAATATCCTCTCACCTTGAATGGACAATTCATAAAAGAAGGAGAGGATTATCCATGTTATGAATTTCCTGAACCCTTCATTGTAAATGGCATAAGACAACCAGGGTTCGAAATATTTCTGGACTGTTACTTTCTAGATGAGATCCCAACTCCTAACCATAAGAAGAAATCACCCCCTTGCTTTGACTTTAATTTCATGGGACTTTTCTTTGGGCGAGAAAAGAATGAGCCAAGATATGTGGAGGACAACTTTCACTCATTCAAATAGTCCTACAAAGTGAAAACTTTGATCCATCAAAGTTCATTACTCCAATAGAAGATCAAGAGCGAGGATGGAGCAAAACGGTAAAGGTGACCACTACAAGCGGAAGGAAGATCTCCGTAACCACAGGACAAGGGCCGATGTTTGAAGAATCGTCTGAGTCAGAGTCCGAGTCAGAGTCTTCCTCTATCGAGTCTTCCAAATCTCTAGTTGTAGCACCTCCATCTTCTATTTCTACTCCTAGGATAGTTAGTAGTCAAGTCCCAATGGACATCTCTTTATTTGATGTAATGATTTCTGAATTCAATAATATGTCTTCTTCCCCTTATTCCTCTTGTTTTTCTTTAACCAAAGATGACGAGCATTGCTTAACTAATGATGAAAATGACAAAGAAATTATTAAAGCAATGGAAACACTTGAAAATAAAACGCCAATAATCGAAGATACAGAAACGGTTGACATCTCAAAAGATCCAACCATTAAAAGAGAAGTTAAAATCGGACTTACACTAAGCAAAGATGAAAGAACAGATCTAATTAATCTACTTAAAGAATTTATCGATGTATTCGCTTGGTCATATGAAGATATGCCAGGAATTAATAGAGAAATAGCTCAACACACAATACCATTAATTCCAGGAATGAAACCTGTAAAGCAAAAGTTACGTCAAATGAAACCCGACGTAGCTCTTAAAATAAAAGAAGTTCAAAAACAAATAACTGCAAGTTTTATTAGGGTATTCAAATACCCCGAATGGGTCGCAAATGTGGTCCCAGTTCCGAAAAAAGATGGTAGAGTTCGGATGTGTGTCGACTATCGAGATCTAAACAAGGCAAGTCCAAAGGACGACTTCCCTTTACCACACATCGATATTTTGGTTGATAATACAGCAAATCACGCACTTCTCTCGTTTATGGATGGATACGCAGGGTACAACCAAATTCTCATGGTCGAAGAAGACATGGAGAAAACCACATTCATAACACCTTGGGGTACTTACTGTTACACGGAATGCCATTCAGGTTGAAAAACGCGGGTGCTACTTACCAACGAGCAACAACTGCCCTACTCCATGACATGATGCACAAAGAAGTGGAGGTCTATGTAGATGACATGATCGTAAAATCCAAAGACCGTCCAGGACATCAAGTAGCCTTAAGAAAATTGTTCGAAAGGCTAAGGAAATACAACATGAGGTTAAACCCCTCCAAATGTGCTTTTGGAGTAACCTCAGGAAAACTCTTGGGATATGTCATAAGCTCTAGAGGAATAGAGATAGACCCAACCAAGATTAAAGCAATCATGTCCATGCCACTGCCCAAAACCAAAAAGCAAAATCGAGGATTCATTGGCCAGTTGCAATACATAAGTAGGTTCATATCCAAGTTAACCTCAATATGTGAACCAATATTCAAAAAGCTCAAGAAGAATGTGCCAGTTATATGGGACGATGAGTGTCAAAAAGCCTTTGAGAATATCAAAGCCTATCTTTCAAATCCTCCTGTATTAGCTCCAGCACTCTTGCACAAGAGGTAGAAGACAAAAAAAATGCTATCTACTACCTAAGTAAAAAGATGCTCGAATATGAAACATGCTATACACCTCTTAAGAAGTTGTGCCTCGCATTGGTGTGGGCCACAACCAAGTAAAGACACTACATGCTCGTACACACTGTCTATGTAGTGTCACGAATGGATCCTCTCAAGTATTTATTCGAGAAATCAACACTTAATGGACGTATTTCAAGGTGCATAGTTAACTTAGCCCAGTTTGATATAAGGTTCATGCCTCAAAAGGCAATTAAAGGATCAGTGGTATCGGATTTTCTAGCAGATTTCCCAATAGAAGATTCGACGCCAATAGAAGCTAACGAATTTCCAGACGAGGATTTATTGATGACAGAAGATGATACATGGACCCTATACTTTGATGGAGCCTCAAACCAAAAGGGATGTGGCGTAGAAGTCCTATTGGTATCACCCAAAGAGGAACACGTTCCCATCTCCATAAAGTTAGATTTCGACGTTACCAACAACGCAGCTGAATATGAAGCATGCGTGGTAGGCCTCGAAACAGCTCTAGCCTTAGGTGTAAAGAAACTCCGAATTTTCGGAGATTCCTCTTTAATCATCAATAAAATCTCAAAAAGATGGAAGGTTAGGAGTGAAATCTTAGCTCCTTACCAAACATATCTAGAAACCCTCACTAATCAGCTGGAAAAGGTAGAATACACCTATAGCTACCTAGAGAGGAAAATCAATTCGCCGATGCCTTGGCAAGACTAGCCTCAATGGTTAGAATTCCTACGGAAATTGAGCATGCATTTAACCATAGAAAAAAGGCATAAACCAGCATACATTCAAGCCATAGAAGATGATGAAGTAGTCCAAGAGGAAGAACAAGAAGAAGAAGAACCATGGTACACCGATATACTCAATTATGTCACCAAAGGAGAGTACCCTCCTCATGCTGACAAAAGGGCAAAACGAGCCTTAAAGACTTTTGGCTTCCCAGTTTGTGCTCATAGGGAATGAGTTACACAAAAGGGTACCTAAAGGTCGAGCTTTATTATGTGTAGGTAAAAAGGATGCTCAAAGAGCTATGAGAGTTGTCCATGAAGGAATATGTGGAACACATGTTAATGGCAAGATGCTAGTCCAAATTAAAAGATAATAAGAGAAAAATACTATTGGACTACCATGCATAGGGATTGTCATCAATACGTAAAAAGATGTCCCAAATGCCAAATTTATGCAAATTTGCAACATATTCCTCCATCTCTCCTCTACAAATACACTTCACCATGGCCCTTCTCAACATGGGGAATTGACATAATTGGAAAGATTATACCTCCCGGGACTGGTGGTCATGAATACATTTTAGTCGCAATAGATTACTTCACAAAGTGGGTTGAAGCACAATCATATGCTAAACTCACTGCAAAACATGTAGCACTCTTTATCGAAAGAAACATAATTTGTCGATATGGAGTCCCACATGAAATGATAAGTGACAATGGAACTCACTTTCAAGTCGAATGTGAAGAATTGCTACAAAAGTATGGTATTCAACATCACCATTCTTCCCCTTATAGACCTCAGAGCAGTTGAGGCCGCTAATAAGAATTTAAAGACTATCATCGAGAAAATGACTGAGAATTAGAAAGATTGGCCTGACAAACTCCACTTTGCACTGTGGGGTTATTGCACGTCAATCCGAACATCAACAGGGAATACGCCATTCAACCTAGCATATGGAATGGATGCTGTACAACCTGTGGAATTAGAAATACCTTCTCTAGGCATTGCGTTAGAAAGTAAACTCGATGAAGTTGAATGGACTAGAGCACGGTATGAAGAGTTAATTCTACTTGATGAAAAACGACTAGAGGCTTTACATCATACCCAATGCTATCAAATTCGTATGGCTAGACACTTCAACAAAAAGGTCAAGACTAGAAATATCAAGGTTGGGGACTTGGTATTAAAAGCACTAAGAAAAAATGTTTTGGACCCAAGAGGCAAGTTTAGGCCTAATTGGTCTGGACCATACATTGTCAAGACAATCCTGTCGGGAGGCGCAGCTAAATTAACTGACATGGATGGCAATGAGTTTTCAAATATGACAAATCTTGACCAACTTAAGAAGTACTACCCATAATTATTTGAGTAAAACACTCAAGAGAGCTACGTTTGGCCTGATTCCTTAATAAAGGATACGTAGGCAACCCTTAAAAGGGTGCGGCCACTTTAATTTTTCAAATTTTCACATCCCAAAATTAAAATATTCATGACTGCAAAGATATAAGACTAGCGCCAGAAAAAGCCTCTGCGACAGAAATTTAACCCGAAGCGCTAACTTTCTGCGAGTATTTGGATGAATTTGGTGCATTCTGGAAATTTTTTTGACTTCCGTACTCGAATAAATCTTCCGAAAATAAATATTTTAATTGTTTTCATTGCTTTAAATGTAAAGTTAATTTAAATAAAAAGCTGAAATTGTATTAATTAATAAAAAGTTACATTATTGATGAAATAAAGCTTAAAGAAATTAACTTAAAACAAATTTAAATTGTCTAATAAATCAAAAGAAAAGCAATGCTTTAATCTTCCTTTTCTTTCTTAATTCTTTTCCAGTTTTTATCCGCATCTTCTTCTTCCTCATCCATCACCTTTGCTAGGAGGCACCCATTAGAAGATCTGCATTCTATTTAGGTGTAGATAGTCTCTCCCTCCGCTAAAACTCCATGTTTCTTTTCCACCCAAACTTTCTTTTCTGTAGAGTCAACTTTTCTTTTCCCCTTGTCTTTACTCTTCTTTTTAGGCATAATAGGAGTCTTAAACTCGCTTCTTCCTCCTAGGCGTTCCTTAACAGGAGCTCTCTTGTCTCCCAGACGAGTCTTCACATTGGTCTTCTCAATTTTGACCTGGTCCTTCAGAGGTCTTCCATCAAGCCATTATTTCACACTATTGGATAAAGAGGGTGGAACCTTATGGGTAATCACCTCCCATAAAGGCCTAGCACACCAATACTTATCAAAGCGCTCAACTTCTTGTGAAACAGGGAATTCCTAAGGACGGCGAAGATCTCCCGTAGGGATGGTTTGTGCAAGGCCATATTGTCTCTTAACTCTATAGGGATAATAAAAGGTTAATTTTGTTAAACTCGGAAGACGGCAGAAAGGTTGGTTGTTGCAACCAATCATCTTCTCAATCTTCCACCAAGGGATGACCCAGTTTATGGAAAAGTCACCAGCAGCAAACACCTTGCCCCACTCACGGCGGTCCATCTTTAAAGAAAAGCGTTTCTTTCGCCGAACAAGACAGTTGGGAGCGTACTTGTCAACATCATCAGGTCGACTAATTAATCCTAGTCTCTCCATGAGCCATATCTGTAATAATGCACTTAATTAGTATTACAATACAAAAATAATTCTTTAATTTCTGTAATTAAGGATATTATTTTACGTGTAATAAAATTGGAGAACCTCGAAGGGGTGCTTTTGGATTATTTTTCAATTCATCTAGACTTAGCATAGTCTCTCCAACAGCTAATGGCATTGGATTTCTCCCTGATTCAATTTGTTCTAAGACATATATAATTATTGCTTGGCCCTCGTTATTTTTACCACTAGTAAGGAAATATTGGCTAAGCATGCAAAAGAGAAAGGCTCTTCTTCTATAAACATGAAAAGATTCGGAGCGTGGCCTATCAAAATAAAAACGTGCGAATTCTTTTAAGTCAATTGTATTACCATGCACTATGTTTTTTAGATCTTTACCCCTTAGATCAAAGAAACACTCATAATCTATATAATAATACTCACTTATCCTAGGCATTACCGCAAGATTTAAGGAGGGAAAGCCTAGAATGGCTCCAAATTCTTCCGGTAAAGGGCATTTTCATCATAAAATAATTTAAATCAATGAGAATTAGCATCCCAATATTCTAAGGCGGTATGAATAAAATCTATGTCAAGATCTACCCCCTTTATGTCATAATTACCCCCCATGTGAAAAAAGTCTAGTTCTTTTCTCTCCTTAGCAGTTAAAGAACGACACCACTCATGTGTGTAATCACAAAAGTTTTTCTTAATTAAAAACATGATTAATTGTTTATTTGTTTAATTATTAATCTGTTCGAATTATGCCGAAAACGTTAGATATGGAGGCTATTTATAAGAATTTTCTTGTTAGAATTCAATTTCTGAATGGATTCGGAAAATCAACTCTGTCGCGTTGCGACAAGAGTAAATACGTGGCGCCAGTTTATTTTTAGCAGCGACAGCCACACGCTTCGTAAACCGCGTTTTTCCTAACTCAAATTCGACTTTGATTTTGCCTAATCAAACCCACTTTGTGTCATCTCTATCTTTTTCCATTTTGATTAAATTAAGTTTAATTAATTTTAGGCTTATTTTTAGTCAAAACATTCTACTTCATTTTATTTTTTTTCCTTTTTTGGGGAGAAAGTCGGTACCCTCCATTAATAATAAAAATGACGGAATTTTTTGCGCAAACATCACATTTTTTCACATACTGACACGCACACAAAATAAAATAAAAAATAAAATGCAAGAGATAAAATGAGTTTAATAATAATAATTGCATATATACAAGTGTCTAATACATAAGTCATAGCATAAAATTAGACAAAGTCCTACAAAGTCAAAATAAATAAAGATACAGGTACAACTATGGCGAAGGAGGACGCAAATGATGAGAGATGTTGAAAGTATCGAAGAAAGTTGTACTCCGTGGAGTATGTCCCTCACCATCTCTCGAGCCGCCAGCCGGCAGAAATCGCAACTCAGGGCCAGCCCAACCCGGCTTACCCTGATATCCAATAGTCAATGGCTGAGGCTGCAAGGGCTGCTGCGACGACGAGCCAACCTCGTACGTCCCACCACCCATGAAAGGAGCCCCCGTCATCCCTCCTCGGCTAGTCGGCCCAACCGGAGCATCCTTAGGAGATGACGCTGAATCCTCTATAAGGGCGGCTTCATAACGACCACCCCTCCGAAGTAGTCCGGCGACGCCTCGAGTCGAAATTAGTAGTCTCCCTCCTAGGCTCGAACCTCGACCGAGTGCGTGGAGAAGGAATAGGCTGTCCCTGCAAGAGTAAATCAAATCAGAAAGCAAGTAAAGATAAAACAAAGAAGTAATGCTATAGTCAAAGTAATACCTCCTCAGCATCGTTGCTACGACAAGTAGCACAGTTCCGCAACCTCACGAGCTAGCTGCAAAAGGCGTCTATGCACCTCGCCATAGCCGTCACCACCTCGCGAGAAAATTGTCAAAACAACAAAGTTAGAAGCAATTCATAACCAAATGTGTTGTTTCAATGAATACTACAAGAAGGGGGGGTTGAATTGTAGTATGAGAGTTTAGCCAAACTTTTTGCGGAATTAAAACTAAGTAAGCTAAAGGAATAGAAAGCTAAACCGAAGGAACAAAAGTGCAAGAGAGATTTTTACGTGGAAAACTCCTTGGCCCTAATCAAGGAGAAAAACCACGACTACTTGGGATTTTAGGAAAAGAATCTTCACTAGAATAGGGCAGTAAATCCTATTACAAACTAAAGACTCTTACTTCAAGTTCCTCAACGAACTTGAAGCCCCGAGGAACAAGTCACCCAACTTGTTACTCCTTCTCTTCTCTTTCTCTCTTCTCACTTCTCTCTGCTCTTTCTCTTCTCTTTCTCTTCTTTTTCTCACTTCTCTTTCTCACAATACAGAAGTTCTCTTCTTTTTCTCACTTCTTTTTCTCACAATACAGAAGTTCACTTCATTTTCTCCCATCTTCACCGTTGACTGCTCTTGTTCCTTCAGCACCCTCTGGAGCATCTCCTTCAACTCCTTCACATCCTCGCTGGGAACCTTAGATGGGGAACTAAATGCTGCAAAACCTGAAGTAGATGCATACTTGCCCGAAGTAGGAGAGGTGGTAACTTTCTGCAGTTCCTCCTGTACCCCAGTTATATCAATGCAGATAGGTGCTGGGGCCTCCTTTTTCTTCATCAACCTCAAACTCTTCCTCTTCTTCCTTCCACCTGTCTCAATAACCTCTTCCACCTGCCTTTCCTCTTCCTCCTCTTGTTCCTGCAACTCCTGAACAACATTCCCTATGGCCTCCCCTGCCTGATCTTCTCCCACTTCCCCGTCAACTGGACCACCTACTTCTTTTGGCCTCCTTTCTTCCTGCACAACTTCAAAACACCCATCTACAACTTTCATCTTATGATTTTCAAGGAAAATGGGTTGTCTATATTCGGTGTTTTTGAGGGGCAGGGGTTCTTTGTCAGCAAAGGAAATGCCAAAACTTTCAAACACATAAGTAAGTAGGTTACCATATCCCACCTTCCAGCCTTTAGGAACACAATGAGATAGGTGTTGGATCATGATAGAGGGAAAGTTGATTTAGATCTTTTTGGCTAGGCAGTAGATCAGGACAGAGTCAAGCTTGTTGGCACTATCTCTCTTTTGAGAACGAGGGATTATGTCATTGAACACAAATTTCAGCAGGATTTTGTCAAGAGGGGTTAGGTCATTGTGATTTATATAGGTTTCCTCAGGGTCTCCACCTAAATACTCCACTATTTCATCAATATTAGCATCAGGAATCGGATTCCTTATCACATTATTTTTGAAATAAATATCATACCCAGTGTTAGGCACATCAAACAACTCAGCCAAATACATAGCATCAAACTCAATTGCCTTCCCATACACACAGCAACGAATAGTACCCTTAGAGTACTTAAAACTTTTGCAGAAATCTCTCATAGCATCAACATACAAACTACGATTAAAACACTCACCCAACAAGTTCACCCAATTTTGTGCTTCAAACAAATCCAACAATTCATAAAGCTTAACAGATCTACACCAAGGTAAATTAAGTGCCAAACCTGTCACAAAGTGATCGCTGATTTTCTCCTGTTTCTTCATAGAGGCAGGCTTGTCTCGATAGTTGACACCCATCTCCGAAACGCTTTCCTCCTCTTCTTGCATGTCTTCTAATTATCTTTTTCGGGAAGAGTTGGACTCAGTAGAAGATTCCTTCTTTTGAGGCTCAGGATTTTGAGTTTCGGGGATGATTTCCATGGTGATTTCTGGAATAGGGTTTGTGATTTCTTCGGCTTCAGTTTGGGTTTTTGGTGAGACAGACATTGGTGAGAAATTTTGATCGGAGTGATGAGAGAGAAGGTAATTTTTGAGTGGTGTAAATTTTGGTGAGACTGACATGTTTTTATGGTGGAGGTAACTTGAGGGAGTGAATAAGTGAGGTGTCGTTTGGGAGGTGAGGTGAATTTAGTTGATTTGACACTCCTATTTAATGCTTAGGGAAACGTAAACCGTGTTTCAAGAGAGTAATGGATGTGGGCAACTTTTGAACAAAAGATAATGATGAATTTTGATATATTCATCCGAATTTAGTGTTTAGATAAAAATTTGGAATTTTGAAGATCAGATAAACACAAAAATTTTATCTTTTGAATTCAATTAATGAAATCACTTGCAAATACAACTTGATACACGGAACAATTCAACAAGGCTCATGCAATCAATTTTGGACTTCTAATGTCTATGACTTTCAAATTTACATGCCCATTAGTAAATGTTACTCCTGCTCATAACTTGCCTTAACTATGTAATTAAACATATAACACTTGTGCACAGTATACAATAGTTTGAGCACGTCAGTTTGAGTTTCATACCTGAGGGAACTTGATGCATTTTTCTTAGTATAACTTAATCATCCTAAGTTCCATTCTCATCTTCTCATGCCTTTCTCTATTCAAGGGCTTAGTTAATATATCTGCAATTTGATTGTCAGTTTGGCAGAAATCTAACTTAATTAAACCCTTTTCAACATTATCCTTAAGGAAATGATGCCTTATATGAATATGCTTGACTCTTGAATGATGGACTGGATCTTTAGATATGCAAATTGCACTAGTGTTATCACAATAGATAGTAATGCAATTAAATTTAATACCAAAGTGACGCAACTGTTTTTTGATCCAAAGGACTTGAGAGCAACAAGCAGCTGCTGCTACATACTCAGCCTCTGCAGTAGATAATGCAACAGTATTTTGTTTCTTGGAACCCCAAGAAACTAGACAAGAGCCAAGGAACTAAACCATACCTGAGGTGCTTTTCCTGTTGACTAAGTCACCAGCATAGTTAGCATCAGTAAATCCTCTAAGCATAAAGTCATCACTTCTAGGATAAAACAGAAACAGGTTATCTATTCCTTTGAGGTATCTCAAAATTCTCTTAACAACCGTTAGATGAGATTCCTTAGGGTTAGACTGAAATCTAGCACACAATCCAACACTAAAAGAGATATCAGGCCTACTGGCTGTTAGATATAGCAATGAACCAATCATACCTCTATAAGTCGTTTGATCCACACTTGTTCCTTGTGGATCATCATCAAGTCTCGTTGCTGTTCCCAAAGGTGTGTGATTTGCCTTGGCATTCTCCATGTTGTACTTCTTTAGAAGTTCCTTGATGTACTTCTGCTAGTGAATCATTATTCCTTCTGCTGTTTCCTTTATTTGGAGTCCAAGGAAGAAATTTAATTCACCCATCATGCTCATCTCAAATTCACCACCCATTAGCTCAGCAAAGTACTTGCACAAACCATTGTTAGTAGCACCAAATATAATATCATCAACATATATCTGTACTACCAACAAATCAGTTCCTCTAGATTTAAGAAAAAGAGTTTTATCAACCTTTCCCCTTTTGAAATCATTTTTCAGGAGGAACTTTGAGAGCCTTTCATACCAGGCTCTTGGTGCTTGCTTAAGCCCATAAAGAGCTTTATCAAGCTTGAAGACATGATTTGGAAATTTAGGGTTTTCGAAACCTGGAGGTTGTTCTACAAACACCTCCTCATTTAAGAAACCATTTAGAAAAGCACATTTCACATCCATTTGATAGAGTTTAAAACCCATAAAAGAAGCAAAGGCTACTAGGATTCTAATAGCTTCTAATCTAGCTACTGGAGCAAAGGTTTCATCGAAATCAATACCTTCCTGTTGGTTATAGCCTTTCACAACCAACCTTTCCTTGTTCCTTACAATGGTACCATGCTCATCCAACTTGTTCCTCAACACCCACTTGAGCCCAATGATCTTCTTTTCCTTAGGCTTTGGCTCAAGGTGCCAGACTTTGTTCCTTTCGAACTCATTTAGTTCCTCTTGCATGGCTACTATCAAGTCAGCATCTCCCAAGGCTTCTTGATGATTTCGAGGCTCTAGGATGGACAGAAATGCTTGGAACACATAGAAGTTCCTCATTTGCGATCTGGTTTGAGTTCCTTTCCCAATGTCACTGATTATGAGATCAGTAGGATGGGAACCTTGATACCTGAACGGCTTGGGATGAAATTCCCTTGCTAGAACTCCAATTTGAGGAGCTTCTTGTCCTGTTCCTTATGCTTCTTCCTCTTCAGTTTGTTCCTCATTCACCTGTTCATCTTGGTGAGGAACATCTTCATTCTCTTGAGGTTCTTCTTCTACTACAGGATGCTTTTCTTTGGCTTGCTTTTGATCTTCTTCTTCATCTTTGTCTCTGATCAAACCTATTTCAAAATCATTATCTTCATCCTGTTCCTGTACACTTACAAACTGGTTAACTTCATCAAATATTATGTGAATGCTTTCCTCAACACACATTGAGTTCTTATTGTAAACTCTATAAGCTTTGCTATCAGAGGCATATCCAAAAAATATAGCCTCTTCACTTCTTTTATCAAATTTTCCTAGGTTTTTTTTACCATTATTGTGTACAAAGCACTTACAACCAAAGGCCCTAAGATGGGATATGTTTGGTTTCCTTCCCCTGAAAAGTTCATAGGGAGTCTTGTTGATGATGCTTCTGATTGTTACTCTGTTAAGAATGTAAAATGTTGTATTCACGGCTTCAACCCAGAAGTTCCTTGGCAATCCACTTGCAATCAACATGGTTCTAGCCATTTCCTCAAGGGTTCGATTCTTCCTTTCCACAACCCCATTCTGTTGGGGAGTTCTTGGAGCTGAGAAGTTATGGTTCATGCCATTTTCCCTGCAAAACTCATCGAATCTTGAGTTCTCAAATTTAGTTCCGTGATCTGTTCTGAGATGGACTAGTGAGTGACCACTGATTTTCTGTATTTTCTTGGCAAAATCAACAAACTCGTCAAAAGTTTCATCTTTACTTGCAAGAAAAATAACCCAATTGAATCTAGAATAATCATCAACAATAACCAAAACATATTTCTTGCCACTCCTGCTTTGAATTCTCATGGGACCACACAAGTCCATATGGATTAGTTCCAAAGGCTTTGTAGTGCTCACCATTTTCTTCAATTTAAAAGATGAACGAACATGCTTGCCTTTCACACATGCATCACAAACTTTATTCTGTAGGAACTTGATAATAGGAAGTCCCACAACCAAGTTCCTTGACCTCAGTTTGTCCAGTAATGAAAAGCTAGCATGTCCAAAACGTTTATGCCATAGGAGAGAATCATCTTCAACGACACTCAGACATGTAAGGTTGTTCCTTGGGATTAAGTTGAGGTCTACAGTATATGTATTCCCTCTTCTTGTTCCTTTTAGAACAACCTTTCCTGATTTGTTGTTGATGATGTTGCAAGAATCAAAAGTAAAACTTACAGAGTTTCCCTTATCACAAAATTGTGATATACTGAGCAGATTGTGCATTAAGCCCTCGACCAGGAACACATTATTAATGGAATGAGATTTTGATCTTCCAATTTTTCCTTTTCCAATGATCTCTCCCTTCTTATTATCACCAAAGGTTACTGTTCCTCCAGGGTAGTCTTCTAGTGAGAGGAATTTTGATTTATCACCTGTCATATGCTTTGAACACCCGCTATCGAGATACCACGAGTTGTTCCCCCTCATTAGAACCTGCAAGAAAACTAAGCATTAGAATCAGGAACCCAGGTTTCCTTGGGTTCCTTTGACGTGGATGCAATATCAGTTTTCTTGACCCACACTTGTTTCACATTCCTTTTATTAGCTTCTTCTCTATTCCAACATTGACCATAAAGATGTCTAGTCTTACCACAAAAAGTACACATTTTCATGCTAGGAAGCTCAACATATTTCTTTTGTTTACCTTTTCTCTTGGTCATATAACCAAGTCCTTCTGTTCTTTTTCCTTGAGCTTCAGCAATCCATTTGGGTATAACTTTTGGGTCAATACTCCTATCCTTTCTAGCATTAAGTTCATTTTCAAGTTGATCCTTTTGATTCCTTAAAATCGAAAGTTCATTTTTCAGATTTTCAAAATCAACATTGAATTTAAGCAACTGATCACTCGAAGAACTGCTAGAACTGATATCAGAATTCATGAGCTTATACTGAGTTAATTCAACATTCAGAAGAATACTTTCATTCTTGATTCTATCAGCTATCTCTTTTATGTGTTTATACTTAATATTCAGCTCTTGCAATTTGCTTTGGGACTTGGCATAAGCTATTTCCAACCAAGTGCCATGTTCCTTGCAAACTTTAAGAGCCTTCTCACACTTATTTAGTTTCACACAAGTTTCTCTAAATAATTCTTCTTCTTCTAGACACAAATCTATTAAGACATCTTTAGAGAGAGTTTTAAGCTGTTTAGGATCAAGAAATACCTCTTTGTGGAGTTCCTCAAGGTAGGCCTTTTCATCATCTGATTTGGCCATCAGACACAAATTGGCTGTCTCCTCTTCTGGTTGGTCATCCTCATCTTCTTCACTGTCAGAATCACCCCAAGCTGCTATCATAGCTTTCCTCATGTCCGACTTTTGAAAGTTTGCTTTGCTGAATTTTTCCTTTCCTTGCTCCTTTCCCTTTCCTTTTCCTTTATCATTTTCCCAGAGGGGACAATCCCTGATAAAGTGATCTGGGGATCCACACTTGTGGCAGCTGTAGTCAGGTTTGGCATTGGAGTTCTTTTTCCCGAAGTTCCTTGAGGTGCGGCCTTTCTTGAATATCCTTTTGAACCTTCGAACGATCATGGCAGCTTCATCCTCGTCCACTTCTGAGTCTTCCTCCTCCTCTGCTTTCAGAGCCAACCCCTTGTTCCTCATGGTTTCAGTGTTGACTCCAAGGTGCAGCTCATGGGTCATGAGAGAGCCAGCAAGTTGCTCGATGTTGAACTTGGTGAAGTTCTTAGTTTCCTGTAGGGCTGTCACCTTAGCTCTCCATCTCTCGTCCTGTGGAAGACTTCTAAGAACCTTCCTAACCTGCTCATCTGTAGGAATCTGTCTACCAAGAGAAACCAGCTCATTTATTATGTTAGTAAAACGAGTTAGCATCTCCTGGATGGTTTCCTTAGGATGCATCTCAAATCTTTCATACTTAGACATAAGTAGATCGATTTTTGAGCGTTTAACCTCATTAGTTCCTTCGTGAGTAATCTGCAGCAAATCCCAGATTTCCTTAGCGTTCTTGCACCCCATAACACGATTGTGTTCATGAGGTCCAAGCCCGCAATGGAGCAATTTCATAGCCATAGCATTGATTTCCATCTTGTCAAAATCCTATTTCTCATATTCAGACATAGGCTTAGGGATTACCTCATTCTGAGCGTTTGTTTTGGTGACTTCGAAATCACCAACTTCAATGAACCTCCAAACTTGGTAGTTCTCCGCCTTGACAAAGGTCTCCATTCGGTTCTTCCAGTAGGTATAGAACTTCCCGTTGAACATAGGAGGTCTCTGAGTTGAGTATCCTTCCTCGAGCTTTTCGTGAGTATTCATTTTCTCCAAGACCTTTCTTCTTTAGGGTTTCCTGATTCTCTTAGAAGTTAGGCTCTGATACCAATTTTTGTTTCAATGAATACTACAAGAAGGGGGGGTTGAATTGTAGTATGAGAGTTTAGCCAAACTTTTTGCGGAATTAAAACTAAGTAAGCTAAAGGAACAGAAAGCTAAACTGAAGGAACAAAAGTGCAAGAGAGATTTTTACGTTGAAAACTCCTTGGCCCTAATCAAGGAGAAAAACCACGACCACTTGGGATTTTAGGAAAAGAATCTTCACTAGAATAGGGCAGTAAATCCTATTACAAACTAAAGAATCTTACTTCAAGTTCCTCAACGAACTTGAAGCCCCGAGGAACAAGTCACCCAACTTGTTACTCCTTCTCTTCTCTTTCTCTCTTCTCACTTCTCTCTGCTCTTTCTCTTCTCTTTCTCACTTCTCTTTCTCACAATACAGAAGTTCACTCAAACTTCCCCATCCCCCAAATTACAACTCAAAAGAAAGAAATTAAACTGTAGTATAAGAACATTAAGAACACTCAAATAGACTTGTATGGAATTGGACTCTTAACTCGATTAAAAGATGAAAACTTATGTGAGCAAGGGTGAGTTTTTACAACAAAAATCAAGAGCTATTTATAGATCATAAAACGCCTTGGAAAAACTTCATTGTGCTGCAAATCCATTACGCCACTACTCATACCCACTAAGAAGATCATGTCCCTAAAATTAAGGGACCATGAACTCCTCATTGTGCAAGACCATGACTGTTTAAGGTCATGGGAGAGTAGAGCGCAAGTTTTGGAAAACGTGAAGATTTTATTTTGTCAAAATCATTTTCCGAAAATCAGAAGAAAATAAAATCTTTTTAATTTAAGAAAAAGATAAAATTTAAATTGCAACAACTTTCCTAAAAACAAGCATGCACAATATTTTATCCTAAGACCAATTCCATACTGATTTTTCGAGTGTAACTAACTTCCTTATACTTACATAAATCCTAAAATATATAAAATATTTAGTCTTTATGTTTCTCTGATGAAGCTTCTACTTCGAGGCTTCTGTTCCTTGGAAGGAACTTCTTTTCTCTGGTGATGCTTCTTTTCTGAAGCTTCTGTTCCCTTAGGGAACCTTCTCTTCTCAAGTCTTCATTTCTGAAGCGCCAGTTCCTGTGAGGGAACTCTTCTTTTTTGATAACTTTTTTTCTGGCCTTCCTGTTCCTCATGGTATCTTTGCTCGACACTCAATTCTCCTAGTCTTTGCACTGATCACACACTTAAACAATCAAGCCTTTATTAGTATGTAAGTAAGTAAGGTTGTGTCATCATCAAAATCATTAAGTCCAACAAAATGCGAAAGCAAAAAATGTACTAACATGCTTGAGTCTGGTGACGGGGAATGGAGTGCTCCACGAACCGCTCCTCCTCCGGAGCTGGCGGAATCAGCTCCTCGATCGGCCCGTACATGCCCTGGTAGCGTATGGACATCCTCGGGGGAATGAACTTCCTAGGACCGGCCTGATGAAAACAAAGGTTAGAAATCATTTGGGGGCTACCTAGTGGAAAGCAAATAAGGACAAAGTAAAAAGCATACCGCTGCCTCCTCAGAAAGAACAGGAGCCAACGCTAGCAACGGAAGCAGGTCATCCTCATAGCTCTGCTCGAGGAGACTGTAGGATCTCCAAGGAGTACCTCGATAAGAGCCGCTCGCTCAGTCCCACTGTAAGGCATCATGGAACATATGCCGAGGTGAAGGAGCAGGAACGACAAAAACATCTGAGGAGTGTTGAATGGCTACCCTCTCTCCTAGGTAGACCACTGCGTCGTATGTCCCTAGAAAATATCGACGCTCAGCAGTATACTGTGCAGCAAGCACAAGTAAAGTGAAATTGGCCCACGGTCGATAGACTGGACCAGGCTCCTACAGAATAATCATGTAAGGTAAAAACTAACACAAAAGAATGATGATTAAAAAAGTAGTGTTAACAAGAGCCTACCGAGAGGATCATCTCTCGAAGACAAAGCACCTCAGGCGGACTTCGGCGGCCTCCCCAACTAGCAGCAACAGGGAGCACACGAGGCAAAGGTCTTCCAGGCGCAAGTGAGGGAAATACTCGTAGAACCAGATCTACATGAAAGGCAAAGGTCAGTTAAAGCTTACACTAAATCTAGAGCTAAATCTCAAAAGAGGAAAGAGGTGTACCTCTACGACCCTCTAGAAACTGGAAAGTGCAACCTCTCCAGACAAGGCCCTGTGACGGCAAGAACGTCACAGGCCTAGTAATAAGTCCGCGTAGGCCAGGATGGCCCAGTCATATGTCCCGACCAAGTGGAGGTCGCGAACAGCGGACAGGTAGTAAAGAAGTACTCTACTACCTCTATCAGGGGAAAACGTCCCTGACAACAGGATAAACACAAAGATGCGCTCCCGCTGCTCACGATTGGTTGCATCATCCTCGAAAGCCGCAACCAGTGTGCCGTGGCAAATATATCGGGAGCTCATCTGTCCCGATTGATCCTCAGCTTGGGCCCGAATAGCAATCGGACCCAACAACTCCAAAACGACTGGTGAGTAGACCGTAATATCGCTGTCGAATGGCAGAGGAGCAGACTAAAACTCTAGCCCCGTGATGAGACTAAAGTCAGTTGGTGTGACTGTCATCTCACCCCAGGGAAAGTGAAAAGTGTTGGTGGTGTCCCAAAAGAACTCCACCAAAGCTCAGATGACGAGGTTACCCCCGTCGTATCAAAGCATGGCCCGGGTGGCCAGAAGAAGAGGAGTCAACCCACATGACTCCCAAAGCTGCCGTAAACCCTCATCTCTACTGATGAAGGTGTCATAGAGCGTGCCGATGGTGGAATTACCCGAGCTGTGGCTACGGGTCCTCCCACTCGCAAGACCGCGTCGGACTCGGTCCGACGAATGGTGCACGAGTGCGTAGAACAGAGTGCGCTCGTCCCAATCTGGAAGAAGTCTAAGTCTGGACGTAGACGGAACATCCTCGCCCTCGCTGGCAGGCTCGTCCTCCCGGCGCGATTCTCTCGATCGAGAGCCGGAACCACGTCGTCTAGCCATGCTAAATTATGTAAAGGAAATTAAATTTAGGGCTCTATGGTATCTAAGGTTCGCTTAGCCGCATGATACTATGTTTGTAAAAAACAGAGTACGTAGTACTAAAACAGAGCAGAAATTCAACTAAGCATAATTAGCATTTTAAAATAAACAAATAATTTCTTAAAATAATATAGTAAATATTGTGACAAATTGTACAAGAAAACACGGCGAAAACACAAAGAACGAGTCACATTGTTCTTTACGACCTTAAGAGGTCCAACAATGGTGAATTGCTCATTTCTTCACTAAATTGAGTCAAACAAGTCTCAAAATATTCCCAAGGCAATATACAACCATAATCAAGTGAATTCAAGGCATAAAATTCAACGAACAAAGCAAATTAAGCAAGGAATGTTTCAAATTTTTCAAAAATTCGTGAACAAGAACGCAAAATTCAGCAAAAAGCGGTGTAAGTTTAAGCAAAACTTACATAGATCGGGATAATAGATGAGAAAAGCTTCGATTTGCAACAAGTTTGAACGAATTTGGCCAAGAAACAAGCAAGAACGAGTGATTTGAATTTTTCGTAAAAACGCACAAGTAGAGCAGCAGCGAAATGTAGAAGAAAAGAACGGGTATTTAAAAAACCCAATTCTGTCGCCAGGCGACAGCGTCATCGCGAGGCGACAGACGCAAATCCTGGCAACATCTGTTTCTGGCTGGCGCTGGAGCGACAACAACATGTTGGGCCCCATATTATGGTTATATGGACCTAGCTAGTGTAGCAGTTTGGGTTCCTTGGTACGCTAGTTAGCCCCTTTAAGCAAATTGACATGATTTAGTAATCGGCTTGATAGAAATTACATTAAGTGATCGACCTGATGAAAGATCGTCTCACTTAGCTTAAAACGCCTAAATATTGGCTCATAGCAAGAAATCGAAATAATGGTTCATAAGTAATGAAAGCACCGACATAAGGGTTCAAAAAACAGTAGAAGCACCGACGTATTGGTACAAGAGTAATATTAAAGATCAATACGTAGAGTGATCTTTGACGATGTCCCAAAGTAGAGAGGAAATTGTCTAGTGGCGAGATACTGCCGTGGCAAGATAATGTCACAAATTTTGAAGATGACAAGATATGGTCACCTTCGACGGTCCCTCAAGATAAAGAAGAGATTGTCTATAGTGGCGACGTGCTGCCACAACCTTGAAGATGACGATGTAAGGTATTTTCGACGATGTTCCTGAGATATTGTGGAGGATTGTCACCAAGAAGTGTTGAAGATGACGACTCAATGTTACCTTCAAAGATGGCGTTCTCTAGCTTGTAGAAGGTCGTCAAACAAAATGCAATTAAATCGGTTACTCCAGAGGCGTGTGCTCGACGGTGCAAGATACGCGTTTCTTAACTCTCTTTATCTGTTTAACTAACATTGTTTTACAGGTATTGGCGTTATAAGAATAATTTAGGATCGCCAAACGTTCTGAATCATCCTCCGTCCCTATCGATACTTTGACTTTTGTTTTCGAAACCTAAGTTTCTCCAAACTCAGTCAAAGTGGAGGCTTCTGTAGACACCCATTTGTGTCTCCCCAAAACCAAACCCAGTCATAAATGCCTTTCACGTCGAACCATAATCGAATGAGGTGAAAGTGTGGAAAAGCCAAGTGTTGCGGTTTAGTTTTATCAAAAATTCTTTTCTCTATGTTTTCGGAAACAACCTTATTTTATTAAAAATAGCCAATCCAGTTTAGTTCGGTCCATGATAAGGGTCCAATAATAGTGTAATTGGATGAGGTTTGAAAAGACCTTTCCAACGATATATTATAAGCCCAATTCCGATGAATATTGAGGAAGTTATGGCCAAAATACTAAACTGGGCCTGGTTCATTATTTACATACGGCCCAATGAGCTAGAGGAGGGCCCAAAGTTAACTATTATTCCTAAAATTATTAGGATTAATTATAACGTTCTAGAAGTTTCTAGAAGGTTCTTTTAAATTCTAAAATTATTAGATTTAATAATTATTTTAAGATGGATTTTTATTTGGAATAAAATATTATTATTTTATTATTATAATATTATTTTTAATTAAACGTTTTATCTTCTGTACGGAATCCGTAGATCAAATTTGATTAAAGATCGGATTCCGCGTGGAAAGCGTGTGCAAGCCAGGCTGTCGCCAAATGACAAGTCTGTCGCCTGGCGACAGACCCTGTCGCCTAGTGACAGAGTGAATTCCTGGGGACAACGTGTAGTTTTATTCCTTATCAAATTCTGTCAATTTCTGGACTATTTTTCTTATAAATAGGGTCCTCGACCTCTGTTTTTAATCATCAACTCTCATCAAGAATTACTTGATTTCTCTCTCTCTCTTTCTAAACTAGCTTTTTACAAACACAATACCGCATTCACTAGATCTTGAAACTCCTAGCTAAGTTCGAAGTTGCCTTCGCCCTAAACGTGCAAGGTTTATAATTTTCTGAGGGTTTGGTCCCAAATCAGTCTAAACTTTTTAAACTCTTTTTTAATTCTAATTTAATTTTATTATTTTCATTGAAGTTTACTAACGCGTGTATTTTGTTATTAGATTTAGGTACGAGGCTTCAAAGTAAGTAGAGTAGCTTACTCCCTATTTCTTTCACGGTGTAGAAAGCATGTTTATTATTGTTTAATATTTCTAGTATCATGTTAGGATGTTTTTAATGCTTTCTAGTATCATGTTTAGGGTGCCTCTTATTATTTCTAACTAGTGTGTACCCCGGGCGATGCCTCGGATTGCTAGTTTGTATTCTTCTTTAATTTAATGATTATGTTCGACTATTTATATAGTTAGTGTCATAGTGTGTGTAATGGTTCGAGCGTTGTCTCGGGTGTCATTTTTAAATTTTACATCATATGTATTTATATTCTAATCTTATGAAAAATAAATGAATTTTGTTACCTCTAATGTACTTAATAGTCATATTATGTGAAATATGAAACATTAATAAAAGTTGGTTGAGATGGTACATGTATCACTTGTATGTATCAAAGGTTATGGGTTCAAATCTTATTCAACGCATATTTTATTTTGCTTACGTGACACATATACTTTGGATGATGACGTGGCATTGTGACATGACATACATATTGTGAAAAGTGCCTCGTGACACCGTTCCTTTAAAAGGAACGCCTTTTAGTATATAGTATAGATATCATGATAGCATGTTAGTACCATGTTAGGTTTAAAGCTTTGATTTTTATTGTTTAGTGACATGCTAGGATTTGTTATTAATCTTGTTAGTATCATGCCTAGGATCTTGCTATTATTATTAAGCTTTATTATGCCTTATCATGATTTTGATTATTATTGTTATTATGATTATTATGATTATGATTATGTTATTATGATGATGCTTATGATTATGTTGCTTGATATATATTGTTCTTATTGCTTGATCACGCCTTTTATGCATGTTTAAAGGGAATTTGTACTTGAAATCACGCTTAATAAGATAATTAATGATTTGGTCTAGGCTAATGTGATTTTAATTCAAGTGATCGCCAATAATATATTTGTTTGTGCATTAATATTCAACCAACTTAGATAAACAGGTTAGGATTAAGGTAATGTTTGCATGTTAGTCAAAAAGCGCACATGAATACGAGTAGAATAAAGTAGAGGCCTATTTTATAGGGCGGGTCCTTTCTTTTGTAGATTGGATTTGTACCCTCATCCCCGAACCCTATTTGGTTCACGACCTGATGTGTGTCATAAATGGCACACATTTGATGAGCATTTAGGTCCTTTTATCCTCTTTTCATAGCTTTCTTGCTTAATAAATGTTCAATTTTATGCTTTCTCTCTCTATTCTACCTTTCTTCTCTTATTTTACGGCTTTTGAGCATTTCTATGGTTTTCTAGTATTTTCTCTTTTATTGCTTTTATTTTCATTATTTTAGTTGTTTTCTCTTTATTTTAGATTTTATAGATTTAGTTTTATTTTATTTTAGTTTATTTGATTTTATTTTCATTTCATTTTCTTTACTTTATTTTATTTTCATTTTATTATATTTTCTTTCTTTTATTATTTTCATTTTCATTTTATTTCTTTTACTTTTATTTGTTGGTTTTAGTTTTATTTTACTTTCTTTTATTTCTCAGTTTTATGTGTGTTTTGTAAGTGTTTGTTCCAAGTCCAAATTGGTGCTAGCTACTGCATACTTGGGTCTTCGTCACCATCATGGTGATGATGGTGATGGTGTTGACAGCAGGCAGGAACTCCTCCCTTATCTCCCCTGTTCCCGCACTATTCCCGCAAACCATTACCTCACGCAACTCCCTCGAAGCAACTCCAAGCAGCTCCAGCAATCTATGGCAGCAATCAGTCACCAACCACCTCCAATTCGCACCTTTCTTCCCTCAATGAACCGTCACCGCAACCCCCTATTTCAGCCACCAAATTCCACCAATTCACGCCACCAATCGATCCCCCAAATCACCACAGTTCCCTCATCAACCAACAACCACCATTTCCACCTTCTACCTCACGCATCAAAAACAATTGCAGCAACATCAAGTAAGCCTCCATTTACGCCACCTACTACCACCAAGTGCGCCGCCCTTGAAAAAACTCCCAGCCACAGCAAACACCTTCCTCTCCTCCGCAACCGCCGCTGCTCCTCCTTCATTCATACCTCAGCAGGTGCGGGCGCACATTCAACGAATGCGGCCGCACCCAGCTGGGTATTGTTTAGGCCGTTGATTGGAGTCGATTAACGGCTGTGATGGTGTGTGATTTGATGATGATGAATGATGATGAGTTGCGTGCTGATGATGATGAGAACCGTGAGAATCATGGGATTAATTCCCATTTGATGAAGCAGCACGAAGTTGTTGACCCCCTTTTCTTCTTTTGATTTCATTTATTTTATTTTCTTTTTAATTTTAGTTTTCTTTTTCCTTTCTATTTCTTTTATTATTTTACTCTATTTTCTTTTCTTTTCTTTTCTTTTGTTTCCTTTTCTTTTCCTTTTATTTATTTTCTTTTCCCTTTTATTTCTCTTATCCTTGTATTTATAAATACCCATTTTTGGGTAGAGAGAGAATGAGAATTAGAATTAGAGAATTAGATTTATTAGATCATTTTTCCTAGCTTAGTTGAGAGCTTCTCTCTCAAGTTTTTAGGGTTAATTTTAGGAGTAGATTTTAGAGAGAGAAAGTGAGGAATTTCAATGGTGATTGAGAGATTGAAGATTCAAATGTGACAATTGTATTGGAGATCTACTCTATTATCAAAGAGCATTTCTAAACTCTATCTCAATTTTTGCTTTGTTTAATATTCATTGTTTGGATTGTTGATTTTGATTAGAATTTGATGATTTGATGATTGATATTGGATATTCATGTTTGTTTGGTTTTATATTCATATTTGATCTTTGATTAGTGGATTTGTGATTCTTAGATTGTTGATTGTTGATTTCCTTAGTTGTTAGTTGAATTGATAATGTTAGAGTAGTTGTTTGGTTAGGGGTTTGGTGAAGCTTATGACGTAATGAATTGATGTAAATTGGGGATAATTGATGGAGTTGATGATGTTATTAAACTTGGTTGATTGATCATGTGCATTTGTGTGATTAATTAGAGAGTAGCTAACTTTGATTATTGCACTAGATTGCATTGTAAGTTCACATTGATACGGACCATTGATTTTTGGCTTGCATTTACACGATTGAGGTGTCTTGTGATGTTTCCTAGCTAGTGTTTGACGTAGTTGGCGCTAGTTAGACCTCTAGGAGAATAACTTGATATGCTCTTTTGGTTGCATGCTTGATCTTCCCTCACATTGCTTGACTTAGTCAACTTTCCATTCCAATTTGCTATGTTCATTGCTATTATTTGCGGATCCTAATCCCTAGCTCTTTATATTTGTTTGGTTTCCTCGTTTTAGTAGTTGTTAGAGTCATCTTTTACCCCTTGACTTCGACCTAGCATAGGCACATAATTGGAAGCACTTAGACATTACCGTTCCTTTGGGTTCGACCCTTGACTTACCTCTATACTTGTATTTAGGTTAGTTGAGTGTTTATAAATTTTGTTTGGCTTAGGGAGAATTAGTCCAACGACCTAGTTTTCCCCACGTCAAAATGGCGTCGTTGCCGGGGAACGGTGTCTATGTTTGAGTGTTTTTGATTGCTTGAGTCTAGGTCTTTGTTTATACTTTTCTTTTATTTGGTTTTTGTTTGCTTTATATAAAAATGGCATGTCTAACTTTTTCTCAACATGATGATGAGCCTTTTTGTGAATATTTCAATAGACTTAAGGAATTTTTGACTATAATTGTTGTAGTCTTTGGGAAGCTTGTGAGATTTGTTATCATGGTTTGAATGAGAAAAATAGAGTTATAGTTGAAGGAATGCATAATGGTGATTTTAGAGCATTTTCTATTGAAGATGCTTGGAAATTTTATGTTTGGTTTGCTTGGGAAGTCTATAATAAGGGTACACCCGTGCTTCCATTTTTGATGTGCAATGTGTTAATTCTTTCAATGCTAGCATGATTTACCATGATGTGTCACATGACCCCATAGTTGAACCTAGAACAAATGCTTCCAATTCTATTTCCTCATTTGTTCATGATAATGTGTTGCATGTTCAAGCTAACAAATCTCATACATTTGAAAATGCCCCCAACCCCCTATTTGATGAAAATGCTCATGTTTGTAATGATGATGATCCTACCTTTGGTTGTACTTCTTCTTCTCTTGTTGAGCCTCAATCTCCTACCCCTTTTGAATCTCTTATTGCTACCTTGGAAACTCAAATTAGGCATGTTGAGCTTCGTGATGATCTTGGGCCTAAAAAAGAGTCGACTCTTAATTGTTTAAGAAGTCAATTGGTGATGATGAAAAAGAGTGTGGAGCGTCTTGAGGAGGGAAGAAGGAGAAATGAAGAGCTAGAAAGCCAATTGTCATCTTTGATGCTTATGTGTGAAAGTTACAAATCCACTGTGTGTTGAGGGTGATGATGGTAATTTCGAGCAACCAAGAATATGTGAGGATCCTATTGTTGAGCATAGGAGTGAAGGAGAGAGAGTCGAGAGTGATCATGAGTTTGATAAAATTTTAAGTCTAGACATATCTTCCTTTGTTGATTGTGATGAGTCTCAAGTGTGTGAATGTGACTCTTCTATTCATGAGTATTTGGACTCGTTTGAGGTTATGTCAAATGTGTTTGTTGAGTGCATAAGGAATATCCATAGCCTTTTAAGCAAGTTCATTGATGATGCTTCATGGGAGAGAGATGACTTTGAAATTAATTTGCCTCCATTCATGCATGGTTTTGAGACTCTAGGCTTAAAGGAAGTTGAGGGAGCTATTGTTCATGAAGGTAGTGGAGGAGATTATGTGGTTCCTCCTGGGAGTTGGATGTTTGAGGGAGATGGTGATCATGAGTGTTCTTCTTTTGAGGATTCTATGATTGATTTTCATGCCCTCATTGGCGATGTGAGACTTTGTGTTGAGGGAGTAGCTAACCCTTTGCCTATTTTTCATACCCTTTTCTCTCAAAAGTTTAACCACATCCCCTATTGCCCTATTTTTCTCCCTTCCTTTGTTGGTAAGCCTATTGGGGACCTTTTTGTCTATGAAGATTTGAATGTGGCTCATTTGTCTCCAATTTGGGAAAAAGGTGATGTTGCCACCCAAAAACATTTTGAGGAGAGTTTGCCTTCTTTTTCCTTCTTCTTTTTCTTTTTCTTCTTATTTTGTTGAGTTTTCTTTTGATTCTTCTTCCTTCCTTGGCATCTCTCTCCTCATAGGTGTGCACTATGCTTGTTGCATGCCTTATTTTTGTCATGTGCGCACTTACTTTCTTATGAAATGTGTAGTAGTGCATTTGACAAGCTCTTGCGATCGTTGCAATATTATTTTACTAGAGCGGTCAAGCTTGGACCTTAAGCAAGCCTTTCTCGGGAAGTAACCCGTGTTTTAGATTAGATTTTCCTTTTCTTTTTAGAATAGATTTTCTCTCATGGAAATTTTTGTGTGCCTTTTGCTAGGTACATGACTTGATATACTTTGGTGCTTCGATTTGGATCAAGAATCAAGGAAGGTTGGCTCCTATTTTTGCTAGCATATGGAGACAAGGTTCAATTCTTGAGAAATTAGCTTTGAAAGGTTTAATTTGGTCATTTGCGGGTATTTACACCCACCTCAAATCCGGTAATATCTTTCCTTGCTCTTTCTCTATTGGTTGGAGACTTGTTGGACATATGTTGGTTTGTTGGATTAATCTCCTTGTTTTCCCCTCCCATGGATTATATGATTTATGTTTGAGTGTATTGTCTCATTCAAGCTTGGGGGAGGGTATTCTATCATGTTTGGTGGAATGTTGATTCTTATGTGCTATGCACCTTTGTATATGCTTTTCCATGTTTCTTATATTTTGAAAATCTCCAAAAAGATTTTTGTTTCTTCAAGGCAAATTTGCAATGTGTTTTGTTTTGTTCTTGCTTTGGACATAATAACATTTAGACTTGTATAGTTGAATGCTTTTCTTCTTAAATGGTAATGGTGTGCACGGTTTGAGAGTACGCTTGGTTGATTCTAGGATAAAGCATGCTAAGGTAGTTGGTTTGAACTAGTGGGAACATGAAACCGGATTCTACTTGTTTGTGGCATGTTTGGTAGTTGCTTCCTATAGTCGATTTGACACCAATAGTGAGTTTTTGCTACAACCATGTGAGTTCTATGTTTCTCAAGCCTTCTACCTTACTTGTATGAGCGGCATGGATCCTTGACTTCTTGCAAACCTAATCTTGAAACTTGACTCATATATCTTGAATCCGAGACCGAACCATTTAGGAAGGACAAAGGCACCTTTTTCGGGGTGGTATTTTTCATTTTTAGGATAGTTTTATTCATTTTTGTTATTTTTGGGTTTACATTTGCCTTCTTGCAACCATTTGAGCCTATACCTTTCTTTTCTAAGCCACGTACTTAGATTCTTGAGCCTTTTGTTTCTTTTTGTTCCATTTTTGGGTTTTGTGAAGCAAATGGTCATCTTTTGGAGTTGTGGTGTGTAAGTTTGGTTTTGGTTCTTATGAAAGCAAAATTGTGTTATGATTTCTTTGTGAATAATGGCAAATGAGTATGAGTAAAAGCCGTCCTACATTATAGAAGGCATGGACAAATAAGTGCAAAAGTTGAAAAAGCCGTCTAAAGTTAAAAGAGGCGAGGACAAAGCACTATTAAAAAAAAAAAAAAAAAAGTGAAAAATGAAAAAAAGCAAAAATATTTTGATGCGAGTTTTCTCCCTTTTTGAGCATTGAGGACAATGCTCCATTTAAGCTTGGGGGGAAGCGTTCTCCCGCTTTTTGTGTATATGTTTGTGGTTTATAGCTTTGAATAAGCTTGGGGGTGTGAGTATTTTTGTTTGGATTGGTGTTTACTTGATTGTGTTTCCAAAGAAAGGCGCCCTCTTTGCTTCACTTTTAGGAAAACCACCAAATTTCAAAATTTTAGCCTACCTTCACCCTTATTGCCTTACGTTACAACCTTGGGGAAAGACCTTTTGACCTAAATGGTTGAGTCATTCTTCGGTGGAGAGGAATGTGAGTTTTAGGAATAGGGAGAGGGGATGCAAAAGTCAAGATGTCGAGTAGCCTAAAATTCTCTTTTTTCGGTTCCTTCGTGGAATCATTGGGATGCTCATTTGAGGTCGATTTGAAGCTATTAGGAAGAACGCGGTAAGATCATTTGGGATGAAAGTGGATTGTGAAAGCTAGTTCGTATGCTTAGCATATTTATGTTTCAATCAACCTTGGGTATCTTGGAACGTCCACTCTCTTACTTGTTTAGAAAGATTTGCATCCACTTGTGCTTGAACATTTGCAAAAGTCCTTTCATGAACATTTGTTTGCTTTTCTTGTATTTTGTTTTCTTTTTCATGCTTTGCCTTGTTTGTATTATTATGAGAGTCATGGGTCAAACTCTTAAGATACCCTTACGAGACCTCACTCGTCTTCATAGGCGACTTTGGGGTTTAAAGGGCTTGTTGTAGCTAAAAGCAACCGTGATTCCTACAATAGTGAGTTAGTGTATATTCTCATCTCGTCTTTTCTTTTGTTCGTTTGAATAAGCTTGTCATTTTCACTCCCTTGGTTTTGTTTTGCTCGAGGACGAGTGTAGGTGTCGTTCGAAGTGCGCCTACGTAAAAGCATGTTGTGAATATGCTTGGCACTCATAGGAAGTGGGAATTGACATATACGATTAGGGACACGATTAGGGACAAGGAAAGTAGGGAGCCGCCAACAAGTTTTTAAGGAACTTGTAAACCGTTCACGGATCATTATAAGGCAACCACGAAAAGGGACAACAAAGGCAACAACGATTGACCCGTGAAGGTTACACCCCATTCATAATCCATGAGGTTACTAACTCCATATGGTTCGGAACCACGAAAGGAGGATCGGGGATGATGGTACGAAGTGAGTCATGGAGTCACATTCGCCCGTATTGGCCTCTACTCGATTCTTATAGTGAAAAGTATTTCCTGCGATCTCAAAGGCATGCAAATAAAATATTCAATTTGCTCCAAACTATTATTAGGCTAAATTGGTTGAATATTAATGCAACATATAATTCTAGAATATTGGTGATCACTTGATTAAACAACAAGATTAAAAAGGAACCTAAATCGGTCGTCCAAATTATCTTATTAAGTGTGATATTCAATTACATATTCCCTTTAAACATGCAATATGGTGATCATAATAATAATATAACAAACATTAATATTGGAAGCAATTCAACAATAATATCGTTAATCAAATCAAATAATAATAAACCCTAATCATGATAATAGCAACAAAAAATAATAACCAGAGTAATTAAGTGATTAATTACTCACTTTCCACGTTTCCTTGAATTGCTACATCATGAATAAACTGTTAGTAACTTCAATAAAATTAAATCAAATGGAAATTAAATTAAATAAAAGGTAGAGTTGATTTGGTCCAAACCCTCAATTAATTCTACCTTTCACGCCTTGGTTTAAGTATAGAACTTTGGGTATCGTATGGACTCCTTGGAGTGCTTAAGGGATATAAAATGAGAGAATAGGGTGGCTAGAGTTTAGGCTAGAGCAAGAGAATGATTTTTGGTGTAGAGAGAGAGAATAATTTTTTGTGTAGAAGAGAGGAAGAGAGAATGATTTGGTGATCAAGCTTGTTGATGATTGAAAAAGGGGAGATATGACATCTATTTATAGGGAAAAAAGAGGGGTTGAATCAAGAAAAGATAAGAATTCGAATCGGATAAAACTCTTGCGATAGACAGCAGTTTTTGCGGTTTTTGTTTTTATCATATCTTTTGATCTAGAAATCGGAATAATATGAATAAGATATCGTTGGAAAGTTCTTGAAGTCTACTTTCTAACCCAATTAAAATCAGATTAAAATATTTTTTAGAATTAAAGATATGGCCGAAATAGTGAGACGGTGTCAGTTTTTGATAGAGTTTCGTATTTTGCTCATATCTTTTTCGTTATAGCTCGGAATTAATATTATGATATATCATTGGAAAGATAATTTCAAAAGCTATCCAACCATATACGAATTAGATAAAAAATATGAAGCACGAAAATAATATCTGACAATCTTTGAACGTCTTTCAATTTGAATAGAATTAGGACTTTCATAAAGAAAAGTTTTATTCAATTTCAAATGCTTTAATCTTATCTTTTCAAAAAGGATAATGAAGATCTTTTAGAAGCTTATAGAAGCTTCCAATTAATCCTAATTGGATTAGGAATGATATTAAATCCTTTGGACCCTCCACATGATCATTGGGTCGTAGGTAAGGTGGGCTTAGGTTCGATTTAGACTCAGTTTAGTATTTTGGCCATAACTTATTTGTTATAACTCGGATTTGGGCTTATAATATACCGTTGGAAAGCTATTTTCAAGTCCTATCCAAATATTTAATCATTGGACCCAGATTATGGACCAAAATAAACTGCTCAAAACGTTTTTATAAAAAGTACACGAAATGAATGATTTTAATGGACACAAAATGAATTATTTTGGGTTTAAAGGCACGAAAAAGAGGAAAATAAGTTATGATTTGGGAAAATGGGATATGAATTGGATTGGTTTATGAAATGTATTGAATGGAACATGGATTTAAGCACTCTAAAGATTACATACTCAACCCGACCAATAATGGCGGTAAAAGGTTGTTCATCATTGGGTTTGGTTTTGGGGAGACATTTTTAGGTGTCTACAACGAGCAAAAGGTAAGCTTGGGGGTATTTGATGTGTGTCACAAATGGCACAGATTTGATGAGCATTTAGGTCCTTTTATCCTCTTTTCATACCTTTCTTGCTTAATAAATGTTCAGTTTTATGCTTTCTCTCTCTATTCTACCTTTCTTCTCTTATTTTACGGCTTTTGAGCATTTCTATGGTTTTCTAGTATTTTCTCTTTTATTTCTTTTATTTTCGTTATTTTAGTTGTTTTCTCTTTATTTTAGATTTTATAGATTTAGTTTTATTTTATTTTAGTTTATTTGATTTTATTTTCATTTCATTTTCTTTACTTTATTTTATTTTCATTTTATTATATTTTCTTTCTTTTATTATTTTCATTTCATTTTATTTCTTTTACTTTTATTTGTTGGTTTTAGTTTTATTTTACTTTATTTTATTTCTCGATTTTATGTGTGTTTTGTAGGTGTTTGTTCCAAGTCCAAATTGGTGCTAGCTACTGCATACTTGGGTCTTTGTCACCATCATGGTGATGATGGTGATGGTGTTGACAACAAGCAGGAACTCCTCCCTTATCTCCCCTGTTCCCGCACTATTCCCGCACACCATTACCTCATGCAACTCCCTCAAAGCAACTCCAAGCAGCTACAGCAATCTATGGCAGCAATCAGTCACCAACCACCTCCAATTCGCACCTTTCTTCCCTCAATCAACCGTCACGCATCAACAACAATTGCAGCAACATCAAGTCAGCATCCATTTGCGCCACCTGCTACCACCAAGTGCGCCGCCCTTGAAGCAACTCCCAGCCGCAGCAAACACCTTCCTCTCCTCCGCAACTGCCGCTGCTCCTCCTTCATTCATACTTCAGCAGGTGCGGGCACCCAGCTGGGTATTGTTTAGGCCGTTGATTGGAGTTGATTAACGGCTGTAATGGTGTGTTATTTGATGATGATGAATGATGATGAGTTGCGTGCTGATGATGATGATGACCGTGAGAATCATGGGATTAATTCCCATTTGATGAAGCAGCACGAAGTTGTTGATCCCCTTTTCTTCTCTTGATTTCTTTTATTTTATTTTCTTTTTAATTTTAGTTTACTTTTTCCTTTCTATTTCTTTTATTATTTTACTTTATTTTCTTTTCTTTTCTTTCCTTTTATTTATTTTCTTTTCCCTTTTATTTCTCTTATCCTTGTATTTATAAATACCCATTTTTGGGTAGAGAGAGAATGAGAATTAGAATTAGAGAATTAGATTTATTAGATCATTTTTCCTAGCTTAGTTGAGAGCTTCTCTCTCAAGTTTTTAGGGTTAATTTTAGGAGTAGATTTTAGAGAGAGAAAGTGAGGAATTTCAATGGTGATTGAGAGATTGAAGATTCAAATGTGACAATTGTATTGGAGATCTACTCTATTATCAAAGAGCATTTCTAAACTCTATCTCAATTTTTGCTTTGTTTAATATTCATTGTTTGGATTGTTGATTTTGATTAGAATTTGATGATTTGATGATTGATATTGGATATTCATGTTTGTTTGGTTTTATATTCATATTTGATCTTTGATTAGTGGATTTGTGATTCTTAGATTGTTGATTGTTGATTTCCTTTGTTGTTAGTTGAATTGATAATGTTAGAGTAGTTGTTTGGTTAGGGGTTTGGTGAAGCTTATGACGTAATGAATTGATGTAAATTGGGGATAATTGATGGAGTTGATGATGTTATTAAACTTGGTTGATTGATCATGTGCATTTGTGTGATTAATTAGAGAGTAGCTAACTTTGATTATTGCACTAGATTGCATTGTAAGTTCACATTGATACGGACCATTGATTTTTGGCTTGCATTTACACGATTGAGGTGTCTTGTGATGTTTCCTAGCTAGTGTTTGACGTAGTTGGCGCTAGTTAGACCTCTAGGAGAATAGCTTGATATGCTCTTTTGGTTGCATGCTTGATCTTCCCTCACATTGCTTGACTTAGTCAACTTTCCATTCCAATTTGCTATGTTCATTGCTATTATTTGCGGATCCTAATCCCTAGCTCTTTATATTTGTTTGGTTTCCTCGTTTTAGTAGTTGTTAGAGTCATCTTTTACCCCTTGACTTCGACCTAGCATAGGCACATAATTGGAAGCACTTAGACATTACCGTTCCTTTGGGTTCGACCCTTGACTTACCTCTATACTTGTATTTAGGTTAGTTGAGTGTTTATAAATTTTGTTTGGCTTAGGGAGAATTAGTCCAACGACCTAGTTTTCCCCACGTCAAGACCTTATGGAGTTGACGATCTCCTGGATCGTTAAGGGGTGTAACCTTCACCTCGTGATTGGTTTACAAGTTCCTAAAACTTGTTGGCGACTCTTTTGCTCTAGTTTTCTTCCCTTTGGAACTAAACCATACTTTAGTGTATGATCACAGTGGGGTTCAAGCTTAGGGTTATAGTGCTTGAAATATTCCCTACATTAAGATTAATGAGTCAGGCTTCTATTGTCCCACTATGTTTAAGGATGCTAACACTTTTGTGCAGGCTTGTGACTCTTGCCAGAGGACTAGCAACATTTTGCGGAGGCATGAGATGCCCCAAACTAGGATTCTTGAAGTTGAAATATTTGATGTTTGGGGTATTGATTATATGGGGCCGTTCCCATCTTCTAATGGGAATTGCTACATAATTATAGTCGTCGATTATGTGTCCAAGTGGGTCGAGGCCATAGCTTCACCAACAAACGATTCCAAGGTAGTCATCAAGCTCTTTAAGAAGATCATATTTCCGAGGTTTGGTGTTTCACGGGCTATTATTAGTGATGGAGGTACTCACTTCCCTGAAAGACAATTGGATAACCTCTTTAAGAAGTATGGTGTGTATCATAGAACCGGGCTTAGTTACCACCCTCAAACTAGTGGTCAAGTTGAGGTCTCTAATAGGGAAATCAAGGCGATTCTAGAGAAGGTAGTAGCCAAGTCAAGGAAAGATTGGAGTATGAAGCTTGATAACACACTTTGGGCATACCGTACGGCATTTAAGACACCGATTGGTACTTCACCTTATAGATTAGTTTATGGTAAGGCATGTCATCTTCCCGTGGAGTTGGAGTACAAAGCTTTTTGGGCGATCAAGGAGCTTAATATGGATTCCAAGGTCGCGGGTAAGAAGAGACTTCTCCAACTTAATGAGTTGGATGAGTTTAGATTGTCGGCATATGATAATGCGCGGATCTACAAGGAGAAGACCAAGAAGTGGCATGACAAGAGGATCTTACCAAGAGAGTTTGCACCGGGTGATAAGGTTCTTCTCTTTAATTCTAGATTAAAGATTTTCCCAGGAAAGTTGAAGTCTAGGTGGTCCGGTCCCTTCACTGTCACAAAGGTGAACAAATTTGGTTTGGTAGAGTTGGTTAATGACAAAGGTGAAGAGTTTAAGGTCAACGGCCAACGATTGAAAGTATATCATGAGGGCGCTACCATTAAAGATGTGGAGGAAACTCTCCTAACTCCACTTTAAACATGAGCTTCAAGGTGGTAAGAAGGTCGTGCGGGACCTAAATAAACCAGCGCTTTGTGGGAGGCAACCCGTATTTCTTGCTTTCTAGGCTAGTTTTCAATTTTCCTTAATTTTATTTTTATTTTAGAGAGGCGAGGAGAGTGAAATTTTACTATTTATAAGTGTTGTTGTACAGGTATGGATTTGATGGGTAAAAAGACTTAGAAAAATTTGAAGAGGAAAAGAAATTGAAGAAAAAGAAGTGAATCCGAGCTGGGCACGGGCCCGATCGGGCGAAGCTCGCCTGATCGGGCGCGCAAGCAAGGCAAATATTCAGCTCTAAATTCGCCTGATCAAGCGAAGGTGCCCGATCGGGCACGCAAAGGGGGTTGATTTCGGAGCTTATTTCGCCCGATCGGCGCATTTTTGTGGAAAATCGAGTGAAGGAAAAGACATGTCGGGCGAGTAAATGGAGAAAATTTGCTTCGTGTTCGCGCCCGATTGGGCGGAGCTCGCTTGATCGGGCGCGCAACAGGATTCCTGGAAATCACATACTTCGCCCGATCAGGCGCGCCATTATGGCCGTCCCCCTTTTTTTTTTTTTTTTTGGTAAATAAAGAATTTTATTACCAAAGAGAAAGGTTACAACTTACAGCAAGCTAAGTTATAACCAACAACAAACTCCACAAGACCCAAAAGAGCCAAACAAACACCCAAGATCCAAGAAACTATCAAGCCACCTTCTAGGAAGGGTGCAAGACAGAACCAAGGACCAACCTGGACTCAGACCTTCAGCCACCTTCTAGGAAGGGTTCTGAAGAAAAGGACCAGACAAAACAAAAAGGACAACAACAAATCCAACAGACAGACCTAAGCTTACAAAAACAGAATCAAAGATACAGAAATTTCCTGTCAGAATCAGAACATCTAACTGCAACCCTGTAGACAATCTCTCTGAAGACCAAATCAGCAGGCTGACAGCTACCATTGAACATTAAATTGTTCCTCTGAAGCCAGATACTGTGCACAGTTTCAGCAAAGAACATCAAATAGAGCCTACACTTTCTGCTAGTTTTCCTGCAAAATCTTGCAGCCCATTGCTGTTCAAGCTCAAAGCATTGAGCAGTCTTCTGAATTTTCAGCAAATCAAGAATTTTTTGCCAAATCTCACTAGAATAGGAACAAGAGAAAAATAAGTGGGTAACACATTCATCATAGCTCTGGCAAAGGAAACACAAAGGATCACAACTAATATGCCAGTGGATAAGCCTATCCTTAGTCACCATTCTATTCTTCAAAGTCAGCCAAGTTATAAAAATACTCTTAGGAGAAGCTTGATTATTGTAGACAAGTCTCTTCCAACTCACTTTATCAGCCTGAGGTCTTAATTTAGAGTATACTTTTGAGATACTCATTTTGCCATTGTGAGTAACTGCAGACCAACCACCAAAGCTATCAATAACTTCCCTGCACCCTAAAATTTTCTTTAAAATCCAAGTGCACTTATTAGGAATAGGAGCAGCCTAAAGATTCCTGTTGCTGAAATAGTATGTATGAACCCATTTAACCCACAAATTATCAGATTTATGAGCTAAATCCCACAGAATCTTACAGACAACATCCTTGTTCCAATCACTCAACAAAGTGATATTCCAACCACCACAAACTTTAGGAAGGGTCATATGATTCCAAGAAACAGGAGCTTTCTTAGAAAAAGCATTTTTCCCAGTCCAAAGAAACACCCTAAATCTTGACTCAATTTCTCTAAGCACCTTTTTGGGAAGAATGAAGATTTGAGCCCAATAAGCTTGAATACCAAAAAGGACACTTCTAATAAGTTGCAACCTTCCTGCATAAGAGAGATGTCTAGCAGACCAGTTATCAATCCTAGCAGTAACTTTCTCAATCAAGGGTCTACACTGAGCAATAGTCAACTTTCTAGAAGACAGAGGAACACCAAGATACTTGAAAGGAAGATTACCTCTGCTCATCCCAAGAATAGCTTGTAAGTTATCTTTTTCAGCCTCAAGCAAGCCACCAAAATAAACCTCACTTTTGCTAAGATTAGCAGACAAACCAGAGGCCTTAGAAAACTTCTGAAAAGCAGATAAGAGAAGTTGGATAGAACCAGCATCAGCTCTAGCAAAGAGCAATAAATCATCAGCAAACATCATATGAGTAATACCCAGCTTCTCACATCTAGGGTGAAAGTTGAAATTAGGATCATGAGTCATCTCTTTCAAGCACCTAGACAGATATTCCATGCAGAGAGCAAATAGAAAAGGAGACATAGGATCACCTTGTCTCAACCCTTTTTGAGCTGGAAAAGGCTTAGAAGGAAAGCCATTCACCATTACAGAATAAGAGACAGAAGAAACACAGGCCATGATCCAACCAACCACCTTTTGAGGAAAGCCAGTTTCCTCAAGGACAGTCTTAAGGAAGCTCCATTCAACAGAATCATAGGCTTTCCTCAAATCAATCTTGAGCATACATCTAGGGGTGATAAATTTGTGAGTGTAACCCTTGATAAGCTCAGTAGCCAAGAGGATATTATCCCCAATATGCTTCCCAGGGATAAAGCCAGATTGAGAATCACTAACAACAGATCCCACAATCTGAGCAATTCTATGAGTGAGCACTTTAGAGATTATCCTGTATACCATAGTACAACAAGCAATGGGTCTGTATTCTTTAACATAAGAAGGATGGGAAACTTTAGGAACTAAAGTTACTGTAGTACAACTCCATTGCTTAACAATAACACCAGTATGAAAGAACTGAGTAACAGCAGCATAGATGTCATGCTTAATAATATGCCAAGCCTTCTTGAAAAAGACAGCATTAAAGCCATCAATACCAGGGGCCTTGTCATTACCAATATTAGCCAAAGCAGCATCAATTTCAGAATAAGTAATCTCAGCAGACAAAATATCCATAGCAACTTTGTCCAGCTATTTACCAGCTCTCATAGTTTGAATATCAACAGCAGGCAAAAAGGGGGCTCTGGTACCCAGCAGAACCTTATAGAAGCTAACAATCTCATTTTCCACTTGAATAGGATCTTTCAGCAGAACATCAGAATCAGTGAAAATAGAATCAATTCTATTCCTATTTTGCCTTTGCTTCATAACAGAAAAGAAATAGTGAGAGTTAGAGTCTCCTAGTCTGATCCAATCTACTCTAGCTTTCTGTTTGTATATGTTCTCTTGAATATTCATCCAATGCTTAACTTGGTCAATAGCAGAAGCTTCTTGTAAATGCAAACTAACATTGGCAATATCAACAGCAAGCTTCTCCTGGATTTGAGTTAACATAGAATTAGCTTGATCCACTCTATCATCAACATTTGCAAAGTATTTGGTGTTTAGGGTCTTAAGACCTTGCTTGACAGCTTTCAAATTCTGCCAAATATCAACCATAGCATTGCTCTTAGACACCCTAGACCAACCAGCTTCAATAACAGAACAAAAATCTCTGTGATCAGCAAGGCAATTTAAGAATCTGAAAGGCCTTCCCTTCCCTGGGGAGTGAGAACCAACCTCCACCAAAATTGGACAATGATCAGACAGCAAGGGAGGGAGATAAATAGCTTCAGCAGAACTGTAAATAGACATCCAGGCTTGGTTAACTAGACCTCTATCAATTCTAGTAGCAACCCTATTATCACCATGCCCTTTATTATTCCAAGAATAAAAAGAGCCTTTACTTTTAATCTCACACAAATCCATTGTTTCAATACACTCTTTAAAGTGCTTCACCTCATAATTAGTAATAGGAACACCATTAAACCTATCACCATCATGAAGAACAGAGTTAAAATCACCAATAATAAGCCAAGGAGCAGTATTCACTGAAATGCTGTTAATACCAGACCAAAGAGGGACCCTATCATGAATAGAGTGAAGACCATACACAAAAGTAACAACAAACTGATGCTGCAAGTCTTTAAAACAAATAGCAGTATGAATAAACTGCTCATGAGAAGAGAGAACAGTTACATTCACCTTGTCCTGTAACCAACCAATCCAGATTCTACCTTTATGAGAAAGATCAAAATTGCAAGACCAAGACCAAGCTTTGCCAAACTTCTTCTGTAGCTTGACACTATTCTTCAGTTTCACCTTAGTTTCAAGAATACCAATAACATCAACAGATTGCTCAAAGAGTAACTTCTTAACAGAAGCTACTTTATTAGGGTCATTAAGACCCCTAATATTCCAAGAAACAACAATCATCCTCCCAGAGGGGGATTACCATCACCCCCGATAGGATCAGTATGGGTATCTTCAAATAGAGAAGAATAAGCATTAGAACTAGGTACCTCTGGTACAGGATAAGAAACACTATGGCTTCTATGCTTTCTTCCAACTACTCTCCAATCATAATCAGAATTAGCTTTGTGAGTAGTAGGAGCAGGAGTAACAATAGCAGCACCATGGACTGTCTCATTCACACTAGCATTAGAGACAGGAACAGCAGCAGCAGCAGTAGGAGCAGGATTAGACTGCCTAGGAACCCAAACCTTAGTTTGCTCCTTAGCAACAGGCTGTTTCTTCTGAACCCGAGTCTTAGACTTAGCAGGAGCACTACAGTCATGACCCACTTTATTACATTTCTTGCAAAAAGGAGGAGACCATTCAAAGATAAGCTTCTGTTCAATGAGGTTGCCATCTGGATTCTCAACCCATACACTCTGAGGCAAGGCCTTAGTAATATCAACTTCAATAAGCAATCTAGCAAAAGTAACCCTTAATTGCTTAGAAGTACAGTCATCAGCATACAGAGGCACCCCAATAATACTTCCAATTCTGCTCAAGGTATCAACCCCCCAGCAGTTGAGAGGAAGATTAGGAAGTCTCACCCATAAAGGAACAGTTCTGAGCACCTCAGAATGAAAATCAAACTTATCACTCCAAGGTTTAACAATAGCTGCCTTACCATAAAACATATGTGGTCCAGCATTCATAAAATTATGCATATCATCACAGTTTTGCATCTTAATCAAGAAATAACCATCATCATGCCAGAATATATCAGGCTTAGTAATAGAGGTCCAATTTTCAGAAATATATCTATGAACAGCAGCAATTGTAGGGTAGTAACCAATAACATAGAAAACAACAGAGTTTTTCCATTTAAGATTACCTGCTTGCAGTTCAGCACTCTGCAGCTGAGCAACAGATTTTCCATCCTTAAGAACAGGGGCAACAAATGACAGAGAAGCTCCTTTAGCAGTAAGTTTGGAGTTGGACCAAGGGTTAGCTTTTTGAGGTACATCAGTACGCACAGGATAATCACCAACACTATCAGACACACCCAGATCAACAGGAACAGAACCAGCTCCAGTATTCAATGGAACAGTAACTCGAGGATCCCTAGCAACTGGCTGAGTTAGATCTGGAGCAATATCTCCAAAACTGAGACTAGCACCAGCAATAGGAACATTAGAATTGCTGCAAACACCATTTAATTGAGTTGGATTTCCCTGAATAGCTCCAGCATCCAATGGAACAGTAACCCGAGAAACCCTAGGTACTATTTCATTGGATTTCTGCAGAAAACTGGGCAGAACAGCTTGATGATTCAATTCGAGGGCTTTAAGTTCAGCCCTAGTAATCTTACCAGCAGCAGAAGAAGGATTCACCAGATGAGAAGGAGGTGTAACCAGTTCATCCATATCAGACTCCTCAGGAATCGAGGAAATATTTGCAGGAAAACCATCCGCATTAATCTGATTCAAACCAGAATTCAATGAAGTCAATGATGCTAAGTTTGAGGGTTGAGGAGTTGGAGTTGCTTGCTTCTTCTTCTTAGCCATATCAATCAAACCGAGTGAAAAAACCAGCTAAGAAAATCGCCATGGGAGAGAGAAAAGTCAAGAAAAGTCAACCCTCACTTGCCAATGAATGTGTTCGAATAAAATTCAACTTATAAAATAAAAGTCAAATGCATTTATGGTCGTCCCCCTTTATCTTTCTTTCCCTTCTTTCTTTTTTTACTTTCTTCTTCTTTCATCTTCTTCATTACTACTTTCTCTCTCTAAAACCTCTATTTTCACACCTTCCAACCCCACTTAACTTCAAGATCTCCTCCAATTCTTCCATCAAAACTCAAAAATTTTTACATATTCTTAATCCTCTCATCTTTCTCTACAATCTACACTAAATTTCCACCACTTTCTCTCAATTTTTCTCAAAACCCTAAGAGAGAGAAAGCTTCAATTCCTACCATTTTCCTATCAAAATGGCTTTCAAGAGATCTAGAACAAGTAGGGGTGAAGGCTCAAGGCAACAAGTGCCCGTAATTGACCCAGAGTTACAAGTTCCGGGATGGGAGAGGGTGGTCATCACCACCCAAGAACAAAGGCAAAGAATGATCAATCTCACCTCGAGACAGGTAATTCCTACACGCTTTGTTCATCACCCTACCCTCACTAGATTAGGAAAGGATAAACCGGTTGAAAAATTGTTTAAAGGAATTGGCATGAGTGGTTTGTTTAAGATGCATTATGATACTTATGATTATTTAACTTTAGAATTTATTTCTAGTTTTAATGTTATAAAATCAAATACTTTGATTTCTCATGTTCAATTTAGATTGCTTAATTATGATGTTAGATTGTCTTTGAAAGATTTTGGCTAATTGTTTGAGTTAAAATCGAATAGACCAATTGAACCTCCCCAAGACAACATTGCCGTTGTCTACCAATCCCTTACGGGGGATGCAAACTTGAACCTCCAACATGCTAAGGGCACTTGGATACAACATCCCGTGCCAAAGTTTTGGCAACGATTTGTTGGCCTTACCATCTTTGGGAGGCATGAACCCGCAAATGTGAGGAGGGATGAACTAGAATTGTTAGGGTCATACATGATTCCTAGGAGCGATAAGCTTAACATAGTCCAAAGGATGACCCAACACTTCCAAAGGGTGGCTAATGCGGCCAAGTCGGGTAGGTCTAGGGTCCCCATTTATTTTGGTGGTCTAGTAACCCATATAGCGGTCAAACACCTTAACTTTGTCCCTAACAACGAAGGGAAGGTAGCCGGCCCGACACTTATGGACCTACCTTATTTAGGTGGCATAAACTGGATAATTGTCATAAGGGGTAAGACTTGGTGGGTGATCCAAAGGGAATCGAGTAGAAGGGATAATGCTTTTACCTTGCCTAACCCGGTCTTGACCAAGTTTGAGAAGGGCCTTCCTTCTTATACCTTTGATTTAGGCACCCAAGGTGAGGCCCAAGCATCTCACCAAGCACCACCCTCACCAGAACCCCAATTTCACCAACCACCACCCCAACCCTACACATATGACATTCCCGCTTCCTCAACCAACTACAACATCGACCCTAATGCCCCTTATGACTTTTCGGCTTTTAGGAGCCAATTGGATAGGATTGAGTGGGGGCAAGGGAGAGTGGAGGGTATGGTTAGGAACTTAGACTCTAGGGTAGGATCTCTAGATACTAGGGTTGGGCATGTGTAGAGGAACCTTGGGAGGGGTTTATACCCTATGTATGATGATTATGCACGTCGGGGGGCTATTCCCCCTGAATCACTTGTTCCCGATTGGTTCCAATATCCTCAAGGAGGATACACGGACCCAAGTGCCTACGGTACCTATGTGGACTATTCATCGGTCCATGGATATGGGACCGATGATCCATTTGGTGGGCTTGGGGTGAATGTGGATCCTAACTACTTTGTAGGTGGTTTGGGTTATGGAGGTGGTGGTTCGAGCCATGGAGGGGCCGGTTCTAGGCATGGTGGCGGCTATTCGAGGATGGATGAGGATGAGGAGTAGGTTACACTCCCATGTCAATGAGGGCATTGCTTGATTTGGCTTGGGGGGGGGGTAATCTTTCACTTGGTAATTATCTCCCTTTTCTCTTTTTATTTGCTTTTTAGTATAGTTTTTATTTGCTTTCTAGTTTAGTTTTATTGCTTTCCCTTATGAGAAAATACAAAAAAATTAATAAATAAAAAAAATAAAAAAAATACGTTCCAATGAATTGTAAATCATGCTTCCCTGTGCCCCATACTTGAGAAAAACTTGTTTTGATTCTCGGTATTTGATGATGAATATTGTGGATTTGTTGGTCATGATTTGAAGTTTAATTGCTTGGATTCCTAAACAGGCGTCAATTTTGTCCAACTACTTGTGAATATACTGCTTGACTAGTTGATTTGGTTAGGAATGTGTGATTAGTTCCTGGTATGTCAATGAATTTGAGTATTGGTTTGCAACTATGAGTAGTGTTTCATGACTCAATATTATGCACATGTGGAGGGCGAAGGCATTTGTTGGTGTGGGCGCGCCACCTTGAGGTGCGCCCGCACCCGAGCTTTGCGCGCGCCCACGCTTCTCTGGGTTTCTTCGAAATTCTCTCGGCTTCGTGCATTCTCTATGGTCGCATGATTTATGATGATGATGAACACTAGGAGTGGAAGTAGCTAATGTTGTTGATTAGTTGGTACACCACTTCTTAATGGTAGCACAAAATGAGAGCGGAAGAGCCAAGACTTGGAATTTTCACTTCCTTGCATCTTGAGCTTTTCCAAATGCCATGAGCTTGCTCCAAAAGCTTCCTCCACCTTAGTAGATCACCAATATCAAGACCCAAACCTCGTACAATACCTACAACCACGGAAATAGAGCAAATAAAGGAGAAAAGGTTAGAAAACCAACGAAATGCACAAAAGCTACAAAATAAGAGAGGAAAGGTAAGACTAAGCAACAAAGCATAAAACTAAGAATTTATTGAGCAAGAAAGCTATTAAAAGAGGATAAAAACAACATAAATGCTCATCAAATGGGTGCCATTTATGACACCGATCTGGTATGCACGGTTTGAGAGTGTATACATTTGTAAAAGTTATGTAAGGTTAAGCTCTTAGGAAACCTTTCAGAGACCTCACTCGTCCTCATAGGCGACTTTGGGGTTTAAAGGGCTTGTTGTAGCTAAAAATAACCATGACTCCTACAAAAGTGAGTCTTAGTATATATTCTCATCTCTTGTCTTTCTTTTTTCCTTTTTAAATAACTCTATCATCCTTTTCTTGCTTGCTTAGTTTTGCTCGAGGACGAGCAAAAGTTTAGCTTGGGGGAATTTGATGGGTGTCATTTATGACACTCATTTGTTCTCTTTTAGGGTGATTTTAGTTTGCTTTTGTAGCCCTTTTATTCCCTTTTCCTTTGTTTTGCTCTTTATTTCTTTAGTTTACGTTTTCGTTAGTTGATTTTCCTTTTTCTTGCATTTCTTGGTTTATTTTGGCTTTTTCCCTTTTATTTGCTTGTTTTCCTTTATTCTCAGGAAAAAATCGTTGTCTAAGCTTTTTCAAGGTCTCTGCCCAGGTTTTGCATCGCGTAGGATGCTTTGTGTCTTCCCTTTGAAGCCAAAATTTAGAGTTGTGGAAGTTTCCAACTTCCATAGGTCATGCACTCGAGTGGTGGGGACACCAAATGTGGTGTTGGACCCATCGTGGACGCCTCAAGAATCTGCCAACTCCCGTGTTCATCAAGTGCAACAAGTGGAGCGCACGAGGAGCATCGACTTGAAGGGGAAGAGAGTTGTCCTACTCTCAAGCGCGAGCTTGCACGGCTTTAGCGCGGCCGCGCAGGCTACTGGCGTGGCCACGCCTGTAGTGTCCCCTGTTCCGTACCTTCTTCTGCGTGGCCGCACATCCTCAAGGAGAAGGTCGCGCCTGTACGGGTTCTTTTGAACGATTTAACTAACTTCTCCTTTGTTAGTTTTACTATTATAGACTTTTCTTCTATTTTTAGAGAGAGAATTAATTTGAGAATCATTGTAGAGAATTAGAACCAAAAATTGTTGAGTAGATTTTTAGAGAGAGAAACTTGATGATTGATGATTGCTACATTTAGGTTTAATTTCAAGCACATTTCCTTTGATTTTGATCAAAGTTTGTAAGAATCTTTTTCACTTTAATACAATCTTTAGCTTTTGATTTCAATGTTTTGTTGATTGTTCAAGTTTATTGATTGGTTGATTAAATTGGTTTGATTGGAATGATGATAATAAATTTGATGATTTGCTTAGTTTTGTTCTTGATTTCTTTCATAGATTGTGAGTAGTTTGCTTGCTAGGGATGTGGTGAAGCATGTATGAATGATAGATCATAGCTAATTTGGGGATTTTGATTGATTTAATATTGTGATTAAGTTGGTTGATTGAAATTGTGCATATGTGTGAATGTGTGATTAGTTAAGGAGTAGCTAACCTTGATTGTCATGCTAGATTTCATTGTGAGTCTACATTGATACGAACCATTAATTTGTAGTTTGCAATTATCGATTGAGCTTGATTTGTGATGTTCCTAGTTAGACTTTCGTAGAGACCACTAGTTATACCTCTAGGAAATAGCTTGTTGAGTTCTTTTGATTGCATTTACCATCTTCCTTTGCATTACTTTAATTAATCAATCTCCAATCCAATTAGTGTGCGTCTATTATGAGTACATGTGGATCCTAAATCCCTAGTGTTTTGATATATTGAATTCCTTCATTTGTTAGTTGATTTTAGATTACTTTACATCACCTTTCACTCTTCGAAATAGCTTAACGTAGACCATAGCAACCTTCCCCTCATTCCTCGTGGTTCGACTCGGACTTACCCCTATACTAGGACTCTAGGAGTAGGTTTGATTACAAATTTTGTTTGATTGTAGGTATTTTAGAACCCAACGACCTAGAATATCCCTCCATCAAAGAGTTCAATGCCCATTCTCATTATTAAATGGAATTCTTTCAGCAATAAGATCATTTTATGAATTGAGCAAATAAGTGGTAGTCTGCACCAATGCACTCACAAGTCACAAGTTTATCTCCATACATCATTACACCATAGGGAATACATTAGCTTGTAGTTAATTCCATTTACATGATACAAGGTAAGAACATAGATATACGATCTTTTGAGAAAAAAAATTACATTTCTACAATTCAAAACATACTATGAACTCTTTTAGTTTTACATCGTTTATGGATACGAGGTGTAAAACCATTGAATGTCAGCTAACAAGTGAAGGAAAACAAGTGTGAGCAAAAAAGAAATCCACAACATCCTATCTCTATGAACAAGTTTCACATGAGTATATGTTGATGTATGTATTCTTGCATTCATTTAACAATGAATTGAACTATTGCCTATATAAAATTTGAAATTACCAGTACGAATATAATACTTAAATTCACCAACAGCTTATATATGAATCAAAGCTCAAATGCTTATCATAATAGGATTAACATAAGCAATGAGCAAAGAAGTAACCTGAAGAATATGCCTAGCCTAGCATTGACCTTAAAAGTATTACTAGAGCCAAAAGAATAAAAAATGCAGTAGGCAATTACGTTGCTTTAAACTCTAACACTTTGTTTGGATAGCAAAGAAGGAAGGAAAAGAAGGAGAGTGAAAATGGAGCAAGGGAAGGGAAAAGAAAGGGAGGGGGAGGGGAGCTCCATTTTCCTTCCAAATCTCTCCAATTTTGGAGATATTATGCTTATTAAAGAGAGAGGGAAAATGGATCTCTCCTTCTCCTTCCCCTTCCTTTTCCCAATCTTTTACCCAAACAAGAGAATTTATCCCCCTCTATTTCTCTTGTTTTCTTTTCCTTTCATTTTTTCCTATCCAAACAAAGCATTACTCTCGCCTCCATACTGCAATATTCTATCTCTGTTTACATAAAAAATCAAAATACTTCATAATAAATAAGAATGCATCCATCAATTAATACAACAAAAAATGAAAAAGGAATGGAAATAAAAATTTAAAAAAATAGAGAACAAGCCCTTCAATTAGTTGAAAATTGAAAATCTAACAATATTCCTCTTATATTTTACCACAAAAGTATTGGTTAACAGATAGATCCAAATTGAAAAACCAATTAGCATCTACTATGCAAGATTGTGAAGATTGGGGACATAATATCAAATAATAAACAAAATTGAATCAATTAACACATAATAAATTTCAAAAATTCAGAGGAAAAAATTATCATTATTGGACAAAGTGGTTGCGATAGCGAATATTAGTTGTTTGGTTAGGCGTCCATTCCTTGCTTGTCGCCATCAACGATATCTATGATAAAGATGGTGATGGGAGAGAGAAGAAGAAGATGGAGGAAAAGATGGAGATGATAAAACTAAGATTGAGAATGTGAGGATTCTAGAGGAAATGAGGGACACTGGAGTATTATTTTTGTTTTGCTATGTTCAATAAGGTTATTTAAAAATCAAAATTAGAGATTTTGGGGCCAAAATTTGAAATTTTGGGGCCAAAATTTATATGAAAAAAATTTCGCCTTTTTTTTTCTAGTATTTTGGGCGACGAAATCATCTATTTGTTGTCCTTTTTCATTCTCAAGGGCAACTGATTAAGAATCTTTGTTGCACAATCAAAAACTTTGGGCGTTAAAACGTATTTTTGTTGCCTATTATTTCCTTTGTGCAACAAAAATAACAGTTTGTAGCCCATTATTTAAAATGGGCAACAATTCCAACTACTTGTTGCCCTAATTATTATAATGGTAAACCATTTTGTATTAGTTCCCCAAAATATAAGATAAGAGCGATGAAGTTATTTCTCGTTGCACGTAAATGTCGTCGCCTAAAATTATATATTCTATAGTGTTTGTCTTTAGATCACCTTTTTAGTGCGCTGGAGTTCCATCATCTTTCTAATCTTTTTGCCAGGGAAGTGCTCTTCAGACTGAGATCCAATTCATCTCGTAGGTTACTTTAATACATAGCATAAAAGAGGTTTTTAATGAAAGGCTTCCCTCGGTGCTGCGAGGTAGGAACCAAGCCTTCGCTCGATTGATTCATTTCTTTTGTGTCAAAAGGCATATGCTTAACCCCTTTAAGTAAATTCGTTCTTCCTTAAGTTATTGGTTCAAATCCGAAAAAAAGGATTTTCTTTTTTTCAATTCGCTTCGTCTGTAAGGAGCGAAAAAACAAATTGGTATGTGGTGATGTCAGAATTTGCGCCTATTTGTATTTATGGCGTTCCGAGTTCCTTATTCTGTTGGCTCGGCTTCCTTTTCTATTGATAGAAGCATCAAGCAGCGCTAGTATATAATTCGACTCTAAGAAAGAAAGTACTCAGCCCTCCCCCCTCCCTTTTATTTATCTCCTTCCTTCTTTTTACTCTTTTTAAAACAAATAGGAATTTGGGGAAGTTATTTCACTAGATAAGACATCTAATCACATCAACAATTAGTTGGCCTTTAAACTGGTTACACAGATGAGTGAACTACCAGTTCTCTAGCTCAAGCACTTTCACTATTAGGAAATTATCAATGGTGAGTCCTAAGTTTTGCTACACCTCAATGGTGACCCTCTAGAACTTGAATTATACAAAATGATCATATTTTAATATTTTACCCCTTTAAAGCTTATTTCATTAAATAGTCAATTAAAATTACTATGGTTAGGTTTTTTTAAAAAAAAAATAAGACAAACACTTAGAAAGATTAACAACCACCAACCATCAACCTACACCACTATCTCCACCAGCTAGCCACCATATCCTTTCTCCTTTCACTGTCGGCAACCCCAACTACCCCGACCACCTAGCCTCTAGACCGCCGAACACAGACGACCATTATCCCAGACCACCAAATTACCTAGTTTCCCTAACCCCGATCACTGATCCTCCCTCCATTTCTTTCTCTCTGCTCTACCCTTTCTCTCTTAACTTCCACCTCCTCCCCGACTTGAATTGAAACCTCAAATCCTAAACCCAGACCACCACACTCCTTGACCAAAACAGCCTAGGCCGGAGTAGGAATGGTCAGAGTAGATAGATAATTGTCAAGTTAGGGTTTGACAGTTCAAGTGGAAGGTTCGACATTTCATATGAGGGGGGTTTGGTGGCTCCATTTAGGGTGGAGGTGCTGCATGCTAGGTCTGATAGGGTATGAGTGGAGGTATGGTGTAGAAGATGTGATTTTTAAAATCAGATTTCCAACTCCTTATCTAAAGACTCTCGAAAGGGGTTGCACAAATGTTTAATAACACCCGATTTACACTAAATTAGTGCATATCCGGTTGCAACAGGAAATAATTGTGTTTCCTTTTTTTACTTCACACGTGCCATGCAATTTTCTAAAATTTACAAATCAAATATTTTCTATCTCTTCCTCAATCATTCAGAAACTTCTTACTCTCTCTTCTTTCTTCCTCAACTGGCAATTTTATCCCTCTTCGACCTACGATTTTCTCTCTCTTCAACTTCTCTTCAACCGGCGAGCGATTATCTCTTGTCTTTCAGTTGCGAAGTTGTTATTTGCTAATTTTAGGTTTGTTTACTATATTTTTTTTTGAGATTTTTGTTATTTTTAGTTGTTTTATTCATTGATTTTTAGGTTTTTTAATTTTGTTTTTGTTTTTGTTTTTTTGTAGTGTTTAATTATGCAATGGTGATGAAGAAGAGTACAAAGCAGTCATTATATCATGAACAAGGTGTGTTTTCTTAATTTTTTTCATCATTTTTTAAAAATTTTCAACTTAATTTTTACTTAAAAATGTGTTGTTATATGTCAAATTACTAGTACATGTTATTTTTAGAGTTTGCACTTGATTTTTTGCTTATTTTTATGCAGAATATGATAATTGGAATTGAATTTTGAAGTTAATTTGTTTAATTTTGTTGTAATTTTTTGTTCATTGTATTTAATTGGTTAAAAATTTCTTATACATGTGTTGTTACGTGTTAAAATACTTTTGCATGTTATTTTTCATAATTTGCTCTTTGATATTTTGCTTTTTTTTTAGGGAGATTATGATAATTGTATTTACTTGCTTATTAATTGCTTATTAATGTGTTGTTACATGTCCAATAACTAGTGCATATTATTTCAGAATTTGCTCTTTAAAATTTTTTGCTTAGGTTTTAGGCAGAGTTGATAATTGGAATTGATCTTCGTTTTAGGTAGAGTTTGAGAATAGGCAGTATGTCACTGTGTTTAGAAATCAAAATAAAGGGAAGCAATACTATGTGCTGTATGTGTCACTTAATTATATGCATAACAAGGGTTAAATTAATTTATGTAGTTAAAAGGGTAACTTATACGCGCACAAAGTGTCACTTTATGTAGTTAAAGTTGGTCCCTTTAGGCAGTTAAAAGTGTCACTTTTTCCAGTTAAAATGACCACTTTTTAACATTAGAGTTGGCCTAGGGTAACATATGAATTGGTAATTTGTAGTAATTTTTGAATTGGTAATTTTTCTGTATTAATCAGATATATGTGGTTTTACAGGTGGATATCACTATAATGTGCCTTCAAAGGGAAAAACAACGCCTAAAGAGTCTGCTAAGGCAAAAATAATACCTAAGAAAGCCAAAACAGTGTTAGAAGAGTCTCCTAAGGGTAAAATAGTACCTAAGAAGGCCAAAATAGTGCGCAAAGAGTCTGCTAAGGTCAAAACAGCACGTAAGAATGTCAAAACAGTATTTGATGTAAAGAAGAGAAAGAGGAGTTCTTAATTCGAATTGAATTCCAATTTTGATTCTAATACTTCACTATAAGAGAACTTGTTTTCAATGATTCTTGATTTGCAGTTGTTTATTATTTTGTTTTATTTATTTTTTATTTTTATTTATATAGGGTCCAGAGACCTTTGAGTACAAGGTGTAGACCATATACCTTGGAAAGTTTGGTACAAAACTTTAGTGTTAAACAAAAACAAGTTGTTGAAGAAGTTATTTTTGTGGTTTATTACCTATAGAATTGAAAACTCTCTATCGTATAATGCTACCTTGGCTTGTTGAAAACTTTTATAGTGGTAGCTGCATGTTTACCATTGCTAGTGGTAAAGAATTTGTAGTTACTAGGAATGATGTATGTGATGTGTTTTGTTTGCCTATGAGTGATATTCTTGTTCTTGAACCGAAGAAAAATGTTGAAGATGCAAGTGTAGACAACTGTATTATTCAAGCATGGAGATCTGCTTTTGATCTTTTTGATAAGCACGCAAGCTCTTCCTTTGTTAAAATTGGAGTCTCGAATGAAGGATTTGGTTGATGGAAGGGAAAAATTTAAGAGGTATTTTGTGGTTCATGCTATGTTAAGCTTTTTAGCTCCTACAACTAATAGAATTGTTTCATTGAAGTTGCTAAAGGTTGTTGAAGAAGTTGGTGAAATAAAAACTTTTGATTGGTGTTCTTATGTTTTGAAGAAGTTAAAGAAGTCTGTTGATAAGTATAACAATGACCTAAATGTTCATAATGTTAGTGGATATTTGGTGGTTTTGCAAATTCTTTACAATCATCGTTTAAATTTTCAAGGAGTGAAAGAGAGTTGTAGCATTCATTTGATTCAACATAGGACAGATGCTAAGTTTAAGAGTCGGATAAATATAGATATTAAAGCTGGTGGTTTTGGGCAGGGACCGTTGGATACTTCTACGTATCCTTTGTCACAGCCTTCTATTAGCCACACTATTGTTAAGCGACCTCTTAATTTGGGATCTGATCAGGGTGGTTTAAAAGTTAGTGGTACTTCTTCAAGTGGTACAATTGGCCACTTCGTTCAATTTGAGATTCTAGAAGGTGTGATGACTGATGATGAAATAAAAGAAATTTCAACTGATGTAAGTGTTAATTTTATATGTTTAGTAGTTACCCATTTATGTACACAAAAGTTACCCTTTATGTGCACAAAAGTTACCCTAAAAATTCAGTTTCATTAACTTTTTTATTATTTTTCTTTGTCACATTTGTTTTATTTTCTCTATGTTTCTATGTTTGTAGGTTGTTCATGAATCATTTCTTTTCCTTACAAGAAACATGGATGTTCTATCAAGTGTTCAGTCAAATGGTTTTAAAACCTTGAGTGATTAGGTTTCCAATCTTCTTTTTGAAAGAACTATTTCATTATCTTCTGAGGATCCTATTGCAGTTTCTCAAACTCAGCAGTTACTCTCTGATCCTCATTACCATAAGCTTATAGATGGTATAATTGAAGAGTGTATTAAGATGAATTTTGTACATTAGTTGTTTCATGAAGTGTATGGTCTTAAACAACGTAATAATGAAGATGTTCTTGGAAATAATTAATGATGATGTTCCTAGTGAAGGAGTTATGTCTTCGATAAGTGAAATTACTAGATATATTGAGGATCACTATTATGGAGATAATAAGTTCATTCTATAGGGTCGTCAATATCTATTGCTAGATATGATAATTGATCTTTGGGTTAGTTATATAGCCCAAAGCCTTATAGAATGGATCCTATGAGGCCACACAACAAGGGTATTGGGTTAAACAAGTAAGAGGCCGATTAATGGGCCTCATGAGATTATGACATACCATGTAGAGTGTTGGGCTAGAGTAGTGTGTTTAGGATAAGGTTTTTGGGCTTTTGACATGGGCTCTTATTTAGAGATGTGATCTATAAATAAGATCCATGCCTAGGGTTGCAAGTAAGCAGTAACAATCAACATACAGTAGATTGTGAAAGAAGCAACCAAGTCCCAAGCCCTAAACACTCTCCTCACCTCACGGCCCTCCTCTCTCCCCTTCACGCCCGTACGTGCGACACCCCTCGTGGTGGTTCGTGGTGTTCATCGTGATGGTTCGTGGTTAGCTCGTGTCTCTCTTCTCCGTTGAAGGTTGATTGAAGCGTTCAATCACGACTAATTAGCATTAGTGGAGGTTTAACTTGTACCCGTGGACCAAGTAGAGGAATCACGCTTGGGGTTCTTTATCTCCCATTGTTCTTGCTCGATCGCACGTGAAATCACGCTTTAAAGGTATAATTATGTGTTCGTTATGTGTTATGCAAAGATCCTTGGATTAGGTACTATATGAATATGATTCATTTTATTTCCGTTGCGTAGTACCTATAAACTCCTACAGTGGTATCAGTTAGCTTATTGCATTTACGCATATTGCCAATAATTCTTTGATAATCCACAATTTTAATTCAATTAAGAGGGAGAATAATTTAATTATAGGTCAATTATTATATTAAATGTGATTTAACTCTTGGAATTGATTAAATGTGATTTAATAATGCTTAAAATAGCAATGAAGAGATCCGATTTTTGCCTTATTATGCTCGAAAATTTCGACCCCCCCAAACCCTAATTTCGAAAATTTTGAAACCCTAACCCTAAATTATGAATTTGTGTTGGTTTTGATTTGATTCATTTACTATGTAATTAATGATTTTAATCTATTTGATTTCATGATAAATTATGAATTTTTCATGATCAAATTATTTCATTTAAGAGTTAAATTTAATTGGGGATTAAAATTCATGAAGAACCCTAATTTTGAAATTGAATATGATTTAATTTTAAAATAAAAAGGACCACATTAAGTTAATTTAATTTTAACAAAAATGTTTTGTTTTAATTAAAATCATAAAAAAAAAGGAGGAAGGATTTAAGGTACGGCAGCCGCGGCTGGGTGGCGCAGCCACGGCGGCAGCCGCTGCAGGTGATTCGAAGGGAGGTAGGGTGGGCAGGACGTCGCATCAGCAAGGGCAGCGACAGCAGCACCTTGCAAGGGTTGCGCGGCACTACTGCCGTGGCTGCTGCACCGCTGCTTCAGCAGCGTACACCGCAAGGTGTACGGCCACCGTGGTCGGCTTAGGCTGGCCACACCACGGTGGCTAGTGCACGGTTTTTATAAAAAAAAATAGTTTTAAAAATATTTTATGATAATTATAAATTATTTTGGGATAAAATCAGTTTTATTTTGGATAAATATTGTTTATTATGGGATAAAATCAAATCTTTCAAAAGTTGTCAAGTTTGATATTATCCATATTTAAAGTTTTTATTTGATAATTATCCATAATTAAAGTGGTTAATTTTGGATAAGATTTGTTAGGATATTCTGAGCAAATTCCAAAAGGATAATAATTGATTTAAATAATGTGATTATCTTATAATTATTTTTGGATATAATTGATTTAAAATGTTGTGACTAGCTAGTAATTAGGATAGAATTTCCTAACTTTGTTAGATTAATCTTTGAGGATAAATATGATTTATCTTTTATGATTAAAATAAAATTTGATTCTATCTCATGACTAGAGGTGGTTATTGGACAGGGTAGCCCAATGATAATAGGGTCAGGGCCAAGCTTATAGGGATTTTAATGGACAGGGCTATTAATGGACAGGGCCCTTATTGGGTAGGGTCCATATAGGGCCAACATGTTTTTCCAATTTAGTTGATAAAGAAAATACATAATGTAAAAATAATTATATAGATTAATTTGTATTCATATGTATTTAATAATTGCTTTGTCCAATATTTATTTTGATTGATATTTTGTAGGCCCGCCAATTATCGACCCGCGACCCGCATTGGCCCGACCCTATATAGACCCTATAAAATGTGACCCTCTTTGACCCTGACCCGCAATCGACCCGCACCGACCCTGACCCGACCCGCCCAATAACCAGGTCTACTCATGACTAATTTACAATGTATTTATTGATGATCATGAATAATATATGATACTACCTCCGTCCCCATTTGATAGTCCCCTATGGGAATTTTTCACGGGAATTAATAAACATAAATAAGAATAGTAAAATTATATTGAAAAACTAAATTGATATTGGGTATGCAAAAATGTAGAGAGAGAAAATAATAAAAGTACACGGGAAAACAAAATTTACATGGGAAATTTAAATTTGCACATGGATTGTTGCAAATTGGAGGAAATTTTGGTTAAAATTTAATATTAATAGTTGTTGGAAAAAGCAAATGGGTTGAACATTTTGTGACTAAAATTTGCCCATAAGGGACTATCAAAAGGGGACGGAGGGAGTATTATCTAATTATATTAATTAAAATATGAGATATTTAGATGTCATGTTTCCTTAATTGTGAACATTCGATGTTGTAGTTTAGGAAAGCATGATGAGTGATTTATTATGTGGCAATTTTATAATATATGATGTTGTTTATTGCTATATAATGACTAGTATGGCCCAGTAGATTGCTAAATATGATATGCGCGTCGTGATGTATTTTTGTAATCTTAGTACGGTCTACGTACCGATAAAGTATTTTTGTAATTTTATTTTATTTTTTTTAAGTAGTAAATAGAATAGGGGTAGAAGTACAGGTTGTAGTTAATCCGAGAAGCCCATGAAGTGAAGGCCCAAAGGAGCAAGGTAGATGAGATCCATGAAGATTCAAGTGGGAGCATTTACTTTATTAGTTTTTTTAGGATTAGGAGCCATGCTATGTCTTATTTATGCATTCAGTATTTTATGCATGTTAGATTTTATTGATGTTTTGTGATGATGCGCTAGAGTTCACTATTTAATCACAACATAATAGATCTAGATCCCGGTAATATTGAGGCAGCTTTTCTAATTAAAAACCCGATGAAACCTTTGACATTTATGATGGGTCATGCCAAAGCTGGGCGTCATATTTTTCATTGGGGAGTGGGGGTAGGACAAATTCTACACTTTGAATTGGTTATACTGAACAAGGTTACCTAAAGATAAAGTTTAGAACCTTAAAGCTAAGGGTAATAATTAAACATGTGATGGGTAATTATTCAACCAAGAATTACAAAGAGTTGTAATCAATAAAGAGTTTACTCACCTTGAAAATGTAATGGTTGATGGCAGGGCCAAAGTCCGGTCAATTATTGCACGAATAAAGGATCGTGGAATCATTTTATATAATAGGGATCATTTAAAATTGAATAAATGTTTTAAAGTTACCAATTTAATTCGATTATGGTACTTTAAATTTTAATAAACATAATTGAATTTTGCGTTTACTTATATGTAACATGTCGTTCTAATTTTATTATTATATATAATCTCCAATTGAAAATAAAGTTGAGAAACGTTCTCAAAAGTTTAAAAGATAATCCATAGACCTATATTCCAATTTTGCTAAGATTGTTCTAAAAGGCAAGTTTTAGAAATTCATGTCACATGTCTAAGGTTAGTTTTATTAAAAATGTTTGAGTAAAATACCAACACATCTTCATTTTGAAAAATGTTTCAAGGGATATAATGAGATGAGAGGTACAAACCCTCCAAAAGACAAGTATAAAAGTCCAATAAAATCTCTTATCTTCAATATGATTGAATATAAGAAAATGATTGGAAATCTCTATGATCAAAAGTTGATCAAATGACACTATTCTTCATCCACTTTATATAAGAGTTAAATATTTGATTAAACTCTAATATGAATGATGATTGATTAGACTTAGCAAAATCATGAAAAGTGCTTAAAGAAGTTAAGCAAAGTATCATTTTGAACCTAAGAAAAGTGTTCTAAGTGGCTCAAAGGGAAAGGTTTAGGAATATATGAGGATTGCATTAAGAAGTAATAGGCCAAGAAATGCAAATAAGTTGCTACTTCTAAAACCTAGAACTACTTACATGCTAAAAGTTGTTATGAATAGCAAATGTTTCAGATTCAATAGACCAATTCCAATTGATTAGAAACTACCTCATAACAGTTGGAAGGTAAAAAAATGGAAATGTTCCTATTTAAGAAGTATACTATAGAAATTGATTTAGCATATGGCTACTTCTTGGACATATGATGTCTTGTTTAGATCACTCATTGCACAATCTGATTGAACTAAAGGAAGAATTTAGCTAGAGGAGGAATAAATCTACAAGTTTAGAAGCAAATGTTGCTACTTTACAAGTAGAATCTACAAGTCTGAAAGCAAAAGTTGCAACTTTACAAGTAGAACCTATATTTCACCTTACCTTACTAATTGGCTAGAATTCAACAAATGTTATTATTCTTACCATTATCAAAACACTATTCAATGTTAGTAATGACTAAGAATTGAAGATTCAAAAACGTGGAATAAATATTATTCTATGCTTTATTGAATCATAATGTGTTTTGAATTGCTAAATAGGTTAAAAGTTCTATATGATAGAAAAAATTAAACCATTTCTATATATATATATATATATATATATATATATATATATATGTGTGTGTGTGTGTGTGTGTGTGTGTATATATATATATATATATATATACATATATATATATATATATATATATATATATATACATATATATATATATATATATATATATATATATATATATATATATATATATATATATATATATATATAAAAAAGTTGTCTCTAATATGTCAATTCATTCGAATGAAAATGAAAATTGCATGCGGAAGATCCAAAGGGATGGACTTTCAATATCATTAGATTATGAATCTATTGATATATGTAATTATCATTCTAATTTGAAATTTTGACTAAGTCACCATTTATAGAAATGATGATGTGAACTCGAGGTCGAATACATATCGATGTAAGAAAACAAAAGGTTCAAAGACTAGAGACAGACAATGAAACTTCATTTGTGATACGATCACTACTTGTGCTTAGTTGAAGCATAAGAGTGAGGATTTTGAAAAGTTCAAAATGTTCATATGAAGTTCAGTATCAACTTAACAAGAAAATGATTACATTGCAATATGATTGTAATTGTGAAAATTTAAGTCAAGATATGTACTTGGCAAGTTAGAAACACATTCGAAATATGCGATATGATCGTAATAATGAGAATTTAAGCCAAGACCTTGATAAACATCCAAGAGTTGTGAAATCATTTTACAACAAAATGCGAAATAAAACCTTGTGAAGTGTTTATGAAGGGAGCTATCAACCTATATGAGATATATTTTGATAATGGATGTAAATTACCTATCTTCCAACCATTATCCATGGGATATACTTTTAAGATAAGCTAAACAAAAACTACATAGGTCAAATCAAAATGTAGCCAAGGTTTCACATGTGATATGGATAAGAAAAGTCCTTATGAAGTCTTTCTACAAAGCAAGGAGTACACGATGTATTAAGTCGTTTGATGCACGTTCGATTCCTATGTAGAGCACGGGGTACGTACTACTACAAAAACCATACTTAGGACAAAATGTTTGTTGCTCAAGTAGGTGCCCTTATGGAAATTGTTCCAAAAGCTCAAGTAGGAGTAGTGTAAATCTCAAAAGAGTTCGAGAAAAGGAACAAACAAATGTGGTTCAAACCATGATTGGTTCACCCTATGCTAAATATGCCTCCTTAAAAGGCAAATGGGAGTATAAGAATCTTGAAAAGTTCAAGAGCCTTGAAAGAGTTCAAGAAAAGTGATTTCGAAAATCTTGAAGAAATTCGAGAAGTAATCGAATTAAAGCAACAATATGAGCATGATTCACCTCATGTTACAAATGACAACGCGTGGTCTCATTAAGTGTAATAGGATTAATAACCATGTGTCGAAGGTAGTAAATTCCAAGTGCAAATCCTCTATTGTCGTTTCTCATTGAAAATAAAACAAAGTTGTTGTATGAGTTTCAATTGTTGCATAAAAACCCACAATGATGACTAGCATATGTAGAAGTTAGCCAAAGAAATAAGATTTCATATTGACTAAGAGTTTTAAAATATTTATTTTGGAACATAATGATTATGCAAGCAATAAGGATGATTTGACAAATTATAACTCCAAGTGGTTTAAAACCAGGAAATTTGAAATAGATTCTAAGTTTGTAAGCAAGTATATGACACTTGAATAATTTGCCTAAATTGGGTGAAACCTATTGTAAGCAAAGCAGACAAGAAAGAAAAATGTTTTCTAACTAAAGCAAAGACTTGTTAAAGGATTCAACTAATTCATAGTATGACTACGATTACGATGAAACCTTTACATTAGTCACGTTGCAAAGATCTATTAAAGATATTTGAGTGATTTCTACCTTAAAAGATTTGGTAGATGGATTTCAAAACACTCTCTTGAAATTGTTCGTGAAAGAAGATTTGTATATGATACAATCAAAAGTTTGAAGATCCAATAATCCTAGGGATGCATAAAATATCCATAATGGATTGAAGTTAGCATCAGGGAGTTAATGTTCTTAATTTTGTGAGTTAATCAAATTGTTTGATGTTCTTATAAAATGAAGAAAAGGTCTTGTATGTACAAGATGTTTAGTGGGAGCTATGAAGTCTTCTTGGTCTAGTATAAAAAGCAATTATTCATTGCTTGAAGAGTCAAGTGGTGGGTAATGCATTTTGTATGAAAAACCTTGAAGAGGATGATGAGTACATTTGGGATTCAAGATCTATAGAGATAAGTCTCGAAGGATGTTTGAGATTTGGTAAGAAGCTTATATTGATAAGATTCTTATAAGGTTCAACATTATATTGAAAAGAGTTTCAATCCTATGTGACATGGCACGTTGCTTAATGATTCAATACCTTGAGAAAGGTTGATAAAATTAAGACTTTGAGTGATGATCCTTATGCAATTCGCAAAGGATGCATCATGCATGCTATGGACTATACTCGTTTATTTGATTCACGTGTTTTAAAGAACAAGTGATGATAGATTTCAATCGAAATCCAATGTGACGTTGGAATACAAATTAGAAATTCCTAAGTTCCTTGCGAAAGGGCGAAGGAAAATTCTTAGTTTATGGAGGTGAATATTATTATAAACTTTAGAAATTGCAAAATTCATGTTTATGAGAATGTCTCATGAACTCTACTTACTAAACCCCTTCCATTTCCAATGCATGAGAAATATGCTAATGAAACTGGATTGACGCAAATGATGTAATTAGAAGTTGTATTTGTTTTTGGAGAAAAACAAATTACATGTGTAATATATTCACTTGCAGAATTATGTTTATCAATTGAAACAAAGCTTCAATCTTATTTAATCATGGTTTCAAGATTAAATAAAATGTCCAAAATAATTATGAATTGATGGGCTCACTTGGTTGATGACCTTTTGAATGAAACCCCACAATTGAACTAAATTCATATATTATTTAAGTTCCTAGTTCGGAATCATTAAACTAGACATAAATGATTTCTTAAACTGGACTAGCATGTTAAGATTTATTGGATAGCGCAGTTTCATGGGCTATAGGAGCGTAGTGATGCTTGGTCAATCACATGGATATGCATGAATGACGCATGATCGAACTATAGACCTACTTTGAAGTTCAATTACAGAGCTTCCGAATATATTAGTGGATTTGACATGAGTGGAACACTGATTCCATTCAATGATTGATTTAACTGTGGTACATTCAAACGTCTAGCCGTAACTGGAGATTAAAAAGGATGTTTCTCGGTTACTTCATGAATTGAGTGGGAGCTTCAGTTGCCACAAGATTGGATAGAGTCTACCTATTTAGTTAGGAATGTGTCTTTTGGCCCCTTGAAGAGGGAGAATTCAGAAAATGCATGGCCGTGCTCAAATGCGTTACATAGTAACCATTTGTTATGTAATTCTAACTTAGATTTCAAGAAAAAAGATTTGTAGATTAATAATGATTACATAAGATGCAATCATATTATCAAATCGACACAAAAATGACTTAAGGAATTTGAATATTGCGCACTTGTCTCAGACAAGTGGGAGATTGAAGGAGTTATGGAGATAATAAGTTCATTCTATAGGGTCGTTAATATCTGTTGCTAGATATGATAATTGATCTTTGGGTTAGTTAAATAGCCCAAAGCCTTATAGAATAGATCCTATGAGGTCACACAACAAGGGTAGTGAGTCAAACAAGTAAGAGGCCCATTAATGGGCCTCATGAGATTATGACATACCATGTAGAGTGTTGGGCTAGAGTAGGGTGTTTAGGGTAAGGTTTTTGGGCTTTTGACACGGGCTCTTATTTAGAGATGTTATCTATAAGTAAGATCCATGCCTAGGGTTGCAAGTAAGCAGTTTCAATCAACATACATTAGATTGTGAAAGAAGCAACCAAGTCCCAAACCTTAAACACTCTCCTCACCTCACGACCCTCCCCTCTCCCCTTCACGTCCATCCATACGTGCGGCGCCCCTCGTGGTGGTTTGTGGTTAGCTCGTGTCTCTCTTCTCCGTCGAAGGTTGATTGAAGCGTTCAATCACGACTAACTAGCATTAGTGGAGGTTTAACTTGTACCCGTGGACCAAGTAGAGGAATCACGCTTGGGGTTCTTTATCTCCCATTGTTCTTGCTCGATCGCACGTGGAATCACTATGTGTTCTTTATGTGTTATGCAAAGATCCTTGGATTAGGTACTATATGAATATGATTCATGTTTATTTCCGCTGCGTAGTTATAAACCCTTACACCTAGAAATAATGATGATGTTCTTAGAGCTAATGACGATGTTCCTAGACCTAATGACGATGTTCTTGGACGTATTATCAGATCTAATAAATCTCTATGCTCACTGGATTGTGGGGTAGTAGGTCAGAATGTGCCTTTTGTGACTCTTATTTTTAGGGGTAATGCTCGGATTTTCAACAGTTTGCCTCAGTTACATTTGGATGTTAGGGAATTTGTGTATGATCAAAGATCATAAAAACAACAAACAATTGAACGAGATCACTTTCCCAAAAGTATAATTCCGACCCTAAACTACAACCGGGTTTTCACGGAAATTTACTAAGGAGATACAACGAAGAACAATTGTAATTACAAGTAGGATAATTACAATTCAATGTATAAAAGCTTTTGGATTTAAGATGATGATAAATGAAAAACTTGCAAAGGTTTCAAGAAAATAAAATCTGATTATTTTCTCAAGTCTCTTCAACATATGTTTTAGAACATATATATATTAAAGTCAAGTTACAGCCAAAAGCCATGAAAAACTGAAAAAACACAAAGCAAAACTGACTGAAACTGTCAGTTTCATTTTCCTCTCTAACGCGCGCCCGATCGGGCCACCGCCGCCCGATCGGGCTAAATGGAACGCCTGAAATTCGCTTCCCCTCGCGCCCGATCGGGCTAACTGGAACGCCTGAAATTCGCTTCCCCTCGCGCCCGATCGGGCGGTGGTGGCCCGATCGGGCGGTACTCCTTTTTCCAAGATTCATTTTCGTCGTTTTTTTTTGTTTCCTTCTCGTGCCCGATCGGGTGGTGGTGTCTCGATCGGGCGGTGGAGAAGAACGAAAATCAACCAGCCTCGCGCCCAGTCGGGCGAGCACCACCCTAACCGGGCGGTTGACCGGGCGTCGAAAGGGGCAGCGAACAGAGGTTATGGTGTTTGAGTTCTCCTTCATTAATCTATAACCAAGATTAAATGTTTTCTTTAATATTCTTAATTAATTAAATTACAACAGCATTGCCTAAGTAATTTAATTATTAACTTGAAATTTATCTACAATTCTCAAAATAATTCAACAATCCTCCCCCATTTTGAGAATTAATCTAGACATATTGCAAAAACATCATCATCAAAAAACAATCTTATGCATAAATGAAAGTGTACAGAGACTTGAACTCCCACTTAGTGAAATATACAATTCAAGAATCCGTATCGATTTGGTATCGTAAAACGTTTGAACCAAAAGCAACACATTTGGAAACTCGAAGATATTACACACACAAGATTAATTACTTAAATACATATTAGCTTGACACTATAAGCCATGTGTCCATATCTATTCATAAGTACATCAAAGCTACACCCTAAATAGCTTCTTGAAACGGAAAAACCTCGTACTTATATAGGTAGAGTTCCAACATGCTCCTGTGACAAAGCACTTTTATCAGGAATTCTATTAAGTTAAAAACAACCTCTTTTCATCACAGAAAAACCGAAACTTTACCTTGGATGAATAAACAAGTTCCCAATCAATAATTAAGAGAATTAATCTCATTGAACTTAAGACCCAATGTCTTGTTGGGCGTTAAGTTGAGATTCTCCTAAATATAATTATTTAGAGCTCCAACCCTAAACCGATTGCCATCCTTTTATTAACATCTCTAGCCAATGCCTTGGTAAAACAATCAGCGAGATTAAGATCCGTTCGAACATAATCAATAGTGATCACACTATCCTTGATAAGTCCTTGGATGTAGCTATGCCATACTCCAATGTGCCTTGACTTACCATTATAAACTTGGCTATAAGCCCTTGCCAAGGTAGCATTATTATCACAATGTATCACTATTGGTGATATCGGTTTGGCAACAAAGGAATCTCAAACATGAGATCCTTTAACCATTCTGCTTCTTTACCAGCCGAATGCAAAGCAATGAACTCCGATGTCATTGTGGAGTCCGCAATGCAAGTTTGCTTCTTAGAAGCCCATGAAATGGCACCTCCCCCATATCGGAAAACCCATCCACTTGTGGAGGAATGATCTTTGTTAGAGATCCAACTTGCATCCGAATATCCTTCTACAACCGATGGATATCCACTATAAGACAAACCATACTCCTTGGTTTTCTTCAAGTACTTCAACAAGCGTCGAACAGCTTGCCAATGTAGCATACTAGGCTTGCTAGTGTACCTACTCAGTTGACCAACTGCAAAAGCAAAATCCGGTCTAGTACTTGTCATGGCATACATCAAACAACCTATTACTCTAGAATATTCAAGATGTGAAACCGCATAACCTTCATTAGGTATCAACTTTATGCTAGGATCCATAGGTGTTGAATAAAGAGAAGTAGTGTCTTCACTCACATTGAATTTCTTGAGCACTTTCTCAATGTAATGAGATTGTGACAAGATCAGCTTTCCTTTTTCCCTCTTTATCCTTATGCCCAAGATGACATCTGCTTCTCCCATGTCTTTCATGGAAAACTTTGAACTAAGGAACGACTTTGTCTTTTCAACTTGTGACAAATCCGTTCCAAAGCTCAACATGTCATCTACATGTAGACAAATTATGACACCTTGACCGTTGTCATCAAATTTGCTATAAATACACTTGTCTGAATTATTCAGCTTAAATCCATTAGACAACACAACCTCATCAAACTTTTGATGCCATTGCTTAGGTGCTTTAGCCCATACAAAGATTTAATCAACTTGCAAACCTTTTCTTCTTGACCTTCCACAACAAACCCTTCCGGTTGTCGCATGTAAACTTCTTCCTCTAGATCTCCATTCAAGAATGCTGTCTTGACATCCATTTGATGGATCACAAGATTATGGATTGTCGCAAGTGCAATCAATAACCTTATAGTTGAGATTCTAGCAACGGGTGAATATGTATCAAAATAATCGATACTAGGTTTTTGTGTAAAACCTTGTGCCACTAACCGGGCTTTGAACTTTTCAACCGTTGCATCAATCCTCAATTTCTTCTTGAAGATCCATTTACACCCAATTGGTTTACATTTTGGTGGTAATTTAGCTAAAACCCAAGTATTGTTTCCCATGATGGATTCCATCTCATCATTAATAGCTTCCTTCTAAAATGGAGCATCACGAGACCTCATAGCCTCATCATAGGTCAAAGGATCATCTTCCACATTAAAAATGTACGGGAATTTTGTCGAAACAGATTCCCTTGATCCTTCAACTAAGTATACATGAAAGTCCGGGCCAAAAGATTTTTCTTTCCTTGCCCTCTTACTTCTCCTAGGTTGTGATGATGATGTAGATGCCTCTTCTAAATGAGTTTGGTCATCAACTTCTTGATCAATGACAACTTGATCAAAACTTTGAGCATTGGTATTTGGAGTTATATCCTTTGGTCTAGGAATTGATGAAAATCGATTTTCATCAAACAATGCATCCCTTGACTCAATGGTGGTATGTACCGACCAACAGTCATTTTGCTCTATTACATAGAACCTATAGGATTTGCTATGATCCGCATATCCTATAAAAATGCATTCAACTCCTCTTTCACCTAACTTTTTACGTTTAGGTTCCGGCACTTTTACAATTGCCCTACAACCCCAAACTTTGAGATGACTCAAGTTTGGTTTCCTTTTATACCATAGCTTATATGGGGTTACATCTTTCCCTTTCATGGGAACACGATTTAACACATAACAAGCCGTTAAAACGGCTTCACCCCAAACACCATCACTTAGACTTGAATATGACAACATAGAATTTACCATTTCTTCTAGTGTCCTATTCTTCCTTTCCGCTACACCATTTTGTTGTGGTGTATATGCCGCGGTAGTTTCATGTACTAAACCTAAAGATTGGAAATAACTTGGATCATAGTATTCACCTCCTTTATCAGTTCTTAACTTTTTAATCTTTTCATTGGTTTGCAATTCTACTTCACTTTTGTAAGTTCTAAATTTATCAAGGGCTTCATCTTTAGATAATAACAAATAAATGTAACAAAACCTTGAATAATCATCAGTAAAAGTTACCAAATATTTCTTATTCCCTAAAGAAGGTGTGTTGTGAAAATCACACAAGTCACTATGCACTAATTCAAGCAATGAATTATTTTTCTCAACAACTTGAGGAAATGGTTTCCTTGTGATTTTGGTTAACATGCATGTCCTACACTTCTCTATTTTTGGATCAAACACAGGTATCATATCATGCTTCGACATAAAATACAATTTTTTATAATTAATATGACCAAGTCGCAAATGCCATAGAGAAGAATTATCATTAACAACATACACAACATCATTCAAAGTATTTGAAATACTTAATTTAAACATACCATTACACAAATAACCAAGTCCTACAAATTGACCTCCATTAGACAAAAAAAATTAATCTGACTCAAACACCATCTTAAAACTTAATCGATTAATTTAAAGACCGCACCGGATACAAGATTCCTCCTAAGTTCGGGAGAATACAACACATCTCTTAAAATAAGAGATTCTCCCAAACTAAAGACTAGCTCCACTTGTCCTTTGCCAAGCACCTTAGCAGTAGAGTCATTGCCCATATAGAGAATTTCTCCATCATCAACCTCCAAGAAGGTCTTGAACAATGATCTATCCTTGCACACATGCCTCGATGCGCCCGAATCGATATACCACGAACAATCAGCCTGTACACAATTGATTTCCGAAATCATACACACATAATCCATAAATGAATTAAATGAAATTTGTGCACAAGATTTACCTTGTTTGTCTTGGGATTAGTTAGCATTGCCATTCCCATCTTGAGCCTTCTTCTTGCTCATTTTTTTCTTCCAAATTGTGCAATCTTTCTTGAAGTGTCCAGGTTTTCCACAAACCCAACAAGCACGTGACTTTGAACCATCACCACTTTCCTTAGGCTTCTTGCCTTTATTTTTGTTTGAGTCATTACCCCTTGTTCTCACATTTTGTTTGGCATTCTCCACTACTTTTACCGTAGTAGAACTAGGATTTCCATCCTTATTTCCCTCTTACACCCGGATTTCTTCCTCAATCCGGATGTGTGAAGCCAAACTCTCAAGGTTAACATCATCCTTTCTATGCTTTAAACCACTTTTAAAGTCTTTCCAAGAAAAGGGCAATTAATTTGTCTATTATCGATGACACTACAAAGGTCTCATCAAGAACTATGTTATGTTGTCTAAGACTTCCTAATACTCTTTGAACTTCATGTAACTGTTCCATAATTGGCCTACTTTCAACAAACTTATAATTATTAAATTTACTAACAAGAAATTTCTTGATAGAAGCATCTTCAGCCATATACTTAGCCTCTAATTCATCCCATAAAGACTTAGCAGAATCATTAAACTGATAAATATCAAAGAGTTCATTAGACATACCATTGAGAATATGGCCACAACAAATATAATTGTCATTTTCCCACTTGTTGCGTTTCCTTGCATCATCCAAAGTTTCCTCCTCCTTCTCCTCGGGTTTTGGAGTTGCAAGAACATAAGCCACCCCAATACTGTCAAGAAGAAATGCATATTTTTCTGCCATCTTCGAAAATCAACTCCCTCGAATTTGTCCAACTTTTGAATGTTGGTCATTATTTCCTTAACATTTGCTATGTTTGTAATTATACTTTTGGATTGTTGGGGAATTTGTGTATCATCAAGGATCACAATAACAACAAACAATTAAACCGGAAAACTTCGAGGCGTGAACGGGATCACTTTCCCAAAAGTATAATTCCGACCCTAAACTACAACCGGGTTTTCACGGAAATTTACTAAGGAGATACAACGAAGAACAATTGTAATTACAAGTAGGATAATTACAATTCAATGTATAAAAGCTTTAGGATTTATGATGATGATAAATGAAAAACTTGCAAAGGTTTCTAGAAAATAAAATCTGATTATTTTCTCAAGTCTCTTCAACATATGTTTTAGAACATATATATATTAAAGTCAAGTTACAGCCAAAAGCCACGAAAAACTGAAAAAACACAAAGCAAAACTGACTGAAACCGTCAGTTTCATTTTCCACTCTAACGCGCGCCCGATCGGGACACCGCCGCCCGATCGGGCTGACTTGAATGCCTAAAAGTCGCTTCCCCTCGCGCCCGATCGGGCGGTGGTGGCTCGATCTGGCGGTACTCCTTTTTCCATGATTCATTTTCGTCGTTTTTTTTTGTTTCCTTCTCGTGCCCGATCGGGTGGTGGTGGCCCGATCGGGTGGTGGTGGCCCGATCGGGCGGTGGAGAAGAACGAAAATCAACCAGCCTCGCGCCCGGTCGGGCGAGCACCACCCTGACCGAGCGGCTGACCGGGCGTCGAAAGGGGCATCGAACAGAGGTTATGGTGTTTGAGTTCTCCTTTATTAATCTTTAACCAAGATTAAATGTTTGCTTTAATATTCTTAATTAATTAAATTACAACACCATTGCCTAAGTAATTTAATTATTAACTTGAAATTTATCTACAATTCTCAAAATAATTCAACAATCCTTCCCCATTTTGAGAATTAATCTAGACATATTGCAAAAACATCATCGTCACAAAACAATCTTATGCATAAATGAAAGTGTACATAGACTTGAACTCCAACTTAGTGAAATATACAATTCAATAATCCGTATCGATTTGGTATTGTAAAACGTTTGAACCAAAATCAACACATTGGGAAACTCGAAGATATTACACACACAAGATTAATTACTTAAATACATATTAGCTTGACACTATAAGCCATGTGTCCATATCTATTCATAAGTACATCAAAGCTACACCCTAAATATATTCTTAAAGCGGCAAAACCTCGTACTAATATAGGTAGAGTTCCAACATGCTCCTGTGACAAAGCACTTTTATCAGGAATTCTATTAAGTTAAAAACAACCTCTTTTCATCACAGAAAAACCGGAACTTTACCTTGGATGAATAAACAAGTTCCCAATCAATAATTAAGAAAATTTATCTCATTGAACTTAAGACCCAACGTCTTATTGGGCGTTAAGTTGAGATTCTCCTAATTATAATTATTTAGAGCTCCAATCCTAAACCGATTGTCATCCTTTTATTAACATCTCTAGCCAATGCCTTTGTAAAACAATCAGTGAGATTAAGATCCGTTCGAACATAATCAATAGTGATCACACTAACCTTGATAAGTCCTTGGATGTAGCTATGCCGTACTCGAATGTGCCTTGACTTACCATTATAAACTTGGCTATAAGCCCTTACCAAGGTAGCATTGTTTTCACAATGTATCACTATTGGTGATATCGGTTTTGGCAACAAAGGAATCTCAAACATGAGATCCTTTAACCATTCTGCTTCTTTACCAGCCGAATGCAAAGCAATGAACTCCGATGTCATTGTGGAGTTCGCAATGCAAGTTTGCTTCTTAGAAGCCCATGAAATAGCACTTCCCCCATATCGGAAAACCCATCCACTTGTGGAGGAATGATCTTTGTTAGAGACCCAACTTGCATCCGAATATCCTTCTACAATTGATGGATATCCACTATAAGACAAACCATACTCCTTGGTTTTCTTCAAGTACTTTAACAAGCGTCGAACAGCTTGCCAATGTAGCATACTAGGCTTGCTAGTGTACCTACTCAGTTGACCAACTGCAAAAGCAATATCCGGTTAAGTACTTGTCATGCATACATCAAACAACCTATTACTCTAGCATATTCAAGTTGTGAAACCGCATAACCTTCATTAGGTATCAACTTTATGCTAGGATCCATAGGTGTTGAATAAAGAGAAGTAGTGTCTTCACTCACATTGAATTTCTTGAGCACTTTCTCAATGTAATGAGATTGTGACAAAATCAACTTTCCTTTTTCCCTCTTTATCCTTATGCCCAAGATGACATCTGCTTCTCCCATGTCTTTCATGGAAAACTTTGAACTAAGGAACGACTTTGTCTTTTCAACTTGTGACAAATCCGTTCCAAAGATCAACATGTCATCTACATATAGACAAATTATGACACCTTGACCGTTGTCATCAAATTTGCTATAAATACACTTGTCTGAATTATTCAGCTTAAATCCATTAGACAACACAACCTCATCAAACTTTTGATGCCATTGCTTAGGTGCTTTAGCCCATACAAAGATTTAATCAACTTGCAAATCTTTTCTTCTTGACCTTCCACAACAAACCCTTCCGGTTGTCGCATGTAAACTTCTTCCTCTAGATCTCCATTCAAGAATGCTGTCTTGACATCCATTTGATGGATCACAAGATTATGGATTGCCGCAAGTGCAATCAATAACCTTATAGTTGAGATTCTAGCAACGGGTAAATATGTATCAAAATAATCGATACTAGGTTTTTGTGTAAAACCTTGTGCCACTAACCGGGCTTTGAACTTTTCAACCGTTGCATCAATCCTCAATTTCTTCTTGAAGATCCATTTACACCCAATTGGTTTACATTTTGGTGGTAATTTAGCTAAAACCCAAGTATTGTTTCCCATGATGGATTCCATCTCATCATTAATAGCTTCCTTCTAAAATGGAGCATCACGAGACCTCATAGCCTCATCATAGGTCAAAGGATCATCTTCCACATTAAAAATGTACGGGAATTTTGTCGAAACAGATTCCCTTGATCCTTCAACTAAGTATACATGAAAGTCCGGGCCAAAAGATTTTTCTTTCCTTGCCCTCTTACTTCTCCTAGGTTGTGATGATGATGTAGATGCCTCTTCTAAATGAGTTTGGTCATCAACTTCTTGATCAATGACAACTTGATCAAAACTTTGAGCATTGGTATTTGGAGTTATATCTTTTGTTCTAGGAATTGATGAAAATCGATTTTCATCAAACAATGCATCCCTTGACTCAATGGTGGTATGTACCGACCAACAGTCATTTTGCTCTATTACATAGAACCTATAGGATTTGCTATGATCCGCATATCCTATAAAAATGCATTCAACTCCTCTTTCACCTAACTTTTTACGTTTAGGTTCCGGCACTTTTACAATTGCCCTACAACCCCAAACTTTGAGATGACTCAAGTTTGGTTTCCTTTTATACCATAGCTTATATGGGGTTACATCTTTCCCTTTCATGGGAACACGATTTAACACATAACAAGCCGTTAAAACGGCTTCACCCCAAACACCATCACTTAGACTTGAATATGACAACATAGAATTTACCATTTCTTCTAGTGTCCTATTCTTCCTTTCCGCTACACCATTTTGTTGTGGTGTATATGCCGCGGTAGTTTCATGTACTAAACCTAAAGATTGGAAATAAATTGGATCATAGTATTCACCTCCTTTATCGGTTCTTAACTTTTTAATCTTTTCATTGGTTTGCAATTCTACTTCACTTTTGTAAGTTCTAAATTTATCAAGGGCTTCATCTTTAGAGAATAAAAAATAAATGTAACAAAACCTTGAATAATCATCAATAAAAGTTACCAAATATTTCTTATTCCCTAAAGAAGGTGTGTTGTGAAAATCACACAAGTCACTATGCACTAATTCAAGCAATGAATTATTTTTCTCAACAACTTGAGGAAATTGTTTCCTTGTGATTTTGGTTAACATGCATATCCTACACTTCTCTATTCATGGATCAAACACAGGTATCATATCATGCTTCGACATAAAATACATTTTTTTGTAATTAACATGACCAAGTCGCAAATGCCATAGAGAAGAATTATCATTAACAACATACACAACATCATTCAAAGTATTTGAAATACTTAATTTAAACATACCATTACACAAATAACCAAGTCCTACAAATTGACCTCCTTTAGACAAAATAAATTTATCTGACTCAAACACCATCTTAAAACCTAATCGATTCAATACCGCACCGGATACAAGATTCCTCCTAAGTTCGGGAGAATACAACACATCTCTTAAAATAAGAGATTTTCCCAAACTAAAACTAGCTCCACTTGTCCTTTGCCAAGCACCTTAGCTGTAGAGTCATTGCCCATATAGAGAATTTCTCCATCGTCAACCTCCAAGAAGGTCTTGAACAATGATCTATCCTTGCACACATGCCTCGATGCGCCCGAATCGATATACCACGAACAATCAGCCTGTACACAATTGATTTCCGAAATCATACACACATAATCCATAAATGAATTAAATGAAATTTGTGCACAAGATTTACCTTGTATGTCTTGGGATTGGCTAGCATTGCCATTCCCATCTTGAGCCTTCTTCTTGCTCATTTTCTTCTTCCAGATTGTGCAATCTTTCTTGAAGTGTCCGGGTTTTCCACAAACCCAACAAGCACGTGACTTTGAACCATCACCACTTTCCTTAGGCTTCTTGCCTTTATTTTTGTTTGAGTCATTACCCCTTGTTCTCACATTTTGTTTGGCATTCTCCACTACATTTACCGTAGTAGAACTAGGATTTCCATCTTTATTTCCCTCTTACACCCGGATTTCTTCCTCAATCCGGATGTGTGAAGCCAAAATCTCAAGGTTAACATCATCCTTTTTATGCTTTAAACCACTTTTAAAGTCTTTCCAAGAAAAGGGCAATTAATTTGTCTATTATCGATGGCACTACAAAGGTCTCATCAAGAACTATGTTATGCTGTCTAAGACTTCCTAATACTCTTTGAACTTCATGAAACTGTTCCATAATTGGCCTACTTTCAACAAACTTATAATTGTTAAATTTACTAACAAGAAATTTCTTGATAGAAGCATCTTCAGCAATATACTTAGCCTCTAATTCATCCCATAAAGACTTAGCAGAATCATTAAACTGATAAATATCAAAGAGTTTATTAGACATACCATTGAGAATATGGCCACAACAAATATAATTGGCATTTTCCCACTTGTTGCGTTTCTTTGCATCATCCATAGTTTCCTCCTCCTTCTCCTCGGGTTTCGGAGTTGCAAGAACATAAGCCACCCCAATAGTAGTCAAGAAGAAATGCATCTTTTTCTGCCATCTTCGAAAATCAACTCCCTCGAATTTGTCCAACTTTTGAATGTTGGTCATTATTTCCTTAACATTTGCCATCTTTGTAATTATACTTTTGGATTGTTGGGGAATTTGTGTATGATCAAGGATCACAAAAACAGCAAACAATTGAACCGGAAAACTTCGAGGCGTGAACGGGATCACTTTCCCAAAAGTATAATTCCGACCCTAAACTACAACCGGGTTTTCACGGAAATTTACTAAGGAGATACAACGAAGAACAATTGTAATTACAAGTAGGATAATTACAATTCAATGTATAAAAGCTTTTGGATTTATGATGATGATAAATGAAAAACTTGCAAAGGTTTCAAGAAAATAAAATCTGATTATTTTCTCAAGTCTCTTCAACATATGTTTTAGAACATATATATATTAAAGTCAAGTTACAGCCAAAAGCCACGAAAAACTGGAAAAACACAAAGCAAAACTGACTGAAACCGTCAGTTTCATTTTCCTCTCTAACGCGCGCCCGATCGGGCCACCGCCTCCCGATCGGGCTAACTGGAACGCCTGAAATTCGCTTCCCCTCGCGCCCGATCGGGCGGTACTCCTTTTTCCAGGATTCATTTTCGTCGTTTTTTTTTTGTTTCCTTCTCGTGCCCGATCGGGCGGTGGTGGCCTGATCGGGCGGTGGAGAAGAACGAAAATCAACCAACCTCGCGCCCGGTCAAGCGAGCACCACCCTAACCGGGCGGCTGACCGGGCGTAAAAAGGGGCAGCGAACAGAGGTTATGGTGTTTGAGTTCTCCTTCATTAATCTTTAACCAAGATTAAATGTTTGCTTTAATATTCTTAATTAATTAAATTACAACACCATTGCCTAAGTAATTTAATTATTAACTTGAAATTTATCTACAATTCTCAAAATAATTAAACATTGAAAGTTCTTGATTATTGTTTGACGAAGGATGAATCAATGCATAGGAATTTAAATGTCATTTTCTATCATAAATATTTTTTTATCCGTTTTTTTCCTTTATTTTTTTTATTTCTTATCTTATTTTTTATCGTTGCAGTGAGAACCTTGTGACTTTTGGAATGAATTTTCTAGTTCCAAGAGAAGATATGTTGTCCCTTGCTGCTCCACTTAGGATTTGATGGTGCATTATTGATTGCTTTTCTCTAAATCTGAATGAGTTAGCATGTTTTGAGTATTTTGGTGCTCGAAAATTCTTTTTTGGTGTGATGCAAAGTGTAAGTAACTTGATATTTTTATATTTAAAAACATTGACTTTATATTTATATATAAACAAGATCTTATACTTTAATAGTTTGCATTGTTGTATGTTTGTGAAAATATTGGGCAAGGTGACATTTCTAATGCTCGCTGTTAAGGATTTGCACGATATATGGGAAGGGTGGGTCAGCTACGAGAATCCTGAATGTGATATAATGGATGCTGAACTGGTATATTTCATGTTAAACTAATATTATACCCTTAAAAGAGATTTGTTTGTGAAATGCTCTGTCCAAATTAAATTACTTTTAATTTTGCTATTTCGAATCTATAATCCTATTCTTCTTGAGAATCACTAAGTTTTGTTTGTTGTTGATCATGCAAAAGAGTTAATAAATTATCTTGACAATATTAATTGGCGTGGTTCTAGTCTTGAATACCTTAGAGATTTATCTTCTCAAGTGGTATGTTTCTGTTCATTTACTGTTTCAATTTAAAGTTTTTTTTTTTTTTTTTTTTGATATTCAATGTATTCTAAACTTTTATAATTTTTTTATCAGTGTGTTCAATTGGGTGCTTATCTTGACAAAAGAAATCATCCAAAGAGTTCTTAGATACCTTCTTATGAGTTTGAAATTGTTGAGTTGGAATGGAGAAAGGATAAGATTCACAAGTTGGAATGTGGGGTGTTTGTCATGTATCACATGCTGCATTTTGTTGGTGAATCGTTCAAATTAAATGAACTCAAAACAATAATTGTAAATCTATTTGTCTTTTGTTTTTCCCCTTCTGATGTTTTTATTAATTTCATATTGATAAGGATTTTTATTCTCTGTTGTGAGGTTGCTGGAAGAAATTTCTATGTGGACAGATCTATACCGCACTTGTATTGTTTGATATGAATGAATCTACGACTGATGTCTTGTCAGAATTAGCAAAGTTAAATGAGAGGAAGAAAAATGCTAATTATGTCCAGGTAATTGAAGTAAGAAGAAAGGCTGCAATTGTTGAGATGAAGAAGAAAGAAGCTGAGGAAAGAAGAAAAGGCAAAGGCAGAGGCAGAAGAAGAAAAGCCCAAAGAAAAAGGGCAAAAAAGCAAAAAAAAAGTACACTCCTTCTAAAGAGTGAAATGACTTGTTCGTGATTAGGTGATTACGTGTAAGAGTATTTTTTTTGAAAACTTAATGTATGTGCATATGCATCAAGTTCAATTATGTATTTAAACTTATTGTATAGTTTTTGGTGGTTTTTTTTTATTTTTCTTGAAAAATGAATGTTAGTATGTGCATACATTAAGTAATTTGAAATGTTATTTTGTATATATCTTTCTTTTTAATATACTAATTTACTAAAAAAGGGTCACTTCATGCAGGTACAAGAATACTTCATACAGGTAAAAGGTTCAATTCAGTTTTTTATGGGGTCACTTTTGTGCATAAAATGGGTAACTTTGTAACATAAAAAGGGTACTTTTTGTGCGTGGGTAAAAAGGGTAACTTTTAGGCATGAAAAGGGTAACTTTTGTACATAAAAATGGTAACTTATGTCCTTATCTCCACAAAAGGGTAACTTATGTTCACAAAAGGTTATGCGTTTACTTTGTTCATGTTTCCACTAAACATGTACTGATGACAGTATCATTCAAATTCAATCAAACTAGTCATAGAGTAAATAAAAAAAAGAAAAAATAGTATAACAATACAAAGTATAATAATAATGATTAAAAAAATGTTCTTAAAAAAATTCTTAAATGAGTCATATATATGTTAGGTGTCTTTGATCCAAATTCTGAATGTGGAGGTGGCAATTCTTGTTTCTTTTTTCTCTTGCCTTTTTCAAGCCCTCCTTTTGCTCTCTTTCTTCTTCCTTTTGTTACAACTCTTTTAGGATCAAGTATTATGGGTACACTTGTGCTTGTACTAGATGCCGAAGAAACATCATTATTGCTCTAAGTGATGTCTGCCACATCAGGAATGTCAGAAGCAACTTATGCACCATCTTCTCTCCGAGCAGCAGAAGCAAGTAAGTCTTCCACCATTTTTAGGCTATTTCTGAAGCTTTCTTCCATAAATGCTCTTGTCTCTTCATTTTCTTGACTTTTTTAGATTAGAATTGTAGTATTTCCTCATTATTACTTTGCCTCCATGGAGTATATGGCCATGTAGGATCCAGATTCTTCAACATATTCCATGCCGTTGTTTTTGCAAACTAAGTCCATCTTTTTGTAACATAATTGTCTGGTATTCTTGTTTCCGAATGTAGATGTAGATTTCTGATGCAATGATAACATAACCATCCAGATGCTTCAAATTTTTTGCAAGTACACCATACACTTTGGCTCTCATGTATATATATAGTGTACTTGATGTGCAGACCATGGCTTATCTTCTAGGGTTACTTGATAAAGTAGACATTCTTCATTTCTCCATATCATTTGAATAGTTGTTGCCATAGAGTATCCAAACTCCTCTTTAAAATCTCTGAAGAATGACAAAGTGAAAACGTGTTCACCAAAATCATGTAGCTATATTTAAGCTGTTATATATTTGTGTTATTTATGTACTATTGAGTTAACTTTTTACCTGTGTAGCATGCTTAAGCATTCCGGACAGTGGCAATGAAGTAAATGCTACTGACTTAGTACAAATAAACTCATCATATTTCTCTATGCTTCTCCAACAATTGGTTATCTTCTTAAATATGGTATAAAATTATGTCAAGCTAGTTGCTTTACTTGCTTTGAATCCTATAGCATTATTAATGCTTTCACTCCTTTGTGACCACAAAATTCCTACTGAAAAGAAATCTCTAATAAGGGTAGGACAGTATTTCTCTTTCAATTCATACACTCTTTTGTACCAAGTGTGTGTTGTCAAGTCATATTTCTGCATCATCGCTTGCCACTTTTCTTGAAATTTTGTTATGTCACACACTACTTTAAGCACTGGTTGAATGCATACTTGAACTCTTTGTCTTTTTTAAGAACCCCAAATCTAGTTATTGCATTTTGTTCCAAATGTTAGATACAAAGTCTATGTCTTGTATTACCTATATTGAAAATAAAAGGGTCATTTCATGCATTATAAAGGGGTCATTTCATACAATTAAAAGGCTCACTTTATACATTACAAAGTCTAAGTCTTATGCATGCCTTGCAATTCGATCTTGTAATGGCAACTTGTCTTGGCTTTCTTGTTATTACATTTACATTCTGTTCATCAACCATTTCAACTAACTTTGTTTTCTTGTCACCTGAATTTCTGTTTCCTTCAACAGAACATACATAATTTTTCTCACTTACTATATTTGTGTGTGTGATGTATCTAGTTGTATGCTTTCTTATCAAAAACCCCAATATGACAGCATGTTTTTCATACAAATCAAATATTTCTTCAAAAGTTTCTTTTACCACACCAACAAATGATCCTCTAACACTACAACAAAAGGGTTAATTAGTAGCACCAAATTAATAGCACTAATGATAAAATGCTATTATTGTTATCAAATGATAGCACATTATTTTTAAGTGCTGTTAGAAAGATGCTATTAAAATCACCTTAGTTTTCATCATAGTTTTATATAGCGTTTATTCCTTAACGCTGTTAATTAAGTGCTATCAATTAAAGTGGTTATACATAATAAATAAATAATAATAAAAAAGTATTCCTATTTCTTAGCCTAATTTCCCACCAAACTACTAGTATTAAAATACTAGTCTACTACTCACAATTACCCATGACTTCACTGCTCCCTCCACTTCACAAATTTTTTTATTTTTTTTTGTTTTGCAGCTAGAAACTACAACCCTCAATCCCAATTTTCCCAAATTGAGTTCCCTTCAATCCAAATCCAAATCCCAGTTTCCCTAAATTAATTAAAGAGTTCCCTTCAGTCCAATAATTTGTTGAGCGATTCCTCTTCTCTGGCAAATTGTGGGCAGTTGAGAAATTCTTCTATTTCTGCAAATTGAGCACTTCATTGTCCTCTCTAGTGGTGTTTGCGGGCTTCGTTGATTGAAATTATCAATTGTGAGTATTTTTTTCTTATGTAATTGCATTTTTTAAGTTTGAATTTGCTGTTCTTCATGGGTCAATATTCAATGTTTTTGGGTTATGCTGTTTATAGGACTTTTAGTTATGAAATTTGCAATTTTGATTAAGGTTTTTTGAGGTTTAATCTGAATTTGCTAATTTGCATGTTAATAAATTGTGTTTTGTTCCATTTTATTCTGGTTGTTTGATATTTCATTAGGCTTATATGACCGCCATTGCCTATTTAATTGAGGTAGAAGGCTAACATATGTTCTAGTGTTATATTTTGTTCTTAAAATGGAGAGGATCTGAATCACACAAGGTTCCGTCCGTTTGAGCAAAGTAGATTTGCTGCAGTAACTGAAAAAATTAGATAGGATTAAAAATTCAAACTTTCACATAATCATAAGTGAATACAACATAATCTTAGTTTAGATGTTTGAAAAAAAAAAAATCTTAGTTTAGATGTTTAGGGTGCGTGTCTCTGTTGTATATTATGATACATAGTCATTCAATTGACAAGTTTAGTCATTTGGGTCGCTCAACAATCATTAGCTGTGGATCATACATATCTACGTAAGTAGAAAGTATGCATGTAGGTAGATATGGTTAATAATCAAATTAATTGCAATAAATGGAGAAAAATACAACAGCCAACATGCATAATTATTGAGTCAAAAATCATGAGTCTGTTAACTTGTACAATTTTTTTCATGAATTTATCTGGTCATGTCTATACCATGGATTCACTAAAAGAGTACTAAGTTTAGGATTGGACCAAAGTATCTATGATCATTTGCAATAACTAATTAATTGGGCACCAAAAATACTTGCACAACTACTAAAACAATAACAAGATACATCACAAACATGAAGTTTCTACTTTGTACACTTTCTAATTTTCTAGCTTGCTCTGAAAATCTGAGTAAAATAAGGGGAAGAGAAACCCGGACCCACAGATGTTGTAATTAATCATCAAGATATCAAATTCACTATTTGCTTAGGAGAGGAGTATTTTTGTTAAATAGTTTCCTAATAAACACTAAAGATAGGCATGGTCCACAATTACTTGTGAAATTAACAAACGATTTAGTCAATGTAAGCAAAGAAGAACATTTGGATACTCTCTAGCATAGTTAGTCTTAATGTACACGTCTAAGTGTCAGGCACAATCACTTATTAATGATTTAACTAATGGAAATACCAACCTTTAATGAACATCTATGGTTCTTGTATCATAGTATCTTTAGTGACCTGATAAAAATCACTTGTATTATAGTCACTTTGCTACAACTGCCAGCTAATTTAGGAGTTATCATGGATAATGTTTTGTGTCCCTACTTGAATTATTTCTAGTCCATATAATTTAATAAAGAAAAGTAGTATTAATTGAGTATATACAAATAAACTTGAAAAGAAAAGACGCTTGGTTATTGTAAAAAGGACCAACACATATGCCTTACACTAACTTGGTTTTCATTATAATCTTAAAGGTAAGTGCATTTAGAATTAGCAGGACAAAACAAGTGAAAAGTATGGCCACATAATATGCTAATGCACGAATTGAACTTGGAACTCTTTTAGTCCAATTTAAATCTAATCCATGTACTACTATCTTGAATAGCTTGCTATACCTCAATTATTAATAATTATTAAATCATACTTTATTGTAAATTAGCATATAAAAGCGCTTCTATACTCCTACAATTTTTAAGTGTTACAACCTAACCAACACATAGTTTCATGAAAATCAATTGACTTTAATATAAAAGGTTATAAGTGGGTTAGTGGGGTATTATTGTAACAAAATTTAGCTAGGTTAGTATTTATGTTGGGGTTTGGTAAGTCCGACTCACCGCGCAACAACCCCGACCAAGGAACCACTCGTAATTAATAAAACCATAAAGCATAAATAAATAATCACAAGAGAAGGAAGAACGAATCATACCCTTGAAGCGAGCTTCGCCCTCACAAAACGGGCTCTTACTTGAAAGCCTTGAGCACCGCAAGCGCCGTGCCTCTAACGGTATCCACCCACAAAGGACGAACACGACTTTTAGGTCCGCTACCTTGGAGTTAGCAAGGTCCGACCAAAACCCAAGTGGTAATGGAGTTTAAGAGTTTTCCTAAAATATGGAATGCTCTTTCTAACTCCCACTCAAGCAAAGAATTCTCAAGCCATGCCATGACTATTTATAAGGAAGTATGCCTTGTGAATTTCACTCATCTTTCAATGTGGGACTTTTCACAAAAAGATCCCACATGGAAAGATTGGTGAATTCAACCCTTAGTTAAATAAACAAAGGAACAAGTAACAAGTGTCACATGGTTAGGAGTGGACCACTTTCTCACTTGGTCCCCAAGGCATTTCACATGCAATGTGAACTAACCATGTGTCACCCAACCTTGAGCCCCAAGTTGGGTTCGGTTGGCCCATTTTATTTTGGCCCGTGTCCATGACCCATCAACCCGGGTCCACGACCATCGCCACATGTATTGCCACCGTGGCTCGCCGCCACCATGGTGCTGCCACGTGGCACGCTGCCAACGTGGCACGCTGCCACTTGGTGGCTGCCACTAGGAGGTTGCCAACCTGGCGGCTGCCACCTGGCGGCTGCCAACGTGGCAGCCACGTGTGCTGCCACATGGCGTTTTTTTTGCCATGTGTGCTTCCACGTGGCACGCTCCTATTGGGCATGCATTCCTAGCCTTTTGCGTGGCTAGGATTTTACTTGACTTGATGCATTTTCCCATCTCGCCAAATCCTAAATTTTGGCTCGACATTTGAGATTCTCCGACGCTCGGTTTCGACACTCCAAGATCGAAATTCCGACGTCTAAATGTTAACACTCGGGCGACGAATTAATTTCTTCTGAATTAATTCGTCGAGTCAGTTCGTATATTTTTCTTGGGTGTGACCCGAAGGGTTCAGTCAAGATTAAGCCGTAATATTAATTATATTAATATTACTGATCGGAAGTGACCTCCACCCAGGCATTTCGATCACTTGACCTTGCTGAATATAATAGCTTTCTAATAATTTTGAACCCGCTATCAGAATAATACACTTGTTCGAAGGACACCATTCCTTTTAATCTCCCACTTGTCCTTCCAGACAAGTGTGCATTTAGTGTATAGCCCCTTTCCTATGTCTCTTCATGTCTCTTCATGAACTACAGAGTAAGATTACTCGTCATCTCTGTTACGTCCAGAAGTGTTTCTCGAAATCCGAGTTTGACTGTCAATAAGCAGATGATTTCTAAAATCCATCTGAGCACGGCCATGCATTTTCACAGTATCGCTCTTCGAGAGGCCTTGTAAACAACAAGACATGTTCCCTATTTTTAGTAGGGGACATTTCCAGTCTTGTAATGTAGCTTCTCTTACTAAGAGGACCTACCCGCTTGATATCTGTCGTTATAATCCCCAGTTACGGCAGACGTTTGGCGGATACCAAAGCGGACTAGTACTCAAACAAGAGATCTCCCACTACTCATGGTCAAAGGAAAAGAGTTCCTATAGTAATAATGAGAAAATACTCATGACGATTTTTAAATCTCTTAAAGTATCCTCATAGGTCGATCAAGTATGGTTCTAAACCAATACCTGTGCAAATGATTTATATCCTCATAGCACAAGAAACGATGCTATAAATCATACTACACACTAATCTCTGATGGTCATTAATCGTCCACAAAATATGACCTTGATTAGGGATAATTTTCGATTAAAATATTCAATGTTCACTTAATAGGTGTTTCTTTATCCAAGCCATTGACTTGATACCCTATTTTGAATATTTATTAAAATCGAATGGACTCATTATTTAATTCAAAACCACAATTAAATAGTTTTGTGGAATATTTAGAAATATTTTATTCCACTATGAAACTTCACAATGTTTCATCTTATGATAAATGGTTTTTGCCAAATGTTTTAAGAGTAGTACTCTTCATAAAACATTCATAGAAATCACACTCATATTTGATATGCTTGATTTCTTTCATGCAATTATGAATGTTGTCGTTCACTTATTGCATAGGTTTAGTTATAATTACTTTGCAAACCTTAGCATCTTCATTATCCACCATTTCCATAATAAGATGATAAACTTTGAGAGTGTTAATGTATTACATGTGATTCAGGATTTATTGTCCAAGAAATGGCTCCCACTCATTTTTATGATTCGAGACCTTCTACTTGACAACCTACAATCATCAACGTTCAACAACGAACTTTTCCATTTAACATCTTTCCTTATTATTGCCTTTAAGGCAACAATATTCTCAACATATATTTTAGTAGACTCCCTGATTATGCCTTGCATGGGTTTCACTCCCAGCGACTCACAACGATTTGGGATACCCTAATCACTTGTGAGCATGGAAATTTTCCTTAAATTCCCGCACATTGTACATGGATGCACATCCATGTTACTATTCTCAAGCCACGATACTTCTTGCCTCGTGCTTATAAATGGCTTCCTTCTTAAGGATCTAATCCTTGTTAAGGTTTGTGCTTGCAACATCAAAACTCAAATTATATTTGTTTCCATGTGTCAAGAACTTCATCCAACTACTTATCTAAGTTCTTTGGATGTTCTTGACTATAATCTAATGATCTAATACTTAGATTAATGTCGATTGGTATTATATACGTACTTTACATGCTCTAAGCATGTAAGTCATCTGACGATTCCATATCATAGCTTTACACGATGGATTTAATTCTAGAAAGATTCTCAATTTTATTCCATCCATGTGACTTTTAGCTCATACAGTTACACTGAGTCTTGCCAAATTATTCGCTATATGATATGGTTGAAAGTCTCTTACTAGAGTCTTTCTTCTTTGACTTAGTACTTAGCCTAGCTTATACTTAGTTCGAACATTTACTTAGTTTCACACATATGGGTCGAAAGCCTTTCAAAGTCCTTCATGTTTAACATGGTAATTTCTTTTACTCATTTAATCATTTAATTAAGTCTATACCATAGAACTTAATTCCCAACATGTACTAAGTATCATCTTTAGCTCGGTCCATTGTCGAAAATACTTTGAAATCTAAGCATTTAGCATTTGATAGTTGTTTCACAATAGAGTTCGTAAACTTCTTGTTGGACCATTACTTTTTCTCCCACCAAACTTCTTGTTCATCAGAATTTATATGTTTCTCCATAAGTCAATCCTCTTATTAACTTTATGAGTAAACATGTTCCAATTCCTTCATGCAATGCTTCCTTTAATCTCATGACGGATTCCATTTGCTTGCTTTCAAATCTAGCATTATTTAGATTTTCAAAACCCTTAGACTATTCCATAGTCACTTCCAAAATCCTATTTTGGGAAGGCGGTTTTTGTATCTATTTTTCCATATTTCATATGTGCAATTTTGCTAGATCAATCACGAAAAGACTTGAGCATTCCGATTGGTGAATAGGTTTTTATTAAAATCAACTCTTTGAAATTAATTATATCCTTTTCAACCAATCTAGCTATGTATGCATATACATTTCCACATTTGTTAGTTTTCTCCTTGAAAACTTATTTGCAATCGATGGGTCTTTCACCTTTCATGCAAATTAATCAAGTTTCAAACATGATTTTCAAACATGGAGTCTATTTCGGATTTTCATGGCCTTTAACCATTATTCGGAATTTGGATTTGTCGTAGCTATCTTACAAGACATTATTCCTTTACTATCTAATAGTAAATAGTATGCTTGTAAGTCTTAGGTTTGTTTCTAACTTAATAGAAAATTTATAGGATTCAATCCAAGCCTTTGGTGAATTCTATACCTATACGGGGTGATTGCATCAAACACTGAGTTTTAAGGCGCTTTCAAAGCCCTTTTATTATGTTGATCTTACTCCAACATTTTTAATGTTTTGTGAGTAATAAATTCTCTTTTAAGGCACTTGTAAAGTCCTTTTGCGTATTCTTGATCAAGCATTCTCATGAAGTCCTTTAAGGTCTTCCGAGATTCTCAGTTCTAGTTTGTTGCTAAGCTCGATGGTCATCGAGTTCATTTTCCTCCCACTTGTTGTTTTGGAAGCGTGTTACTTTCTAGAAAGACACTACTTAGAGAAACAAACATCTTGTTCTCAATTAGGTTGTGGAGGTAATGCCCGTAGTCTCACTTGAATGCTTACAAAGAGACATGTATATTGTCTTTGGGTAAAAGTTCGTTGTGAAACAAACAGTTAGCTCCCACTTGAGCTATCTTAGTCTTTATTGAGCCATCTAGCTCCCACTGAGCCATCTAGCTCCCACTGAGCCACTTAGCTCCCACTGAGCTAGTGAACTCCCACTGAGACTAAGAGCCTTAGACATATACTTGAAAAGACTATGTTCTTTGTGGAGTTATTTATGAAAATTTCCATTCATAACTTTGAGATGGTCACGCTTGGCTCATCTCTCGATCTAATCTTGACGTTTTGATATCTTGCCAAGTCGATTCTGTACTTCACTGAACTCTTGAGCTACTCAAGCCAAGTTTGTTCAAATTTGATGAATATAGCCATATCCTTTCAAATTCTTTGTGAAACATTGAAGTAATTGAATCCTCTTTAGCCTTCGGAGTCAATTGTCTATACCAAGAACAATAACTCTCTACTTTGTCGGTTTCAACAAGTAAGACTTGCTTGTCTTAGAACGATTCTTGTCGACGTGACATCGCTAAAGATGTTTGGAACACAAATCAAGCCCATGACTTGAACTTAGTGAGTTTTATCATGTTAGGGAAATATTTGTTTATAATCAAGCATTCTTGACTCAATGCTTGGATAACCATGCCATTCAAATAAATCTCGCAACTATTGCTCATTACTTTGAATGTGAGTCTTTCCGTGTGTAAACGGATCAATTGCTGATTATGGAACATAATAACCATTACTTGTTCCAGCCTTTGGCTTAAAAGGTCTTTAAACAAAACATACGACCGTACAACTGATGTAGCTCTTCTTGCTTCATTCTAAGCTTGTAAGTCGATAACTTAGCTTAACTTCAATCGTTTGAGGTCACTATCATAGTGGAACACTCAAGCAGTTACCGATACTTGTGAAGATAACTGTAGGGAATATTTCAAGCATTATGATCCCAAACTTGAACCCCACTGTGATCATACACTAAAGTATGGTGGCGTTCCAAAGGGAAAGAGAAGAGAGCAAAAGAGTCGCCAACGAGTTTTAGAAACTTGTAAACCCAAAAGACAATCCAAAAGGACCATCAACTCCATAAGGTCTTGAACCAAACAGGGTTCGGGGATGAGGGTACGAATCCAATCTACAAAAGAAAGGACCCGCTGATGGGATGAAGAACGGTAGGTCGTTGGGCTACCACCCCACCCAATCAAAAAAAAATTTGTAACTCAACTAACCCCTATGAAGTGTAGTGGTAAGTCAAGGTCGAACCCAAAGGAATGGAGGTCGAATGCACAATGCCTAAGTTAAGCTATTCCGAATTCTAGTAGGGGTTTATGGTAGAAACTAGAGCTAAGCTAGGTAATGCAAAAAGCTAGTACTAATTGAATGCTAAGGCACTAAGGGAATGGATCCACATGCATCAACAATGAAGTTCAATCAACTTGGGGAATCAACCAATCAAGTCAAGCAATGTGAGGGAAAACCGAAATTGCAACCAAGAGAGTGCATCAAGCTATTCTCCTAGAGGTCTAATTAGCGTCAACTACATCAAACACTAGCTAGGAAACATCACAAGATATCTCAATCGAGTAAACGTAAGCCACAAATCAATGGTCCGTATCAATATGAACTCACAATGCAATCTAGTGTGAATAACAAGGGTGATCAAGCCTAATCAAGCACACACATGCACAAAATCAATCAACCAATTTAATCACATTATCAACTCAATCAATTTCCCCCAAATTAATCTCAATTCATCATCAATACATGCTTCACCACTACCCTAGCAAATAAACTACTCACAATCCATGAAGAACATCAAAATCAAAGCTAAACTAATCATCATTCCCAAATTCATCAATTGAAATCAAATTGAAACCAACAAATTCAATCAAAATCAATCAAACTATCAATTAACCAAATCTAACAACAATACTAATGAAATCAAACATTAAATTGCATTAAAGAGTAAAGAATCCTTACAAACTTGATAGAAATCAAATCAAATGAAGCAATCTTCAATCATCAATCATCAAACCCACACTTTCTCTCTCTAAAAATGCTAAGAACTAGTGTTTTCTCTCTCTAGAATCTAATCTAATCTAATTCTCCCCTCATTAAGATCTAATTCTCTCCCTATAAAAGGAAAGAAATAACTATCAAATACAAAGAGGAAGTTGGGAATGTCGTCCAAAAACAGACCCACGCCGGTGCGGGCGCTCAGAGGAGAGAGAATGGTGCGCACGGGAGCACACCCAGACAGGTGCGCCCGCACGCACCTGGTGTGCGGCCGCACTCGACATATGTGCGGCCGCACACTCCTCGAGTGCGCCCGCACAAGGCTGCTGCTTCCTTCTCTTCTTCTTCGTCCTAGTTCATTCGGTGCACACATCCTAGATGATGGTGATGGAGGACAAGGTAGGCAGGAACTTCCTTGAATTTCTTGAAGGGTATAAGCCATGAGAAAGGCATATACAAGACTTTGAAGCATGCTCCTTGGACCTCCCTTTGACTTGAGATTTCTTGCACAAGCTTTAGGCATGAAAATCAATGGAAAACTATGGAGAGGAAGCTCGGGAATCCTTGGACAATCAATCACAACCTACAATCAAAGGATAAAAAGCAAGTAAAAGGGAAAAATAGCAAGTAAACTAGAAAATGCATAAAATAGAGAAACTACTACAAAAAGCATAAAATGAAGAAAACTAGAATAAAACTAAGGAAAACTAAAGAAGAGAGTAATAAAATGAAATAAAATTTATCCAAAAAGGGACCAAATGAGTGCCATAAATGTCACTCATCAAATTCCCCCAAGCTAAACTTTTGCTCGTCCTCGAGCAAAACAAAGCAAGAAAGATAAAGGATGAAAATTTTATTGAAAATGAAAAAGAAAGACTCAAGATAAGAATATACACTAAAACTCACTGTCGTAGGAATCACGGTTGCTTTTAGCTACAACAAGCCCTTTAAACCCCAAAGTCGCCTATGAGGACGAGTGAGGTCTCGTAAGGGTATCCTAAGAGTTTGACCCATAACTCTCCACCAAACATCAATGAGGCAGACCATAAAAAAAAAGGAAAATAAAATGAAAACAAACCTTTACGAAATGAACTAACACAAAGACTATAATGCAAATGAATGACAATCTTTCTCAAGTAGTTAAGGTATGCACTTTTCAAGATATCCTAGGTTGATTGAAACATAGGGTATGCTAGGCATAGGAACTAGTCATCACAATCCACGTTCATCCCAAACAATCTTACCGCGTTCTCCCCACTAGTCTCAAATCTCCCCTTAGTGAGAGTCCCAATGATTCCTCGAAGGAACCGGAAAAAGAATTATTTTTAGGCTACTCGACAATCTTGACTATGCATCCCCTTTCCTTAGGCAATGACCCATGATGCCCTCCCCCGAATAGTGACTCAACTATCTAGGTCGAAAGGTCTTTCCCCAAGGTTGTAACGTAAGGCAATAAGGGTGAACGTAGGCTAAAATTTAAAATTTGGTGGTTTTCCTAATAGTGAAGCAAAGATTGCGCATTTCTTTACACCAAAACTAAGTTATCACCAAACAAAAACAACACCCCCAAGCTTACTTGAAGCTATACTCACAAAGAAATATATACAAAAAGCGTACACGCTCCTCCCCCAAGCTAAAATGAAGCATTGTCCTCAATGCTTAGAAGGAGAAAAGAATACATCGAAATATTTTTGAATTTTTTTCACTTTTTCAACTTTTTGTTTTTTTTTTAGAATTTGCAATGTCCTTGCCTTTTACTTAATTCGGACGGCTTTTTCTATAAGCAACTTATTTGTCCATGCCTTTTTGAAGTAGGACGGCTTTTTCTCAAATATTTGCCATTATTCACAAAGAAAATGATATCACAAACTTGCATTCATAAAAACTAAAACTCCAACTCATCCACCACAAACTCCATCTCAAATGATCATTTTGCTTCACAAAAACCAAGAAAAGAAAGAAAATGAAACAAAAGGTCAAATAACTAAAGATGTGGCTTGAAAAGAAGGGATAAGGCTCAAATGGTTGCAAGAAGGCAAATGTAAACCCAAAAATAACAAAAAATGAATAAAGCTATCCTAAAAATGAAAAATACCACCCCGAAAAAGGTGCCTTTTTCTTCCCTAGATAGTTCGGTCTCGGGTTTGAGAATCATACATCAAGCTTTATTAGATTAGGTTTGCATAATCAAGGATCCACGCCGCTCATACAAGGAATGTTGAAGGCTAGAAAAACAAGTAACCTCACAAGGTTGTGGCAAAAACTCACTAGTGGTGTCAAATTGACTATAGGGAGCAACTACGAACATGCCACAAACAAGTAGAATCCGGCTTCATGATCCTCCTAGTTCAAACCAACTACCCTAGCATACACCTATCCTAGAGTCAACCAAACATAGTCTCAAACCGTGCATACCTTTACAACCTAGGAAGAGAATCATGCAAAAGACAAATCCAATGTACAAAGTTCATTTCATAAGAAAAATCAAAAATAAAGCCTAAAAATCACATCAAGAATAAAAGGAAAAATAAAGGAAAGCAAAAGAAAAGGAAAATAAAAGAAAACAAAGTAAAAGAAAGGGAGACATAGAAAAGGAAATATAGGAGAAATAATATGAAATGGACTAGAAGGCAAGTTAAACACATAAGAATCCCAATCGTCAAACAAGTGATCGATCGACATCAACGTCATCGATCCCAAACACATTATGTGTTAACAAGCATCCATCCTCGAACCATTCAACTTCCCCTAAACTAATCCTATTCTATGCAACCAAGAAAAATAAAGAGAAAAATAAGAAAGATCTCACCGGGCTTCCAAGCTTAGCAAAAATAAACGAAGTAAGTAGAAACCACCTCGTTGCATTCCATAAACAGAAGCTTTTTCAAGAAACCAAGTGAGAAAAAGAGAATAAAAGAATTTATATACAAAGAAAATTGTCAGTAACTTCCAAATGAAATCAGCCGAAAATTCGGCAGCATAACGACAATAAATGAAAAATATATATATCAGAGACAGTGAAACATCAGGAAACATCATCAACAACAAGAATCGTCAGAATAACAGCAGAGCAGATAGATAGGGAACAGAGTAAGTCATCATCAGAGAAATCAGCAGATAAAACATCACAGAGACATCAGATCAGACAGAGGACATGGAGGCTAAGAAGGAAAATGCTAAATGAACCACTAGCAAGGAGGAGGACATGCAAACCACAACCAACCTAAACCAACTCCCCCAAGCTAGAAATGAGCTACCCCTCCCCCAAGCCAAACCCAACCATAGGGCAAACAAGGAACACAATCATAAAGCATGCATACGGAGAGGGGTAGCCAACATGGCTCACTCGGCACTAAAGTAGGGGGTAGAACTAGAGCTCCCCTCACCCATAGAAACAACCTCCTTCCCTTTAGCCCTACCTAACCTTCTAAGGGCATCAGCAGCAAAATACTCAGACCAATCATCCAAAACAGGGGGGCCCGAACGACCCCACCTCCCCTCAGTCTCAGGGGAAGGGAAAGGAGCAGGGTTAGCTGGATCATAAGTCCAGTCACACCCTCCCGGCCTCTTGTAATCATAATCCCCTCTAGAGGTCCCACGAATGGCACTATGTGCCACATGTGGGCCCTCCCAATAGGGATAGCAGAGACGGGGCCCCACCGCCTTGTCAAAAGGCTCCCACTATGGGATAGGGCCCTCTTGGACCGGGAGGTACGGGTAGTTCACATAAGGCTCAATATCCCCCCTAGAAACATGATAGTCATACACCCTCCTAGCATGATAATCATAGCAACCCTCCAAACAACCATTCCCATAGAAGAGGAAGAAGACAAAGCAAAAGTAAGGGCATCAATCTTTTCATGCAAGCTAGACAAGTCATGCAAGGAAGGAGATGAAGGAGAAAGAGGAGTAGGAGAAGAAGTACTAGGGTTACCTCCCTTAGATGATGAGGCCTTAGACCTTGGATGAGCATTTCCCGAAGAAGGCATGGAAACCCGACGAAAAGAACTTGGAATATCTCTCTTGGGCGGCTTCCAAGGGTAGGATGAATTTTTGTCTCTCACCATCGACCCTTCGTAGAGGATAAGGCACCAATCGGTAGTCCTCGATACTTTCCAAATGAACAAATCATCCATGATGGTGCGCTCAATGAACTTTTGGTTGATCAAGGCAAACGTGCCCAACAAGCAAGATGAAGACTTCTCTCTTGGGTCCTTAATCTCCTTAAGATCCCCAATCTTGGATGCATACTTTTTGTTAAGTGACAACACAATGATGGTTGTCTATGGTTGGCTAGTCGACCCAAGGATGATGAAGTGGCTCCAAGAGATTCCTTGGAGAAAAATGCATAAGTAAGGATGCGGCTAAAATAGCGCATCGCACCATGGACTATTGAGGCCGATTTTGAAGATTGAGCACAATAAGCGTCTTCAATAGAAATGCTATCCCACCAATCATCCTCATCATACTTATGGTCGTGATGAAGAGTTTCATAGGCCGGATAAATCAAAGGCACACCCTCGATGGGCTCCGGAAAATGGAACATCTTGTTTAGGAATGAAAGGGGAATAGAATAATCGTCATTGAACACTTGGAAAGATAGCGTTGGACATTCATTGTCGTTGCTACTCTTGTGCACATCGAGCGATGATAGAAATTCATACGTGAGCCTTGCAAAAGTGGGAGCACTAAGATCAATGAATTGCTCAAGGCCCAAATTCCTTGCTAACAATCGGACATCATCGTCGATCCCTAGAAGAGTAGTGGTGTCATGATCATAAAATCTCGTAGAATATAATTTCCTTGATGATAGACTCTCGAATCGGTCCCAATGCTTTTGGACCTTGAACTTGATGTCGTATGTTTCTTTGATGGTGGAAGGTGGATCAATAGTTCTTCTTGAATTTGTAACCTTAGTGCGCTTTGCTTGCCTTGAACCACCCATCTACAAAATAATGGACAAAGAGAATGGTTTCAAAAATAGGAATAGTATGCCAAAAAATCAATCATGAATATGGGGAAAAATAAAGTGTACAATATTCCATAAGTTAAGCAAAAATTCAATAGAGGTGAATAATGCATAATCAAAGCATCACAATTGACACAAATATTACCCCAAATCACAATTAATAGAAGCAACAATATATCATATTACCAACAAACCATTATCTCCATTATCACCATCAACATCAACAAAATACCCTAAAACTAATCATATGAAAATCCAACAAAATTCATGCCAAAATGCATAATATGCTCAAATAGTATCATCATCATAATTAAATTTCACAAAACCAACATCAAAATTTTCATAGTCATCAACATAAGAACAAGTAGTGGTAGTAATGGTGGTGAGAGTGAGGGTGGCACTAATCATGCTCAAAGTCTCATGAGGTATAAAAATTGAAACTTTATCGCATAAAACATGCAATTATACTCTCAATTGATGGGAAATCACAAGATTTAAGCAAGGAAAACACTACTACTCATAAACATCTCCAACAATCATACCAACAAGTTCCAATTGAAAAGTACCCAAAATTTTCAAACTAGGAGTGAGAAAATTACCTTTAATGATGTAGAATGAAGACTTGGGTAACAAAGTAGTGAGAATTATGGAGATTTTGATGTAGAAAGATGAAAAACAATATGATGAAGATGAAGTATAACTATGAGCAACCCCAATAGATCTATGAAGGAAGTAAAATGAAGTAGGATAGAGAGAGAGAAGGAAAATCGGGTTAAAAGAGGAGGGAAAACAAACCCCTCGTACACCCAGCTAGGTGCGGCCGCACATGGGAGATGTGCGCCCGCACAGAGCTCGTGTGCGGCCGCACATAACTGGTGTGCGGGCGCACAAAAACTGGGCTTTAAATCCGAGCTTCTTCCTCCCTCATCTAGTGCGCACACCCCCTATGATGGTCATGGGGAACCATATAGGCAGTAGCTACACTTCATATTGGAGAGTGAAAAACATGAAAATCATGAAAATAAACACAAGTACTCACCATCCTCCATACTTACCCACTTTTTTAACTTAAGAATTGGGACAAGTTTACCTTAAAATTGGTATCAAAATTGTTGGAAATCAACTCAAACCAACCTACAACATCAAACACAACGAGATTAAACCACAAAAACACCATCAAAACGCAAAGAAAAACCAAAAGAAAGAGGAAGAAAAAGTTAGAAAACACGGGTTGCCTCCCGTGAAGCGCTTATTTTAGAGTCTTAAGCTAGACATCCTCCACCTCTTTCAAGGTGGATCATAGAGAGTCATATCATGGATGACCCCCACAAATACACCATTATAATACCGCTTGAGCCTATGTCCGTTGACCTTAAAATTCCTCGAAAAATCCAAAGGAGAAATTTCAATAGAGCCATTAGAGAACACCTCTTGAACAACAAAAGGACCGGGCCAACGAGACATCAATTTTCCGGGGAAAAGCCTCATTTTGGAATTGAAAAGGAGCACCTTATCCCTCGGAACAAACTCTTTCTTCTCAATGAGCTTATCATGCACCTCCTTAGTTCTAGCTTTATACAAGCTAGCACAATCATACGCATCCAACCGAAGCTCTTCTAATTCATGTAGGTCCAACCAACGTTGCTCACCTGCACTAGCTAAATCAAAATTGATCTTCTTAATAGCCCAATGAGTGCGGTGCTTGATGAGTGTCATTTATGGCACTCATAAGGTAGTCTTTTAGGTTATTTCTTTCCCTTTTTGTTGCTTTCTTCTTTTAGTTTTGGCCCTTTTTCCTTTAGTTTCTCCTTTTTCCTCTTTCTTTATGTTTCTCGTGTTTTTTATCGTGTTTTTCCTTTATTTTTCTCTTTTTCCCTTTTATTTCCTTCCTTTGTTTACTTGTGTAGGTATTGTGAGATTCACCTTGGCGAAGGATGCAGTTCGGGACCTCAATGATCAAGCAAGGAAGAAGCATTTGGCTAGAGAGGGCTTAGAGAGGCCTTGGGGAGACCTCGGAGAGGTCTCCATGGCATCCCACCAGGCCGCGGGCGCAGGCTCTTATTGTTCAAAAATGTCAAAAGTTGGCAGGAACTAGCCGCGGTTGCCCCGCGGTCTCTCCGCGGGCGCGGGCAATTTGGAGAGGTCTCTTCGCTCAGAGAGACCGCGGCTCCCCTGATCAGCCTTTGGGAGCAGGGGACTTCGCTGCGGGCGCGGGCCCTTGAGGCCGCGGGCGCGGGTGCTGCCCAGGCAGCCCGCGGAGGGTTCCGTACCCATTTTTCCGCGGGCGCGGGCTTATCGAGAGAGACCGCGGGAGCTGCCGATTTCTTCTTAGCCTATAAATTGAATTGTATTTCCTTTTTGAAGGTAACTTTTTGATAATTTTCATTAGCTTAGTTTTACAGAGAGAAGTTAGAGAGAAGTTAGAGAGAAGTTCTTGGTTTTGGATTTGTAACTCAACATTTGATCAATCAAGTTTGGATTTCTTCATTTTCAATCATCAATTTTAGTGAGATTCTCTTCTTTCTTTCATCTTTTACTTACTTGTTATTTGATTCTTTTGCTTGATGTTTTTTTTTCTTGGATTTGAGTTTGATAATATTGAATACTTTGATTTCTATTAGATTTTTGATATAGAATGCTGATCAATGCAATTTCTAGTTATTTGTTCTTGAATTTCACCATGATTAGTGAGTAGATTAGTTGCTAGGGAAAGGGGGAAGCATGTTTGATTAATGAAAATGCTAGTTGATGCTCTTTGATTGGTTGATTTGTTGCAATTAAATTGGTTGACATAGTTTTGCATGAGATTGATTAGATTAGGATTGATCACCCTATAAGATTAATCTAGATTGCATTGCAACTCTTAATGACATGACCAATTAATTTAAAGGTTTCTCTAATTGATTGAGTTTGCTTATGATTCTTCTTGGTTTGCCTTTCATAGCGACCACTAGATTGGCCTATAGGAGATAGTATTTGAACTCTTTTGATTGCTACTATTGTTTGTCCATTGCAATACTTGAATTAATTGATTGAGCTTTAATCTAGCATTATCATTGATTTTGCATGTGGAACCCATATCCCTAGTGTTTAGACCTTTGATTATTTGTTGAATTTGATCTAGTTCATTTTAGTACCAACCAATATCTCATTTTCGACTCCGAGGTAGCTTGACTTAGACTTTAGTTTTCATCATTGCATTCCCTTGGGACCGACCCTTAACTTACCCTATATTCATATAAGGTTGGTTAGGTGTTTACAAATTTAGTTTGGCTTGGGGAAAGGGTAGAAAACGACATGCATTTTCCTCTTGTCAAAATGGCGCCGTTGCCGGGGAATGCTATTGGTGCTTAGCTTTTGTTGTTGAGTCTACTTCATTTTATAAAAAAAATACAAAAAGATTTTGTTTCTTTAGGATACACTTGTAGCCGTGCTACTAATATTTTTGTTTGAGTTTTGCATGCATAGAACCCGTGATCGTTCCCTTGTTCCCCTTGATCCGGAAATTGAGAGGACTCTTTCAAGAAGAAGAGTGGATAATAGATCCTTGGGTTATAGCTCTTCAAGTGAAGAAGAAATTCAAGAAGAGCAAGGAATGGGTGAAAATCCTAGAATAGCCTTGAAGGAGCTTGGAGTGCCCGGGGCATATAGGTTTGAGAGCGGAATAGCTCCACCTACTACTCCGGCAAATGACTTCGAAATCGGGCCGGCAATGATCACCTTGATTGAGAGAAGGCAATATAGTGGGGCTAAGAATGAGAGCCCATTGAACCATCTAAAAGAGTTTGAAAAATATTGCAACACCATCAAAGTCAATGGGGTTTCTCAAGAATTTATCCGCCTCAAGTTGTTCCCTTTCTCTCTAATAGGAAGATCTTTGGAGTGGCTAGACAAAGAGGTGAAGCCCAACTCCTTGAGAACTTGGGACGATGTCACAAAGGCTTTCTTGTCCCGCTTCTACCCCCAAAAGAAGACGGCGGAGGCAAGAGCCTTGATTCAAGGGTTCAAGCAAAGGCCGAGTGAAAGCCTTTACGAAGCATGGGAGAGATTCAAAGAGTATCAAAGGGAGTGCCCTCACCACGGAATCCCCACATACCGAGTGATCCAAATCTTCTATGGCGGTTTAAGTCCCCAAGGCAAGTCATGCCTTGATGGAGGGGCCGAGGGCCCTATCATGAACAAAACCGAAGAAGAAGTTGTGGACATCATTGAGGACGTGGTGACATATTATAGGGATTGGCAAGATGGGGAGAGGGACTCTTCAAGCAAGCAATCTTCATTGTACTCGGTGGACCATCTAAATGCAATCAACAACCTTTCCTCCCAAATGACAAACTTAGGAAAGGAGGTCACTGCAATCAAAGCTAAGTTGGAGAGCACTTCTTCCCCTTCTCAAGCTTCAAATCTTCCCTCCCAATTTAAGGGGAGAGGTACTCCTTCTAACTCTCAACCCCCTCCCTCTTCACATAATATGCCTTTGGGTTGCTTGTTTTGTGATGCATGTGGATCGTATGATCATGACTCTAGTGCTTGTCCTAATGAATGTGTTGATGAGTTTGATAACCATGAGAGTGAACATGTGAATTATGTGTCGAATAATAATGGTCAACGGTTTGATAATCAAAGGGGTCAATGGAATAGGAACTTCCAAGGCCAAGGCAATTTTGACAACTATAACCAAGGTGGTGGTTATAGAAACCAAGGGAACCAAGGTTCTCGTGGTAGCTATAATAATCAAGGTTATAGTGGCCAAAATCAAGGCCAATATTATGGTAATCAAGGCCAAAATTATGGTAACCAAAACCAAGGTTATGGAAATCATAACCAAGGTAGTGGTAACCATAATCAAGGTGGTGGAAACCATAATCAAAGCTATGGCCAAAGTCAAAATAGGAGTAATTGGAACAATCAAGGATGGGGTAATTTTCAAAATAATTCTCAAAGAGGTCCCCCACCCGGGTTTGTTCCAAAAACTCAAGGTGAAAGTTCCTATTCTCAACCTTCTTCACCTAGGACTAATTTGAAGGAGATAATTGAGAATCAAACCAAGTTGTTGAACACATACATGGCCGTGAGCGATAAAAAATTCAATGAAATGATGACCCACAATAAAATGCTTGAAAACCAAATCTCTCAACTTGCTAATGCCTTGAAATATCATGCAAGCCCTTCTTCTTTACCTTCCCAAGGTCTTGACCCCAAGAAACCCGTGAATGCTATTGTTACTAGGAGTGGAAAGGTACTTGAGGAGGTATTGCCTAGGAAGGATGTAGATAAGGAGATTCCTAGGGAGGTTTTGGTTGAGGATGAGGAAAAAAGGGCATCATTGGATGAGGTAGTTGTTGAGACACCTAGAGAGGTGAAAGTAGAGAAAGAGATTGTGAGACCCAAACTCCCCTACCCACAAAAATTCATGAGACACAAATTGGATGAACAATTTGGGAGATTCATTGAGATGCTAAAACAACTCCACCTTTCTCTACCTTTTACCGATGTGATCAACCAAATGCCAAACTATGCCAAATTCCTCAAGGATATTTTGAGTGGGAGAAGAACTTGTGAGGTTGTGGAAACCATCAATTTGACCGAAAATTGTAGTGCTATCATCATGAACAAAATGCCACCCAAGTTGAAGGACCCCGGGAACTTCTCCATCCCTTGTGCAATTAACAAGATGCAAATTGATAATGCCTTATGTGACTTGGGAGCTAGTGTGAGCCTAATGCCATATTCGGTTTATCAAAGACTTGAGCTAGGGGAACTCTTACCTTCTAACATTACCTTGCAATTAGCGGATAGGTCTATCAAATTTCCAAAAGGTAAGGTAGAAGATGTCCCTTTGAGGGTGGGGAAGTTTGTGTTTCCCGTGGATTTTGTTGTTCTTGAAATGGATGAGGATGCCACCATTCCGATCATTTTAGGTAGACCCTTTCTTGCTACCTCGGGAGCCATGATTGATGTGAGAAATGCTAAGATCTCCCTTAAGGTGGGAGAAGAGGTTATAGAATTTGATTTGAATGAAAGCATGAAATATCCATGTTCTTCTTTGGAAAATTGTATGATGATTGATTCACTTGATATTGTTGTGTCTTCCATGCATGAGCACTTGCTCACTTCTAACGATGCTCTTGAGAATGTTTTGTTGAACAAAGACAAGGTAGGTGCTTCATGCAAGGAGATGACTTTCTATGAGGAGTTACTTGATGGAACTGTGGAGGACGTGGATGAGCAAACATGTTTTGGAATCTCAAGCCATGAAGCTTTGCAAGTGGCCACATCACAAGAAGGTAATGGTGTGCCTATGGTGGAGCTCAAACCTCTACCATCACACCTTAGGTATGAATTCTTGGGCCCTCATTCTACTTACCCCGTGATAGTTAGTGCATCCTTGAGCGAGAGCCAAGCTCAAGCGTTATGTGGTGTTTTAAGAAAACACCAAGGTGCTTTGGGGTACACAATTGATGACCTTAAAGGTATAAGCCCCGCTTTGTGCCAACACCACATAACGCTTGAGGAAGGCGCCCTTCCTTCTATTGAACGACAAAGGAAACTACATCCCCAAATGGGAGAAGTAGTCAAGAAAGAGATCACCAAGCTTTTGGATGCGGGAATCATATTCCCCATCTCAAGCTCAAGGTGGGTCTCCCCCGTGCATGTCGTTCCTAAAAAGGGGGGTATGACCGTAGTTGAGAATGAGAAAGGTGAGCTCATTCCAACTAGAACGGTCACCGGTTGGAGGATGTGTATAGACTATAGACGTCTAAACACATCAACCAAAAAGGATCACTTCCCTCTCCCTTTTATTGACCAAATGCTTGAAAGGTTGACTAGGCACAAATTCTATTGCTTCCTTGATGGATATTCGGGATTCTTTCAAATTCCTATTCATCCCGAGGATCAAGAAAAGACAACCTTCACATGCCCCTATGGTACTTTTGCATATAGAAGAATGCCCTTTGGATTGTGTAATGCTCCGGCGACCTTTCAAAGGTGTATGATGAGCATTTTTGGGGACATGCTTGAAGAGGAAATGGAAGTCTTCATGGATGATTTTTCTGTGGGAGGTGTTACATTTGAGGATTGCCTCAAAAATCTTGAAAGATGCCTAGAGAGATGTGAAAAGGTCAACTTGGTGCTTAATTGGGAGAAGTGCCACTTCATGGTGGAGGAAGGTATAGTGCTTGGGCACAAGATTTCAAATAGGGGCATTGAGGTGGATAAGGCAAAGATTGATGTGATTGAAAAACTTCCACCTCCGATAAATGTCAAAGGAGTGAGATCGTTCCTTGGTCATGCGGGTTTTTATAGGAGATTCATTAAGGACTTTTCACTCATTGCTAAGCCCCTAAATGACCTTCTTCAAAAAGATGTTGAGTTCAATTTTGATGACAAATGCTTGAAGGCATTTGATACATTGAAGAAGGCCCTAATCTCTACTCCTATTGTTCAAGGCCCAAGGTGGGATCTTCCTTTTGAGTTGATGTGTGATGCGAGTGATTGGGCAATTGGAGGTGTTTAGGGACAACGGGTAGACAAGAAACTTCATGTGATTTACTATATGTCCAAGACTCTCAATGGGGCTCAAAAGAACTACACAACAACGGAAAAGGAATTTTTGGCAATTGTGCACTCTTTTGAGAAATTCCGATGTTACTTGTTGGGTTCCAAGACCATAGTCTTCACAGATCATGCGGCCCTCAAGTATCTCTTTGCTAAAAAAGAGTCCAAGCCAAGGTTGATTCGATGGGTACTTGAATTGAAAGCTTTTGAGATTGAGATTAGGGACAAGAAGGGTGCGGAGAATGTTGTGGCGGACCATCTTTCTCGCCTTGAAGGGGATCAAATTCATGATGATGGTCTACCAATAGAAGATAGAATGCTTGATGATTTCTTGTATGCCATAGAGGTGAAGGAACTCCCATGGTATGCCGATTTGGTCAATTTTCTAGCATGTGGGGAGTTTCCACCCTCTTTATCCAAGAACCAAAAGAAGAAGATCAAAAGAGAGGCAAGGCACTATTTGTGGGATGACCCTATCTTATACAAACGTGGGGTTGATGGCTTACTTAGGCGTTGTGTTCCAAACGAAGAGGTGCCTAGTGTTTTAAAAATGTGCCACTCGGATCCTAGTGGTGGACACATGGGTGTTTCCAAGACCGCTACTAAAGTTCTTCAAAGTGGTTTTTGGTGGCCACATCTCTTCAAGGACTCATGGGGCTTTGTTAAGTCATGTGACCAATGTCAACGAGTTGGGAACATTTCCAAGCGAAATGAGATGCCTCAACAACCTATCCTTGAATTGGAGGTGTTCGATGTGTGGGGAATTGACTTCATGGGACCATTCCCCTCTTCATACGAGAATCAATATATTCTTGTGGCGGTGGACTATGTTTCTAAGTGGGTTGAGGCCATTTCCTCTCCAACAAATGATCACAAGGTTGTATTGAAGTTGTTCAAGAAAATCATCTTTCCAAGGTTTGGTGTCCCAAGAGCAGTGATAAGTGATAATGGATCCCACTTTGTCCATAATGCTTTTCAAAAGATGTTGAGGAAACATGGTGTGCATCAACGATTTGGGCTTCCCTATCATCCTCAAACGAGTGGCCAAGTTGAGGTTTCAAATCGTCAACTCAAGCTTATTCTTGAAAAGACGGTTGCTCGCAATAGAAAGGATTGGTCAGACAAATTGGATGATGCTCTATGGGCTTATAGGACGGCTTTTAAGACACCCATTGGTACCACTCCATATCGCCTTGTCTATGGCAAATCATGCCATCTCCCGGTTGAGCTTGAACATCGTGCCATGTGGGCCATCAAGAAGATAAATTTTGACTTAGCAAATGCGGGAGAGAAGAGGTGGTTGGACCTTCATGAATTAGAGGAACTTCGACTTGATGCTTACGATTGTGCTAGCACCTACAAAGCTCGATCCAAAGAGGTTCATGACAAGTTGATTGAGAAAAAGGAGTTTTGTGTAGGTGACAAAGTCCTCCTCTATAATTCTAGAATGAAGTTGTTCCCCGGAAAACTCATGTCAAGATGGAGTGGTCCGTTCTTGGTGAAGGATGTTTTTGGTAATGGTGCCGTGGAAATTTCTCCTTTGGATTCCTCATCTTCATTTAAGGTTAATGGTCATCGGCTCAAGAAGTACTTTGATGGAGTGTTTGTTGGTCTTGTTCACAAAATGATTCCTTTCCAACCACCTTGAGTGGGGTGATGCTCGTCGAGCTAACGACGTTAACCGAAAGCGCTTACGGGAGGCAACCCGGATTCTCATCTCATTTTTCTTTTCTTTTCCTTCCTTTTCATTTTCCTTGTTTAGTTTTGATCTTATTTTGTGTTGGTTTTATGTTTGTTTTGAAGGTTGCCCATTGTCATCACTTGTTGGAAAGAAGGGGTTTTATGAAGAGTTTAGAGTGCAGGGGAGAGGGCTCCCCGAGGGCTTGGAGAGACCTCGGGGGCCTCTCCAGCTTTCAAAGGGAATTGCAATCAGGAACTCCCCGCGGTTGCCCCGCGGTCTCTCCGCGGGCGCGGGGGAGTTTGGAGAGGTCTCGGGAATTTGGAGAGGGCGCGGCCCTTATTTCAGTTAAATTGAAGATTTTGGATCAGGAACTTCCCGCGGTTGCCCCGCGGTCTCTCCGCGGGCGCGGGAAGTTTTGGAGAGGGCACGGCAATTTTGGAGAGGGCGCGGCCATCATCAGGTATAATTTCCTCAATTTTGGTCAGGAACTCCCCGCGGTTGCCCCGCGGTCTCTCCGCGGGCGCGGGAGAGTTCCAGAGACCGCGGCAGTATCGGGAGAGGGCGCGAGTTCCTGGGTTACTTTTACCCGGACGCACCCCCCTCTCTCTCTCTCCTCTCTTATTTTCAAATCTCCTCTCTATTTTTCCCCTTTCTCTCTCTACATATTCTCAAACCCTAACCCCAAATCATCAATTCCTTACTCCTTTCTTCAAATTTCCATCAAATTTTCACAAAATCTACCTTATTTCTCCATTTTCATCACTTCTACTAAAGTTTCTCGTGGTTTTTCGGCAAGTTTCGGTAGTGTGTGGTGTTCTATGCTTGATTTGTGTCTCCAATCTTGGTATACTTCTAACCTTTGTATTAATCTTGTTAATTTCATTTGATTTCTTTACATTGGTTGGTATTATCTTGATTTTGAGCATGATTTTGTGTTTCATGGTTATTTTTGTGAATTTTGGTATTTTTGAGTGATGATTGTTTTTCTTGATAAATCTTGCATATATTTGATGGATGATTGTTGATATTGGTATTTGTTGTTGGAATTTTGGTTGTTTTGTTGATTGAAACATGTACTTTGTAGTTTTTGGGGGTTTGGTTGGATTTGAAAGGAGGATTGTGAGTGTTTGAGGTGTTTGTTGCTTGTTTGAGGGAGTTGGATTATTCCTTGTGATTTTCTTTTGTGAATTTGTGTGGTAAAAAAAAATGAATTTGTTAAGACGATCCAAGAGTAGCAAGAACCGCTCGACCCAATCTCCCGGCCAATCTTCTCAAGGCCAATCCTCAAACCCTAACCCCCAAATACACTCCTCAACCCAAGATGACGCCCCTCCTCCTCTACCACCTCTAAAATTGTGGAACCGGTCTAAACAATTGCCCATTTATAACAAAATGAAAGACCGAAGGTTTAGACCCACCCGCCATTATTTTCGTGACGACATGGCCAAGCTAGGGATAAATAATGACCTTGATGTGCTTCTCAATAACCTAAGCTTGGGTGAGTTTTTGAAAACTAACCCCCGTACCTACTTGGAGCCTTCAATTGAGTTTTTCTCCACCTTTGAGTTCAATAGGGTAGGGGAAACCGACTACATCATCTCCTTCCAACTCTTCAATGTTAAGCACACCATGCACCTAGCCGAGTTTAATGTGGCCCTAGGTTTCAACCCAAATGGTGATATCTTCGAGCCCCTTATCTCCCTTGCCCAAAGTGAGTACAATGAGGTTGCTTGGTGGAGAACCATAGCCCACAAAAAGCAATTTGACTCCAAAATTTCCCTTGCTAGTGAGATCATTCATCCGGCCCTTAGGATCCTCCATAGAATTCTCGGGTACTCGGTTTATAGTAAGCAAGATTTGGGAAAGTTGTCTCGAGACGAGATCATGGTCTTGTGGATGGCTACTAAGCCGGAGTTGGGATCTAGGATTAATTTTGGGTACATTTTCATGGAAGGGTGCAAGGAGATCATGCATGGGGTTAAGACGGGAGAGGTTCATTGTGGGGGCATGGTGACCCGTTTGGTGAGGTATTTTAACCAAGAACGGTTCTTAGAGTCTTGCACTCCGGTTGGAAGGAGTGAAGACATTTGGATTAGTTTGAGGCAGGTTAACACCCTCCGTTTCATAACTAGTACTAAGAGAGCCGGTACCTACTCTTGGCTAGTGAGGAATACCCACCATTTCCTTCTCCCTAACCCGGCCGCTACCTCCATTTTTCGCCAAGCTAGGAATGTTTGGATGGTCCCTAGGGACAATGGTAGGATTGATGAGGATGAGATGGAGGAAGATGCTGATTTTGTTGAGGGAGCCGGGTTAGAGGGTGTGCATGAGGAGGAGGAGGAAGGAAGAGGAGAAGAACAAGAGGAACAACAACAACAACAACCGTTTCCACAACAACAACAAGGAAGACGAAGAAGGCAACAACAACAACAACAACAACAACTTCAACAACAACCGCCACCCGATTTTGAACAAGATATGGCGGCTATGTGAGCGCAAATGGAAAGCATGAGACTTTCCATGCACGGTATGTTTTCTGACCACCAAACTCTTTCTTATCAAACTAGCGCCTTGTATGACGCTAGTGTACGTAGGGGGGAGGTCGCACCTCCGGTCAACTACCCTTATGTGCCGCCCCAACAAGGGCCGGTACCTTCCCGGGGTGGTGACGGCCTCCCTACGTACCCTTATTGGCAAGGGGTTGAGACCCCCGATGTGCCAAGGCGCAACTTCCCGCCTTATGATTATAGGGTCCCGGGGGGGAGTGATTACAGGGGTGACCCCGCTTATTATTATGTTGACCCCCGTCACCCCGAGCCCCTCGTTCAACAAGAGCCCTTTGACCAATTGACCCCATCCCAACAAGACCTATTTAAGGGTTATTATGGTTTTCCTCCCGGTTTCACCGGAGGTTGGGATGAGGGTGATGGTTTTGGAGGTGATGATGGTGCCGGCCCGAGTGGCCATTAGTCCCCTCTTTGCATATTTGTCTCCCTTTTTGTTCTCCCCTTTTCCCTATTTTTGCATGTTTGTCGGCATCGGGGTCGACGCTTTCATTTTGTGAGGGGGGAGGGTCAAAAAGGATGTGTTAGCATGGGGGCGGCACCTTGGGCTCGGTGGGAAGTTTTTGATAAGGTTTTTGGTGGATCTTGGCTATTGGTCTTGTTGTTTTGTTGCTTGTTGTTGATTGTTTCTTCGGATGATGGTTTTTGGGAACTTTCTAAAAAAAAAAATCAAAGAAAAAAATTTTTTGCACTACAAGAAAAATGGCTTTTCGTAGCGATTATTTTGTACCGATTGTACATTCGCTACAATATGCAAGTATGTTTGTGAAATAATTAAGGAAGTCGTATCATTTTACAATTGCCATGGTTTTCCCATATAAAATCGATACGGAAAACATAATAATACATATCCACACTAATTTTACACATTTATATAATTTTGAGAAATCATATCATTTACAATCGCCACTAAATCCCAAAAATCGATACGGAAAACATTTTCTACACTAGATATATAAATATTGTTTGACAATAAATACATAAAATATGTCATAGCTTATTGGTGAAACATTTAATATAAGAGTTTGAGGTTGCATGTTCGAATCTTGTAAAGATCATATGCATGCTATTTTTTTTTTAAGAAAATGAGTTCAACATTTATAGCGATTGTAATCGCTACAATAATCACCACGATTGGATGTAGTTTTTCGTATCGATTATTGAGGCCAACCCCAGCAATATTGAAAACCACTACTAAAGGCTAAGGCAACGGGGGATATTGTATCGAATGACCATTCGTTGGGAAAACTTTTTGTTGCAATTACAATCGATACTAAAGGTTAAAATAATCGCTACGAAAAGGTTATTTTCTTGTAGTGTTGGTTTCGATGATGATGGGTTCTTCTAGGTCTTTGTATATAGTTAGTGTCTTAGTTTTTTTTTTTTTTTTTATTGTTTGCTTTTGTTTGGAAGTTACTAACAATTTCATTTTGTATATATAGCTTTCTTTTCTTTTACTCACCTTGTTCGTAGCTCATGCTTTGGATTGCGGAGCCCTTTGGAGGAGCTCGTTCTCACTCTTTGGGCACTTTAATCTAGCATGGACGCTTGGTGAGGCCTTTTTTTTTTTTTTTACTTTTTTTTTATTTTCCCTTCTTTGTTTTCTTGGTTGCTTAGATTAAGATTAGACTTAGGGGAAGTTGAACGGTTCGAGGATGTATGAATTTAACACCTAGTGTGTTTGGGGTCTTTGGCGATGTGGCCATTAGACCACTTGTATGTCGATTGGGATAAACGTGTTATGATTGCCTCTTTGCCCTTTCCTCTTTCCCTTTCTTATCTTTGTCTTAGTTTTCCATCTTTTCCTTTCTTTTCTTATCTTTTGTTCTTGTTGGTGTGCATATCTTTTTGAGGCTTTCTTTTTACTATTTCTCTTTTTGAATGTCGGACTTGTATGCAATGGACTCTTGCTTTTGAATAATAGTCTTCCTAGGTAATTATGGTATGCACGGTTTAAGATTACGTTTGGTTGATTCTAGGATAAAGCATGCTAAGATAGTTGTCTAGAACTAGCGGGATCATGAAGCCGGATTCTACTTGTTTGTGGCATGTTTGGTAGTTGCTCCCTATCTTCAATTTGACAACCTTAGTGAGTTTTTGCTACAACCATGTGAGGTGTATATTTGTTCAAGCTTTCATCAAATTCTTGCATGAGCGGCATGGATCCTTGATTTTCGCAAACCTAATCTAGAATCTTAGCTTATGATTCCTAAGACCGTGACCGAACTACCTAGGAAGGACAAAGGCAGCTTTTTCGGGGTGGTATTTTTCATTTTTAGGATAGTTTTATTCATTTTCTTTATTTTTGGGTTTACATTTGCCTTCTTGCAACCATTTGAGCCTTATCCCTTCTTTTCAAGCCACATCTTTAGATCTTTGGCCTTTTGTTTCATTTTCTTTCTTTTCTTGTTTTTGTGAAGCAAATTGATCATATTTGATGGAGTTTGTGGTGGTGCAGTTGGATGTTTGATTTTTATGAGTGCAAGATTGTGTTAAGTTTGCTTTGTGAATAATGGCAAGTGTTTGTGTAAAATCCGTCCTTAATCATAAAAGGCATGGACTAATAAATTGCATTATAGAAAAAGCCGTCCGAATTTAGCAAAAGGCAAGGACATTGCAGGTTTAAGTAAAAAAAAAAAAAGAAAAAAATTTGAAAAAAGTAAAAATTCAAAAAAAAAAATAATATTTTGATGTAATCTTTTCTCCTTCTAAGCATTGAGGACAATGCTTCCTTTAGCTTGGGGGGGAAAGCGTTATTTCTTCACGCTTTTTGGTCTTATTTTAGTAGAGTATTGCGTTGAATAAGCTTGGGGGTGTTAATACATTTTTGTTTGGTGATTACTTAAGTTTGGTGTTGAGATTTGGCCGGTCTTTGCTTCACATTTTAGGATAACCACCAAATTTTTAAATTTTTAGCCTACCTTAACCCTTCTTGCCTTACGTTACAACCTTGGGGAAGACCTTTGGACCTAGGAGTTGAGTCTTTCATCGGTGGAGGGAATCATAGGTTGTGGACTAAGGAAAGGGGATGCGAAATCAAGATGTCGAGTAGCCTAAAAACTTTGATCTTTTTCCGGTTCCTTCGCGGAATCTATGAGATGCTCACTAAGGGGAGATATGAGATTAGTAGGGGGAACGCGGTAAGACTGTTTGGGATGAAGGTGGAGTGTGATAACTAGTTCCTATGCTTAGCATATTTATGTTTCAATCAACCTTAGGTATCTTTTAACGTGCATACCATAATTCACTTTAGAAAGGTTGTTATTCATTTGAATTATAGTCTCTTGGTAAAGTCCATTTCGTAAAGAATTTGTTTCCTTTTTTTTCTTTTCTTTCTTTGGTTTGCCTCTTGGGGGTTTGGTGGAGAGTTATGGGTAAACTCTTAGGATACCCTTACGAGAGCATCACTCGTCCTCTTGAGCGATCTAGGGGTTCAAAATGGCTTGTTGTAGCTAAAAACAACCGTGATTCCTACGACAGTGAGTCCTAGTGTAAATTCTTACCCCTCTTTTTCTTTTTATTTTTCCCTACTTATTCCTTCTTGGCCTTTGTTTTGCTCGGGACGAGCAAAAGTCTAGCTTGGGGGAATTTGATGAGTGTCATTTATGGCACTCATAAGGTAGTCTTTTAGGTTATTTCTTTCCCTTTTTGTTGCTTTCTTCTTTTAGTTTTGGCCCTTTTTCCTTTAGTTTCTCCTTTTTCCTCTTTCTTTATGTTTCTAGTGTTTTTTATCGTGTTTTTCCTTTATTTTGCTCTTTTTCCCTTTTATTTCCTTCCTTTGTTTACTTGTGTAGGTATTGTGAGATTCACCTTGGCGAAGGATGCAATTCGGGACCTCAATGATCAAGCAAGGAAGAAGCATTTGGCTAGAGAGGGCTTAGAGAGGCCTTGGAGAGACCTCGGAGAGGTCTCCATGGCATCCCACCAGGCCGCGAGCGCAGGACTTCAAGCCGCGGGCGCGGGCTCTTATTGTTCAAAAATGCCAAAAGTTGGCAGGAACTAGCCGCGGTTGCCCCGCGGTCTCTCCGCGGGCGCGGGCAATTTGGAGAGGTCTCTCCGCTCAGAGAGACCGCGGCTCCCCTGATCAGCCTTTGGGAGCAGGGGACTTCGCCGCGGGCGCGGATCATCAAGCCGCGGGCGCGGGCCCCTGAGGCCGCGGGCGCGGGTGCTGCCCAGGCAGCCCGCGGAGGGTTCCGTACCCATTTTTCCGCGGGCGCGGGCTTATCGAGAGAGACCGCGGGAGCTGCCGATTTCTTCTTAGCCTATAAATTGAATTGTATTTCCTTTTTGAAGGTAACTTTTTGATAATTTTCATTAGCTTAGTTTTACAGAGAGAAGTTAGAGAGAAGTTAGAGAGAAGTTCTTGGTTTTGGATTTGTAACTCAACATTTGATCAATCAAGTTTGGATTTCTTCATTTTCAATCATCAATTTTAGTGAGATTCTCTTCTTTCTTTCATCTTTTACTTACTTGTTATTTGATTCTTTTGCTTGATGTTTGTTTTTCTTGGATTTGAGTTTGATAATATTGAATACTTTGATTTCTATTAGATTTTTGATATAGAATGATGATCAATGCAATTTCTAGTTATTTGTTCTTGAATTTCACCATGATTAGTGAGTAGATTAGTTGCTAGGGAAAGGGGGAAGCATGTTTGATTAATGAAAATGCTAGTTGATGCTCTTTGATTGGTTGATTTGTTGCAATTAAATTGGTTGACATAGTTTTGCATGAGATTGATTAGATTAGGATTGATCACCCTATAAGATTAATCTAGATTGCATTGCAACTCTTAATGACATGACCAATTGATTTAAAGGTTGCTCTAATTTATTGAGTTTGCTTATGATTCTTCTTGGTTTGCCTTTCATAGCGACCACTAGATTGGCCTATAGGAGATAGTATTTGAACTCTCTTGATTGCTACTATTGTTTGTCCATTGCAATACTTGAATTAATTGATTGAGCTTTAATCTAGCATTATCATTGATTTTGCATGTGGAACCCATATCCCTAGTGTTTAGACCTTTGATTATTTGTTGAATTTGATCTAGTTCATTTTAGTACCAACCAATATCTCATTTTCGACTCCGAGGTAGCTTGACTTAGACTTTAGTTTTCATCATTGCATTCCCTTGGGACCGACCCTTAACTTACCCTATATTCATATAAGGTTGGTTAGGTGTTTACAAATTTAGTTTGGCTTGGGGAAAGGGTAGAAAACGACATGCATTTTCCTCTTGTCAGTGCTCAAGCTCAATCGGAAGGTGACAAGACTTCCCATAAACCAAGCGATAAGGAGTGGTACCAATAGGAGTCTTGAAAGCCGTTCTATATGCCCACAAGGCGTCATCAAGCTTGTTTGCCCAATCTTTCCTACTCCTTGCAACCGCCTTCTCAAGAATCAACTTAATTTGACGATTTGATACCTCAACTTGCCCATTGGTTTGAGGATGATAAGGAAGACCAAATTTTTGGTTCACTCCATGCTTCTTCAACATCTTCCGGAAAGCATAGTGCACAAAATGGGAGCCATTATCACTTATAACCGCTTTGGGGATGCCAAACCTAGGGAATATTATCTTTTTAAACAATTTCATCACCACTTTATGGTCATTAGTTGGAGAAGCAATGGCTTCCACCCACTTTGACACATAATCAACGGCAACAAGAATATATTGATTCTCATAAGAAGATGGAAAAGGACCCATAAAATCTATACCCCAAACATCAAATATTTCCAACTCAAGTATTGGTTGTTGGGGCATCTCATTCCTTCTTGAAATATTCCCGGTCCTTTGGCATTGGTCACAACTTTTGACATACTCCCAAGCATTCTTGAAGAGGTTAGGCCACCATAATCCACATTGAAGCACCTTAGAAGCCGTTCTTGAAACACCCATATGACCACCACTAGGATCCGAGTGGCACATCTTCAAAACATTTGGTATTTCCTCATTTGGCACACACCGGCGCAACAATCCATCCACACCTCTTTTGTACAAGATTGGCTCATCCTAAACATAGTGTCTAGCTTCTCTCTTGAGTTTCCTCCTTTGATTGTTGGAAAAGGAAGGAGGGAATTCCCCACAAGCAAGAAAATTTACCAAATCGGCAAACCATGGGAGCTCCTTCACATTAATAACATATAATGAATCATCCAACATCCGGTCCTCTATAGGGGACCCATCATCTTGAACTTGAAAATCCTCAAGTCTAGACAAATGATCCGCAACAACATTTTCCGCACCTTTTTTATCCCGGATCTCAAGATCAAAAGATTGAAGCTCAAGGACCCAACGAATTAACCTCGGTTTGGATTCTTTTTTTCCAAAGAGATACTTCAAAGCCGCATGATCGGTGAAGACTATAGTCTTAGACCCCAACAAATAACAACGGAATTTCTCAAAAGAATGAACAATAGCCAAGAATTCCTTTTCCGTTGTTGTGTAATTTCTTTGAGCACCATTGAGGGTCTTTGACATATAACAGATGACATGGAGCTTTTTGTCGATTCTTTGACCCAATACACCTCCTATGGCCGTATCACTTGCATCACACATAAGCTCAAATGGCAAATCCCATCTAGGGGCTTGGACAATAGAAGTAGAAGTCAAAGCTTTCTTCAATCTATTAAAAGCTTCCAAACAAGCATCATCAAAGACAAAATCAACATCTTTTTGGAGAAGATCATTTAAGGGCTTAGCAATGAGAGAAAAGTCTTTGATAAACCTTCTATAAAATCCGGCATGACCCAAAAATGATCTTACCCCTTTCACATTGACCGGAGGGGCAACTTCTCTATCACCTCAATCTTAGCTTTGTCAACTTCAATGCCTTTATGAGAAATCTTATGCCTAGAACAATACCTTCTTCCACCATGAAGTGGCATTTTTCCCAATTTAGCACCAAATTGACCTTTTCACATCTCTCAAGGCATTTTTCAAGATTTTTGAGGCAATCCTCAAATGAAACACCTCCCACGGAAAAATCATCCATGAAAACTTCCATTTCCTCTTCAAGCATGTCCCCAAAAATGCTCATCATACACCTTTGAAAGGTCTCCGGAGCATTACACAATCCAAAGGGCATTCTTCTATATGCAAAAGTACCATAGGGGCATGTGAAGGTTGTCTTTTCTTGATCCTCGGGATAAATAGGAATTTGAAAGAATCCTGAATATCCATCAAGGAAGCAATATAATTTGAGCCTAGTCAACCTTTCAAGCATTTGGTCAATAAAAGGGAGAGGGAAGTGATCCTTTTTGGTTGATGTGTTTAGACGTCTATAGTCTATACACATCCTTCAACCGGTGACCGTTCTAGTTGGAATGAGCTCACCTTTCTCATTCTCAACTACGGTCATACCCCCCTTTTTAGGAACGACATGCACGGGGGAGACCCACCTTGAGCTTGAGATGGGGAATATGATCCATCTAAAAGCTTTGTGATCTCTTTCTTAACTACTTCTCCCATTTGGGGATGTAGTTTCCTTTGTCGTTCAATAGAAGGTAGGGTTCCCTCCTCAAGTGTTATGTGGTGTGTACACAAGGCGGGGCTTATGCCTTTAAGATCATCAATTGTGTACCCCAAAGCACCTTGGTGCTTTCTCAAAACACCACATAACGCTTGAGCTTGGCTCTCACTCAAGGATGCACTAACAATAACGGGATATGTAGAATTAGGGCCTAAGAATTCATACCTAAGGTGTGATGGTAGAGGTTTTAGCTCTACCATGGGAACACCTTTACCTTCTTTGGTTGAGGCCACTTGCAAAGCATCTTGACTTGATATCCCCATACAAGTTTCTTCTTCACTCCCTATATTGCCTCCATCAAGCAAATCTTCATACAATTGCACTTCCTTGGTTGGGATACCTATCTTTTCCTTATTCAACAAGACACTCTCAAGAGGATCATTAGATGTGAGCAAGTGCTCATGCATGGAATTCACAATATTATCAAGCACTTCAACTCTCATGCAATTTTCTAAAGAAGAAGAGGGATATTTCATTCCTTCATTCAAATCAAATTCAACTACCTCCTCTCCAATCTTAAGAGAAATCTTAGCACTTTTAACATCTATCATAGCCCCCGATGTAGCAAGGAAAGGTCTACCTAAGATGATAGGTATTGTAGCATCTTCATCCATATCCAACACTAAAAAATCAACCGGAATAACAAATTTCCCAACCCTTAAAGGCACATCTTCTACATTTCCCTTAGGAATCTTGATCGACCTATCGGCTAATTGCAAAGTAATCTTGGAAGGTAGAAGTTCTCCTAGACCTAATCTTTGATAAACCGAATATGGCATAAGGCTAACACTAGCTCCTAAGTCACATAAGGCATTATCAATTTGGGTCTTGTTAATGGCACAAGGGATGGAAAAATTTCCGGGATCCTTCAACTTAGGAGGCATCTTGTTCATGATAATTGCACTACAATGCTCGGTAAGGCTAATGGTCTCCATCATATCACAAGTCCTTTTTCCACTCAAAATCTCCTTAAGGAACTTAGCATAGTTTAGCATTTGTTCAACAACATCGGTGAAAGGAAGAGTTAGATGAAGTTGCTTAAGCATCTCTACAAATTTCCCAAATTGCTCATCCAACTTATATCTATTATATCTTTGGGGATAGGGAAGCCTTGGTTTGCAAACCTCTTTCTCTTTCTCTTTCTCTATCACCTTCTCTACTTGTTCCTCATCAACATTTTCACTCAAAGGACATTCATCACCTTCAACTTCAATGGGATTCTTACTAGTGCTCTCACTAGGTACACTCTTCTTAGGCTCACCTCCCTCAAGGACCTTACCACTTTTAGTAACAATGGCATCCATAGGGTTCCTAGAATCTAGGCTAGGTGGAGTCAAAGAAGAAGAGTTTGCATATTCCTTGAACACACTAGTCAATTGAGAAAGTTTTTCACTCAAATCCTTGTTATATGCCAACATGTAATTAAACTTCTCTTCATTCAAAACCATACACATTTCCAAAGTTTTGGCTTGTTTCTCAATGACACTTTCCAAAAATTCCCTAGAAGAAAATGATTGATCATAGGAATTATCATTTGAACTTTGAGCATTTGGAACTAAATCAATTGGGGAACCACTTCGAAAATTTGCTTGAAAATATCCCCTAGTTTGATTATTCCAATTACCCCTAGTTTGATTTTGGCTCCTTTGTTGACCATGGTTATCATAACCTTGATTATGATCCCCATGTCTATGGCCATGACCATGACCATTACAACCATGATGGTTATAGTTACCATGAATCCCTTGGTATCCATGATTTCTACAACCTCCATTTTGGTTATAATCATCATGATTCATATGATAATTCCTATTTCCATCATTCCTTTGAAGATCAATTCTAGGTTCACAAGCATGATTATTGATATAATTCACATGTTCCATTTCATTTCCATCACATTCACTACAAGAAACATTTGGGCACATAGAAGCATTGTGATTATTCATTCCACATAATTCACATGGCCAACATTCCACAATCATGCAACAAGAAGAAAGATTGGAGTTAGAGTGAGAAGATGTACCTATCCCCTTAATTTGGGAGGGAAGAATTGGAGCTTGGGAAGGGGGCTTCTCAAGCTTTTCTTTGAGAGACATAACTTCTTTCCCCAAATCCGCAATCAAAGTAGTCAAATCATTGATGGCACTAAGTTGTTCGATTGAGTAACCCTTGCTTGTTGGTTCTCTCTCCGCTTCTTGCCAATTCATGTAATGACGAACCACTTCATCAATTGCATCAACCACTTCTTCTTCCGTTTTGTTCATGATTGGGCCTCCGGCTCCGGCATCCAAACTTGCTCTCCCATGAGAACTCAACCCACCATAGAAGATATGTATGATTTGATAGGTAGGAATCCCATGGTGCGGACACTCCATTTGATAATCCCTAAATCTTTCTCATGCTTCATAGAGACTTTCATTTGGCTTTTGCTTGAACCCTTGAATCAAAGCTCTTGCCTCCGCCGTCTTCTTTTGAGGATAGAAACGGAACAAGAAAGCTTTGGTGACATCATCCCAAGTTCTCAAAGAATTGGGCTTCACTTCCTTATCTAGCCATTCCAAAGATCTTCCTATGAGAGAGAAAGGGAACAACTTAAGGAGGATAATCTCTTGAGATACTCCATTGACCTTGATTGTGTTACAATATTTTTCAAACTCCTTAAGATGGTTCAATGGGCTCTCGTTCTTTGCCCCATTATATTGTCTCCTCTCAATTAGGGTGATCATTGCCGGCCTAATTTCAAAATCGTTTGCCGGTGTTGTAGGTGGAGCTATGCCGCTCTCATACCTATATGCACCGGGCACTCCAAGTTCCTTCAAGGCAACTCTTGAATTACCTCCCATGGCTTGGGATCTATACACACAAAACTCAAAGAAAATATTAGTAGCACGGCTACAAGTGTAGCCTAAAGTGTAAAATCTTTTTGTATTTTGCAAATAGAGTGGAATAGACTCAACAACAACATGCACTCAAAGCACCATTCCCCGGCAACGGCGCCATTTTGATGGGATGAAGAACGGTAGGTCGTTGGGCTACCACCCCACCCAATCAAAAAAAAATTTGTAACTCAACTAACCCCTATGAAGTGTAGTGGTAAGTCAAGGTCGAACCCAAAGGAATGGAGGTCGAATGCACAATGCCTAAGTTAAGCTATTCTGAATTCTAGTAGGGGTTTATGGTAGAAACTAGAGCTAAGCTAGGTAATGCAAAAAGCTAGTACTAATTGAATGCTAAGGCACTAGGGGAATGGATCCACATGCATCAACAATGAAGTTCAATCAACTTGGGGAATCAACCAATCAAGTCAAGCAATGTGAGGGAAAACCAAAATTGCAACCAAGAGAGTGCATCAAGCTATTCTCCTAGAGGTTTAATTAGCGTCAACTACATCAAACACTAGCTAGGAAACATCACAAGATATCTCAATCGAGTAAACGTAAGCCACAAATCAATGGTCCGTATCAATGTGAACTCACAATGCAATCTAGTGTGAATAACAAGGGTGATCAAGCCTAATCAAGCACACACATGCACAAAATCAATCAACCAATTTAATCACATTATCAACTCAATCAATTTCCCCCAAATTAATCTCAATTCATCATCAATACATGCTTCACCACTACCCTAGCAAATAAACTACTCACAATCCATGAAGAACATCAAAATCAAAGCTAAACTAATCATCATTCCCAAATTCATCAACTGAAATCAAATTGAAACCAACAAATTCAATCAAAATCAATCAAACTATCAATTAACCAAATCTAACAACAATACTAATGAAATCAAACATTAAATTGCATTAAAGAGTAAAGAATCCTTACAAACTTGATAGAAATCAAATCAAATGAAGCAATCTTCAATCATCAATCATCAAACCCACACTTTCTCTCTCTAAAAATGCTAAGAACTAGTGTTTTCTCTCTCTAGAATCTAATCTAATCTAATTCTCCCCTCATGAAGATCTAATTCTCTCCCTATAAAAGGAAAGAAATAACTATCAAATACAAAGAGGAAGTTGGGAATGTCGTCCAAAAATAGACCCACGCCGGTGCGAGCGCTCGGAGGAGAGAGAATGGTGCGCACGGGAGCACACCCAGACAGGTGCGCCCGCACGCACCTGGTGTGCGGCCGCACTCGTCAGATGTGCGACCGCACACTCCTCGAGTGCGCCCGCACAAGGCTGCTACTTCCTTCTCTTCTTCTTCGTCCTAGCTCATGCGGTGCACACATCCTAGATGATGGTGATGGAGGACAAGGTAGGCAGGAACTTCCTTGATTTTATTGAAGGGTATAAGCCATGAGAAAGGCATATACAAGACTTTGAAGCATGCTCCTTGGACCTCCCTTTGACTTGAGATTTCTTGCACAAGCTTTAGGCATGAAAATCAATGGAAAACTATGGAGAGGAAGCTCGGGAATCCTTGGACAATCAATCACAACCTACAATCAAAGGATAAAAAGCAAGTAAAAGGGAAAAATAGCAAGTAAACTAGAAAATGCATAAAATAGAGAAACTACTACAAAAAGCATAAAATGAAGAAAACTAGAATAAAACTAAGGAAAACTAAAGAAGAGAGTAATAAAATGAAATAAAATTTATCCAAAAAGGGACCAAATGAGTGCCATAAATGTCACTCATCACCCGCCCTATAAAATAGGCCTCTACTTTGTTCTGCTCGTATTCATGTGCACTTTTCGAATAACATACAAACATTATATTAAACCTAACCTGTTTAATCTATGTTGGTTGAATATTAATTCACAAATAATACTATTATTGGGGATCACTTGAGTTAATATCACATTAGCCTAAACCAAATTATTAATTATCTTATTAAGCGTGATTTCAAGTACAAATTCCCTTTAACAAGCATAAAAGGTGTGATCAAGCAATAACAAATAAAAATATATCAAGCAACATAATAATAATCATAATATTAATTCATGTGAAGGCATAATAAAGCTTAAATATAATAGCAAGATCCTAGGCATGATACTAACAAGATTAAAAACAAATCCTAGCATGTCACTAAGCAATAAAGATCAAAGCTTTAAACCTAACATGGTACTAACATGATATTAGAAAAGAGTAAAGGCATCCTAAACATGACACTAGAAAGCATAAAATAACATCCTAACATGATACTAGAAAGCATTAAAAGCATCCTAACATGATACTAAGAATATTAAACAATAATAAGCATGCTTTCTACATTGTGAAAGAAATAGAGAGTAAGCTAATCTACTTACTTTGAAGCCTCGTACCTCTTTCGAATAACAAAATACACAAGTTAGTAAACTTCAATGAAAATAATAAAGAATAATTAAATAATTAAATTAAATAAGATTTTGACTAGATTTGGACCAAACCCTCAGAAAATATAAAACCTTGCACGTCTAGGGCGAAGGCAACTTCGAACTTGACTAAGTGATTCTAAATCTTGTGAAAGAGAAATATTGTTTGTAAAAAGGTTGGTTTAGAAAGAGAGAGAGAAAAAATAAGCTATATTGCTTTAAGAGAGAGAATAGAGAGAATTGGGTGATTGTGAATAAGAGTTGATGAATAAAAACGGAGGTTTTAGACCCTATTTATAAGAAAATAGTCCGCAAAATCATAGAATTTGATAAGGAATAAAACTCCACTCTGTCGCTAACAAACCGACCTTGTCGCCAGGCAACAGGGTCTGTCGCGAGGCGACAAACCTGTCGTTTGGCGACAGAGACAGTTTTTGCGGATTTTGTTTTTATCATATCTTTTGATCCAGAAGTCCAAATAAGTCATATAATATGTCGTTGGAAAGCTCTTGAAATCTAATTTCTAATGCAATTAAAATGAGATTAAAATCTTTAGTATATAAAACGATATGGCCGAAATAGTGAAAGGGTGTCAGTTTTGGATAGAGTTTCGTATATCTTTCATATCTTTTTCGTTACAGCTCGGAATTAATATTATAATATATCATTGGAAAGATAATTTCAAGATCTATCCAACCATATAAAATTTGGATAAAAAATATGAGGCACAAAAATAATATCTGACTATCTTTGGACATCTTTAAATCCGAATAGAATTAGGAAAGTTTTTAAAAAGGAAAGTTTTATTCACATCAAATTCCATGATCTTATCTTTTCAAAAAAGGATAATTAAGATATTTTAGAAACTTATATAAGATTCTAATCAATCCTAATTAGTTTAGGAATAGGATTAAACCTTTGGACCCTCCTCATGATCATTGGGTCGTAGGTAAAATCCGGTTTGGGCCCAGTTTAGTATTTTGGCCATAACTTCCCCATTATTCATCGGAATTGGGCTTATAATATATCGTTGGAAAGGTCTTTTCAAGCCCCATCCAACTACACCATTATTGGACCCTTATCATGGACCAAAATAAACTGAATTGGACGTTTTCATAAAATTGAGTGGGTTTTCGAAAACAGAAAGAAGGATTTTAATAAAAACTAACCGCATCACTAGAATTTTCACACTTTCACCTCATTCGATTATGGTTCGATGCGAAAGGTATTCATCACTGGGTTTGGTTTTGGGGAGACATAAATGGGTGTATATAGAAGCCCCCGCTTTGACTGAGTTTGGAGAAACTTAGGTTTCGAAAACAAAAGTCAAAGTAGCGATAGGGACGGAGAACAATTTAGAACGTTCTGCGATTCTAAATCATTCTGGTAACGCCGATACCTGCAAACAATGTTAGTTAAATAGATAAGAGAGTTAAGAAACGCGTATCTTGCACCGTCGAGCACACGTCTCTAGAGGTAACCAATTTGTTGCACTTTGTTGTTGTGACAACATTCCACAAGCTAGGGAATGCCATCTTGTTGTTGTTGATGTTCACTCGTCTCTGAACAATGGAGTCTTTTTTGAGGATTGTTCACTCGTCTCTGAACAATGGAGCTTTCTTGAGGAATGTTCATTCGTCTCTGGACAATGGAGCTTTTGATAGAATGCCCACGCGTCTCTGAGAAAAAGAGCTTGATAGAATGATATGTTCACGCATCTCTGAACAATAGAGCTTGATAGAATGAGATGTCCACGTGTCTCTGGACAATAGAGCTTGATAGAATGCCCACGCGTCTCTAAGCAAAAGAGCTTGATGATATGTCCACGCGTCTCGGAACAAAAGAGCTTGATACTTGAATGCTTGTTGCGATCGTTCGGTTGGCTGCGAACAGGAGATTTGCTGAATGGTTGTATCTTGTAAAAATCAAAAGAATTGCCAAAAGACTTTGCTGGTGTTTTTCTTAGGGTTGACCTAAGGCTTGATGTGTTTCTTAGGGTTGACCTAAGGTGAATGATTGACTTGAGGTTGACTCAATGTGACTGACTGACTTGAGGTTGACCCAAGGTGAATTGACACGACATGACTCAATGTACATGACTCGTGTGTCTTAATGTGTTTTGACACATGTATTAGACTCAATTCGATGTGATATGACACGACATGACTCAATGTACATGACTCGTGTGTGATGTGCAAAAAAAGCAAAAAAAAATTCGTCATTTTTGTGGAGGGTACCGACTTTCTCCTGAAAAAGAAAGACGCGAAAAAAAGAATCGAAGTGTTTGATGGTGCATGTTGAATGAGCTTAATCAAGTATGTGCGTTTTATGCTGTCCCTCAAGTTGCAAGGATTAATTCCTCCTAAACTATCTTAGTTGACTCGATTATGAAAGTATTTGGGTAACTTAGGCATGGAGGCTAAGCACTTCATACTTCCTGATACAATGATGATTACAAGTGATGAGTGATGTTGATATGACAAAGCATGCTTTAACGTTATGTTAAGACTTCATGACAAAGGGTTCCTAATTGGAAGTCTATTTGGTCATGTATCTGTGATGTGTGTGAAAGTGACACTAAAGTTAAGCTGTAAAGGCTAACGGTATGGAAAAAGTATAATTTGATAAGAGTCAAATAATGATGACTCTTAGGCTAGGTAGGCTAATGATGTAAGGATCAAGCCCCCAAGTCTAACTCTAAGTAAATAGGGATTAGCATAGGAGATCCCTCTATATGATCATGGTGTGGGTGTGTGAATGTGAAAATGAATGCATTTTTATTATGGCCGCACCTCAATGTGAGGTTGCCTATGTATCCGTTAGGAATCAGGCCAAACGTAGCTCTAGCCGTACCTCGCACAAGTGTATGTATACCTCAAAAAGGTCTTTTTAAGGGTTGTAACGTGGCTAGGCTAAAGGTTAAAGAAGAAGGGGATAAAGGCTCAAGACCCTTGATAAGCCCCCAAGGTGTGCAACCTTGCTTTTGAATCTTTATATTTTTATGCTTGAGGTTTTCTCACTTTTGAGCTCTCTTTCTGTTTTTTTATTTTTTTGCTCTTCTTTTTTTCGCTTTTACATTTTTTTATAAGTGTGAGCAATCTCGATCATGCGGTCTATCACTCACTTGGCATTCATGTTTCTCAGGCACGGTACCGAGCACTCGATAAGAGACGCAGTCTGAGACGTGTTCTTATCAAAGATATTTTCATATCAAAGACATTGGAACACTTGCCCTTTTGTACACTTTTATTTTTATTTTATTCTTTTGAAATCGCTCAAGCTTTTGTATTTGTAAATTGCATAAGTTACACACCATCCCATCCCAAGGTTAAGTAGATGTAAGTTGAAAAAAGAAAGGTCTATCGTTAGACGAGGCTCAAAGTGTTTTATCAAAAAAGGATTGTATATTTAAAGGGTGAAAGATATGATATGGCTACAAGGGTGCCTCAAATCATTGGCATACCTTGTGCTTAATTAGGCGATTTTTTTTTTTTTAATAATGCAATGCAATGATCATATGCAAGAAATTAAATGCTCATTTTATTAAAAGGAAAAAGTAAATGAAAAGTCCTACAAAGTAAAAACTAGGGGAAAATGAAAGGCGCCTATGCTAGACTTATTGGGGAAAAGAATAAAAAAAAAAGAAATAGAAAAAAAAGGTCACGAAATCTTGTTGTTGAAGCTCGCCTCTTGTCTTGTGCCTTATCATCACTCAGACTTCTCGTTGACTAGAGGTATAAGAAGCTTGTTATTGTCAATCAAATATTGGATGGCCTCCTTCAGCTTCCAACAGCTCTCAATAGTATGACCCCTGCCCCGGTGATACTTGCAATATGCATTGGGATTCCAGCTAGCCGTCCTCCTTTCGACAGGTGGATCCCCAAACGTCCAATGGGAGTTATAAGACCTTTTGCATGTAAACGATCAAATGCGGTGTCATAACTTATACCAATAGGTGTGATGTTTCTCATTTGTCCTCGTTTGTTCATGGCAAGGATCTCATCCAAGTCAAATGTGCTAACGTTATTTGAGTGGGTAGTTTTGGAAGAAGAAGGATTGTCGTTCTTCTTTCCTTTTCAGCAACTGTTATTAGTGGTACTATTGGCCTTCCTGTTGCTAAGAGGAGTATGAATGTGATTTAAATTAATGAGGTTTTCCATGGTCCGTTTTGCCCGTGGCTTAGGAGCATTGAATTCTTCATTGAATCCTTGGTGAGAATTTTGTTCGATAACCATTATTCGACTTGCTAATCCTTCTACCACATTCAAGAGCATGGCAATGGCATCTTGTAGTTTTCGAACGTCTTCTTTTAGACTTGACAAATTTTCCTCGATATTATCTAGGAAAGCCCCTTCGTCTTCCTCAATCATGGCTACTTCATCAATAGAAGTTATACAAGTCATATCGATCATGGGCTCACCTACAGGTGTGATAAGGAGTGAAGGATCGAAGGATGTTTGATCTTCTGTGATGGCTAGAATCTCGAAAGTTTTATTTTCATCAATCAGGTCCTGAATAGCTTCTTTGAGTTTCCAACACTCCTCAGTGTTGTGACCCTTTCCTTGATGATATTTGCAGTGTTTACTAGGATCCCACTTAGATGGCCTGACTTCGGGAACTGGGTCTTTGATAGGTCCTATGGGCATGACCAGTCCTTTGTGGTGTAGTTTTTCGAAAGCTATTTCATAACTCATACCGAGTGGAGTGAACACTCTTTTTTACCTTTGGATTCGCTACTTAGAGGTGTTTGTAGCATGTATTTCGTTAATGGGAGAGGAAGAAGAGGGATGGTCGTTCTTCTTTCCTCTCGCACTATTATCTTTCAGAAGGTCATCTTCAATGTCAATACCTATATTATACACAGCATGGAAAGTATTCAAGTTGTGTTGGTATTTTAAGTGCTTTGCACATTTTTCTTGAAGGTTCTTGATGAACATCCTGACAGACTCTTTTTCACTAGGTACTTCAACCATTTTTGCAGTGGTTTCCCTCCATTTATTAAAGAAGGAAGTGAAACCTTCATTTTCTTTTTGCTTTTGAATTTCAAGCTCTCTATGATCAGTTTCAATTTGAATATTGCATTTATATCTTTCTATGAAAGCACTTACAATAGACTCCCAACTAGAGGTCTTTTCTTTATCAAGTGAAAAGTACCACTGTTGACATACAGCTTCTAAAGACAAAGAAAATACAGAATGAAAAGCTTTCTTGTCATCCCTTTAATATTCATTATAGTTTCAAATGCTCTTAAATGAAAGTAGGGGTTATCCATAGGCTTAAATTTAGGGATGTCGTTGGGATTGAACTTCTGCGGGAGAAGGTCCTTATCCACCGAGACCCCTTGCGAGCTAATCCCTTGGAATCTATAGTCGTTGGACAGCTTGCCCAAGCTTTCCTGGATTAGGTCCATTTGTTTTTGTCTCGCAGGGTCACTTATTTGCAGAGTTAAGTTTTGCAATGTTTCAGCCAAGTTGGATACCTGTCCCTTGACTTCATTAAGCTCTTCTTGACTAGCCATTGTCTTCTTAGCTTTCCTTTTCCTACTAACCGGTTTGTCAAAAAGTGCTACTTGAATGAAAGTGTTGTCCTTTATTAATCGCCCTTCTCTCCTTGACCAAGTACTGTAGAAAGGGAAATTAGGGATAAGTTTTATACCAATTATATTGACTCAAGCTTTATTCAACATGCAATAGATGGGAAAAGATTATGGAAGAGTGAGAGGTATGATATGCACGGGAAAAGAATGTAGTGAGTGGGAAGATGATGGAGATGGAGAAATATTGAAGAATTAGGAATAGAATGAACCCCCCAATTCAAATGACGGAAAAAACGACTCATGCATGAACCTAAGACATGGTCATGGTGACATATACAAAGTGTGTGCTAAGACTAATGAGTGTGGGTGACATGTTAAGACTTGTGTCATGACCATGTGGCTAGACTATGTGACTAGACTCAAGTAAAGACTAAGTTAAGACTTCACGTATGTGCATTAAACTGGACAGGCTGTGGGATTTTAGTCATAACTTTTAATCTGTGACTCTGATTGGGACGAAACCAACGCCTAATTAAATGTAAAACCCAGGGCTACATATCCATAGGTTGTATGACTCGTGGTTCTTCCTAGAACTCCGGCTATGACCAAAACAAGTTAACGCATGTGCAGTATACGGGAATAAAAATCCGGGTTGACTTAAAGGAACTATGACTCGACTTAAGGGAATTTTATTAGTTCAAATTAATTATTTAATTAATTAAACAAAGTCCTTTAGTCATTGGTTAGTTTATTTAGACTTATTTACAAACACAAGTTAAACCAAACGGTTAGCACATATATAGTATGCACAAACAAGGATGCACAAGTAGTTCACATAGTCACAATATGATGCAATGAGTTTGCAACCTAACCATGGCTCTAGTTCTCCAAAGTTCAAGGATATGGGTTAAGTCAAAAAGGTCCATGGTTATGAGTCCGTATGCATTGCACACAAGCCTAGCGTGAGGGTTGGTGCGAATGGACGGGACCCCGCGAGTTCGTGATGAAATTGAACTCGACTCCATGGTTTGGTGGATTCACAAACTTTGCACGTACCCGTTGTTGCACATATAGTGGATATTCAATTGGGCAGGTGAAGCAGGAACCCCCAGAGGGTTATGTCCATATGTAGAACACATATGGGTTCAGCAAAGTGAAAAAAGAACTCAATCAATAAGTAAAACCGAGCCAACAGTACTAGAAATGGTCAAAACAAGAAGGCAGATCCCTGGCTCGGTATTGGAAGAACTTGGCGCCAGACTACAGGGACTGTCGCCGCAAAAGAACCTCTGTCGCCAAGCGACAAAACTGTCACCAGGTGACAGAAGCTCTTAACAGGCGAAAAGCCCTGTTTTCTAGACGCTAGTTCCTATATGCCTTGGCAAGTGTCTGTGTTCTTAGAATTTTTCAGATTTCGTAGCGTTTTTTCGATTTCAATCATGAAAGATATTTCTCAAATTTCCTACGTGTAAAAATCCTATGTTTTGACTCATTGGTCTATCCAATGAGAACCTTTTTATGCATATGACAATAATGTTAATCAAATTACGCACATGAACTTAGAATTTTTCGAGTCTCATCCGCTCATTCTAAATAATTGCCAAAATAAAATTCAGGAATATAAATAGAAATCCTCCCCAGTGGAGTCGCCAAAAACTGTAGGGAATATTTCAGGCATTATGATCCCAAACTTGAACCCCACTGTGATCATACACTAAAGTATGGTGGCGTTCCAAAGGGAAAGAAAAGAGAGCAAAAGAGTCGCCAACAAGTTTTAGGAACTTGTAAACCCAAAAGACAATCCAAAAGGACCATCAACTCCATAAGGTCTTGAACCAAACAGGGTTCGTGGATGAGGGTACGAATCCAATCTACAAAAGAAAGGACCCGCCCTATAAAATAGGCCTCTACTTGGTCTGCTCGTATTCATGTGCACTTTTCGAATAACATACAAACATTATATTAAACCTAACCTGTTTAATCTATGTTGATTGAATATTAATGCACAAATAATACTATTATTGGTGATCACTTGAGTTAAAATCACATTAGCCTAAACCAAATTATTAATTATCTTATTAAGCGTGATTTCAAGTACAAATTCCCTTTAACAAGCATAAAAGGTGTAATCAAGCAATAACAAATAAAAATATATCAAGCAACATAATAATAATCATAATATTAAATCATGTGAAGGCATAATAAAGCTTAAATATAATAGCAAGATCCTAGGCATGATACTAACAAGATTAAGAACAAATCCTAGCATGTCACTAAGCAATAAAGATCAAAGCTTTAAACCTAACATGGTACTAACATGATATTAGAAAAGAGTAAAGGCATCCTAAACATGACACTAGAAAGCATAAAATAACATCCTAACATGATACTAGAAAGCATTAAAAGCATCCTAACATGATACTAAGAATATTAAACAATAATAAGCATGCTTTCTACATTGTGAAAGAAATAGAGAGTAAGCTAATCTACTTACTTTGAAGCCTCGTACCTCTTTCGAATAACAAAATACACAAGTTAGTAAACTTCAATGAAAATAATAAAGAATAATTAAATAATTAAATTAAATAAGATTTTGACTAGATTTGGACCAAACCCTCAGAAAATATCAAACCTTGCACGTCTAGGGCGAAGACAACTTCGAACTTGGCTAAGTGATTCTAAATCTTGTGAAAGCGAAATATTGTTTGTAAAAAGGTTGGTTTAGAAAGAGAGAGAGAAAAAATAAGCTATATTGCTTTAAGAGAGAGAATAGAGAGAATTGGGTGATTGTGAATAAGAGTTGATGAATAAAAACGGAGGTTTTAGACCCTATTTATAAGAAAATAGTCCGCAAAATCATAGAATTTGATAAGGAATAAAACTCCACTCTGTCGCTAACAAACCGACCTTGTCGCCAGGCGACAGGGTCTGTCGCGAGGCGACAAACCTGTCGTTTGGCGACAGAGACAGTTTTTGCGGATTTTGTTTTTATCATATCTTTTGATCCAGAAGTCCAAATAAGTCATATAATATGTCGTTGGAAAGCTCTTGAAATCTAATTTCTAATGCAATTAGAATCAGATTAAAATCTTTTGTAGATAAAACGATATGGCCGAAATAGTGAAAGGGTGTCAGTTTTGGATAGAGTTTTGTATATCTTTCATATCTTTATCGTTACAACTCGGAATTAATATTATAATATATCATTGGAAAGATAATTTCAAGATCTATCCAACCATATAAAATTTGGATAAAAAATATGAGTCACAAAAATAATATCTGACTATCTTTGGACATCTTTAAATCCGAATAGAATTAGGAAAGTTTTTAAAAAGGAAAGTTTTATTCACATCAAATTCCATGATCTTATCTTTTCAAAAAAGGATAATTAAGATATTTTATAAACTTATAAAAGATTCTAATCAATCCTAATTAGTTTAGGAATAGGATTAAACCTTTGGACCCTCCTCATGATCATTGGGTCGTAGGTAAAATCCGGTTTGGGCACAGTTTAGTATTTTGGCCATAACTTCCCCATTATTCATCGGAATTGGGCTTATAATATATCGTTGGAAAGGTCTTTTCAAGCCCCATCCAACTACACCATTTTTGGACCCTTATCAAAATAAACTGAATTGGACGTTTTCATAAAATTGAGTGGGTTTTCGAAAACAGAAAGAAGGATTTTAATAAAAACTAACCACTTCACTAGAATTTTCACACTTTCACCTCATTCGATTATGGTTCGACGCGAAAGGTATTCATCACTGGGTTTGGTTTTGGGGAGACACAAATGGATGTCTACAATAACGAATTGCTAAGTTAAGTACAATAACATGAACTCATGATTTGAAATGAAATCTAATTACTTTTCTTCGTTCCTTCTTTCCTATATTTCTTATCATACAATATCTCATAATCTTACTTTAAGAATCATTTCTTTAAGTACCTTGACACTTATACTTTGTTAGGCATACTCAAGCACCTAGTGCGCCGTAAAACAAAGTTCCATCTTTTCCATTAATTCTTACTCGAATTACTACATCAATGAGTCCTACTCAATTATGTATGATGCGAAAAGATACGTTGGTTGTCAAACATTGACAATCTTGAGTTTGCAACTCAATACCTCATGTTTTATCAAAACTACCTAGTATTTTGAATACATGATGTCCAACCGTCCTTTCGGACTTAGTTATAAAAGTCATTTATGAGAATTGTATTTTAGAAATGCTTTTCCTTTCTTTGAGAACTATTCTCAAGGATATCCTTTACCAATCATGGAAACAATATCATTTGATTTAGAGTACTATAAATATAAGTGCAAAGTATAACCATTTATCAAGAACATAGTAAGTTTGAAATAGCATTCATGCAAACTTCAATCTTATTAAACGTCTTATTTACGCATAAAAATTGTCCCTATTTGGCGAAAATAAGGCGATTGCAAGATCCGAAGAAACAAAGAGTGGTTAAGCATGCTTTGGCTTGTCTTAAACACTCAATCTTCTAGGGTAAGCATTGCCTTGCTAATGGCTCTAAGCCACTCTTGGTTAGACAATCGTCACATCTAATGCATCTTTGACGATGTATCCCTTTTGCCACGGTATGTGAGGACTCCTCACTCATACCGATGAGTTAAACCAAAACCAACGTGCACACCCGGTGTGCCTTACGAGCCTTGGAGAAGTGATAACACCTCGCTTTGGCGTAGCCTACCATCATACTCGTCCGGTCAGTAAGTGTTGTTTTGGAAAGGCAAGTTTGACTCAATATTATTAGGGACCTAGGATTTCTATGTTGGTTGATTTAAGTGAACTTAACTAATCATCGCAACATCAAGAAAACCTAAACATGCGTCTAACGAATAATTCACATATATATAAGCATAAAATATAAAGCGAAATTATAGATGCATATTGGCAACTAGCATGACCCCTTGAATTCTTCAAATCTTCAAAAGGTCTTCATTTGCAATTCAAGGCTTTATCTTCCAAGATACGCCATCTTCAAGACTTAACCAAACTATGCAAATACTAGTGTCTACGACTAGGAATAATCTAAATATAAAGGTACAAAAATACTTAACGGTGCGTAGACCGTATTTAGATTTACAAAAATACATAACGGCACGTAGTCCGTATTTTCTATCCTAGTCGGGTCCCACTAGTTGCCATTTCATAAAACCTGTGAGAGAGAATATACATTCCATTCATCCATTCACTATTTGTGAATGGCCCATGGAATTTACAAAATCAAACAAGTAAAATGCATTTAAACAACGCGCGCACTAGTAACTAATCTAGGTGGTTAATCCGATTAACACGCTTGATTAAAACTAGTCAAAGTTGTTTAACCGATTATGTAATTGACGTCATTAATTATTGAAGCTCCCACTAAATTCCGCATTTCCCTTAATTAATCTAATTAATTAAGTCGGTAGCACCCAAACTTGTCAAAATAAAATTTTGCCAATGCTGCTCAAAACCGAGGCCTAGCCTCCCAAAATTTTAATTAAAATAAATAAAACGGCAAAATAAGCAACATTAAGCCGGTGGCATTTCAAGTGGCTTTCGCTTTAAGCGTTTTGCCAAGGAAACTCGAATAATCGCGGCTCATGCAAACTAAGCATATTACGGCTAGTCACCTCACCGCACCAAGCATATACACACACCCAAAAATCCACACACACGGCCCACGGCACGCGCCCACATGCTGCTGCCACTACACGCACGCGCGAGGCTGCTGCAGCCCGTGTGCTGCTGCCGCGCGTGTGGCCGCACGCAAGGCGGGGAAGCCACATACAGGCTGCTATGCAGCCCGGCTAGCCAAGGTGGTTCTTTGCCTCGTTTTGCGTGCCATGGCCTCGGGATTTGATCCCTTTTCGCGAGACATAATTAATTAATTCTAAATTAATTTTAGAACTAACTTAATGAGCAAAATAAAATTTTAAACAAGTCTAACTTAATAAAATTTTCAAAGTGCAAATAACCAAAATAATTCCAAGAACCATTCTTATTAAATTGGTTTAGCTTGGTGCAAAAAACAAATTGAGGCAATTTCTCACTTTCAATTTAATCAATTTAAATTAAACTTGAGAATTTGACAAAGTAAGGGGAAGTTGAAAAAATATGAACTTTAATGTTCAAATGAAAATTCCAACATCTAAATTTTGTGAATCCTTGAAAATTATATCTTCCAACATGAAGATAACCGAAATTCTATCACAAAAATTGAAACTTTATGTTTCCAATCAACTCAAAATGATTAGAACAACAAAGTTTAACACAAAATAACATGGAATTTAGTGGTTTTTAAAGTTTCAATCACTTATCACAAATAAAGATTGAATCTTTAACACTTAGGAAGCCTCAAAAATAAAATTTTCACACTAAAAGGCAATTAGTTTGCAATTATGTGAAAATAAATCAACCTTTAAGCATTAAATACTAGCAAGTAAGTGTGCTTTAAGGGGACTTAAAAATGCAGAAAATAATGCAAATAATCAACTACACAATCAACAAATTTCACGGTTAGAAAACACTTAAAATTTTTCGTCAAAAACGAAAAATCCCTCGAAAAAGGCATTTCTGGTCACCTTGGGGTAAAAACCTTTCCAAAACACCTTTTCCACCCAAAATTCACTAGTCTTGGGCGAAAATCTGGATTCTAGGCCAAATTCGGCATTAAAAACGGGATTAAAATAAATAAAACCGAGCTACTAATCTAATTAGCAACTTAAACCAGAAAATTAAGCCAAAATAAACCTTGAAAAACATGATTATAAAAATAAACGAGCGGGGATCCGATACCGCTATTGGGGTTTGGTGAGTCCGACTCACCGCGGAAACAACCCCGACCCAAGGAACCACTTGTAATTAATAAAACCATAAAGCATAAATAAATAATCACAAGAGAAGGAAGAACGAATCATACCCTTGAAGCGAGCTTCGCCCTCACAAAACGGGCTCTTACTTGAAAGCCTTGAGCACCGCAAGCGCCGTGCCTCCAACGATATCCACCCACAAAGGACGAACACGACTTTTAGGTCCGCTACCTTGGAGTTAGCAAGGTCCGACCAAAACCCAAGTGTTAATGGAGTTTAAGAGTTTTCCCAAAATATGGAATGCTCTGTCTAACTCCCACTCAAGCAAAGAATTCTCAAGCCATGCCATGACTATTTATAAGGAAGTATGCCTTGTGAATTTCACTCATCTTTCAATGTTGGACTTTTCACAAAAAGATCCCATATGGAAAGATTGGTGAATTCAACCCTTAGTTAAATAAACAAAGGAACAAGTAATAAGTGTCACATGGTTAGGAGTGGACCACTTTCTCACTTAGTCCCCAAGGCATTTCACATGCAATGTGAACTAACCATGTGTCACTCAACTTTGAGCCCCAAGTTGGGTTCGGTTGGCCCATTTTATTTTGCCCCGTGTCCATCACCCATCAACCCGGGTCCACGGCCATCGCCACCGTGGCGCGCCGCCACGTGGCACGCTGCCACTAGGGGGCTGCCAACGTAGCGGCTGCCACATGGCGTTTTTTGCCATGTGTGCTTCCACGTGGCACGCTCCTATTGGGCATGCATTCCTAGCCTTTTGCGTGGCTAGGATTTTACTTGACTTGATGCATTTTCCCATCTCGCCAAATCCTAAATTTTGGCTCGACATTTGAGATTCTCCGACGCTCGGTTTCGACGCTCCAAGCTCGAAATTCCGACGTCTAAATGTTTAACACTCGGGCGACGAATTAATTTCTTCCGAATTAATTCGTCGAGTCAGTTCGTATATTTTGCTTGGGTGTGACCCGAAGGGTTCAGTCAAGATTAAGCTGTAATATTAATCATATTAATATTACTAATCGGAAGCGGCCTCCACCCAGGCATTTCGATCACTTGACCTTGCTGAATATATTAGCTTTCTAATATTCTGAACCCGCTATTAGAATAATACACTTGTTCGAAGGACACCATTCCTTTTAATTTATTGAAAAGTAAAGGACGTGAAAGGGAAAAAAAATAGTTTAAAAAAATTAGTAGTGTGTTAAAGAGGCGACCGCAAGGAGGGAATTGTTAAGATATGCTAAAAATTACTTGTATCGGATTAAATTTTAATATTACATATATGTATGAAATTAATTGATTTCATTATTGTTTATTTGTTGTTAATTGTGATTAGTACCTCACTCTATTATCTAATTTTATAAGGTTAAAAAGTCCATTAATGACTTTTTTAAATTCTTTAAGAAATTTCATGGAAAAGGTTATCTTGTATATATACACAAATTATATTAACCTAAATTAGTATAATTATCATTAATTATTCCGATCCTTTTGTTAGTTATCGTAGTTTTACTTTTATGGTATAGCAATATAAAAATGGATCGGAAATGGATGCTTGCAAGGCGTACTAGTGACGAATATGAACAAGGGGTAGATGAGTTTATTGCATTTTCTATTGAGCATGCTGAAGATCCATCTCGCATTTTGTGCCCATGTGTCAATTGTAACAACATGATCCGACACAATGTCGAGGATGTAAGAATCCATTTGGTTGTTAATGGAATTATCCAACAGTACAAGTGTTGGATAAAACACGGTGAGACATTAGGGGATATACCTTCTTATGTAGATACTGAGATGTATGATGAAATGAATGATGATGAAATAGAAGATAATTTCCATCTAGGCAATGATTATCTAGAAGAAATGACGCGCATTTTAGAGGAAAACATTGAAGATAGTTCTGAAAAGTTTGACACATTATGTAGTGGTGCAAAGACCCCTTTGTACCCTGGTTGTTCTACATTTAGCAAATTATCTGCTGTGCTGAAATTATACCATCTCAAAGCTCGTAGTGGATGGGTTGATACAAGTTTTTCGAGCTTACTTGAATTAGTGAAAGAGATGCTTCCTGTTGATAATGTGCTTCCGGGTCGTATTTACGAGGCAAAGAAGATGTTGTGCTCTATGGGCATGGGGTATGAAAAAATTCATGCCTGCCCTAATGATTGCATTTTATATCAAAAAGGATATGCCTCTTTAAAAAGTTGCCCTGAATGTGAGGCTCCACGATACAAGGAAAATAATGTGCCAGCTAAGGTTATGTGGTATTTTCCAATAGTGCCAAGATTTAAACGCTTATTTAGTATTGTTGAAGAATCAAAGAATTTGACATGGCATGAAGATGGGAGAAAAAAGGACGGTTTACTTAAACACCCGGCCGACTCTCCACAATGGATCAAAATTAACCGCGACTTTCTTGAATTTGGGGCGGAGCATAGAAATTTGCGTCTCGCCCTTGCTGCTGATGGAATGAATCCTTTTAGTAATCAAAATTCTCGTCATAGTACATGTCCAGTCATTTTGATGATATATAATCTTCCTCCAGAACTGATAATGAAAAGGAAGTATATGATGCTGACCATGCTAATTTCGGGCCCAAAACAACCTGGGAACGACATAAATGCATATTTGGAACCCTTAATTGACAATTTGAAGATGATGTGGGAGCATGGTGTATAGGTGTATGATGCTTATCGCAATGAAGAATTTAATTTGAAAGCATTGCTTTTTGGTACAATAAATGATTTTCCAGCGTATGGAAATTTGGCAGGTTATGCTACAAAAGGCTATGAAGCATGCCCTGTATGCCAAAATAACACATTCTTATTCTACTTAAATCATTCACGCAAAGTTGTCTACCCTGGAAATCGCAAATTTCTGCCAGTTAACCATCAATATAGAAGGTGGAGAAAAGCTTTTGATGGGACTTCTGAAGAATGGACTCCTCCAGTGCCGCCAACAGGAGAACAAATACTTAAGAAAATGGAGAAGTTGAATGTCAAGTTTGGGAAGTTGAATGCAAAAGATATTCCAAGCGCTGGTTACAAAAAGAGGTCAAGATTCTTTGACCTTCCTTATTGGAAGACCTTACATATTAGACACTTCCTAGATGTGATGCATATTGAAAAAAATGTGTGTGACAGTCTTATAAGTACTTTACTTAATGTGAAGGATAAGAGTAAAGATGGTGAGGCTGTTAGGCTAGACTTAGTTGACATGAAAATGAGACCCGAATTAGCACCAGCACCAGTTAAGGGCACGAATCGTACATATCTCCCACCTGCCTGCCACACTCTATCAAGGAAGGAGAAAGTTTCTTTTTGTCAGTTTCTTTCTAGAGTTAAGGTTCCCGAAGGTTATTCTTCAAACATTAAAAGGCTTGTGTCAATGAAAGACTTGAAGCTAATTGGATTTAAGTCACATGATTGTCATATTCTAATGGAGCATCTTCTTCCAGTGGCTATTCGCTCTATTTTGCTAGAAGCTGTTCGAAATGCTATCACAAGACTTTGTATATTTTTCAGTGAGATTTGTAGCAAAGAGATTGACCCCTTTAAATTGAGTGACTTGCAAAAGGACCTTGTTGTTACATTGTGTAAGTTGGAGATGTATCTTCCGCCATCATTTTTTGACATTATGATTCATTTAACTGTTCACTTGGTTAGAGAAGTTCGATTATGTGGACCTGCATATCTGAGATATATGTATGCGATTGAGAGGTTCATGAAAATATTAAAGGGGTATGTTATGAGTGGGAGTCACCCAGAAGGTTGCATTGTCGAGCGTGCCTTAATTGAAGAAGCTCTTGAGTTTTCTAGATAGTCAGTACCTTTCCAAAGTCGATGCAATAGGAATCCCAAAGACAAGGCATACAAAAGGGTATGAAGGAAGAGGAATAGTGGGGAAAAAAGTGGTCTCTCTATCATACAATGAAAGGCATCGAGCATACTTGTATGTACTTCACAATAGTGAAGATGTTGATCCGTATGTAGAGGAACACTTGGTGTTTTTAAGGGATTTAAATCCACGTAAGAGTGAAATATGGATAGCTGAAGAACATAATCGCTCTTTCATTGAGTGGTTTCGACTTCGAATTGCTGATGAATTAGCTAAGTCACCTTCGCATGTTTCTGACAGACTTAAATGGCTATCTCGGGGTCCTTGTTTTGAGGTTTTATCATATTCTGGTTATCAAATCAACGGGTATACTTTTTACACAAAGGACAAGGATAAAGAAACCACTATGTAGAACAGTGGGGTGTCGGTGTTGGCCCAAGCTATGCATATCTCTAGTAGAAAAGATAAAAACCCAATATATGCAGATATGACTTATTATGGAGTCATCCACGACATATGGGAATTGGATTATAGGACATTTCAAGTTCCGATTTTCAGTTGTAATTGGGTTGATCACAATAATGGTGTGCATTTTGAGAACCCAGGGTTACTATTGTTGATCTTACAAAAGTAGGTTATAAGGAGGAGCCATTCATATTTGCTTCACAAGCAAAGCAAGTTTTTTATGTGGATGACCCGGCAAATAAAGGAGACATGTTGTTTTGTCATCAAATAAAAGAAATGTGTTTGGAGACCAAGATATAGATGACATGGAAGACCCTTCATTCTCATTACAATCTCATTCATTTAGCAACAATATAGTGGAGAATGAGGCATACACAAGAGTTGAGAGAGGGTATATGGGTCGAAAATGCATCAAACTCAAGTACTAAAAGGGAAAAAAGAGGAAAAGACATTAATTTGGTAATCATACAACCATCTGTTTTTCCCTCTTAGCCCCCAATCTTTTACTGTTATATTAAAAATATTTACATATGCTTAATATGATTTTAATATGAATAATCTGCCCATGTGATTTTTTTTTTAGTGGCTTCCTTACATGTATCTGTTATTTTATCTTTGTATGAGTAGGATTTACATTAATTAACATGTTTAAACTTACTAATATATATCTCATGTCCTAGGTTAATGGCTTCTTTACATATCAATCATGAGCATGGTGATGATGAAAATAATGATGCAAATGGTCATCCTACTTATAAAGGTAAAAAGGACACAGGTCGAGGTGCAACTAGAATGGCATCATTGGTTCGAGCTAGAAATAGGGGTGTGAGATTCAATGTTCAGTGGAATGCCAATGGTCAACCTATTGGGGATTATAGTGATAAACTGATGAGTTATTGGGGAGCTAATATCCACAAAAATGTTCCAATCATTTACCCACACTGGCACAAAGTTCCTCAAAATCTGAAAGATGCACTTTTTGAGGAACTGGAGGTAAAATTCTTTAATTAATGAGTATATATATATATATGTTTACATGGAGTTGTACATTGATTACTATTTACATTTTGTTACTTGTTCACTGTAGGGCGATGTTGGAGCAACTTTAAATCATATCTTTCAAGAAATTGGTTGTTTGATCAACAAGGAAATTTGCGAAAGAAGCCACCTTCAAAATATGATTTTATTGATGTCTCTCATTGGAAACGTTCGTTAAAAGTCGTCTTTGTAAAAAGTTTCAGGTTTCTTTTCTCTTTTCTATAATACATGATTTATAAAGCAATTAGTCCAGACTTCAATAAACAAACTGAAATGTTAGTGATATTTTGCCATTGTTTAATGCTTGAATAGGAGAAAAGTGCAGTTAATCGAGAGCGTGCATCGAAGAATGAGTATCCCAAAAAAAAAAGGACGAAGAGGCTGTGCTAGATATGAACAATATATGGTTAGTATTGAGGTATTATAGTGACATTATATAATAATTACTTCCAGCAAACTAAACTAAATTTTACTTTTGGTCTTAAATCCAGATTAAAAAGCTGAAGAACGATGAAAGTAAAATTGCTTCATCTTTAGGTCGTGGTGAACTATGGAAACTTATGAGAACCAACCAAGATAATATAGTTATACCTTCAGCTAAAGCCAAAGAAGTGGCTGCTCGAATTGTATAAACTTCTAATCATTTTAATTGTTTTGGAATGTGGAATGATTCAATCTCAAGATCTATTGTATGTTTTAAATATGTTACAGGATGATCTAATGCATCAATCATCTAATGGTGAGTTTGTTGATCATGGCCGTGATGACGTACTTAGTAGGGCTTTGCAGAAGAAAGAAGGAACTGGACGAGTTAGGGCAGTTGGTGTTGGAGTGACACCTAAAAGATACTTTGGAGCATGTGACTCAAAGAAAGAAAAGATAACAGAAATGGAATCACGTATCAAATTCTTAGTACAAGAGCTACAAGAATTGAAAAAATCGAGGTTGGAGGAGAAAATGAAACATCTTGATGAGGAGATTGTTGAAAATTATAGCACCGATGAAGTAGCTTTGGAACATAATAATGAAGGAATTATGTCTTCGATAAGTGCAATTACTAGATATATCAAGGATCACTATTATGGAGATAATAAGTTCATTCTATTGGGGCGTCATCCTCTGTTGCTAGACTATGAGAGATGATCTTTGGGCTAGTCAAATGGTCCAAAGCCCTTTAGAATGGATCCTATATTGGTCACACACAAGGGTATTGGGTTAAGCAAGTAAGAGGCCCATTAATGGGCCTCATGAGCAATTAACTAATCATGAATTGGATTGGGCTAGCATAGTTAGATTGGAATTAGGTTTTGGGCTTTTGACATGGGCTCTTATTTAGAGATGAGATCTATAAATAAGAACCATGCCTAGGGTTTGCAGTAAGCAGTCATAATACACACACTGTGAATTTTGACATCAATGCAACCAATCCCAAAACCCTAATCCTCTCTCCAACTCACGACCCTCATCCTCCCCTCACGTCCGTACGGCCGGCCACCCCCTTGGTGGCGCGTGTGGTGGTTATCGTGGTGGTTCTTGGTTAGTATGTCTCTCCTCTCCGTTGAAGGTTGATTGAAGCGTTCAGTCACGACTAACTAGCATTAGTGGAGGTCTTAACTTGTGCCCGTGGACCAAGTAGAGGAATCACGCTTGGGGTTCTTTATCTCCCTTTGTTCTTGCTCGATCGCACGTGGAATCACGCTTCAAAGGTACGATTATTTGTGCTTTATGTGTTATGCATTAGATCCTTGGATTAGGTACTGTATGAATATGATTCATGTTTATTTCCGCTGTGTAGTACCTATAAAACCCTACAGTGGTATCAGTTAGCCTATTGCATTTACGCATATTGCCAATAATTCTTTGATAATCCACAATTTTAATTCAATTAGGAGGGAGAATAATTAATTATGGGTCAATTATTATATTAAATGTGATTTAACTCTTGGAATTGATTAAGTGTGATTTAATAATGCTCAAAATAGCCATGAAGAGATCCGATTTTTGCCCTATTATGCTCGAATATTTTTCGAACCCTAACCCTATTTTTTCGAAAATTTCGAAACCATAAACCCGAATTTGTGAAATTTGTGTTTTGATTTTGATTTATTTCGATGGTAATATGTTTAAGGAATTTAATCTATTTGATTACATGTTAAAATTATGAATTTTTCATGATCAAATTATTTAATTTAAGTGTTAAATTAAATTGGGGATTAATTTCATCAAGAACCCTAATTTTAAAATTGAATATGATTTAATTTTGGGATTAATAGGACCACATAAAGTTTAATTGATTTTTACAAAATCTATTTTGTGTTAATTAATTAAAATCAAAAAAAAAAAAATCAAAAAAAAAAAAAAAAAAAAGGAAAATTACAGCAGCAGCACCGCGGCTGGGTGGCGCTGCCACGGTGGTGCCGCTGCTGGTGGTCCGGAGGGAGGGGCGGGGAGGGGCAGCAGCAAGGATCAGAACAGCAGCAACAGCAGTGCCGCACCGCAGGTGCACGGTGCTGCTGCTGCTGCCCTGCGCCGCTGCACAGCAGCGTACACCTTGCGGTGTACGGCCACCGTGGCTGGCTTCGGCTGGCCACACCACGGTGGCTGGCGCATTTAAAAAAAAAATAAAAATTCAGTTTTTTGAAAAATTATTTCAGGATAATTACGAATTATTTTGAGATAAAATCGGTTTTATTTTGGATAAGTTAAAATATTTTGAAAATATTATCTTTTATTTTAAAAGATAAAATTGGTTTTATTTGGATAAGATCTTTTATTTTAGGATAAAATCAAATATTCTAAAGTTGTTATATTTGATATTATCCATATTTAAGTTGTTAAATTGGTAATTATCCTAAATTAAAGTGGTTAATTTTGGATAAGATTTGTTAGGATATTCTGAGCATATTCTAAAAGGATAATAATTGATTTAAATAATGTGATTATCCCATAATTATTTTTGGATATAATTGATTTAAAATATTGTGATTGGCTAGTAATTAGGATAGAATTTCCTAACTTTGTTAGGATAATCTTTGAGGATAAATATGATTTATCTTTTAAGATTAAAATAAGATTTGATTCTATCTCATGACTAATTTAGAATATATGATATTTTATTGATGATCATGAATAATATATGATATTATCTAATTACATTAATTAAAATATGAGATATTTAGATGCCATGTTTCCTTAATTGTGAACATTCGATGTTGTAGTTTAGGAAAGCATGATGAGTGATTTATTATGTGGCAATTTTATAATATATGATGTTGTTTATTGCTATATAATGACTAGTATGGCCCAGTAGATTGCTAAATACGATCTGCGCATCGTGATGTATTTTTGTAATCTTAGTACGGTCTACGTACCGATAAAGTTTTTTGTAATTTTATTTTATTTTATTTAAATAGTAGATAGAATAGAGTAGAATTACAGGTTGCAGTTGATCCAAGAAGCCCATGAAGTGAAGGCCCAAAGGAGCAAGATGGATGCGATCCATGATGATTCAAGTGGGAGCTTTTTACTTTGTTAGTTTTCTTAGGATTAGGGGCCATGCTATGTCTTATTTATGCATTCAGTATTTTATGCATGTTAGATTTTATTGATGTTTTGTGATGATGCGCTAGAGTTCACTATTTAATCACAACATAATAAATCTAGATCCCAGTAATATTGATGCAGCTTTTCCAATTAAAAACCCGACGAAAACCTTGATCGTTTGTGATGGGTCGGCCTCAGCAGAGCATCATAATATATCTTGGGGAAGTGGGGGTAGATCACGTTCTACACTTTTAATTGGTTATATTCAACAAGGTTACCTAAAGATCAGTTTAGAACCTTGAAGCTAAGGGTAATAATTAAACATGTGATGGGTAATTATTCAACCAAGAATTACAAAGAGTTGTAATCAGTAAAGAGTTTACTCACCTTGAAAATGTAATGGTTGATGGCAGGGCCTCAGTCCGGTTAATTATTGCACGAATAAAGGATCTTGGAATCACTTAATTCAAGTTGGGATCACTTAAATTGAATAGAGTGCTTTAAAGTTACCAATTTAATTCGCTTATGGTACTTTAAATTTAATAAACATAATTAAATTTTGCGTTTACTTATAAGCAACATGTCGTTCTAATTTTATTATTATATTTAATCTCCTCGATTGAAAATAAAGTTGAGAAACGTTCTCAAAAAGTTTAAAAGATAATCCATAAACCTATATTCCAATTTTGCTAAGATTGTTCTAAAAGGCAAGTTTTAGAAATTCATGTCACATGTCTAAGGTTGGTTTTATTCAAAATGTTTGAGTAAAATGCCAACACATCTTCATTTTGAAAAATGATTCAAGGGAAATAATGAGATGAGAGGTTCAATCCCTCAAAAGACAAGTGTACAAGTCCAATAAAATCTCTTATCTTCAATATGATTGAATATAAGAAAGTGATTGGAAATATCTATGATCAAAAGTTGATCAAATGACAGTATTCTTCATCTACTTCATATAGAGTTTAATACTTGATTAAACTCAAATATGAAAAATGATTGAATAGACTTAGCAAAATCATGAAAAATGCTTAAAGTAGTTGAGCAAGGTATCATTTTGAACCTAAGAGAAGTGTTCTAAGTGGCTCAAAGGGAAAAGGTTTAGGAATATATGAGGATTGCATTAAGAAGTTATAGGCCAAGAATTGCAAACAAATTGCTACTTCTCAAACCTAGAACTACTTGCATGCTAAAAGTTGTTATGAACAACAAATGTTTCAAATTAAATGGACCAATTCCAATTGATTAGAAACTACCTCATATAGTTGGAAGGTAAAAGAATGGAAATGTTCCAATTTAAGAATTATATTATAGAAATTGATTTAGCCTATTGCTACTTCTTGGACATATGATGTCTTGTTTAGATCACTCATTGCACAATCTGATTGAACTATAGGAAGAAGTTATTGCTAAAGGAGAAATAAATCTACAAGTTTAGAAGCAAATGTTGCTACTTCACAAGTAGAATCTACAAGTTTGGAAGCAAAAGTTGCAACTTTACAAGTAGAATCTATATTTCACCTTACCTTAGTATTGGCTAGAATTAAATAAATGTTATTCATTCTTGCCATTATCAAAACACCATTCAATGTTAGTAATGACTAAGCATCGAAGATTCAAAAACGTGGAATAAATGTTATTCTATGCTTCTTTGAGTCATAATGTGTTGTGAATTTCTAAATAGGTTTAAATTCTATATGATAGAATTAATTAAACAATTTCTATATATATAAATTGTCTCTAAAATGTCAATTAATTCGAATGAAAATGAACATTGCATGCGAAAGATCCAAAGGGATGGACTTTCAATATCATTGGATTATGAATCCATTGATATATGTAATCATCATTCTAATTTGAAATTTTGACTAAGTCACCATTTAGAGAAATGATGATGTGAACTCAAGGTCGAATACATATCGATGTAAGAAAACCAAAGGTTCAAAGGCTAGAGACGGACAACGAAATTTCATTTGTGATACGATCACTACTTGTGCTTAGTTGAAGCATAAAAGTGAAGATTTTGAAAAGTTCAAAATGTTCAGTATGAAGTTCAGTATCAACTTGACAAGAAAATGATTACATTACAATATGATTGTAATTGTGAAAATTTAAGTCAAGACATGTACTTGGCAACACATTCGAAATATTGCGATATGATCGTAATAATGAGAATTTAAGCCAAGACCTTGATAAACATCCAAGAGTTGTGAAAATGTTTGACAACAAACTCCGAAAACAAACCTTGTGAAGTGTTTATAAAAGGAACTATCAATCTATATGAGATATATTTTGATAATGGATGTAAATTACCTATCTTCCAACCATTGTTCAAGGGATATACTTTTAAAATAAGCTACAAAACTAAACAAACTACATACGTCAAATCAAATGTAGCAAAGGCTTCATATGTGATATGGATAAGAAAAGTTCTTATTAAGTCTTTCTACAAAGCAAGGAATAAAATATGTATTAAACCGTTTGATGCACGTTCGATTCCTATATAGAGCACGGGGTACTACTACACAAACCATACTTAGCACAAAATGTTTGTTGCTCAAATAGGTGCCCTTATGGAAATTGTTCCAAAAGGTCAAGTGGGAGTAGTGTAAATCTCAAAAGAGTTTGAGAAGAGCAACAAACAAACGTGGCTCAAACCATGATTGGTTCACCCTATGCTAAATATGCCTCCTCAAAAGGCAAGTGGGAGTATAAGAATCTCAAAAGTTTGAGAACCTTGAAAGAGTTCAAGAAAAGTGATTTCGAAAATCTTGAAGAAATTTGAGAAGTTATCGAATAACAGCAACAATATGAGCATGATTCACCTCATGATACAAATGACAACGCGTGGTCTCATTAAGTGTAATGGGATTAATAACCATGTGTTGAAGGTAGTACATTCCAAGTACAAATCCTCTATTGTCGTTTCTCATTGAAAACTAAACAAAGTTGTTGTATGAGTTTCAATTGTTGCATAAAAACCCACAATGGTGACTAGCATATGTAAAACTTAGCCAAAGAAATATGATTTCATATTGACTAAGAGTTCTAAAATATTTATTTTGGGACATTATGATTGTGCAAGTAATAAAGGTGATTTGACAAAGTTATAACTCCAAGTGTTTTAAAACCAGGAAATCTGAAATAGATTCTAAATCTGTAAGCAAGTGTATGACACTTGAATAATTTGCCTAAATTGGGTGAAACCCATTGTAAGCAAAGCAGACAAGAAAGAAAAACGTTTTCTAACTAAAGCAAAGACTTGTTAAAGGATTCAACTAAATCATAGTATGACTATGATTACGATGAAACCTTTACATGTTGCAAAGATCTATTAAAGATACTTAGTGATTTCTACCTTATAAGATTTGGTAGATGGATTTCAAAACACTTTCTTGAAATTGTTCATGAAAGAATATTTGTATATGATACAATCAAAAGTTTGGAGATCTAATAATCCTAGGGATGCCTAAAAGATCAATAATGAATTGAAGTTAGCATCAGGGAGTTAATGTTCTTAATTTTGTGAGTCAGTCAAATCGTTTGATGTTCTCGTAAAATGAAGGAAAAGGTCTTGAGTGTACAAGACGTTTAGTGGGAGCTATGAAGTCTTCTTGGTCTAGTACAAAGAGCGATTATTTGTTGCTTGAATAGTCAAGTAATGGGTAATGCATTTTGTATGAAAATCTTGAAGAAGATGAGTACATTTGGGATTCAAGATCTATAGAGATAAGTCTCGAACGATGGTTGAGTTTTGGTTAAGAAGCTTATATTGATAAGATTCTTATAAGGTTCAACATTATATTGAAAAGAGTTTCAATCCCATGTGACATGGCACGTTGATTAATGATTTAATACTTTAAGAAAGGTTGATGAAATTAAGATTTTGAGTGATGATCCTTATGCAATTTGCAAAGGATGCATCATGCATGTCATGGACTATACTCGTCTATTTGGTTCACGTGTTTTAAAGAACAAGTGATGATAGATTTCAATTGAAATCCAATATAACGTTGGAATACAAATTAGAAATTCCTAAGTTCATTCCTTGCGAAAGGGCAAAGGAAAATTATTAGTGTATGGAGATGAAAATGATTATTAAATTTAGAAATTGCAAAATTCATGTTTATGAGAATGTCTCATGAACTCTACTTTCTAAACCCCTTCCATGACCAAGGTATGAGAGTCATATTAAGGTTTTTGGATTGAAGCAAGTTATGTAATTTTAGTTGTGTATGTTTTGAGAAAGCATATTACAAAAGTAAATACATTAGCTTGCAGAATTATGTTTATCAATTGAAACAAAGTTTCAATCTTATTTAATCGTGGTTTCAAGATTAAATAAAATGTCCAAAATAATTATGAATTGATGGGCTCACTAGGTTGATGACCTTTTGAATGAAACCCCACAGGTGAACTAAATTCATATATTATTTAAGTTCCTAGTTCGGAATCATTAAAGTGGACATAAATGATTTCCAATAATGGACTAGCATGTTAAGATTGATTGGATAGCGCAGTTTCATGGGCTATAGGAGCGTAGTGATGCTCGGTCAATCACATGGATATGCATGAATGATGCATGATCGAACTATAGACCTACTTTGAAGTTCAAGTATAGAACTTCCGGATATATTAGTGGATTCCTTTGACATGAGTGGAACACTGATTCTATTCAATGATTGTTTTGACTGTGGTACATTCAAACGTCTTGCCGTAAATGGGGATTATAAAGGATGTTTCCCGGTCACTTCATGAATTGAGTGGGAGCTTTGGTTGCCATAAGATTGGATTGAGTCTACCTATTTAAATAGGAATGTGTCTTGGCCCCTTGAAGAGGGAGAATTCAGAAAATGCATGGCCGTGCTCAAATGGATTACATTGTAACCATTTGTTTTGTAATTCTAACTCAGATTTCAAGAAAGATTTGTAGATTAATATGATCACGACATAAGATGCAATCATATTATCAAATCGACACACATTGACTTAAGGAATTTGAATATTGCGCACTTGTCTCAGACAAGTGGGAGATTGAAGGAATTATGTCTTCGATAAGTGCAATTACTAGATATATCAAGGATCACTATTATGGAGATAATAAGTTCATTCTATTGGGGCGTCATCCTCTGTTGCTAGACTATGAGAGATGATCTTTGGGCTAGTCAAATGGTCCAAAGCCCTTTAGAATGGATCCTATATTGGTCACACACAAGGGTATTGGGTTAAGCAAGTAAGAGGCCCATTAATGGGCCTCATGAGCAATTAACTAATCATGAATTGGATTGGGCTAGCATAGTTAGATTGGAATTAGGTTTTGGGCTTTTGACATGGGCTCTTATTTAGAGATGAGATCTATAAATAAGAACCATGCCTAGGGTTTGCAGTAAGCAGTCATAATACACACACTGTGAATTTTGACATCAATGCAACCAATCCCAAAACCCTAATCCTCTCTCCAACTCACGGCCCTCATCCTCCCCTCACGTCCGTACGGCCGGCCACCCCCTTGGTGGCGCGTGTGGTGGTTATCGTGGTGGTTCTTGGTTAGTATGTCTCTCCTCTCCATTGAAGGTTGATTGAAGCGTTCAGTCACGACTAACTAGCATTAGTGGAGGTCTTAACTTGTGCCCGTGGACCAAGTAGAGGAATCACGCTTGGGGTTCTTTATCTCCCTTTGTTCTTGCTCGATCGCACGTGGAATCACGCTTCAAAGGTACGATTATTTGTGCTTTATGTGTTATGCATTAGATCCTTGGATTAGGTACTGTATGAATATGATTCATGTTTATTTCCGCTGCGTAGTACCTATAAAACCCTACAAATAAAACCATTCAAATTCCTGAGGTAAAAATTTCATTATTTTTCTCATTAAATTTTGATTAGATTGTTAAAGACACGTGTGAAGATGCCTTATATGTAGTATAATTAAATATGTTAAAGTGATGCTAGTTGTGAAACTTTGAAGTTAAAATACATTGATATTGGTGTTGCCATTGGAATATAAGCTTTACATTAATTTATATCGTTCTCACACTGCAACTCGTTTTTTCCCTATCATATTCTCTGGTAATTCAATACTACAACTCTGGGAATGTCATGTTGCTAGAGGTATATTGAACCTGATGGAGGTTCTATCTTCCCACTGGAACTCTTTCTAGCACTCTTATGATGAGTCTTATAAATTATATCATACATATCTAGTTTCCTAACAACAGGATTTAGCAAAATTACTAATTGAAGTGGTTAGATAACTATAAAGACAATTATTTGAACAAAATAGGGGCAAGGTATAATGTTTCAGACTCCATCCCAAAGTTCCTTACATTAGTGTTGAAAATTTTATATTGCTATATTGTTAGGTCTTAGTTGAGACGAATTATGCTAAATCAGTTTTTTACTATTTACTAGTTAAGCCATCGCGCGCGTAATAAACACGGAATGAGTGAAGTTAATAGTACCTTTAAATATATGTATTGTATAAATCTAATATAGCTATGTGTTAAAAACGGGTTTAGATGTAGTTAGGCATTCAATGGTAGGCCGTAGAATTTATAGAAATTTGGCTTTTAACACTTAAGCTTTTACAACTCTTGATATTGAAAACAACATTAAACTGGAATTGGCTAGACATGATGCAGATGAGAACTTTCTTATAGAAACATAATACACACCATAAACAGAGTAGCGGAGAGATTCAAAATTGTTTGACCATGGCTTGCATTTCCTTACCAGGCGAGATCAACTCATCGCCAAGTAAGGTCTTCAAACAAGTCACTTGATCTTATGACCTTTCCTTCAATAGCTTTCCTTGTTGGCAAGAAAGCTTTGCACCGTCGAGGCTTGTAAAACCCCAAAACAATGTTTGGGCGCCTGCTTAAGATAGTAATTTTCAAGATCGAGTAATGACTATAAGAATCATTACAAAGAACGGAAAAGAAAGACACCTATTACCACTTCAACAAAACACACACATCACCCTAGCCAAGGCCAACTTGTTCAACCCCCCAACAAGGCAACAACAATATAACGTATAAACTCTCTAAACATTATAGCAAAATCAAGTTGATTTGGTACATTCGTTTTATTTAATTATTATTAATTTATTATTGTTGTATTATTTAATTTCCTATTTAAAACCTCTATAATAAAATACGACGAACACTTATTTTTTTGTATAAATTAAATGATACTATCACGTTACCTAATTTTTTATTAAAACGTGATACGATTGTATGAAATGTAATTAACTTGTATTCATTTTAAATGATGATTTAAAGCTAATCCAATTTAAAATGGTGGATAAACCAAAAAGCAATTGATGTCCCAACACACGTGTGTCTAGATATCATGCAGATATAGGAAACATAGGCAAAGTGACCTTTCAAATTGGTTTTTTAAAAATGTTTGCACTCTAGCGAAATATAGCCCAATAATGTACGATTTCGTGGAATTTATTAGTGTTAGTATCAAATATGTTGTATATGTTTGTAATAACTATGGTATAAATTAAATAAAGATGTCACTTAAAAATCAAATACGGAGTATTTTTCCAACAAAACGAATACTTTGGAGTAAATATTGATACATAATACATGAATTTAAAAAAAAAAAAAAGTATGTACTACTTGTTCACTCATCTCTCATCCTCTCTCACTTGTATATGATGGTTTTGGTGCAATTCATGCTCTGCATCATCTCTCATCTACTTGCTTGACATATTACTATCGTTCATTGTCGACAACTTAATTGATCATTTTTACTGTTTTGCAAATTTTAATGAGTCTTTTAAGCTTGTTTCTTTTTCTTCCCCTCACTCTCCTTATTACCCATGCTTTATAGTTTTACATATTTCATAAAACATTCTATTGCCTTTTTCTTGAGACATTGTTTAATAAAAAACAAACTATACTCTAATAATGCCCTTTTTTTTTGTTTTTAAAAAAATGCTAAATATCTTTTTAGTCGAATATACTTTAAATTTGGTTTCAAACGCCTTTTTTTTCTCAATTCCAACTTGGCTACTTGATCACCCTATCATCTTCTCCTTTTACTACATCACTTTTCTTAAAGCTCTCTTACCTTGAATAGCTCCCCACCATCAATTTCAAAATGACATGGAACAGGAATTTTGTACTTTTTTTTTTGGCTTCTATACTTCCACCATCTCCTTTCTTTCCCTTATCCCTCTTTCAAAAAAGTCTTTTCCCACTTAACCCCTTCCCCTTTGATAACTTAAAATTGCACTCGTGTTTTCCTACAATCCTACCCTCCCCGTACATCAACTCTCGCTCAACTTCTCACTTGTCTTCTACAATCTTTCAAGGTTTTACAAGACTTTTTAAATTTATTGATTCCCTTCCTTCTCCTCGCTCCTTCTCTTACTCGTTCTTCATTTTGCATATCTCATAAAACATTCAATAGCTTATTGTTTTAATAAAAAAAAATTAAGAAATAATTCTCAAATAAATTTTAAAAATGGTGTTTAAAATGTTTTTATTTTTATTGTCATGTCTGTTTTTTTTTAGGGTGGGGGGGGGATTTTATTAACATTATAAAATGAAATCCTACTTGATCATCTCCCCCTCCCCCTCCTTTTTTTTTTTTTTTTAATAATCACTTCTAGCTATTTATGTTCTCTTCATCTCTTCCTTTCTCCTTATCGTATGTATCACCTCTCCATATCACCACGACTCCCATTCTCAATCACATTTCTCCTTCCTATCCCTTGTTCTTTCTTCTTCCCTTCCTCTCAACTTTTTGTATGGTATGAACAGTTTAGTAATCCTAATCATAAATGCTCTCATCCCCAATTTACCTTAACTACATATGACTTCTTAAAAGTGACCTTTATCTCTATCTATCTATCTATCTATCTCTCCTTTTATAGAATTGCAAAGTTTATAACCAATTTCCACTTGATATACCCTCTTCATATGACTTTACAATCATGATTGTCTATCTTATTATTCTTGTATTATTACAAATCGACTACAATATTCTACCCCCACCCTTCGGGTACTTTTCTCCTTAAATTGCATACCAACACTCTTACTACCTACGGAATTTCCCTTTTCATTAGGTTTTCGAAATTACCTCACTTTTACCATCAATTTCCTTTAGGTTTACCTTCCTAATTCTACTTTTTCTTACAAATAAAATAAAACTATTAATTATATGTGAATACATAATAGGGTCCAATTATAATAAGCAATTACCAAATCACATCATAAACAATCTTTATCTAGGCTATGTAGGTGTTGAACCCACATCTTATGCACGATAGCATAATGCTTTACCAATTAAGCTAATAGCCTTCATATACACACAAATTGCTATCATACAATCTCAAATACCCAAATTGCCTCAAATTAAACTACACACATCTGACATCTTAAAGCATGTTAATTGTAAAGGTTAAAGAAATAAAGCAAATCAATCCATAATCTCTTTTTAGTCAAAATGTTATGAACTAAAAGACTCATAACATCGTAAAGCACAAGATGAACAAAGGAAAAAATTTGATTCATGAGTACCACTTCCAAGGTTTGGATGACTAAAATGGAGGCATTCACATTAAAATGTAGTAATTACGTATTAGTTCTTTAAATTACACCCGGTATTCACTTTCTTTTGTTATAGTAGTTAATACATTTACATTAAAAAAACTTAATAGGCAACATAGACAAATTATAGAGAGGCCCTAAGAAATAGAAGCACGCAATATTATTATTGTAATTAACTATGGGATTTTCATGTCATGTGTAATTTTAAAAAGCAATTTATTGCTTGTAACAACTAAGCAATCAATATAGAAAGAAAAAAAAAAAGAAGGAACACATATTAGAGTAGTTGCATGAATTCAATTGATTAAGAAATATTTACAAACAAAATGTAGCATAACTCTTTGACAAACTCAATAGGACGATGTTGACATTGCATATCACACCTATGAAGAGCTTCCGAAGAGAACTGGTGTTTGTTGAGCCACCATAGCAAGGGAATCAACCGATCAAGTACTTACTTGGTCACAGGCTAGATTAGATGAACAAAGTCCATCCTGCAAAATTTCAGCCCAAAACAATCACTAATTAGAAGCATGTAACTTCTTACACCTCCCTTTCAGTATATAGACCATAGTCAGATTTTGGAGCAAGTTAAGACCATTAATTTGAAGAAAACCAAACAGAAGCAATTGTCAAGTTAAGACCATTAATTTGAAGAAAACCAAACAGAAGCAATTGTCAACTAAAATCAGAGAATAGAGCTTATCAGAGTGCCACTTTGTTAAATAATTTAACAGGAACATTGCAAATTAAGCAAATTAACCTGACACTTACTTGGATTAACGGAAAAGACTGGACATGAAGCATGCTAGTTTCAAACTCCAAGAGAGCAATAGCGAAAATAGATAATCAGCGCAATACAGCTAAACTAACTTTCTAAGCCCAATAATAAAAGGAGTAAATAAATGACATAGCCCCCAAATTAATTACAAAATATAGGGACGAAGATAGAATCAAAGAGGGTAAAAACTCAGAATTTCAAATCAAAAACCCGTATTCAAAAACCCTAAAGCTAGAAAGAAAAAAAAATTGGAAACAAGCCTTTCAATTTCGAGAGTAGACTAAAATATTAATCTGAAAAAAAAATGATGAAAAAGAACAGATTAAATTATAACAATCTTCTTAAAAAAAAATTCATACAAACATAAATTACTCACAGATTTCAATTATTCATTTTATTTAATTTTTCATAGGCTGAATCTCTTGTCAATGTTTAATTAAGGAAATGAAATAGGCGTGATCTACCTGAGTGCTCAAAATGAAGGGCCAGGACTAACTGCAAAAGATACCACTGTAGTCCATCATCATAAACTCTTTCAAGAACTCAACGCATTAGCACAAACCTGTGAAAAGACATCAAGTCACTTGATGTAGCTAAAAAAAACAGTAAAGAATATGCATCAAAATCATTAGCCGGCGTCATCTCCGATCTTGGTCTATCGACTTAGCTATAATTTTTAAATACTAATTTACTACTTTTAGAATCAATCTTGCTTATACATAAAGATCAAAATACATGGCAAAAAAGAAAAAGGCTTTTTCTTCAATGCTCAGCAAATTTACAGTAAGTTCTATTCATAATGACATAATATGTATACAAATTTGATGTCAACACTAATAAGATGATTTTTAGAAAAATGTTTCTTTTATACAATGCGAAAACTTTTAGCAGATACAAATGAAAGTATGAAACTGTAAACCTGTAATTGAAATCAACCTTGACTCAAAAAAATTCAAGAAGATACAACCTATTTGCCTTATCTGACTGGAACAAAATTAGATAACCTAACATAATAATTAATATAAAATTAATTAATGAATACAATGAATTTTTGGAATCTAGGACTGACTATATAACTATTTAAGTTGCTTCATGAGTAGCTAATAGAATCTTTAGCTACTTCGTGCACAAAACGCCTGCCATGTGAGACACACCAAGACGTCAATATCAATTCCAGAAACTACATATATATTGCTCCCCTAAAACATTTCGGCTACCTCTAATGTATTGATAATCAACATCTAGCAGCTTTCAAGAAGTTGTCACAAGGGCTTGATGTGGGAAGCTTGTATTCAGCAGTGACAAGAGAAACTTTTTTTGGGAAGACAATACTCCAAGCTATAACAAACTACCCCGTTCATCACATGTGTATTGCTAGCATTTTCATATTGTGCCTTATAAAAGATTATGATCAGGTTGTACCCAGCAGGGACAATATTGATCTTTAATAGTCAATCATCAGAAGTAGAGTTCGGTTTAACTGTTACTTGTATTTATATAGCTCTTCATATAGCCAGCCAATTATAGATGACAAAATTAAGTGTATCTAGAAAACAAGGCAGGATAGAGGTATTTGATTGCAGGAGCCATTAAGTTATCATATTCAAAAGGATTTCCTTTCTGCAATATTTTTCAACTCGGAATAAGAAAAAACACTTCTCACTCGGATTGCCAAATTTAACACCAAAAATAGCCTTATTCCCATTCTAAGATGACAAATTGTTCTGAGTAGCCAAATAATTTAAGTGTTTAACAGTATAATAATGGATCATCCCTCCTTCCCTTCTTGTTAGCCAGTTCCTTTTTAGGGTCTCAAATTGTTTGTGTTCGAACTGTTTGTAGGACAATTATGCCATATCAAAAATTTCTTCATAGATGCATGTATGAAACATTGCAACAATTGAAACCTCAAAGCTAAAAGAATTTTAATAAATGCCTTACATGTGAAGGAGTAGCCCTATTTGGTTCGAGATCAGCATGCTGGACATAGAAGTTGATTAAGCTTTCTTGTTGCTGAACCGTCATCAAATGGGACATCTTCTGCTGCTTACCCATCATAAGAGCTTCGTAGTGGATGGCCATTTCCTTGTAAGGCAAATCAGGGGCAGTTGAGACAGAAAATCTTCCAACTTGATGAGCTGAGTACAAGACTTGTAGGAAAAGGAGACAACCCCATTCTTTATAAACTATATAGTGAACATTTCATAATCACGCAAGAATAGAGCTTAAGATAGAATAATAGGTGAAGAATCCGATGAGAACAAATGACATCAGAAAAGACAGTTCTCATTGCAAAAAATGCAATTGAAATTGATCTTAAGCTTCTAAATTTTAATTAATTGCAATTCATTAAGGTCCAAAACACCAATGCGTATGAAAGCCAAAACAAAACAAAATTATATGACATAAAACCCACAACAGAATCTCAAAATCATCATTACAATTTCACAACCTTAATATTAGTCCATATTCTAAGATTAAATGCCACACAAAACCAACTTGTACGACACTATCAAATACAATCTTCCAAATCTCTCATATTCTAAACTTGTAAAACCTCACTCAAAGGGACCTACTGAAGTTTAGTTTCTGTAAGAATTCACACACTTTATCTGTCTATCACCATACTATTAAAAAGAAAGTCAATCTAAAGAACTCCAAGTTTCAAGCTCAAAATAAATTTAACACAATCAAATGATCAAACTAATTTTCCCACCAAGATAAATGAAACACAAAAGAATCCCAAGTTTCAACCTCAAGTTTCTAAATACGCATGCTTGTGTTCAATGGGGTTAATAGGCAAAACGCTTTTTTCCCCAACACAAGAAAGTTTTAAAATATTTCTTAGTATGTCATGCAAACCATGCCTTGCAAACAAGGATAGCCAAAAATGTTGAAAGGCAAGAATATCCAGCGGCTAGGATTTTTCCCTCCATAACATATTTTCCAACTTTGCAAGACTTAAACTTATCCAAATATTCATCTCTGACTTTCTATCACAAAATTAGTAAAATGGTTCATTTCAATATAGCATTTCATATATAATTATGTGAAATCACAGAATATTTATCCATAGAGGAAGTGAGGAATAAAGAAGTGGTAGCTACATAATAGATTTCTTAATATCTCATTTGATTAGATACCTAAGTAGCAAGTCAACATTTCATATTATGGCTTTACACTGAGAAATTAGTCTGAATGTAGAATCCATAAGATACATAAAACTTTAACAGCTTATGTAGTTACTATCAGCATCAACATCAGCCAACCTAATTTAGTAAACTAAAATTACATGGCATGTAAAACAATTAAAATTTTCACAAGATAACCAATTAGTTATTCACATCTAAGCAAAACCCAGTCCACAGCTTGCCATAAGACTCTTTGTGATATTAGTAATCCCATCATCAAAGTTGTGTATATTTCAAACATCAAGACTCTTTGTTATGATTATATAATAAAGATAAAAGAGAGATTTTGCAACCAAGTGTCATAAAATCATAAGAAAATTGAGACTCTAGTATAAAGGTACAAGCCCACAAACCTTAAATAGCAAACCACGATGTCATGATATCCCAACATCAAGACAACCAAGAGGAAGAAAATGGGTGTTGAGAGAAGCTTTCAACTGATTACTTCTCACTCGCCGCACCTCTTAGTGATTTCTTCAGCATTAGCAACAGGACCACCCATTCTATCAACAACAAGATTAACCAAACTCTGAATCAAATCATTCAAAGACATCCCATGTTCCAGAACCTTACATTCTATTGATATAGCATACACTTTATTCTCAAGCTGCTGCAACTGAGCATCAATAGACCAGTTCACCAAGACAACTTCATATTCAACATTGCTCGAAATTGAAACAGCTTGGAAATCCACAAGCAACGGCATTTCCCCTTGTTCAACTGAATGCGAAGTGATAGCATAAACATCATAAAACCCATCTACTACCTTTTCATCGTATTGAACAACATTGTAGTTCTGCAAAGAGCAAAAAATTCGATTCGAATACATTCACTAACTGCACAGACTATATATCATAAATACCATTAGCTTGTCCCTTATCACTTGCTATCTAGAGTTGAAATGAACCTAATTGAAATTTTCGATACACAAACGCGACAAACATCATTACAATTAACATTACCCCATGTAAAACCCAAAATCCAGCAACAAACCTTTACTTTGCTTAAATGTCACACGTGAAATGTAAAATCATATATCTACTTGTTCGAAATACAAATTAAAACCAAATATACACGCCATTAATAATACCTAAATTACCAGTAAAACACCATCAATTCAGCTCAATTCATTCATAAAATTAGGGATATCAAGACTAACCCAATACTTAAGCGACACAAATTCACTCAATCGTTCATTATCCGGCACCGACGGCGAACACGCAAGACTCAATTGCTTAGCAGCCATGATCTGCTGGTCGGATGCATCATCGTTTCGGTCTTTTCGAGTTTCGGATCCCGAAGCACTGATCGCCATTGCTAATTGTAATTAAATTGTAATCAGCAGGATTACTTCTATTGACATTTCCACCACCATTCTCCGTCGCCGGCGTCGATTCCTAACTGGAAAATCACCCAATTCTGAATGTTTCTATTTCGGGTTTAGGGTCTGCAAAGACTGTAAAAAATGGAGGGAGGAGAGGCCAGTGGAGACTGGAGAGTGAAGAGAGAGAAAATGAAGTGAGAAAGGAGAGATGGAGTTAGAGTATCAGAGTAAGAAAGACCGCTTCAAAGGACACAGAAAGCAAATGGAAGAAATGAATGGTAGAGCACGAAAAGGGGAAAAAGCAAGAATGAGGGATATAGGGTTGAAGACTGAAGTCAATCAACAAGGAAAAGGCAAAAACGAAAAAAAAAAAAGAAAAAGCAAAAAAAAAAACAGGGGCAAAATCGGATCTATACTGTAGATTTCAAACAGTAACCAATATTCTGGGACTTAAAAGGGTAAGGATTATATAGGGAATAATTGCATGCCAGTTAGCTTTATCAGATCCGAGTTATAGAGTGGTAGCTACTGGAAAGGTGCACAATGTTAACAACGGTTCTGTGGTACATAATAAATCATTACCATCGGGTTACATGCGAGTTGCAATAGATTATACAACTGAGGAGCATACACCTTTGCCCGCCCCTCTCGATGATGGTGAAGCATTCGTCCTTAAAGATGCCATAAACACAATCGTATTGTGGCCCACACATCTCATTATTACAGATGTTCCGGTATAAATCCATTTTTTTTAATATTATTTCTTGATGACTGCCACTTTGCGTTTTTTGGTTATAAAATTTTTACAGTTGTTTTTTTTTTCTGAAAAAAAAAACTTTGGATTACTAGTGTTCACAGGGTCATAAAAGTTCTTCAGATCCCAAAGCTAAGAAGACCAAAGCTTCTCCATTGAATACCATATTAAGAAATGATGAACCTTTTCATGCATCATCTGAATATCAACCACAAAAGTTGGATGATAATATTGAAACAATCCCATTCCCGAACACCCTTCCAGCTGATCTTCAAATAATGCACAAGTACACTTTGAAGATGGCTCAGAAAGAACAAATTCACATCCTTATTGACATGGGAATTCCTGGTCAAAATAATGAGATCTTCATAGGCCGTGAAGAGATTTTTCAATTTCTTGCCCAAGCAAAAATTGGTGTCTGTCATATCGTAATTTACATGTCGTGAGTGTTTATTAGCTGTTTTTTATACTATTTTTTTTTTGTTTTTCTTTTTAAGGAAATATGTTTATGTTGGTTACATGATATATTTAGTTTTAAAGATCTATTTAGTCATATATCTTTCATGATGAATTCGTAGGTTATTGCATCGCCGTTACCAAATGCTTGGTTTAGTGGGTTTATTTGGCTTTTTATGTCCAAGTGGGATATCTCCCGTAGCAAAATTAAAGAAGGGAGAGATAAAGAAAGTTGAAGAGGATCAAAGAGCTCGTTCGGAATACATCAAGAATACATTATTAAAAGTTGAGGCAACTAAAGGAAGGGTCTTCCTAGCACCGTATAATGTTGGGTATGTATATTATTTTTTTATATTATATTTGTCCATGGTGAATAATTTAAACTACTAAGAGTTGGTTGTTACCCCTTACTGCATAGGATTCATTGGGTGTTGTGTGTTATTGATCCGTATAATGACATCGTATATTTTCTGGATCCTCTACACAATGAAAATAACAAAGGCACAGGAAATGGAATTGGATATGATTTGCGTTCAATTGTCGACAGGTTAGAGACTTTTTTCAAATTCTTTTAATGAATATTGGTGCAAAATTCCTCTAAAAAGTGCCAGATTTTCATAATTTAGGTTGAATGTATAATTCTAAGCTCATTGTCATTTTCTTGTTTTAATTTCTTATATGCTGCTTCTTAAGATTTGGCATGTGAGTTTACTCCTAAATTTCTAATGGTTTTCTAACGAACAATTTGGTAAGAAGATGCCTTGTTGAGTTGTGCAATTATATACCATAGGAGTGTAGACAATACAATATTACCTTGAGTTGTGCAACTGATGTAGTGTCAACTCTGGCAGAAATGGTACGGAGTTGGAGAATTATGTAGGAAATGTATAAATAAGGACATAAGTGTAGTGTACCATCTTTTATTTCATCTACAATGGTCATCTCATCATCGATCTATTACTCGAAATCAAGTGTAAAATGCAAAGGTTAATTAATACAATTTTCAAGGTGACATAATCAAGTGTGAAATGCAATGGTTTTTTTTTTTTTTTTTTTTTTTTGAAAGGATGCAATGGTTAATTATTGCAATTTTGTTGTTATGCAGAGCACTCTTTGGTTTTCGAAGTGAAAAAGGATTGTTAAAGAAGATTAAAATGAGCACCAAGTGGGTGCAGATACAAGTATGTTGTATGACTGTAATTTTTGTTATATTTTACAATTTTTGAAATTATTTATGATTATTTTTTTGTCATGATTATGCAGTGTCCACGACAAAATAATGGCGTTGATTGTGGATATTACGTTATGAGATTTATGAAAGAGATCATTGACCATAAGCAAACCCAAATTTTTGAAGATGTATGACCTTTTCTTTGTTTTAAACTTAATATGCCTACATTTGATGCTTGTTATGTTAATCAAAATTCTTATATTATTTATTCTTTTTTGTCCGGTCTTATTTTATATTTTGCAGTACTTTCATGATTGCAATGTCTCAACGTATGATCAAGACCAAATTGATGAAATCCGAACTCAATGGGCACGTCATGTTCGATCTTCTCATGTGAATATGTGGTTGATTCACCATGTATTTTAATTTGTAATAGGCCACAAATTTTTAATTTAAGAATTTTGTAGTGACTTAATTAGGGTATGTATATATTTGAATTGACATATATTGTACTGTAATTTTTTCCCTTTCTTGGAGAGTGTTACCAAAAATGACTATTAATATTATTTGTATTTTATGAGACCTTAAGACATTTATTTCATTTGGAAAACTAAATTTAGTTCTAATCTAGATCTTAGTTAGTTTGTACTGATTTGTTTAGCTACATATTTATTAATAATTATAATTAATGCATTATATAGATTTTGAATTTAAAATATTTAATAGCGCTTTCTAATAAATGCTATTGATTAATTCAAAATAAATCAATTATGAATGTCATCAACCTTCCCACCATTTTAATTGATTTTACAGCGTTTTATATTCACTGCTGCTAAATTGAACACGATTAATGGCGCTTAACTTAAGTGCTATAATTGTTTTAGCAGCGCATGTATTCAATAGCGCTTTACAAACGCTGTGTTTTATAAAAAAAAAGCGCTGTTAATTAATCCTTTTGTTGTAGTGTAAGATCTAAACCAAAAGCATCAATTGGATTTGCATCTGGGATTTAAACAGACATATCAGATAACCAGATACATCTTATTATTCTGTTTATTCAAGTTACTTTTATGCATAAAAAGGGTAACATTTGTTCATACAAAGGGTGACAATTTTTCATACAAAGGATAACAACATTTTTAGGAAAAACACAATCATAGTAATACTGTAGTTTATATGGGTCCCTTTTATGCATAAAAAGGGTAACAATTGTGCATACTAAGGGTAACGTTTTTGCATACAAAGGATAACAACATTGTTTGGGAAAAACACAATCACAGTAATACTATGTTTTATATGGGTCACTTTTATGTATAAAAAGGGTAACATTTGTGCATATAAATAGTAACATTTGTGCATACAAAAGGTACACTACAAAATTTGAACATGGCATTCACTACTATCAACATTCACTGCTATCATCATATGCACATGACATTCACTACTATCAACAGGTACATTATCATCACTTAAGTATAAGATTACCTTTAGTTGAATGGGATGATTCTGCATTGCCACATTCTATTGTTAAATAACTTGATTCGTGCTTGTGCTTTCCCTATATATCCTCGTCCAAACATGCTATTATCATCATTAACTCGAGCAGCTTCTCTGTTATCATCATCAATTTGAGCAGTTTCTTTGTTATCATCTACGAAATTCTGTGTTTGATCTTCTATGATTGTGCAATTCTAGTCGAAATCCCCTAACAACGGAGTTTGAATTTGCCTCTATATTTTGTAGAAAATCGAGGATCATATTATTGCAATTTGATGTATTGAAGTTTGATGATGAATCCTCCATTAATGATCTACGTCGCAAGGTAATCATTTGCGCGTTTTCTCACTTTCTCTCTCCTCCATTGTTGCTTTGGGATTTCTGAATTTGAGGTATGAGTTTTAGCGTCTTAATTATGATTTTTTTTTTAAAAAAACGAAAATAAGCTGGCACGTGTGTGCGTCGCCAATTTACAATAATTCATTGCAAACCGGGGGCACACAAAAGTTTTTACTTCTCTGACCTCGATTCGATTTTAGGGATATATTATACTCGAGTTCTTCTTTTAAGTTTATTGTTTGGTCTCATGTTATGCGTGATGGCAACTTTGTCGCTTATCATTAGCTAAGCTCCGTTTGGTTGGGAACAAGTGTTGGAATTACATTGTCCGCATGAAATTTCTCCATATGTACTTATGGACATTTCGTCTTTTTGGATTAATATATTAGCTTTGTTTTTCTTAAAAAAATATGCTGCGTAAACCCCTTTTATTACGCCACGTTATAAACTCAACCATTGAGTCAATTATCAAACCACATCATAAAAATGGAAATAAATGTATACAATTACAAATCATAAGGTTTAATTACATAAAAAAGATACGATGAAGTTTAAGACCATCTCCAATGGTGAGACCCAAGTTTGAGTATTGAAATACAAAATGAGTTATTTTTTTACCCTTATGGTGATATTATACCAACTTTTCAATTGAGCAACTCATATGAAGTCTAATTTCTCAATGGTGAGATTTTCTAAAATATACAAATGTCATTTTCAATTTATGGCCCACCAAATCCACTTCTTTTTTAACATCAAAAATTGTAATATTAAAAATTAAAAAATTAAAAAAGGTTAAACTTAAATAAATTACAAAATATATTAGAATATTAACAAAAGACCCACATGTTTTATCAAATGAGATTAAAAGTTAAGTATCTAAACTTAACAACTTTCTTTTGGATTTGCTAAATTTAGATACAAATTTATTGATATACATTACAAAAAATACTCTCTCTCTTAAATATACTCACTTGAGTCTTACCATTGGAGAAAATCTATTTAACAACATATAGAGTAATAATCCGGTACAACAATCGGACCACACAACATTTTACAATTAAAAACACAAAACAATAAAGTACAAAGATATCTTGGCATGCTCGATGGCTGGATATTGGGGATTCAAAATTTGAAATCCCGTCTACAAAGGTCAAATACTACTATTACTACTGCTTCAATTCCCACTTTCAACCTATTTCATTCATTCTACAAACTTTCCATTTTTCACTCTCCTCTCAAAATCTCCCTTTCATTCTTCATCTCTCAACAATGGCGTTGCCTTCCAACTGCGACGAAAATGCTCCTGCTGTCGAAATCACCATTGATTACCTCTCTTCCGAAGATCTCAAGCCCTTATCTGACCCCGATTCCCGGATTCAGGTTTCCCCTCTTTCTAGTTTTCTGCCATTTACATTGATTCTATAAGATTTGATTGTTGTTTCGGAAATTTTGAAATAAAATTGAAAACAATAGATCTGATTTTTAAGAAATAAAACGACCCTTTATTAAAAATGGGTGTATGAATTTGCAGGGTTTACTTGAGGGTTTGGAATCGAAGGATTGGATTAAGGTCTGTGAATCTTTGAATGATACTAGGAGATTGGCTATTTATCACTCTACTCTTTTGCTCCCATTGCTGTAAGTTTCTGAATTTAAATTTTACTTGTTCTTGGAAATGGCTGAATCCGTTCCGAAATAATGGTGAGCATGGAACGGGTACAATTATCACTAAAAGGGATATTCATAAACCGAACCGATAAGTTTGGGTACCCGGACTTCGGGTATCCTGATTTTGGATCGGTTATCGGGTACCTAATAAGGTATCCAGCAGTGATAATTAAGTTTCCCTCAAAAAAAAAAAACAGTGATAATTAAGTTAATAAATTAGTTATTATGATATTTTTTTAACACTAATTAACAACAATATCACATAACCTTGATTAAATTATTAATAATATTACTAATCATTGATATTATATAGTGATTATGGAGTAAAGTAAGAATTTAAATGTTGGAAAAATAGATTTAAGTAGGAAAAAAAAACAAAATATTGCTTATCGGAACAAAACGGGTAGCCGTTAATTTTAAAATATACCCAAAAACCATACCCGATAACAAATTATCGGAACGGGTATCCGAACAGTTATGATTATCGAATCGGGTACCCAAATTTTCGGAACGGTAACGGAACGGATTTTCTAGTTTTTGGTTTTTCGGGTAGTTTTGCTCAGCCCTATGAAAAATAGTGTGCTAATGTATGTTCCGGGAATTCAGGGAACCGGTTGTAGTGGTGTTGGTGAAGGCTATGAAGAATCCAAGAAGTGCTTTGTGCAAGACATCTATTATGGCTGCTGCTGATATCTTCGTTGCGTATCATGATAAGTTGTTGGAGCCTGATTTCTCTGGTGGTTTTGACAACTTGGTAAAACCTGGTTTATTTGCTCTTGCTCCTATGTGCATACTTTATATATAAGAATGGCTGAATTTTGTAGAGTTCAACTTTTTGTCATATGTTTTAACCATGTTATTCCTTGCTCGATGATCTAATTTTCCAATGTTGGATCAATTTGAGTGGAGTTTGGTCAATAAATAAGTAGTGGTTGGAGAAAAAAGATCGCGAACTTTATGAAAGACTTAAAATTTTTGGGGCTTTGTTTTTATTTCTCGTCCATGATGTTATTGGTCTTTTCTCTTGGTTAATCATCTATTGTTTGTTCAAGTTTAAACTTGTTTACATTATGAACTTACCTGTATTGGATCATTGCCTTTTCGATTCCCTTATCTATTTATTTGTCTAGTTATGTTTGTTTTGTTATGCAATTAACTAAATAACTAGTGAGTTGAGACAGAAGTCAATGATGTCTTGTGCCAAAAGAGATGGCGTGATGAATTGTCTCTAAGTCGATTTTTATTGTTAGAATGTTATACATGTGAAATATGAAATTATCTAGTATATGATAATTCAGCTATGGTATGTGGATCCATATTTGATGACTATGAAAATTGTATAATTGCAGTGATGTTTAGTTATTAACAACATTGATTTGGACATTTGGTTGCTCTCAAAATATGTGTTGCAGTTGTTGCTAATATATTATGCTCTAAATAGAGCTTGGTTTAAGTGTCAGTTATTAGACTATGAGCGCACGCCTTTCACGTTGTTATAAGAAACATACAAAGGGTAAAAAAAACTATGCATACCCACACACATACCCTTATGGTCCCTGGCTACTCCCTGCTTTCTGGCACCTTAATGAAAAAAACAATAAACAAGATCCACTACCTTATTTTCCATCCACTTATACTCAACAAAACCCACCATCAATTTTCTCCTAAAACTATGTGCCCAAGAGAATTGTGAAGTTTTTTGTGGGACGGAGGGGGTATTTGTTACAAGACTTATATTGTATCCACAATAATATATTCTCCTCTTCTTACATGGATACCTTCCTACATTGTTTATACTATTTTACAATGAATAGTATTCCCTCTCGTTGGTCACTCTTTGTTTCCTTGTGAAAATTCAAGATATGTCTCGGGTATTCTTGTGATTGAGATCGGATTTATTATGCATAGATGCTAATAAATTCATCTTACATGTGAATAAGATTTTAGAAACGCACATGGGAATATGTTATCTGGGTGCTAATACCAGTTACTTCGATTCTTCTTGAACTAAGGTAGTTTTAAACAATTATTACTATGGTGTATTAACAAGTCTATACTTTAGCAATCAAATTTATTCTCTCATTGGATAACTTTCTACGAGTCCATATAAAGTATATAAGATATAATTTTATGGTACAACTTTCTTATGTTTCCTAGAAAGTTTGACTGAAGTCTAATTTCTTATATGCAGGCATTTTTAGGTTAGGTGTGTTATTTGAAACCTGAGGTCTGGTCAACTTGCTTTTGAATTTTTATTTATATTATCGTTGTTGCTTATCAGTTCCTCCCTTTGTCTTGTTTGCCCTAGTTTCTAATTGGTTTGTATTTTCGAGTTTGCCCTTAGTTTTTAAAGAATATAAGAGATCATTTCTTTACCCTCACACAGTCACACATAGGCTTTGTTCAATTCAACTAATTTTTCAAACAAACTTTTTATAAATGTTTTTGCTTGAAAAACTCTCTCTCTCTCTCTCTCTCTCTCTCTCTCTCTCTCTCTCTCTCGTTCTTGTGTGTAAAATTGTTTATAAAAAATTATTTGTATTTAATTGTTTGTAAAAAATTACTATTCTGTTTGAACTTATCTTGGCAACAAATTATTTGTATTTAATTGTTTGTAAAAAATTACTATTCTGTTTGAACTTATCTTGGCATGATCTGTTTGTCATTTGTCATTTAACTTAAGATAATTTGAACCTAATGGAAACAAAGTGGTCAGATGGTCGAACACTGGTTCTGAAAACTGATCATAGAATGTTCTGAGAAATTTAAAATCACAAGGGGCAGGTATAGGTTGGTTAGCTAAGATGGAATAAAAATCTATAATCAATAAGAGTATTGGCTTTTCAGTTTTTAAGATTATGATGCCTAGTGAGTGACATTCAACTTTGTAATTGACTATACAAACACTTATAAATATCAAATCTAATGGTTTCTGTTTATGAAATTGTATCAAGGAGCTTTCATACATGTTACTGTATGTGGTTTTATTTGCTTATACTACATGTTAATGGTGTTTAACTGTCTTGATGCTTTATACCAAGAGTTGTTCTGTGTTCGCAGATGACTCACTATTGTACCATTTGTTCTGTCTGTTGCATTCATGATCATGCATACTACAAAATTTTTTACGTATAGCATTTCGTGATGAATGTCATCCGGTATTATTTTTTTTGTAATCGTTTGGTTTATTGCTTTTTAGCTAAAGCCTCCAGCACTAGAAGTGGTCTTTATTGTCTGCTTGTGATATAGCCATATAGATTAAGAGGAATATGAATAGAGGATTATTCTGTGTTCCTGCCTCTAGGATTTGGGTATTTTCTTTGTTGTGTAATTTGAATTTTCACGGAGGGGAGCATTTTGTTGCACATAGTTTCAGATGGTAACAAAAGTCAATGTCTTCATTTATTGATTGCCTGAATTGACAGAAGGCTTATACACTAAGATTCTTCTGGAGTCTGTGTCCTTTACAAAAATGTGGGTTCATCTCTCTGGGACTTTAACAAAGTTGTTGCATCCACGAGACAATTACTTACTAGAGCAATTGTTAGGTTGGGCCAACAGATCTTTTCTGTAAAAGATATGGCAATTTGAAATTTGATTTATTTCAGCAACCAATATTCACGCCTTTTCTCAATACGTAAAGATATTCGTTAAATGATTCTTTCATGGGAAATTCTACATAGTACTTTTGTACTTATGTCATTTATAGGGAGCATGCGTACCCTTCAATTTTGTTTTAATGAATCACTGTGAACACTGAACAATTAACAAAAAAGAAAGTAGATAGCTTTTAGTGGCTAATGTTGGTTGAATTACAATGCAAGGCTTGCAAGCATAGGCTATAAATTGGAACTGACCTTCTCCACACTTTTGTTTTCCCATTTGCTTCTTCACTCACAATTCTCTTTCTTTTCACTCAAATTTTCTTTATTGCAAATACCAAAACTCACTCATGATGAATATATATATATATATATATATATATATATATATATATATATATATATATATGCCTTGTCAACAGTAAGGATTTCATTGATGGCTTTTTTTATCCATGTCATCTCTACCAAATTCTTAATTATCTCTCTCCCCTTAACTTTTGCTTCACTTAAAGCATGTATCCTTGTGCTGAAGGATCTTGCCGTCATCGGTAGAGGTTGTTATGACCTTTTTTCATGCACTAGAAGATGTTGAGGGGGTAGAGTAGGAGGGAAGGGGGTTGCGTTAATGTCTACACTTTTACTGCCTTTACTAGTTTATCGGAGTAATAGTTCCATACATACAAGTGTTATTTGGTCCCTTGTTCTGCTTTTGCTCTTGCGATTCTTTCTCAATACTCTGTCCCACATGCCCCAACTGAAAAACTGTAACAAAAAAAAGAATATAGGCAGCAACTAAAGGATATGGGATCTTGTCATTTTTTTTTTTTTTTTTTTTTGGGTTTTCGATCTGGTACATGCAGGCTAGATTGGGCTGCCTTGTCTCAGGGTATCAGCCCAGCCCATTGAGACCTCTTTACCTCACCCCATCTTTCTCTCAAGCCTTCTCCAGAATGAGATCCAATCTCCCCCCCCCCCCCCCCCCAATAGAAATTGGGAAGTGATGGCGCTAGGCCACAAGAGCTTCGGCAAATCTTATTTGTTTGATGGTGCTTTCTATTAATTTTGAGATTCATTTGTAAAACCATTTTAGTTACTGATGTCACTAGGCCACAGCACAGGAGCTTCGGCAAATCTTATCTGTTTGATGGTGCTTTCTATTGATTTTGAGATTCATTTATCAAAACTGTTTTAGTTTTATGTATAATTCTTCTGCTTCTGTTGCTGCTAATTTTCCATGATGTACCCTCAGCTGCTACAGCTTTTGCTGAAAGCATCTCAAGACAAGCGGTTTGTGTGTGAAGAAGCAGAAAAGACCTTGAAAACAATGGTTCAGTCTATTACCCCTCTTCCTTTGCTTCATAATCTTCAGAAATATGCCCGCCATTCCAATCCAAAAGTCAGGGCTAAAGCTGCTGTATCCATATCTAATTGTGTATCCAGAATGGTAACATCTCATTTTGTACTGTTTGTGATATGGTTATGTTATTCTTGCTGCGTTTCACTTATCCGGTAATATTGACATAATATAACAAATGTCGTTTGATTACAGAGCTTCCAAGATTTACAGGACTTTGGGTTGGTTTCACTGGTTCAAGTAGCTGCTAATCTGCTGAATGACAGGCTTCCAGAAGCCAGAGAAGCTGCGCGTAGTATTACCATGTCAGTATACAAGTCATTCACTGAAAATGAAGATCAAAAGCCAGAGTCGTGGCAAATTTTTTGTGAGTCTAATCTACCAGTACTTCATGGACAATCCATAATCAAAATCACAACTGCTAATTAGGCATATAGTTGCTACAGGCAGCAGCAGCAGCAGCAGCCGTGTACATAAAGTATGTTTGATCTTCTCTGAAGATGCCTTCAGAAAATTTAGGTCCTCATCAGTTTGTTTGTGATTTACTAGTTGATGTTAAGCTGTATCACGTGCTTGCTACGAGTGTGGAAAATGCGTATCTATTTTCAAATCAAACGTATTCGAGTTTTTTTGTCTAGTGATACAGTCGTGTATTGTAACCGTGCCCTGTTTTTGATGTCTATCTTCGTTCTGGCATTGTTATAAACTCCTTTATCATATTACTTTTATAATATGAGAACATGGATTTTGGGGCTGAAATTTGAATGTTAATATCCATTGAATATATTAATATTTGTTTGAAAATTATACACCATCCATTCTAAACTAACAAGAACTTGTTTAACTATTCTATAACGTGTGCAGACTATAAGGTGTTTGTTTGCAGTGATTGTTTAGGGGGATGAGTATTAGAAGGGGATTATTGGGGATAGGAATAATACACCAAACACCTGCCTTATGTCTTTATCCCTCCATTTCGCGGGGGAAAGGGATAGAAAATGGGTTTAAAAGAATAAATTACCCTTATTGAATAAGGAGAAAAGTGAGGATAAGTTTGTAATTTTTTTTTTTTTTTTTTTTTTTTTTTTTTTTTGAATAAAGTTTGTAATTTTGTCACATATCCCAACTTATTTCTCATATATACTCATAAACCAAACTTGGATTAACAATTATCGCCTATTACTTTCCTATCTTTATTCTCCCTCTCTATCCTGTCCTTTATATTAAACGCTTTCTATTAATTTCCTAATCTTTATTCTTCCTCTTTTTCCTGTTCTAAATATCAAACGCTTTGTAAGGAGTAGAATACAAGGTGGTTTTAAATTTTATTTATTATTTTTTTTTCATCTAAATAACATTACAACTATGCATAAGGGAGGCTTGTAGGTTGTAATGCAGATGAGAAACTTTATTTGAGGATTTGCGACATGGATGCATGAAACTTGGTGGAAGGACATGTGGGTGTTATAGATAGTTAGGGTCCAAGTAGTGGTCTCAAAACTGACCTGATTCGAAAATCCCCTCCATTTTGAACTGTAACCGATTAGATTTGACTAGAGAAATTTAAGATCCTGATCTGAAAACAACTTGAACTCAACTTGAATTCGAATTTAACATGATCCAAACTTAATCCAGCATCAATTTGACCCTAAACTCAACTCGAAATCGATTTGATTCGACTTAAACTTAAACCAAACTGGTATGACTCGACCTAAACTCAACCTAACCCTTTATTGACCCAAAAAATACCCTTTTATATTGATCCAAAAGAAATACCTAATTCAATCTTAATTTGTTTTGACTCAATGTAATATTAAGCTGACCCGATTTTAATCCGACTAAATATTAACTCGACATGAATTCAAGCCAATCATAGTTTCAAACCAACCATAATTTAAATCCTACCTATGATTTTTACCAACCATAATTTTAAGCTCAATTGAAGAACTCTACTCGTAACTACTCCTAATATCTTATATACGAATGGAATTAGTAATTGTAACTTTAATCATTCTAGTGATCTCTTGCATTACAACCCTAGATGGGTTTGTTATCTAATTAATCTTTCCGATTTTCCCTTAATTCATCTATAAGGCCTTCTGTAATATCCACATGACAAACCATGAACATACGAAATTGAGAAGGCCAATTTATTCCATCATCACTTGATACATTCCCCATGTTGGTAGATGTTTCAGGATCATCGCGATGTGGTTGTTGTTTAAAATTTGGGAATTCATATTGCATTTCCGGATTAGGTTGTTGTTTAGATTTGGGAATTCATATTGCATTTCCAGATTAATTTGATTTTCATGGTTCTTTTCAGAAATAATTTCTATTATTTTTTCATCATCTTGTCGTCTCTTACGTGGAGGACGTTTAGGAGACATGATCAAAAGTTGATTTTGGTTAGCATGTCTTTGTAATTAGACTTTCCTCCCGTTGTGGTTGCCAAGAAACATGTTGGTGCAAAAATGCAAAGAAGCCAATAATATCCTTGTGTAAGACAAAAATACATACCCATAAAAACTATTGCCCTTTGAATTCGAGACCTCACTAGGTGTACTTATAATATACCTCCATGATTAATTAGAATCGAAAATTTACTAATCGTTTAGAGAGTTCAAACACTCTATTGCTATTGTTATTGTTATTGCCACATTGATATAACTAAATCGAAAATGATAAGGAATTAAAAATCAAGAACTTTCAAAACAACGTAAATTGTAGTTTAATTGTATAATTGATTGTCCTTTATTCTTTTGCTTCTTGCTATTTCTATAAAACTCTCTCTTTTTTTTTATTTATTTTTTATTTTTATTTTTATTTTTTTATTTATTTTTAACAACAGTTACAATAAATAAAGACACACTATTATCACCCATTCTTCCTTCCATCTGTAATATGCAATCTATAAAACTCTCTAATGATAGTTACATATCATGACGTTACGGTTATCTCCCTCTTTTTTAATAGCAATTATCTATTTTTCTTTTTGTCACTCAAAATATTTGAAAAAGTTTGATTCATTATTCTTACAAGCTAAGAGACGAGTGCGTGAGTGTGCAATATAAGTAATCTATCAAGCTCGATTCTCTGTTTTTTTTCCACAATATTATCTCTTTAACTCTAATTAAAAAAATTATTAATGGGTAGATTTAACAATAATAAAAAATAATGTGTTATTTTAAAAAAAATATGTTAACGATGGCATATGTAACTAAATAATAAAATTTTAATTCCCTCAAAATAATTTTAAAAAAGAAAAGAAGGTAGTTGTTTAGGGTAAAAAATACACCTAACACGTGGTCCAATCCCATAGTGACATGTGGCCCAGTTAAAGGGCGACATGTGTCCCTATAGGAAGATGACACGTGTCAAGGCTAAAAAAGAGCACATGAAATGAGAGAAAAATGGTCTTTCTTATATCAGTCCCAAATTTCGAAAAATACTGAAGAATGCCGCAAAACGACGCCCCCATCTGACACTTGCTGTCACCTGATCGCTTAGCCAACCAGGGCACGGAAATCTAGGGTACAAACCCTAAAGGGGCATAAATCCCCACTCTTAGAAATACCCCAATCATTTATGATGGGAGGGGTGCATTGTGACATAACATTCATAGAGCACTAAATAGCTCCAACTTCTCTCTACTTTTTCTCTCTAGCTTTTCCGTTTCCGGTCACTAACTTGATCGTCGGAGGCAAATATTCCAGTAAAGGAATATTCGTTCATTTTACAGGTGTCCAAGTCTACTTGCCTGAAGAGCGTGATCAGTGTCCGAGTGATTCCAAAAATCACCCGAAACAATAGTTTTTTTTTTAAAAACCAAGATGGTAGTTGATTTGGGTATTTTCTACCCTACCAAGTGGCCCAATCAGAGTGTAACACGGGTCACTGGAAGGGGCGCCAAAGTGGACCTTCCAGATGATGACATGTGTCGCGCAGATATAGCCCCCTGGGAATGGCGGCCTTCAAGGCCCAAATCCCAAGGGGCCCTTAAAAAACGGCGCTGCCCTAACCCCTAGGCTATCAAACCCTAGGGAGGGAAAACTTTTTAAGGACCCTATAAATAGGGAGATTCCCCCATTTATTAAGGCACGTTCCAATCATTACTCATCTGTCACTCTCAAGAAACAGACACCCACCTAATCACGGAATCCGAAAAGATACTCTACTTTTCCGCACGTTTTACTCCGACTCTTTACTAACTTAAGCTTCGGAGGCGGACCTCCAAACATCCGGAGTTTCGTTGTTTTGCTAACTCTCAAGAACCTGTACCGCCTCTTGAAACCAACCGGTTTCCGGTTGATGGACAGGTCGAATCTAACCATGACATTGACTACGACGATGAAACTCATACGGCTCCTGATGGGTCACTCATCTCAAAGTGTATTCGTTCTAGGGATAAGATGGAACGAAACGGTTCCATTAACCCTCCTCCTAAGAGGCCGTCTGGTAAGTAGGCGGGTGGATCATCCCCAATTACCAGAGACAATCTCATGAAATTCATGAGTAGTTTTAAAGGTGAGATCAAAGATTTGATCAGCAAGAAGACGGCTGTTCTCAGATAGGAGTAGTCGGCCAAGAAGCCAGCACAGTCTGATAGAGGCAAGTTTGTCAAGGACCGAGAGCCTACTCCTTATCCCTCCACCAAGGAGAGGACTCGGCCTTTGATTGACCTTTCCAAGTTCTATTTCCCTGAAACGGTGAAGAGGAAGGCTATCCGACAGGTTCAGCCGGATGGCAGCAAGAAAACATTCACCAACGCTCGACATTACATCGAGCAGAAGAAGAACAAAGAGGTTTCCGAGTCGGCTTCAACATCAACATTCTCGGACAGTTTCAAAAATACCTTAGTGAGGCATTCCCAATTTGTGCATAGAACTCCGTCAAGCGGTCCCTCCGTCCATACGGGTCCCCAGCTCATTAATTCAGCCCAACATCATCAGTATGCGGCACCCCCACCATACAAGCAGCCGACCCCTACCTTACATTCAGCCTGGCCTTTTCGGAGGATAGGCGGCATATCAGCTCTAACCTATAGACTGGCATTTCCGACTGCAGAACCTGGGAGAACAGCCCTTGCGTTCTCCCGGGAGATAACCGAGGCGGCACAGCCGACCAAGGTTAAGAATGTGTTGGTTGGTACCTATGATGGGACCTCCAACCCTGACGACCACCTTCTGGAATACACCCACCTCATGTATTTGCAAGGGTTGGATGATGCTTCCTAGTCTCGATGTTTTCCAGCTACCCTGAAGAGCATAGCCCAGCAGTAATTTGGCAATTTGCCGGCTGGTTGTATCAACAACTTCATGACGCTTGCGTTCTTGTTTGCTTCAAAATTCTCTATGAATATCCCTGCCTAAAAGACAAGTCTCGATCTGAGTAGTGTGCAGCAGAGAGATAGAGAAGGTCTCTTCTCCTATGTCTGGCGGTTCAATTTGGTGAGAATCCAGATTCAAGGGCTGTTTGACGAGGTAGCTTATACAGACTTTTTCAAAGGTCTAAAGGATGGGACAACTTTCAAGTTTGATCTCATCCGGAAAAGAATTTTTACTCTGCAAGGAGCCTTGAGGAGGCGGAAGCCTATATACAAGCGACCAAGCTCTGCTCCTTTGGAAAACAGTCGAACTCAAAGAAGTCTAACAAACAAAAAGAGAGTCGGTCTACTCAACCGGCTCATAAAGGTGAAGAGAGCAAAAAGAGAAAAGATGTCTGGGCGGTCAATAACTCTGACTAGTCGTCCAACAAGAAGAATAAAGAATTTAAGCCGTACGTTTCGAGTTACGAGTTTAAAAAGAACTGTTACTACCTTATGGAGATAAAGGATCGGCTGACCTTAGAGAAGTCGCATCCAATGAAAGGTTTTGCCGAGAGTCGGAACAAAAACAAGTAGTGTCACTTCCATGAGGATGTTAACAAGTGTTACACTTTCAAGCGCTCGTTGGACCGGCTGGTCGACAAGGGAGAGCTGAAGTCTTATCTCTTGAAGTACTCCAAAGGGACTATCAAGACGAATCCGGGGCAGTCGTCCAAAAAGACGCCCCAGCCTGCTAGTAGCATGGACACTGACCAGGATCCGGTCTACATCATAGCAGGCGGATTCGCTGGGGGTGGCCCGACCATGCGGGGCACCAAGGGCCATTTAAGAAAGATGGATACCAAGGGCCATTTAAGAAAGATGGATATCAATGTTGTTAACGAGGGGCAGGCGTCTACTACTCCCTTCACACAAGTCATCAATTTTGAGAAGGATCGGGGAAAAGTCCGCCGGCCGCATGATGACCCTGTTGTTATTGAGTGCAAGGTTGCCAACCAGCTGGTAGGTCGAATCCTCATAGACACAGGCAGCTCCTCTGATATCATTAGCCACAAGTGCTTGCAAAAGCTCAAGTAGAAGCCTGGCAGTATGCATTCGGACTCCAACCCCTTGGTAGGATTTGGAGGCGGCATGGTTCATCTGGTGGGAAGAATTGATCTGCCCATCTGGCTGGGAGAGAAAGAGGAAGGACGCCATATGGTTGTCAGGTTCTTGGTCGTTGAGGAGTTGACCGCCTGCAATCTTATTCTGGGACGACCAACCTTGAACAAAGCCAAGGCTGTTATCATACCCTCTCTCATGCTGATAAAATATGAACGAGACGATGGTTTCTTTGGCTCTCTGAATGGAGATCAGAAGACGACCAGAGAATGCTATCTCTCGGACCTCAAGCCGACTGTGGCAGCAGTCGGCCATGATCTAAAGGATCCCAAGCCTTCCCTACCAGCCGTTGGAAAGAAGAGGAAAGCTGATCAGCTGGTGGTGGTATGATCGCGGGATTAATAGTGTCGTTGGTCTACTAACCCTAACCAAATTAGAAATTTATAAAACCTAAACTACCCAAATACGAGTATAGGGGTAAGTAAAGGGTCGAACCCAAAAGGACTAAGTATATCAATCTATGCTAATTAGATTACTAGGGAAAACTTGTGAGATAAAGAGAGGTTCAACTAAACACAACTAAGGACAAATAACTAAAACTAGGGAAAGTGAAATCCAATTACATCAATGCATTCAACAAAATCATACAATTAGATAAAATGCCCTCGATTAGGAACAATCAACACATTTAACTCACTCTCGCACAATTAAGCATATTAATTATCCTACTAAACTACTTCACTCTCGTGCAACTAGCCTAGCAAAGGTATGGAAGAATTTAGACCCTCAACCAACTCACTCTCGCACAATTGATTGAAAGCACAATTAACAACATAGAATCAATTAGCTAGAAAGATTCTAATCCATAAAAGCATCATCCATACACAATAATCAAGAAACAATTTCATACTAACCACAATCAATCATTAAATTAATTAACATAACCTTCATCCATTTCCCTAGAACAAAACCTAAGCTAACATAATGAACAAAAACATGGAAAACAAGGTAAAATAATAATAAAAGCAAAAATCAAATAACTAAACTAATTAATCTACTCAAAATAACAAATAAATAAGCAAAAACAATAATAAATGAAAGCAATAAAGGTGAGAGAAAGTTAGGAAAACTCATTGAATAAATGAGAAGAAAAATCCACAAATTTGCTTCTTCAAAATCCCAAAAACTCCATGAAAAATCCAAGCTTTCTCTCTCTAAACTACTCTTAAACTAGAGAGAGAAACTCCTAATCTAACCCTAAGAGAGAGAAAATAAAAGAACTAAACTACTCTAATCTAATCTAGGGTAGAGAAATGTTGATTGAAAGTTGAGAGAAAATAACCCCAAAGGGGTATTTATATACAAGCTAAGAAAATAAAATAAAATAAATAAATAAAAGGAAATAAAACTAATCAAATTAATAAAAATAAAATAAAAAAGAAAGAAAAAAGGAAAAAGAAATTAAAAAGAAAATAAAATCTAAAACCCACGAAACACCCCCCAAATCAGCCCCTATTCCCTTCTCCTTCATTTGGCTGCTCTATTCTCCATTGAAGCGCATCATCAACGGCTCAAATAAAAAACCATCATCACCGACATCACTAGCAATAAATCAAGGCCGTTGATCTTCATTAATAATCACGTGCAAAGCTCGTGATGTGGTTCAAATTGAACCCAGATATGCGCGGCCGCGAAGATGTCGCGCAGAGGTCGCACATATCTACTGCCTCAACTTCAATTTTGACTCTAATTGTGTGCGCCTTCTGACAGAGTTGCGCGGCCGCGAAGGTCTGGGTAGTTGCAATTGGAGTTGCGTGGTGGAATTGGTGTTGTGTTGTCGCTGCTGTTGGTGTTGTTGATGGTTGTTGTGGTTGCGCGGTTTTGCGTGGCTGGTGAGAGTGGTTGATGTTGATGTTGTAGGTGGTGTTGCGGGGTGTTGCTGGTGATTTGTGAGTGGAAAGCAGGGAGCAGGGAGCAGGGCTGTGTGGTGGAGCTGGTGGTGTTGCGTGGTGGGAGCAGGGGATTGGTTGCGGTGGTGTTGGTGGTGTGTTGTTGCTGCAGTTGCTGTTGGTGTGTGTTGCGGTTGTTGTTGATGTTGGTGAAGCAGGGGAGGAGCAGGGGATTGGGTGGCTGATTGTGGTGGGCTGCTGTGTGCGTGAGGGAGTAGGGGATTTGGTGTGGTGGAGGATAAGGAAGTGTGGTGGTGAAGGTTTATGGGCAGCAATAGGTTGTTAGGGGCAGCAGCTAGTGCCTCGATGTTTGGCTCAAATCATGCGCCTCGAATCTCGGATCTCGGACCTTGAACCCGACTTTAAAACCCAAAACACCAAACTCGTCCTACAACGAAAACACGAGGGTATTATCAAAAGACGAAATAAAATAAAATAAAAATAAAATAAAATAAAATAAACTTAAAAATAAAATCAAAAGAAATTAAATAAAATAAAGTAAAACAAATATGAAAATAAAATAAAATAAGAAAATAAAAGAAACTAGGAACTTATTAAATAACAAGAACTAAAAACTTAAAATAAAAACAAAGAAAATAAGATAAATTAAATAAATTAAGAAAATAAACTAAAAACTATTAAAAACTACTAAAATACTCGAAATAAAGATAAAAGACGAGAATAAGGAAATAAAAGAAATAAAGGACAAATAGGGTTAAATTATTGGAAAATAAGTCGAGAAACGACTCGATAAACACCCTAAAAGTGACATAAAAGTCACTTATCATGGTAAAGAAGGAAAAGAAATAACAATCACTGACTAGGGAATGGTCATATGACCTCCGTCCCCAGCCAGCTGGTGACCACATTGATATACCTTTGGATGGTTAATGTGGGGACGGTTGCTTTTGCAAAGTAAGGTGCAAATCTGCACCTTCTGCTAAACGAGTTCAAAAATATTTTTGCCTTTGAAGTGGAAGAGTGATGAGTGTCATTTATGGCACTCAATTGGTTCTTTTTAGGATGAAGTTCATGCTATTTTATAGCTCTTTTCTCTAGTTTTCCTTAGTTTTATTCCTTATATCTTTAGTTTATGCTTTTCTTAGTTAGTTTTCAATTTTTATGCATTTCTTGGTTTATTTTGCTATTTTCCCTTTTATTTGCTTGAATTTGTTCATTTTTCAGGTTATGATCGTTATCCATGGATTCCCGAGTTCCTTTCTCAAAGTTGTACAATGATAGAGTTGCCTCGGACCTTTCATTTGAAGCTCAAGAGTGAAGGAATTTAAGTGCAAAGTCTTTCTGTTAGTGCTTGCAAGCGGTGGGGGCACCATTCTTGGTTTCGAACCCACCGTGGGAGCTATTTGAAGACTGCCTCCTTCAGTGTTCATCATCATCATCATCAAGTGGAGCGCACGAGGAAGAGCAAGATTGAGAGAGAAGGAAGCTGTCCTGCACCCAGGCGCGGCCGCGCGGGACAATGGCGCGGCCGTGCGGCCTGGTGGCTCGGGCGCGCCTCCTGTGTCCCCCGTTCCGTACCCATTTTTGAGCGGCTGTGCTTCCTCCATGCATAGGCCGAGCCTTTCCGGGTCTTCTTGGGACGGTCTAACCGATTTCTTCTTAAATAGTTTTAATATATATAGATTTTCCTTCTATTTTTAGAGAGGATGAATTAGAAGAGAATTAGAATTAGTATTAGATTTTTTTAGAGAGAGAAACTCTAGTTATTAGATTTTTAGAGAGAGAAACTTGAAGATTGTTGGTTGATGATTGAAGATAGCTACATTTCCTTTGATTTTGATCAAGTTTGTAAGAATTTACTTACTTTAATTCAATCTTTAGATTTGATTTCAATTGTTTTGTTGATTGTTTAAGTTAATTGATTGTTGATTGTTTTAGTTTAATTTCAATTGATGAAGATGAATTTGTTGATTAGTTTAGTATGGATCTTAGTTTTCTTGATGGATTGTGAGTAGTTTACTTGCTCGGGTGATGGTGAAGCATATATTAGTAATGGATTGATGTTAACTAGGGAAATTGATGGAGTTGATGATGTGATTAAATTGGTTGATTGATTATGTGCATGTGTGTTATTGATTGAAGAGTAGCTAACTTTGATTGATGCACTAGATTGCATTGTAGTTTCACATTGATACGGACCATTGATTTGTGTCCTACATTTGTCGATTGAGTTGATTTGTGAAGTTTCTAGTTAGAGTCTCTCGTAGTTGACGCTAGTTTGACCTCTAGGAGATGAACCTATCATACTCTTTTGATTGCATAATTGATTTTCCCTCGGATCACTCGACTTAGTCAATTCCATCTCCAATTAGTTATTTCCATTGCAAGTATATGTGGATCCTAAACACTAGTGCTTTTAGATATTTGATTTCATACTCGTTTGTGTAGTTGTCCTAGCATAACATACCTTTACTTCACCATTCCGGTATAGCTTGACTTTGGCAATAGAGACCGCACCCATTCCTAGTGGTTTGACCTTCGACTTACCATTATACTTGTATTAGGGTGGGTTGAGCGATTATATATTTTTTTTGGCCTAGGAACAGGTTAGTTTCAACGACCTAGCTTCATCCCTTGTCAAAATGGCGTCATTGCCGGGGAATGGCATTGTGTTTTTCTATTGTTGTGGAGTCTATTCCACTTTATTCAAAAATACAAAAAGATTTTCTTTCTCTTAGGCTACATTTGTTGCCGTGCTACTAATAATTTTGTTTGAGATTGTGTGTGCAAGTGAACATGGGAGAAGCTCAAAGGGTTACATTGAAAGAGTTGGGCACTCTAGGTGCATACAAGTATGAGAGTGGGATTGCTCCATTATTGATTCCGGATAGTGATTTTGAAATCAAGCTGGCAATGATAACTTTGATCGAAAGAAGACAATATAGTGGTGCAACACATGAAAGTCCCCTCAACCACCTTAAGGAATTCGAGAAATATTGCAACACGATTAGGGTGAGTGGGGTTACACAAGAGTTTATAAGGCTCAAATTGTTCCCTTTTTCCCTCATAGGGCGAGCCTTGGAATGGTTGGACAAATAAGTCAAACCGAGTTCTTTAAGGACATGGGACGAAGTCACCAAAGGATTCTTATCCCGTTTCTACCCAAAAAAAAAAACGGCGGAAACTAAAACTTTAATCCAAAATTTCAAGCAATGGCCTAATGAAAATCTCTATCAAGCATGGGAGAGGTACAAAGAGTATCAAAGAGAGTGCCCTCACCACGGAATTCTGACTTACCAAATAATTTAAATTTTCTATTGTGGTTTGAGTCCTCAAGGTAGGCCGAGTCTTAATGCCAAAGCCGGAGGCCCAATCATGAACTAGACGGTGGAAGAGGTTGTTGATGTGATAGATAATGTAGTGAGGCACTACATGAGTTGGCAAGAATTAGAGAAAGAGTTAACAAGCGAGAGTACCTCGGTTAATTAAGTCAATGCCATCAACAAATTGTCCACTCTACTTTCGGACTTAGGGAAGGAGGTGGCTTCTATCAAAGCTAAGCTTGAGAATTCATCTTCACAAGCACAAAGTCTTCCCTCCCAATTCAAGGGGAGAGGTACATCTTCTTACTCTAACCCTCTTTTCGCTTCTTGTTGCTTGATTAGAGAATGTTTGGTTTGTGATTTATGTGGAAGGAATGATCATGATGCTTCTAATTGTCCTAATGTTCCTTGTGATGGATGTGATGAATACGATGGAAATGAAAATGTGCATGTGAATTATGTTGGTAACAGTAATTTTGGATCTAGATTTAATGCTCAAAAGAATGTTGGAAATGGGAACTATCACAACCAAAATAGTGGTTGTAGGAACCAAGTAGCTCAAGGGTTTCGTGGTAACCATAACAACTTTGGTTGTAATGATCAAAGCCACGACCAAGAATATGGGGATCATAATAATGGTTATGGTAATCATAGTCAAAATTTCGGCCAAAATCATGGTAGGGGTACTTGGAGTAACCAAAGTAGGGGAAATTTTCAAAACGATGCTCAAAGGAGTTCCTCGCCCAACTTTACTCCAAAATCTCAATGCCAAAGTGATGATTCCTATGATCAACAATTTCAATCTATGAGTAGGTTAGAGAATTTCATGGTAGATCAAGCCAAGAAGTTGGACGATTACATATCATCTAGTGGCAAAATGTTTCATGGCCTATTAACTCATGGAAAGATGCTTGAGAACCAAATAATTCAACTAGCCAACCCTTTGAAAGATTGTGCTAGACCATCTTCTTTGCCCTCACAAAGAATTGATCCTAAGGAACTGGTTTGTTTAATCACCACTAGGAGTGGTAAGGTCCTTGAAGAGAATTTTCCTAGGAAAAGTAAGGAGGGCCAAAAGGAGGGTGATTCGAGTGAAGAGAATAAGCATGAGGAGTCTAGCAAGATGAGTGAGAAATCTGATGAAGAGCCAAAGAAGAAAGAGAAAAAGAAAGATGAGGTTTACAAGCCCAAACTTTCATACCCCCTAAAGTTCAATAGGCACAAATTGGATGAACAATTTGGACAATTCATTGAGATGCTTAAGAAAATTCATCTTTCTATTCATTTCACCGAAGTCTAGGAACAAATGCCAAACTATGCTAAATTTCTTAAGGAAATTTTGAGCGGTAAGAGAGATAGCAATATGGTGGAACCGGTGAATTTGGGAGAGTGTTGTAGTGCCTTTATCCATAATGACTTACCCCAAAAGTTGAAAGACCCTAGGAATTTCTCCATTCGTTGCAAAATTAAAGGGAAATTATTCCAAAATTCCCTTTGTGATCTCGGTGATAGTGTGAGTATCATGCCTTATTCAATCTTCAAGAGACTTAAGATAGGTGAGCTCCTTCCATCCAACAGGACCCTTCAATTGGCCGATAGATCTATTAAGTTCCTAAAGGGTAGAGTTGAGGATGTTCCCCTTAAGATAGGAGAATTCACAATTCCCGTCGATTTCATTGTGCTAGAGATTCCGGAAGATAACCACATTCCTATCATCTTAGGGAGACCTTTCTTAGCTACCTCGGGAGCCTTGATAGATGTTAAGGGAGGCCGTATTACTTTGAGAGTTGGTAACAATTAGGAAAGTTTTGAGCTAAAACTGATGCATTAGTCTTTGTCTCTTGTGAAAAGAATCGTGTGTGTTAATTCCCCTCGCCCTATTGATAATGTATGCATGATTGATTCTTCAACTAACAATGTTCTTGAGAATTGTGATGATATGCTTTTGAGTTTTGATTGCAAGAAGGTTAATGAAGAGAAAAAGGAGTTTCCCAAGCTCATAGACAAGGAGGAGATTGACATTCCTCATTGGTTTGAGCTCTACCCTCAAGAGGAGGACGAGGATCCTAAGGATGTGGATGGTGTGATACTGTCTACAAAAAAAAAAACAAGGCCAAGAAGAACGCAAGAGCTTTAAAGAAGAAGAGAAGGAGATTGAAGTTGAAAAATGAAAAGGTCGTTTTTAAAATTCAAGCAAAAGAAGTCTTGTCAAGCAACAACGAAAGGTTGCTAAAAAATGAAGGAGAAGTTGTTCTATCCGCTACCTTGTCATGGTGGTGTTCTTTGACCCTCCATGATTTGGAGGAAGGGTCGAGCTTAGGACCATAAACAAGCACTTCTTGGGAGGCAACCCGGAGATTTCTAATTTTTTCTTTTGATTTTCCATTTCTCTTGATTTTATTTCTTTTAGTTTCTTTTCGTTCACTTTTCTACTTGATTGGATATATAGGTTGAATTCTTGGAGTTGGATTTCATCAAGTGAGCACGAGCTATGGGAAGGTGCTTTGCGGTTTTGATGTGATTGAGTTTGATGTTATCAAATTTTGAGGTAAAAGAGTATGAATCTTAGTGAGGTAAGGTAGGGAAACTTGTGTTTAAAATTGTAGGAAGTTTGAACTTGGTGGGTTCATTGTGGTCCTATCATTATTTTGGGATGTTGAACCCACTGTCAACTTGATTTGAAACTGCTACTTTTGGTGGGCTCAATAGCCCCGGGATGATATTGAAACAAAGAGCCCACGCATGAACGAACCAAGGAAGCAAAGTAGAATGAGGCTAGCTGGCGTGAGCGCGCCAGGCATAGGCGCGACCGTGCATGACCATGGTGCGGACGCGATGCCAGGTCCCGCGGCCGCGCACCCTGCGTGCCAAGCCCCTCTTATTTCTTCCTTCCTCTTACTTTCCCTCATTTCATCCTCTTCTCTATCACTCTTAAACGCACCCCTCACTCCCTCACTCAACCGCACAATCCTAACTCTTCCCTCATCAAATTTCATCACTTCTCACCCAAATTCCATTCGAAATCATAATCTTGCTACATTCTCATCATTCTCCGCAAAAAATTCACACTACTTTACTCAAATTCAACCTCCATTCTCTCTCCTCCATAGTTGAGCAAAATTAGGGTTTTTCATTTTGGAAGAAATTGGTGGCCATAAGGTGTTCAATCTTACTTCTTGTATGGTATAATCATCCTATCTTACTCTTAATTGCTTTATTATATCATATAATTGCAAGTTTTATATTGTTCATGGTTGTGAATAGTAGTAGTACGATTTTTGGTGATTTTAATGATTGAATTTGATTTTTGGATGATTATTTTTGTTGTTTGTTGATTGATTTTACCTCACATTGTGTTGTTTGTTGTTTTTTGTAGCAATTTTGAGCTAAATAGTTGTGAATTGTCGAAGTTGGATTTTGGTAGTATGGTTAAGGTTTGATAAGTATTGGTTATTTTTCTCATTGTGACTGGAGTTTGTTTAGAAGGGAATTGTTGAATTGATTGGTGTTAATTTGTGGTATTGGTAAAGGAGTTTTGATTGTAGCAACTTGAAATGTGTTGGTTGGAGATATTGCGGTATTCTTGGTATTGTGTGATCGGATCCCTGAATTCATATTTTTGAACCTTCACCATGTCTTGAAATATCAAAAAACCTCTTCAAGAAACGCAAAACCACCGTCACATTGAAGAACCTACACCTACTCCCTCTACCTCACAAACACGCCAACTTACTCCCGTTCCCAAATTAAAAATCCATGATCCAATCCAAAGAGCGAGATACACCAAATTAAAAGATAACCGTTCCCTTAAACCCTCTCGTCACTACTTCCAACCCGACATGATCAAGTTGGGTATTGATGAGGATCTTAGGGAATTACTCACCAACCTCCGAATGGGTACATTTATAAGCCGTAGCTACCGCACTTATGTTCAACCTACTTTGGAGTTTTTAGCTACGGTGGAACTAGTTGCCATTGATGGAGGTAACTACTGGGTCCGATTTCAATTTTTCAACAATCATTTTGATTATTCACTTGAGCAATTCAATGCGGCTCTTGATTTTGATCCGAACTCGGATATTTGGATCCCGAGTACTTCTTCAACAACGAGTATGATGAGCACTCTTGGTGGGATGACATTTCTGGGGGTGGTGACTTTAAGACCCGGTATGCCAAATTAGTAATGTATTCCAATCTTGTCTTCGGGTTGTTCATAGGCTTTTGGGATACTCGGTATTCCCAAAGCAAGAGTTGGGGAAGATGAGTAAATTAGAGCTTCGAATTCTTTGGTTGGCTACCCGTGCGGAGCACCGTGGTCAATTGAACTTGGGGTACACATTTGTGACTTATTGTGAGCGTTTGCAAGGTTGGGAACCCGAAGAGATTCCATGTAGTAGCATGGTAACAAGGCTTCACCTTGATCATTACTTGCCATTTTGTACTCTGGTGGGAGAGGCCTATTCTCTCTACCTCGACATCAAGTAACTAAAGCAAATTCAGTTTTTGGAGAAGAACAATGATGACGAGGTGTTTGATTGGCTTAGGAACAACGAGCATTGGTCCTATCTTCCTAATCCTTCTTTGACTTCTCTCCACCGCGTTGACACGCCTAATGTTTGGCATGTTCCCAAAAGTAACCGCCACCCCTATTTTGACACCAATGAGGAGTCGGATAATGAAGAAGAAGAGGAAGAGCCGCCACAACAACAACGACAACCTCAACAACCTCAACAACAACAACAACAACATCAACAACAACAACCTCAACAACAATAACATCAAGGACAACAACACCAATTTGCTAGCTCAAACTTGGATGCCCTTAGTGCTCAAATGAGGGGCATGAAAGTAAGATTGGAGGGAATGTATGATCAAGATTTTGAGACCCTCTACACTCAAATGAGGGGCATTTCAGAGATGCAACAAGGTATGTTTCTTCAACAACAACAAATCTATGATGCGGGTGCTAACCGGGGTGAAATCACTCCTCCGGTTAACTACCCATATTTTCCACCCCAATAAGGTCCAATACCTTCTTATGGGGATGATGGGGTACCTACGTACCCATATTGGCAAGGACCTTCGGGGTCCATTACCGAGCCTCGCTCATACCCCCGATGAGCATGGTAACTACAATTACCGTGCTCCCGATGGGAGCGATTATAGGGGTGATCCTAATTACCCCTATATACACCCCGATCACCCACTACCGCTCGCTTTGCCCGAGTGATTCACTCCTCTTGCCTTTGGCAACAAGAAAACTTCAAGGGGCATTATGGTTGGCCACCTGGTTTCACCAGAGGGTGGGATCCTTATGATCCCCCATCCTTCGATGACCACGTTGGCCACAATGACCATGATGGTGCCGGGCCGAGTGGTAGTGGTGATGGTTCTTAGATCCCTCATTTTTATGCCTTTTTCCTCCATCCCTTATCTTATGTGTGTTTGCTTTGTATTTATGGGATGTTGAGATGTATTCATGTTTAGCTTGGGGGAATTTTATTTTTCTTAGGGGTTTATCTCGGTGGCCAATATGCTGTTAGGCTTGCCTTGTTTTATGTTGCCTCTTGTATGATGGTCTCATATCTTGATCATTTGTTAGTGTATGTTCGTTAGATCCATGAGTTTTTCATGCCGTTGTTGTTGTGATGATCTTTTTATGATGTTGATTTTGATTCTTGCTCCCGCTTATCCAAAGCCCTTGAATCCAATTCCCATAAATCCAAGTTTTGTAGTCTAGTGTCTTATACGCAGTTAGTTGTTAGTTTGTTATTTAGTTTTTCTTTTCTTCTCTTTACTCCTTGTTAGTTTAGTTTAGTTTGGTTTTGCTTTGTAGTTTCTTTTTCTTTTGATTTGAAGTTACTAACTATTTTCTTTGTATATAGTTCCTTTTACCATTCTTGTTCTCACGTGGCTTTAATGTTGATGCTATGATTATTTGGAGCTTCATAAGGTGGTTGGTTCTTCACCTCTTTATTTTAGCATTGCTTGGAAGCCCAGTGAGATCATTCTTATTTTTTTCTTTTATTCCTTTTAATTTCTTGGATTCATAGAATAGGATTAGTTCTAGGAGAAGTTGAATGGTTCGAGGATGTATGCATTTAACACCTACCTAGAGTGTTTGGGATCTGTGGCGATGTTACCATTTGATTACTTGTATGTTGATTGGGAATTATGTGTTTTGCTTGCATCTTTGCCCTTTTCTTTATTTCTCCTACTTTTCCTCTATATTTGTCTCCATGTTTTCTTTATTTTTCTTTCTTTTCCTTTCCTTTCCTTTTCTTTTGTTTTGCTTTTGGTTTGTGTATAGTTTTTGAGGCTTTTTTGTTTTTCTTTCATTTATGAATTGGACTATATACAATGAAATTTTGCTCTTGAATAATCACCTTCCTAGGTAGTAATGGTATGCACGATTTGAGAATATTTTCGGTTGATTCTAGGATGGCGTATGCTAAGATAGCATGTTTAAGAATTAGGAGGATCATGAACCGGTTTCTAATAGTTTGTAGCATGTTTGGTAGTTGCTCCCTATAGTTGATTTGACACCGCTAGTGAGTTTTTGCTACATCCGTGTGAGGTTCATAGTTTTTCAAGCCTTCTACATTATTTGAATGAGCGGCATGGATCCTTGACTATTGAGGACCCAATCTAGAATCTTGACTCATATTTCTTAAGATCAAGACCGAACCATCTAGGAATGACAAAGGCATCTTTTCGGGGTGGTAATTTTTCTTTTCTAGGATAGTTTGTTTCATTTTTGTTTTTTGGGTTTGCATTTGCCTACTTGCTAACCATTTGTGCCTTTACCCTTCTTTTCAAGCCACGTCTTTAGATTCTTGAGCCTTTTGTTTCTTCTTGTTCTATCTTTGGTTTTTGTGAAGCAAATGATCATATTTTAGAGATTGTGGTATATAAATTTTGTTATTGGTTCAAATTGAAAGCAAGATCGTGTTTTATGTATACTTTGTGAATAATGTCAAGCGAATAAACGAAAAAGCCGTCCAAAGTTTAAAAAGGCAAGGACATTTTTATGCAAAGTTGAAAAGCCGTCCATAGTTAAAAAAGGCGAGGATATTTGTTATGAAACAACAAAAAAAAAGTGAAAAATGAGAAAAATCCATAAATATTTTGATGTATTCTTTTCTCCTTCTAAGCATTGAGGACAATGCTTTTTTTAAGCTTGGGGGAGAAGCGTTTACGCTTTTTGTATATATATTTGCGAGTATAGCTTCGAATAAGCTTGGGGGTGTTAGTTTGTTTTTGTTTGGTGATTACTTGGTTATGGTGTAAAGAAAGGCGCCTTCGTTGCTTCACTATTAGGCATACCACCAAATTTTAAAGTTTAGCCTACCCTCACCTTGTGCCCTTACGTTACAACCTTGGAGAAAGACCTTTCGACCTAGAGGTTGAGTCACTTTCCGGTGGAGGGAAATATGAGTTTTAGCCTAGGGGGAGGGGATGCATAGTTAAGATGTTGAGTAGCCTAAAAATTTCTCTTTTTCCGGTTCGTTCGAGGAACCATTGAGATGCTCACTAGAGGGAGATTTGAGACTAATAGGGAGAACGCGGTAAGATTGAATGGGATGAAAGTGGAGTGTGACACCTAGTTCTCTATGCTTAGCATATTCTATGTTTCAATCAACCCTTGTTACTTTAGAAAGTTGTTTGTTCACTTGATTTGTAGTTACTTTGTAGTGTCCAAATTAGTAAAGGTTTCATTTTTCATTTTCCTTTCTTTTCCTTCTTTTACTTTTTATGTTTTCCTCGTGTATGATTATGAGAGTTATAGGTTAAGCTCTTAGGAAACCTTTATGAGACCTCACTCGTCCTCATAGGGGACTTTGGGGATTAAAGGGCTTGTTGTAGCTAAAAACAACCGTGATTCCTACGACAATGAGTCTTAGTGTATATTCCCATCTTGAATCTTTCTTTTTCTTTTTGAATAAGTATTTCATCTTTATCCTTGCTTGTTTGGTTTTGCTCGAGGACGAGCAAAAGTTTAGCTTGGGGGAATTTGATGAGTGTCATTTATGGCACACAATTGGTTCTTTTTAGGATGAAGTTCATACTATTTTATAGCTCATTTCTCTAGTTTTCCTTTGTTTTATTACTTAAATTTTTAGTTTGTGATTTTCTTGGTTAGTTTTTTATTTTTATGCATTTCTTGGTTTATTTTGCTATTTTCCCTATTATTTGCTTGCTTTTGTTCATTTTTCAGGTTATGATCGTTATCCATGGATTCCCGAGTTCCTTTCTCAAAGTTTTACAATGATAGAGTTGCCTCGGACCTTCCATTTGAAGCTCAAGAGTGAAGGAATTTAAGTGCAAAGTCTTCAGGTTAGCGCATGCAAGCGGTGGGGGCACCATTCTTGGTGTTGAACCCACCGTGGGAGCTATTTGATGACTGCCTCCTTCAATGTTCATCATCATCATCATCATCATCAAGTGGAGAGCACGAGGAAGAGCAAGATTGAGAGAGAAGGAAGCTGTCCTGCACCCAGGCGCTGGCGCGCGCGACCATGGCGCGGCCTGTTGGCACAGGCGCGCCTCCCTTTGGCGCGGGCGCGCCTCTTGGGTCCCCTGTTCTATACCCATTTTTTAGCGGCCGCGCTTTCTCCATGCATAGGCCACGCCGTTCCGGGTCTTCTTGGGACGGTCTAATCGATTTCATCTTAGTTAGTTTTGATATATATAGATTTTCCTTCTATTTTTAGAGAGGATGAATTAGAAGAGAATTAGAATTTAGTTTTAGATTTTTTTAGAGAGAGAAACTCTAGTTCTTAGATTTTTAGAGAGAGAAACTTGAAGATTGTTGGTTGATGATTGAATATAGCTACATTTCCTTTGATTTTGATCAAGTTTGTAAGAATTTCCTTACTTTAATTCAATCTTTAGATTTGATTTTAATTTTTTTGTAGGTTGTTCAAGTTTATTGATTGTTGATTGATTTAGCTTGATTTCAATTGATGAAGATGAATTTGTTAATTAGTTTAGTATGGATCTTAGTTTTCTTGATGGATTGTGAGTAGTTTACTTGCTAGGGTGATGGTGAAGCATATATGAGTAATGGTTTGATGTTAATTGGGGGAAATTGATGGAGTTGATGATGTGATTAAATTGGTTGATTGATTATGTGCATGTGTGTTATTGATTGAAGAGTAGCTAACTATGATTGATGCACTAGATTGTATTGTACGTTCACATTGATACGGACCATTGATTTGTGTCCCACATTTGTCGATTGAGTTGGTTTGTGAAGTTCCTAACTAGAGTCTCTCGTAGTTGACGCTAGTTTGACCTCTAGGAGATGAACCTATCATACTCTTTTGACTACATGCTTGATTTTCCCTCGCTTCACTCGACTTAGTCAATTTCATCTCCAACTAGCTATTTCCATTGCAAGTATATGTGGATCCTAAACCCTAGTGCTTTTATGTATTTGATTTCATACTCGTTTGTGTAGTTGTCCTAGCATAACACACCTTTACTTAACCATTCCGGTATAGCTTGACTTTGGCAATAGAGGCCGCACCCATTCCTAGTGGTTCGACCCTTGACTTACCATTATACTTGTATAAGGGTGTGTTGAGCGATTATAAATTTTGTTTGTCTTAAGGAAAGGTTAGTTTTAACGACCTAGCTTCATCCCTTGTCAAAGAGATGTTTGGCACCAGCCCGGATCTCATTGTTGATCCTAAAAAGAAGCCCATCCAGCAAAAGAAAAGAAATCACGACGAGGAAAGAACTCAGGCGGCAGCTGCCGAATTCAAAAAGCAGCTAGACGCTGGGTTCATTCGGCCATGTAACTTCCCTGATTGGGTTGCGAATGTGGTTCCTGTAAAGAAGCTGAATGGTACCTAGCGCATGTGTGTGGACTACATAGGTTTAAACTAGGCATGTCCAAAGGACAGTTATCCGCTTCCAAAGATCGACAGTCTAGTTGACTCAATAGCCAGACATGCCCTTATGAGTTTCATGGACGCCTATTCAGGTTTTCATCAGATACCCATGTGGAGGAAAGATCAAGAAAAGACGACATTCGTCACTGATCAGGGGTTATTCTGTTATACCGTGATGCCGTTGGCTTGAAAAATGCGCATGCTATGTTCAAGCGAATGATTAACACAGTCTTTATCTAGAAAATCGGCAGGAGTGTAGAAGCGTACATTGATGACCTGATAGTCAAATCCAAGCAGCAGGCGGATTACCTTGCTAACCTCCGAGAAACATTCACCACACTCAGGCGGCATAAGGTCATGCTTAATCCCAAGAAGTGTGTCTTTGGTGTTGAGTCTAAGAAGTTTCTCGGATTCCTAATTGATTAAAGGGGGATAGAGGCCAACCCTGAAAAAATACAGGTGGTCTTGTCAAGGAAGTGAAAAAGTTAACTGGTTGCCTAGCAGCCCTGGGAAGATTTCTCAGCCGGTCAGGTGACAAATGCCTCTACTTCTTCCAGGCGATCAGGAAGTAAGCTATGTTTTAATGGGGGGATGATGCAGAGGCGGCCTTTCAAAAGATAAAGCAAAATTTGCACTCTTTGCCAAGGCTAGTTAGCCCTTTTCCCAAAGAGACACTCTAAATGTATCTAGCCGTCTCAGATCCCGCCCACAGTGCCGTTCTTCTTGCAAAAAGAGACAGCATCCAGCTCCCGGTCTATTACATCAGCCATATTCTCAGAAACGTAGAGCTTCGGTACCTCATGGTTGAAAATTTTGGTCTTGCACTTTATATGGCAATCAAGAAGTTGAAACCTTACTTTTTGGCACCGGTAGTGGTCTATATAGACTAACCGATCAAGCGGCCACTGACAACTATGGAGTCTACTGGTCGAATGCTTAAGTGGGCGATTGAAATGCAAGGCCTGGAAATCACTTACGAATCAAGGAAGGCAATAAAGGGTTAGGTGTTTGCCGACTTTATTGTTGAAATGACAAGGCCGGTTGCTCAGGACAATACTAATCAGTTTTGGAAAGTGTATGTGGACGGGAGCTCCACGTTGAACAGCTGTGGTGCAGGTGTTATCTGTCAAACTCCTGCAGGGGATAAGTATGAATATGCAGTACAGTTCAAGTTCCAAGCCTCAATAATGAGGTAGAGTATAAAGCCCTACTAGCCGGCATCTGCATTTGTAAGGCGGCAGAGGCAACGAAAATTGACACCTGCTCGGATTCTTAATCGGTTGTTAACCTATACAATGGTGACTATGAGGCCATCCATTCGGCAATGATTATGTATATGTAGGCGGTCAAAAATGAATCTGGGACACTTGAAGAATTCCACTTAAGTCAAGTGCCCAAGTCTCTAAACAATCAAGCGGATGCTTTGTCCAAGTTGGCATCATCCGCCTCTTGTGAAACGCCTCGGTTAGTCTTCTGGGAAGTTATGGAAAAAAGAAGTATCACCCTGAAGAAGAGCCCATTGGAGTGCTAGACTAAAGCTCCACCTGGATGGACGGCATCCGGGCATATCTACAAGACGGCACGCTACCTGTATCACCTCAGGAGGCCGCTGTCATGAAAAAACGAGCAGCAAATTTCGAGTTAAGGAATGGTGAGCTCTTTAAAGCTAGGTTTTTAAATCCTCTATTGAAGTGTGTAACCCCAGAAATTCTCAAAGAATTGCATGCGGGATTCTGCGCCTCTCATACAGGCGGCAGATCCTTGGTTGTCAGGGGCAGACGACACTACTTCTGGCCAACCCTTGAGTCAGATTCTATGGAGATTGTTAAAAAATGCGACAAGTTTCAAAAGTTTGGCAAGCTAATTCATCGTCCGGCCACAGACCTGGCAGCCATCCATAGCACAATCCCATTTGCAAACGATACATTCTGGTGGCTGTGGATTACTATACTAAATGGGTGGAGGCAGAGGTGGTCAAAAACATTAAGACAAAGGATGTCATCTCTTTCAACTGGAAGAACATTATCACCGGGTACGGGGTACCTATGTCTATGGTTTTTTACAACGGCCCTCAGTTTGAAACACCTCTGCTTAAGAATTGGTTGGAAGATCAAGGGATCTTACACTGCTTTGCATCAGTCGGCCGACCCCAAGCAAACGGCCAAGTTGAAGCTTTCAACAAGTTAATCTCAAACGGCATCAAGAAGAAAGTTGAAAAAGCCGGAGGCTTACGGGCAGAAGAATTAATCCATGTCCTATGGGTCATCCGGACGACTGAAAAAAGGGCAACTAGAGAGACCTCATTTCTCATGGTGTATGGCGCAGAGGCTGTCTTGCCTATTGAGCACTATGAGCCGTCTCTTCAAGTCATTCTTTATGGTGAAGAGGCAAATTGGGAGGTTATGCGGCTAACAATAGACTCACTTCCTGAATGTAGGGGCAATGCCCCCTTGCGACATAAGATCTACTGTCTGAGAATGACGAGAGTTTACAACAAGAGAGTACACAAGCAGCCCTTGAAAGTGGGAGACTTTGTGCTACGAAAAATTGATGCAATTGGTAGGGCAAATGAAAATGGGAAGCTAACCCTAAATTGGGAAGGCCCCTACCATATCTACGAAGAAGTCAGGGATGGCACCTACCGCCTAGAATCACCAAACGGTAGTAAACTAGCCAGAACCTGGAACGTAGATAACTTAAATAAGTATTACTTCTGAAAGTTTTGTAAAGATTCGAACGAAAGTTCATTATTGAGAAAATTGTTTTTTTTCCAAATTTCTTTTCATCTTTATTTAGAGGGTGCCGTTTGCTTAATTACCAAACGGCCCAGATTACTCGCACTTACAAAACTAGGTCCCAAAAAGACTTAGTGGCTAAATGATTGTTTTATTTTGAACAAATGAGGCCAATGGCTGGATAAATTTTACAAATTACTGTCTGCTCCAACATGAGTAACACCATCTGCTCCAACAAGAGTGCAACAACCGGCGACGCCCATTTGGGTGAATTCGTTGAAGAGGGCCTCTCCCATTTGGGTGGTACATTGTTTAATAAACATTTGTGAGGCCAATGGCCGGATATATTTTAAAAAAATGCCGTCTGCTCCAACATGTGTACGACATTCAGCGACGCCCACTCGGGTGAATTCATCAAAGAGAGCATCTCCCATATGGGTGGTACATTATTCTATAAACATAAAAACAAACGGCCTACCGAGTGTCTAATGAAGATAACGCTCGCAGCCATTTGCTTTAATCTAATTTGAAAAATCTTAACGCTTAAAGTTTTCCAAATGTTCCGATACAGGCGGAATACAACTAATATTTCATTTTAGAGGCTACGCTATTGTTGGGAATATTTCAAGCATTACCCCAAACTTGAACCCCACTGAGATCATACACTTAAGTATGGTGGCGTCCAAACGGAAGAAAGCTAGAGCAAAAGAGTCGCCAACAAGTTTTAGGAACTTGTAAACCGTTCAATAGGTTTAAAACCATGACTGGTGTTCAGGGATAAGGGTACAAACCCAATCTAAAATAGAAAGAACCCGCCCTATAAAATAGGCCTCTAAATTATTCTACAAGTATTCATGTGCGCTTTCTGACTAACATGCAAACATTAGGTTAACCCCTAAACCTGTTTAATCTATGTTTGTTGAATATTAATGCACAAATAAAACTATTAGCGATCACTTGAATTAAAATCATATTAACCTAAACCAAATTATTAATTATGTTATTGTAAGGAGGGTGTTCCCATCGTAAGGGATCTTCTCCGTGAATGCCCATAGCCCTTTAGAAGCCTAGGACGTTACACTTGTTAGGGTGTATTAGGATTTGAATTCTTGACTGTTTGGGGGACCTTTGACTTGAATTTATTCTATTATCACGCTTTTTTATAAGAAACAAGTAGGGAGTCGCCAATGAGTTTTAGGAAAACTCATAAACCTCGTTCATGCCTTTCTTCCATGTGGAGTTCATGGATTAATTAGCACGAATCGTAAGTTTACCCATGCCCAAATTGGTCTACATAAACCAGAAATGAGTTCGGGAGCGAGGGTACTAAAATAACGTTCCCTTTAGGGGGCAATCGCTATCCTAACCCTAGTGCGGCCTCTACTAGCTCTTCCTTTTTTTTACAATTTCAGCACCAAACAATATATGCAACACGATACTTGGAACTAAGTTAGTGTATGTTATTCACACACGTTAATTCACGTAGGAATTACATTGCAACGTAGTTACTCTTTATTTAATTAAATTTGTGAAAAGAACACGAAAATAAATAATATTCGCCTTAGCTTAAGTGATCAACCAACAATTAATTATCTAATTCTAATCATATTTAACGCAAGATTAGAATTAGTAATCAACCAACAATTAATTACTAATTCTATTCAACCAACAATTAGAATTAGTTATATTATCTAATCTAATTCTAATCTCTTTAATTAATTAGTTGCGCGCGTTTCCCCAGCGCGACTGATTGAGATGCGCGCGGCTTTTTCTGCGGCAGCATCAAAATTTAACCTAGGCGCTCCTAAATCCATCATTATTGGGTTTTAAGCACGGGCTTAAGCTTAATTATGATCGGATTTAGTTAATTAGACATTATTTGGCTTTTTTCTCTAGTTCGAGCTAGTCTTTTGTGTTTTGTGTCTTTATCAGTTATCCATAAGCATTCTTCACTTCAATCAACATGAAGATGGTTTTATTTATCGTCATTGCACTTCCTATCGGGACAGGAGGCCAAAAGTAGATGTCTACAGTTAGCCCCCACTTTGATCGAGTCTAGAATAGATGATGATCAAAGTAGTCAAGGAAATAAATCCGAGACTCATTCTGCGAAGTACTCTAAGGGTAGAGAATCTTTCAGAAATGTTAAGGATGTAGAAACAATCCTCGATTCGCTAAGTGTATGAAACAAATAGTTGCTAAGGCTAGAATGAATTTTTCCTAGTCTTAACGCGCTAAAGAATCTAGATTGATTCTTCGCAATTGTAGAACTCTTTTACAAGTAAATATGTTCTAGGTGATCTCAAGTCATGAGAAGAGATCGATTTTTTTAAAAAGAGTAAAAGGGGATGATTTGCTCTCAATCGTGTCATTGTTAGTCTAAAGTCCCTTAATATGTCATTGAAACTATAGCCTGACTTTAACAAAGTAAAAAGATGAAAAAAGTGTTTTTGGTATTCAAGCCAAAATGGTCCGGTATTCGAGCCGGATGTCCACAAGATAGAATTACATGTCTCAGGATTGGAGGCACATATCCAAATCCAGTGAGATGGAAGAAAGTCAACAACTCTCTCAGCAGTTTTGTCCACAAGATTAGTACACGTGTCTCAAGACTGGGGGCACATGACTACATAGGTGCGACATCGTCTCTTCGCTTCTTTATATAGGGGGTGGACGGACACCCTAACTGTCCGGTAAGCTGGTAAGCTCACTAACTACTGTATTTGCTTCCAATCAAGAAGTGTCTGATCCTGATGGTTCGGCGCGCCTGTCGACTCGTGAGCTAACGCCTTAAGTAATCCTTTACCGAGAGGTAGGTCTCGCAAAGATTGGGTTGAAGTGAAAATTTACGCAACACCTATGCCTTACAATTTTGCGCCATACGATACGTCTTTTGCATTTTTACGCTGCATGACAACACCTTTCTTTTTGCTACGAACGTGAAAAAAGAAGAAAACCCGGACATTTATAACTTCAGTATAGTAAAGTGACAAACCTGTCTATGAGTGCTTTTACGTAAAGCACCATCACAGAACATCTTAAGACACTCTTACGAAAATCGTTCAAAACGTATGTTAGTGAAGGCACAAAGCACGGTGTGCATGCAAGAATGATGCAAAAAGTTAGCAATTAGGAAAACAAACTACAAAATGCAAAGTAATTTAAAATATTTTAATAATTTGCGCGCCATAACGTCTAATAACGAGCAAAAACTGTTGGAAAATGATCAAACGGATCAAAATCTAGATACCGGTCATTTTTATGACCAGTATCTGCGCGTAACTCAGTAGGTCGCGCTGGCCAGGCGCACGCATCGTTCTGAGTTGCGCTGGTTTGTCACTCGCAATTGATTCAGTTGTGCGCGACATTTAGTTCAGCAAAAAAAAAATCGCAGAGCGCGATTTTTCATTTCGCTCCCTCTCTCCTTCCTTCGCCATTTTCGCTCCTCTCTCTCTAAAGAGCTCGGGTTTTCTAGTTTTTTCAAAGCTAAAGGAAGTAGATCTCGTCTCTTATTCATATTTTCCATAATCCAATTTAAGTCTTTTGCTAAATTTCGTTTGATTTTGGCTTAATTAGGACGATTTTCGAACCGATAAACCCCAAATTTCGAATTTGGGGGTTTTCAATTTGGTCCAATATTCTTGAAATTGTTTGTTCCATGTTGTTATTCTATGCTTAGTGAGTGTTTTTCAACAAATTTCATATTAAATGGTTAATTATTGAACCTTGTATGAGCATTTATTCGTTTGAGTTCGTTTTATGCAATTTTCTTCAAATTTGGTTTGATTTTTGTTATTTTGCTTGCTCATTTTGGTTATACATGTGAATTATGATGTAATTACAGTATTAGAACTTATTTTATCTACATAACTAATGTTTTGAAAATTTTGAATCCGAAAAATTGGCGCGAAGTGTATACTTAGCTTATTTTTGCCATGTTTGAACTTCAAGATTGTTTGGTAGACGATAATTGTATTAGCGTTAGTATTATTCGCCTAGGAATAGTAGATTATTTGAAATTTAGGACTATAATATCCTGAATGCTTAGTTGAAACTGGTATAGGATGGCTTTTGTGGGTGTTAAAAGCCCCCATTTACTAAGTTAAACTGCAGGTACCGTAGCCCCCACGTATGGGTGGCATTCAATTTTTGTGTTTTGCCGTATCGACAGCCGTTATGCTGTCGAAATAGGTCTAGAACACACATATTAGCTTAATTTAGAAACTAATAAAGAAACTTTATCCATCAAAGCATGGACTCGCCTCCGTTTGTCGATGCTGAGGAGGTTCCAGTAAGTCCTGACGAGGCGATCCGCCCTCGAAAGAGGGTGACCCGTCCTCGTGAGGAGGTTCGAAAGCGACGCGTCGCAGCCGATCGACGTTGCTAAGAGGATGTGGTTTGGGAGGCTCCTCCCAACTAGGACCGTACGGTCCTTAAGTGGGACCAAGACCATCACGTCTCGATTAGAGGGTGGTGCGGTATCATGAGTTCTTTGCACCTTCGATTTTCTTTCTTTTTTCTCCTTTTCAAACTATAACCATTTTTTTTATTATTCTCCTTAGAGTGAGCCTAGTATGCGTTTATACGGCTCTGGTGACCCGTGGACCCGTTTTGAGAGTTTACCCGAGGTGGTAAAGGGGATTGTAGAGCTTTCGAGGATAATATCCCAGCTGGCGGCTCTTCGGGATTTATCGAGTCAGCGTGCGTCGTCGGCTTTCCACCGCGGATTGCTAGAGTTTTGGTGGGATTCCACCAACACTTTTTACTTTCCGTGGGGAGAGATGACGGTTACCCCCTACGTCTTCTCTATGATTACGGGTTTTCCTTTTGGAGGCGAGCTCATAGCCATAGACGTCGTTAGGGGGTGAGACGAGAGACTGAGTGACCTGGTAGGGGGTCGTCTTGCGGCGGCCCTTCACGTGTACGCGCAGTCTTATCCATACTCGGTACTTACAGATGAGTTATCAGCTGATGAGGTTGATTGGCAGTGTACAACTGTGCAGCTGGCTCGGATATACATTGCTCACGTTCTCTCCGTAACTATCTTGAGTGATCGGGGGGAGCGTTTCGCTATCGGGTTACTTATTTGCCTCAATGATTTGGGGCAAGTTGGTAACCTGAGTTGGGCGGAGGTGTCGTATCCCCGTATGCTTACAGCTATAGGCAAGGCGACCCGGGTGATGGATCCTGCGACAACTACAGAGGTACCTCGGATCTCCCTCACGTGGCATGGTCGTATCCTTGAGGTACGTACTTTAAATTTTCCTTCAATTACTATTTTTGCTTCTTTTGAGCTTATCATTTCCCGTATTTTCTTTTAAGCTTGGGGATACTCGTACCTGCCTTTCTTAGCCCCCAAGCTGCTCGGGGCTGCTCGCTTTCCTATCGGCCATCGACTGGTCACGATTAGAATAAAGCGAGCCACTTCAGCCGGCGACTTCCGCAGAGGATCCTTTTGGCGACTTGTGCGTCGGTGAGCATTTTGACAACACATGTGTATCTTTCTTATTGATTTTATATATAATTTTGATGATTTTTCATGTGATTATATTTAATAGATCGATCTTCGCCCTTGGAGTTTGATCGTCAGAGTCCCTGAGGCTGTCCAGTCTGGCATTGTTCGTTGCGTTTTCTGGCCCTCTACGTGGGACTCCCGGTGCTTCAAAGGACATACGCTTGGTTTTTGGGCGAGCGTGTTCTCCCAACAGCTCTTATCCGAGGAGCCTGTGGTTCTTATGGATCCTCCGATCCGGATGTTACGTCCGGACTTGCTGTCTACCGAGGATCTAGCTTAAGCGATCCTTGAATATCCAGCGGACTAGCTGGTGCTGACGAATGCATCTTATCCGACGTTTATTGCATCCAGGCTGACTCCTTTCCCAGCTTTTGTTCCGGTTAGTATTTTAACTTTCTTTTTTTTTATTTTTATTTTTATTATTATATTTTTTTTTAAACTTTGACCCTTCCTTTTTTTTTGTTTTTTAGCGGCTCGAGCTAGGTGGTTGGGTGCCTCCTACAGCGGAGATCACGTATACCTATGTTGTCGGATCGGTAATTCGTGGGATCCTTCCAGCAGCAAAGGATAAGGAGGGGATACTGTTCGTTCCCGAGATGGTTGATTCGGTATGTCCTTTTTGTATGTACTTATATATTTTTCATATACATTTGTTTGCTAAATGTCCTTGTATTTAGGAACAGGTTTCGCGAGAGACCGTGAACGGCATGGTGAGGAATTTGCGTGCTTTCCGAGCTTCTTATCGGAGAGCCCTCGTGACTTTGTCATGCCGTGATCATCGGATGGTCGCGGTAAGTTTTATCTCTTTCTTTTTAACGAAGTTATTAGATTTCATGTATTAATCTTCGTTTTGGATTTTGCAGGATGTGCAGCAGCCGGCTAGTAATCGCAGAGCACCCTGATTCCTTTTGTACACATATATATAATTTTTTTAGGAAACAGATGTACATTTTATTTATTATTATTTTTTACAGTACATATGACATATCTTTTGTATATATATGTCATTTTTATTTATTTTTTTGTTTCCATGTGTACATTTAAGAAAAAAATTACGAGGGAGGGAAGGGTTCCCGACTTACCACCCTCAAAAAAATAACAAAAAAGAAACAAAGAAAGGAGAATAGGAAAATAAAGGAAAAAAGAAAAGAAAAAGAAGAAAAATAAAGGAAAATAAGAAAATAATGAAAAGTAAACAAGAAAGTAAGAAAATAATAAAAAGAAAAAAAAAGTATGAAAATATCAAGGAAAATGACACAAGGGTTAATAAAATGTAAGCGTATGATTTGTCTTAAGATCTCGTGAGATTCCGTCATTATGTAGTCCAAAATACAAAAATAATCCTAACTCACATGTTGCGACAGAGCAGACGCGCTCAACTGGATGAGTTGCGCGCGGCTGTCGCGTGCATGTAAATTGGTTGCACGCGACAGTCGCGCGTAACTCTTGAGTTGCGCACGCCACCTGCTGGTGAAATTTCCTTTAAGCGAAAATTGCCGAAGTTTTGCCCCTCTTGGGTCTATTTAAACGTGGTTTCGTGTAGGCTTTTGAAATTAAAAAGAATTACTCTCTCTAATTCTCTCTTTTCTTTGAACAACGTTTGAAATAATGGGTCACTTCCCTTTCAACTGAGGACAAACTAGCTTTCAAAATTTACCACCTAGACCCTTTACTAAGTTACATGCAACTAGTAATTAATTTTGATTTTCTTCATGCCGCCATTAACCACTGTGACTCTAATCACCATCTTTTCTTGTTTAAAGGGGACGAAATTGTCCCACTTCCTGGTGAATTTGAGGCCTTGTTAGGTTTCCCTACAAATACTCTCCCTGTGACCTATGCTCCTACCTTGTCGGATCCCAAGCCTATTTTTCAATGATTTTTTGGCTTATTTAACAATGATATGACAAATATTGGAACTGATGAAGGCGTGAACTTGATCCAATTTATTGAACATTTCGCCGCCCCTCGTGACAACATGACTAAACAACGCTTTAAAATTCGTACGTTATGTTATTGTCTTGTTGTTAATTATTTACTTAGGACAGTCAAGAGTATGGAGATTATTCCATAGTGTCCATAGTAGAGCAAATAGAGGGATGTCATTCACCCGCTCCTTTGGCTTTGGCAGAAACTGTTCTATGCTTGAATCGCCATAGAAGAGAACCTAACGAAAACATTTTCACGCGAAGTCCACTCCATTACACGTACGTCTTTTTTTTCGTAAATCAGCGCAAGTCATGAAGTTGCTGGTAGGACCAGCGCAATCTTCTGCGTTGCGCACGGATGGCGCGCGCAACTGATTTGGATGCGCGCGCCACCTACTCGTGTAAAATCGCAAACTAATTTTTCTCTTTTTTTTTAGATTTGGCTCATAGAGCGTTTGCGAATTGTTGATCAGCCCCAAAACCTTGAGGCTAATAGAGTAAGGACATTCCCTGGACGTCGAATTCTTTACAAGCACAAGAATGAAGAAGAATGGACGTTGTTTTTCTGTCATGGGGTTCTTAACAAATGCTTGTAATTCCTTGGTGGAACATAAGTAGTATGGTTGGGAATAGTTTTAATTGCCCTTATATTAGGCTTTTAGGCCTATCTAGTACTACTTATATCTTTCCTTGCAGGGTAATGAGACAATATGGGATGAAACAAATTATTCCCCCGCAAGATTTTGATGCTTTAAAGATGTGATCTTTAAACCTGAATGAATTCCTCGTTGGATGGAATATTGGTCAAGTCTTCCTAGATGGGTAGTACAAAATCCTACCGCGAGTATTGTACTATCTTCCTTTTACAAAGCTTGGATGAATGCGGCGGATAAGGGCGAATTAAACAAGGCTCGATCTCAACATCAAGCCGCCACGGCTCGCAATCCAACTAAGCCTTTGATGCATTCGGCCACCACTACTGCTCCTAGTGGCCAAAACAAAGGAGTAAGAAGAAAATTAGACTTCTCATCTCTTAAGGCGAATTCGAAGGAAACAAAAAGGAAAACTCCATTCAAACCCGCACAACGAGGTGTGATAATCAAAGAATCATTGCAACAAACTCGTAAAAGAGCCCCAACAAAAGTCAAAGAAAAGGGAAAAAAGTTGAAAAGACCCCAATTCCCAGGTTGAAGAACAATGTGTGGGTTAAAAAGAAGAGTGAAGGGTAAAGCTCTAAGGTTTCTGAAAATACCGCAATGGAAACTACTCCTCCATCATCCGTGCCAATTGAGGACATAGTAAAACCTCAGAGTGTTACACCTTTAGTTTAATTTGAATAAAGTGTAATCACTACTATGTGTTTAATTTGAATAAAGTGTAATCACTACTATCTAGTTCAACAATGTCTCTTATTTTGCCTTTTAATGAAATAAAATAAGCCTTATGTTTTTTTTATATGACCGAATCATAAAGATTGCCTATGTATTCGTAATACGAAATCAGGTCTTTGCGAAGTTCTTTTAAAATTTTCTTTTATTATTATTATTATTATTTTTATTATTATTTTATTTTTCTTTAATCTCTTGAATAGAAATTAAATGAAAAATTTAATCAAACTTTGTTTAAAAGAATTAAATCAAAGTTTAATTTTTATTTTCCTAGTACATGTTATATTCAAGAAACACCCTCTTTTTATTGCAAGTAAAAGTCACAACTCTATTCAAACGTAAGAAATCCAGGTTCGCAGTTCGTCATCAGGTGGCGCGCGCAACATCCGAGTTTGCGTGAGCCTGTCGTGCGCAAAGGCATTTGTTGCGTGTGACATCCTCGCGCAACTATTCCAGTTGCGTGCGACACCTGTACTACGAGTGTTTTAAATTTTTTTGCATTATTACCCCCCAAGTGTGAAGAGTTCTTCGTGATGTTCGAAAAAATCTGAACATTTAGAATGGTCTATTATTTTTTAATTACCCCCCTCCAAGTGTTATGTGCTTTACCGTGTTATTCGGTAATGTGCACAACACTTAGAATTTTTCGATTGAATGCTAAAAAAATGATTTATTTAATGAGTGAACGAGTTTATCCGATTTTCATATGTAATATTTTTTTAAGTCGATCAATGTTTATTAATTTGCAAATTTCATCACCTCCAATATCCATTAACCTGACGGCTCCTCCTGATAGGGTTTCTATTACGCGGTAGGGACCTATCCAATTAGGCTTGAATTTCCCTCTTGGATCGGTTAGTGGACCCCTAACCTCCTTTAGTACAAAGTCCACTACTTTGATATTTCTGGGTTTTACCCTATTATTAAAGTGAAGTGACGCGCAATGCGCCGTTGGTAGACTTGTACATGATGCAAAGCTCTTAATAGTCGTTCATCGAGGAATAAAAGCTCTTCATACCTCGTTCTTACCCATTCAGCTTCCGGTAGCTTACTTTCGAGTACGATGCGTAGGGATGGTATTTCAAGTTCGACAGGTTGAACTGTATCCATTCCAAAAACTAAGGAGCATGGAGTTACTCCATATCTACAAAATATGTTTCGTTAGACTGGTTGAACGAGTTAAGAGGGTCTCGACTTCAGCTTTAAATTGAGATCCCTGATCACTAACTAGTTCATGTGGAACTCCATATATACAAAATATGTATCGCTTGAGAAACTTTGCGACGTGTTTAGAAGTGATATTCACATAAGTAGCAGCCTTAATCCACTTAGTAAAGTAATCGATGGCTACTAATACGTACTCGTGCCTTCCTGCTCTTGTTGGAGAAATTTTACCAATTATGTTGATTCCCCAAGTTAAAAAATGCCAAGGGGAAGTGAGGTTGTATAGTTCGGATGGTGGAAGGTGTTGTAAGTTAGCGAACATTTGGCACTCTGGACATTTTTTAACATATTGTGAACAATCATGTTCCATAGTGGACCAATAGTACTGTTGTTGTGAAATTATTTTTGCTAACATTTTACCATTCATGTGAGGTCCACAAACACCTTTGTGAGTATCTTCCATAAGGCGTGTGGATTCAAGTTGGTCTATACACAATAAGCTTTGACTATTAGGTCCCTTTTTTGCATAATTGACCATTTACTAGACCGTATTGGGCCGTAAGTGTTCTTAAGGCTCGTTGGTCTTTCGATGAAGTATTTTCAGGATATGTGCCATGGGTAATATATTGGAGGATATGATCATACCAAGGATTATCTCCTTCGATGTCATTTATTTCCTCTATTGAGTTGCAATATGCTGGTTCTTCTCTTCTATCAACGCATAATGGCATCATATTTAAGTGATCTGGAATGTTGATCATTTAGGCTAATTTTGCTAGCGCATCGGCAAATTGATTATCATCCTTTGGGAGATATTTAAAATCAATACGTTCAAAATGCTCGATGAGTTGCTCTAGGTGTGCTTGGTATAATATCATTGTGAAGTTCTTTATTATCCATTTTTTCAGTATATGATTTATCATCAGACTTGAATCTCCATACACCTCTAGTTTTCGCACACCTATGTTAGCTGCTGCTTCTAATCCAATAATGCACGCTTCACATTTTGCGGCATTATTAGTAACCTCAAAGTCTAGTTTGACAGAGATTGGAGTATGTGCTCCCTTTGGACTTATGAGTAACACTCCAACGCCACATCCTTTTTGATTGGATGCACTGTCGAAGTACATTACCCATTTGTCATCTTGCGTCATGAGAATCTCTTCATCAGGAAGATGAGTAGTTTCTACATGACTTGTTTGAATTGGATGTTGGGCCAGAAAATCGAAATTTACTTTTCCTTTCATTGATTTTTCAAGAATATATTTTAGCTCAAATTCGGCCAACATCACCGAACATTTGGATATCCTTCCTTGTATAGGTGGTTGTTCAAACAAATACTTTATCGGATTTTATTAAGAAATCACATGAGTGGTGTGTAGTAGCATATAATGTCGTAATTTTTTAGTTGCCCTTACTAATGCTAGACTTGTTTTTTCCAAGGTGTTATATTTTATTTCATATTGAGTGATCTTTTTACTTTTGTAATATATTGCACGCTTGACTTTTTCTACCTCTTGTGCTAGCATGGCGCCTGTGGCCGTGTCTGTAACTGTGATGTATAGCCTAAGAGGTAGTTTGGGTACTGGTGGTACTAAAATTGGTGGACTATTTTGATTTTCTCAAAGGCCTTTTGGCATTGATCGTCCCATTCATGTTTTTCCTCGTTTTTCAATTTTTTAAATTTAGCTCACAAGTCATAGTCAATTTGTTGATAAATCGACTAATGTACTGTAGTTTGCCAAGGAACCCCCTAATATATTTTTCTGTTTGAGGGGAGGCATGTCAACGATGGCCTTTATTTTAGAGGGATCGATTTCAATACCACGTGAACTTACTACGTATCCGAGTAACTTGCCAGAAGTTACCCCGGAGGGGAATTTTTGTGGATTCAATCGCATTTTATATTCATTTATGCGAGCGAAAAATTTGCGTAAAGCTTTTATATGCCCCATTCTATCTTTGGACTTTACGATCATATCATCCACGTACACTTCTATTTCATTATGCATCATATCGTGCATGATAGTTGTAGCCGTTCTTTGGCACGTAGCTCCTGCATTTTTTTAACCAAATGGCATGAATATGTAGCAATATGTACCCCAAGGGGTAATAAAGCATGTCTTTTCTTCGTCTTCTTTTGCCATTAAATTTTGGTTGTAACCAGCGTATCCATCCATAAAGGATAACATCGCATGTTCAGCCGTGTTATCTACCAATATATCAATATGTGGTAGAGGAAAATCATCTTCAGGGCTAGCCTTGTTAAGTTCCCTAAAATCGACACACATGCGAACTCGTCCATCCTTTTTGGGGACTAGGACGATGTTTGCTACCCATTCTGAGTAATTAAATACGCGAATAAAACCTGCGTCCAATTGTTTTTGTACTTCTTTCATTTTTAATGCGACATCAGGTTTCATTCGTCGAAGTTTTTGTTTTACTTATTTAGAGGTAGGGTTCAAGGGAATGGTATGTTCCATGATTTCCCTATCTATTCCGGGCATGTCCTTGTATGACCAAGCGAACACGTCTTTGTAGGCGTCGATCGAAGTGTGCCTACGTAAAAGCATGTTGTGAATATGCCCGTCACTCATAGGAAGTAGGAATTGACATATACGATTAGGGACAAAGAAAGTAGGGAGCCGCCAACAAGTTTTTAAGGAACTTGTAAACCGTTCATGGATCATAAAAGGCACCATGAAAAGGGACAGCGAAAGGCAACAACGATTTACCCGTGAAGGTTACACCCCATTCATAATCCATGAGATTACTGACTCCATATGGTTCGGAACCACGAAAGGAGGATCGGGGATGATGGTACGAAGTGAGTCATGGAGTCACATTCGCCCGTATTGTCCTCTACTCGATTCTTATAGTGAAAAGTATTCCTGCGATCTCAAAGACATACAAACAAAATATTCAATTTTCTCCAAACTACTATTAAGCTAAATTGGTTGAATATTAATGCAACATATAATTCTAATTATTTGTGATCACTTCAATTAACAACAAGACTAGATGAATAAGTAATTAATATTGGAAGCAATTCAACAATAATAGCGTTAGTCCAATCAAATAATAATAACTCTAATCATGATATTAGCAATATAAAATAAAATAAGTAATTAAATTAATTACTCACATTCTGCGCGTTCCTTTAAATTGCTACATCATGAATAAATTGTTAGTACCTTCAATAAAAATAAATCAAATTGAAATAATTAAATTAAATAAAAGTAGAGTTGATTTGGTCAAACCCTCATTAATTTGTAACTTTCACGCCTTGGTTTAAGGACGGAACCTCGGGTTAAGTATGAACTCCTTGGAGTGCTTAGTGGAAGAAGAATAGTGTAATTAGGAATATAGGTTTAAGGCCTAAAATATGGGAGAGAGATTAGAATGATTTTTTGTGTAAAAGAGAGGAAGATAGAAGGATTTGATGCCCCGAACAGTAGAAAGGAGGGGGTATTTATAAGGAAAATGATCTGAGGGGACACACGGACCCCTAAAAAGATAAAAAAAAACCTAAAAAAATTGTATCGCGACACGGCATAGGGCACCGTGACTGGCACCGTCAGACGTGGCAAATTCCTGTGACACGGTGGACAGTTGTATGACGCGGGAAATATTTAGGGTACGGGGAGTGAAAACGCGTGAAAGGTTTACGCAGAAAAGACACGAAAAAATCCGTGACACGACACACTTACCATGACACAGTAGTGTCGACCGTGGCACGACACAGTACATCGTGTCACGGTATGGGAAAACATGGAAATTACACGAAAAAAGCACCGTGACACGATATGCAGTATCGGGTCACGGCACCAGTTACTGTGTCACGGCAACAGGTACCATGCCACGGTGGAATTTGACGCAAAAAATCTTTGAAAATAGCACCGTGACACGGTGCCAGGCACTGTCAGACGGGGCACACTCCCGTGACACGGTGCTTTTGCACTGTGCGCGGTGATTCCAGTTTTTAACCCGTTTTTAAAATCATCATCACTTTTGATCCGTAATTTGGAATAAGGAATATAATATAACATTGTAAAGCTTATCAAGTCTACTTTCCAACCAAATTAGAATCAGGTCAAAATGATTTGTATATTTTAAGATATGGCCGTTATAGTAGAAGGGTATCGGTTTTGGCCGAGTTTAGTGTTTTGCTCATATCTTATTTGTTATAGCTCGGAATTGGGCTTATGATATATGGTTGGAAAGCTTATTTCATGGCCTATCCAAAGAAAAAATAATTGGATCAAAATTATATATCAATAAAATCAGTTCAGCTCGGTTTTGTGATGTGGATACGAAAAGAGGATCCACCCTCAGATAATGCATGTGGGCGAATGCCTCGAAGGTGGGATCCACCCTCAGCATCTCACATGCGGCAACATACCCAATGATATTGAGACAAGTTGCTAGATATCCAGCTGGTATCCATCTAAGATCCTCTCCACGGCCGGGTGGAGAGGAAAGCACAGACTAGCTTGAATGGTTGCCTCATACCAACCAAAGAATTTGTCATGGTAGCTGGCCATCCTTCGCCAGGCGACTGTGTCCACCGCATCTGGCATAGTGAGACTAAAGCCATATCTCATAAGATGCTTTAACTGAAACTTGGCCATGTCGGCTTTCATAGTGTCCCGCCTTTCTGCGGGAACGTGCATGTAATAAGGAGAACTCTCTAGGCGGCGAGAGGCAGACGGCTCGGTCCAACCCTCTCCTTTCTCTATAGACAAGGACTCCCTTGCTGTGTTTATTTAGCCGACACCTCCTCTTAGTTAAGGAAGGCACTATCAGAAGATGATGAGGCCGTGTCGTCATCAGACTTCTCATCAGAGCTGGGGGACCGCCGGCTGGTGCCAGCTGTGTCCTCCCCTAGTTTCTCACTCAACGCCTGACCAGACGGCTCGGGAATTGGTTCACTTTCAGACTCCTTCAAAATTGAGTTACTGGGGGTACCACTAGAGCTTGGGGAATGATGGTAAGATGGAGTTGGAGGAGGGTTAGAAGAAGAGTTGGGAGGATGATCATAAAGTTCATTAACAGGAGCCCTAACGGAGCCATCTGAGTAAACGGTTGAACCTTTCGAATGGTAAAAAGAACCATCCAAATTATACTTCTTAGCTATTCTCTTTGTTCTGGCCATGGTGTCATGCACAGACACATAAACGGTCGGATTCGGGGAAGTTCACAAAGGGGAGTCCATGAACGAGCATTCGACACCACTAATTCTAGATTCAGCTGTCCCTAGTCACCGACTGATCACTACCCTAGGTCGTGCCGTGTGCGTTTGGGAAACCATTTTCGAAAACAAGAAAGCAAGACACAAAGTAAAAAAGGAAAAGAAGCAAGCGGTTACCTTTAAAAAGTAATGAGAGGCAGCTGAAAAGGCTTGGACATCTAGTTACAGACGAACTTGAGGACGGCCGTCGAATGCTTGCAAAGAAAGAGACAAAAGTTCAGAAGTTAAAAGCTCTGGATTCTCTCTAAAAGATTCACAAAACGTGTGAATAATGAAGGAGGGTCAACCCCTATTATTTATAGAAAGGATAAAGAATCTAGGGTAAAAACCCTTAGATTCACCCATGGTAAATAGTTAAAAAACCATCCACCCATAAGCCGACACCTGTCACAAGCGGCACGTGACAAGCCATGTGACCCCTGTGAGGGGAAAATGATTTGGGTATTTTCTACCCTGCCAAGTGGCCCAATCAGAGTGTGACACATGTCACTAGAAGGGGCACCAAAATGGACCTTCCAGATGATGGCATGTGTCGCGCAGATATAGCCCCCTAGGAATGGCGGCCTTCAAGGCCCAAATCCCAAGCGGTCCTTAAAAAATGGCGATGCCCTATCCCCTAGGTCATCAAACCCTAGGGAGGCCACACCTTTCAACGACCCTATAAATAGGAAGGTTCCCCCATTTATTGGGGCACGTTCCAATCATTACTCATCTGTCACTCTCAAGAAACAGACACCCACATGATCTCGGAATCTGAGAATATACTTTACTTTTCTGGACGTTTTACTCCGACTTTTTAATAACTTAAGCTTTGGAAGTGGACCTCCGAATATTTGGAGTTCCGTTGTTTTGCAGGTACAGGCAGCTTCGTGATCCAGACCTTGTGTTGTAACTCTCCCGAGGAACAAAAACACCCGAAACAGTAGTTTTTATTTTTATTTTTATTTTTTTTCAAGAATGGTACGTAGTTTTTTATTTTAAAAAAATAACGAAAAAAAATGAAAAGGTTATTTTGGAAAAGTGAAAATTTTCACCCAAAACCCCCCTTTCACTTTATATATAGGATTCGAGTTAGTGTCTCCTTCATCTATTTGGGCTCTATTACTTAATATTGGGTCTAAAGGTTATGAGTCACTTGAACTTATAACCTTTGAATCAATAAAAATAAAAATGGGTCTAATACCAAAACGAAAAATAAACAAATTAATGTGTAGAACTTCACTCTCATGTTGCTTTCTCATCTTTACAATCAACATATACGTCACAAACACAACCTCACAATTAAATGCCACAATAGAATTACTTAGGGCGCGGTATTAAATGACTCATCTACCCTTATAAATTTCATGTTTGACATCTTTTAATTTTTCTCACTAACCATACTCATTCCACCACCATCACTCTAAACACCATCACCACCACCACCCTAAGGTCGCCGGAATCACCATTACCCTAAAGACCATCACCACTACCACCCTAAGGTCGCCGGAATCAACCAATTTTCTCACTATCTATCACACCATATCAACCACTTATCATACCAAATCAACCGGAAAAAGGAAGGGGTTGACGATAATGGATTCGCGGCGGGGGAAGGGGGTTCGTTTGTCGGGAAACGTGGGGAAAACGCCGGCCAATTCGTCGGTAAGTTTTTTTTTTTATTTTCGCATAAAATGCATAGTCGCGTGCTATATGCGACTCCACCACGGCATAGTCGCATATAGCATGCGACTAAGCTACACCGTGGTGGAGTCGCATATAGCGTGCGACTGAGCCACGGTATAGTCGCATGTAGCACGCGACTCTACCACGGCTCAGTCGCATGCTATACGCGACTCCACCACGGTGTAGTCGCATGCTATACGTGACTATGTCGTGGTGGAGTCGCATATAGCACGCGACTGTGGTTTTTTTTTTTTTAAATTTTTTTATTTTGAATTTGAATTTAAATTTTGAATTATGGTTGTAATTTGTGTATTTTTAATTTCAAATTTTTCGAATTCGTGATTAAATTAGTAATATAATTTGAAATGTCGTATTTTTTTTTAAATTCGAATTTAATTTTGTTTAATATGATAAGTCATAAAATTTTTATTTAGTAATAGCAATAAGTAGTTAATAATAATTACTAAATGTAAAAAACAAAAAAAAAATAATTACTAAATGTAATTATTGTTATGTTCTATGCATATATAATTGTTGTTACTAATTAGGGAGTAGTAAATTTGGTTTTGGCATTGCTTTTGAATTTGTAAATATTTAGGATTATGTTATTTTAAAAAAAAATAATTTCAATAGTGTTTATTGTTTAATAGTAAAATTATTAGTAATAATACTTGAAATAATAATAATTATTGTTAGAATTATGAATATAATAATTAATTTGAAATAATTTTATTATATTAAATAGCGACAAGTTGGAAAATCGATTGCGGTGAATGATGTGTTGACTGGCTCGGGGCCACGACACACTCGAGCCCGAAACATCGATGCTCTGTTAGGAGAGAAAGGGATGTTGTACGATTGGGAAAGTCTGTTGTTGATGGTGCTTCTGATGATGCATCTGTTCCTTTTGACGACGAGCCTGATCACAGACGAGCTAGCGAGTCTGAGGAGATGGAGATGGAGGACTTTGAGGGTAATTTTGATCAGAGCGGTGGGCATGATGACACATCAGGTGTAGTGGTAGGTAGAAGGGCTAGAGATGGTAGGTTTGTCACCTCAGACACTAGTAGCACCACTAGTAGACGACGTACTAATAAACGTCAAAGACAAGTTGATGATGATTCTTGGATAGTGAAGGAGGACATGCCCGGTGGGCCCCTTGATGGTAGTGTTATTCCTAGTTTCGGAGGTCATGTTGCTCGTATGATATGGGATGGAAAGGAGAGAAACTTGCTAAGGTGTCAGAATAGGGAAAAAGCGTGTTATCAGCTTCAGTCATGGTTTGCCACGCTTCCACCCGAGCAGGTTACAGTGGTTGAGGGTACAGGCTTGTCACACTTGCCTCGGTGTATGTTTGGACACCTTGATATACCTCTTATTTGTGCATTTGTGGAGTGGTGGCAACCTGACGCTAACACATTTCACTTCCCTTTTGGAGAGATGACTATTACTCTACATGATGTCTGGCACATTTTGCGCATCCCAGTGGATGGGCGTATAGTTTCTGCTCAGACTACTAGTGAGGAGTTGCGCATACATGCTATGCAATTGCTTGGAGTGGATCGAGATACACTTTTGGCACCTCCTACACCGCACTATTGTAGTGGTGCGATTTCCATTGATTCCATTATCAACATTTGCTCAAAGCGTAGTCCTGAAACGCAACTTATGGGTTACATGTTACTATTGCTTGGTTCTACGTTGTTTGTAGACAAGAGTGCTAGTAGGGTACGACCAGCTGACATCCTCGAGCTTATTCATGGTGTGGATGATATCTCAGATTATGCATGGGGAGTTGCCACTTTGGCGAACTTATATCGCCAATTAGGGATTGCGAGCAGGGGTACGTGCTCAGGCATTGCTGGTTGTTTGACATTACTACAGGCTTGGATATATGAGCATTTCCCACCGTTTCGACCTCATAGGGAGCGGTTAGTTTGTGCATCTCATGGGGCTCGTGCCTCTACTTGGAGTATCAAGAAGGAGGGTTTTTCTGATGCTCGGTTGAGATCTTTTCGTCAGCGCTTAGACGAATTCAATTCGAACATGGTAAATTATAACACTTTGTACATATTTTCATTAAACAATGGTTGATGCCACTTTATTAATTTTTTTTCTTCATTCTTTGCAGGTCGTATGGCTACCCTATGGTCCAGAGCCAGCCTCAGATGTTCCTAGGATTGTATTTACTGGATGGCTTCGTTATCGAGATGTCATTGAGCCGTACATGCCCGATCGTGTCTAACGGCAGTTTGGTTATGTACAGACAATTCCTATGCCTATTAACCGTCCAGATTTTGCTTACAGGCCTGCAGATTCGAAATTGTATGAAGTTAAGTGGAATGTCTCGAGTGTTGAGAATGCTTAGACCTTGTATCCCAGAGGTTTCCGGTTGATTCTTGCAGAGTTCCAGCGCGCTCAAAGCTCCTCTGATGTTGTGGATAGGTATTATGACTGGTTCACTTATGTGTCACATATCTTTGTTGTTCCAGAAGTGGATGCGGTATTTCCTGCAGTTCCTGATAGGACACTCCCAGTTTATGTAAGTTAATAATCTTTTGCTTTAATTTTAATTTATCTAATATCTCTAGTTTTGGTACTTATTAATATCTCATTTGCAGTGGATGGGACGGATTGCTCAGGCAATTGAGGGTTGCGTCGACTGCCATCCACGTGTTGCTGAAGTGCTGAAAGAATGGGATGAGTATGCTGGATGATTATGTTTTAGTGAATTGCTATTTATATTTTGTACAGGACGATTTGCTACTATTTTAATTTATCTTTTAGATTTGTTATGTAATTGATGGACTTGACTATTTAACTATAACTTTTAGATATTTTTCTGATGCAAGTTTTTTTTTTTTTTTTTTTTTTTTTTTTTTTTTTTTTTTGCCTAAATTGATAAGCAACCTCTACACATAAGCATATAACATAAGCAATTTGTACACATTAAGCATATATATAAACTACATTAAACATGTAAGAAATTGATTAAAGTTAATTTCAACGTATCCTCCTCCTAAGATGATGAAGTAGATGCTACTATTAATTGATCCCAATGTGCCCTCCTTTCTTGATAAAGTTGCTCCCAACCAATCACACTTTGATCTCTGTACATAAACCATGGATCAACAATAGGAGGTACTGGATATTTTGGCGATAGATCAAGTCGAACATAATGGCGGCCAATGTGTGCAATGGCAATCTCAATCCGAGGTCGATCATCAGTAGACGGGGCCCGCAACGGTAGAACTGTCATACACGGATACAACTCTCTTCGTGGGCCAACTCCGTAAACCATAACTGCACAATTCCAAAAATTTGCAATTGGGTACAAATCATCAGGCAAGTCCATGTAATGGTTCGCGCCACAATGTCCACCGTTCCAAGTGATACGATCAATTGCTTGATCCAAGCCTCCATGATACAAATGTATGTACTCTTACCGAGCCTGTATCCAATTGTCTTGTCCACCTAATAAAAAATTAAACAACAAAATTGTAAGTAAAACCATTGGAATAAAATGTGACACTTTCTTTACGCAAAGGCTTACCTAAGAAAAAGTCTGCAACACATCGAAATCCACAATTTCCATCACCCATTACATTGTTCCAATCCTCCACAAATGGTTTGATGATATCTGGAAGCCCATAAAGGTAAGGAAAATCTGAAATGTCTCTTGCTCCTGATGAATAATGAATTATTATTTTTGTAATTCAAATTAATATCAAAATACAGAAAAATAAACAACAAATAGAAAAATATAGAGTACACTTACCTCGACCTCCACTACGACCACCATCACCACGTCCCCCATTACGACCACGACGCCCACGAGTACCACGTGTATACTCCCATGCACTACGATTACGCCGTGTACTATTTGTTGATGGTCTCCCTCTAGTAGTCGTGTTCCTGAGCGGCTCATCAACATCAATTGATCGGAATGAAGATGTTCATCTATTAGGCGAGACACGGAACGCATGACTGCGGGATCACTTCTACTCACCTCACGCACAAGACTCTCAAAAAATCGACTGTCCTGTGACTGATGACCGGGGTCATCCAATGGAGTCGGAACACTACCATCCTCACCAATCATTAGTGTCCTATACAAGGGGTGCACTTGGTCTAAGTAGAAGTATGTCCCCGAATCCATGGCACGACGTATATCACATGCACAAGGAATCTGATGAGTCGTCTTATAAACGCATCCACAACGAACATTCAACTCATGACTTAACTCTGTCATTCTTTTCTTCTCATTCACCAACAACAACATACAATGGTGGGAGGTACGTCCATTAAGATGTTGTAATGGCATAACATCATATATCCGGCCATGACTGCGTCGACTGCGCTCAAGTGATTGCTTAATCTGTGTGACTTGATCTTCAATAGCCTTATTTACCTTGGCCCATACAGAATCGAGAGAACCAGTTGAAGTTTCCAACCACCCCTTCAAAGATGAATGTGCACTTTCCACTCTACAATTGGTGACATTGCTGAAGTGAAGTACACCATTGGTCCAAAATTTCACAAATTTCTCCTTATGATTGTCTAACCAAGTCTCCTTCACATAAGAAATCACGGCAGGAAATGCTGCATAAGATTCCTCCACTTGCCGAACCGCTCTATTATAATCATCCAATGTGGTGGCATTGAGAATCGGATTCCACCTTGTCAACCTGAAAATTTTGCCTTGATCTTTATTATTCGTTATTTTCCCAACTCTATGCTCTACATCCTTGTTAATATGCCATGTGCATAGTAAATGAGCAGTGTCGGGAAATATTTCCCGAATAGGCGACATCAAACCCAACCCACAATCAGTTATAATAGCCGTAGGCGATACATCACTATCAACCAACAACTTCAACTTATCTATCACCCATGCATAGCTCACGGCGCTCTCATCCTTCATAAAAGCATACCCGATCAAGAAATTCATGTTGCAAGGAGTAACACCAACGAGCTCCAAAAAAGGCATTTTGTATCTGTTTGTCTTGTAAGTTGAATCAATGCCAATGACCCATGGATATATGCGTAAGAGCGCTAGAGACGTAGGATGTGCCATAAATACATAGGTCAAAACATTCGTATCCGGGTCAACCAAGCTCCAATGTGTATAATGAGACTCGATACCAAGTTCAAGGAAATATGTAACAACAGCTCGACCATCAGCTTCTTCAAGTCTCAACCGATCCCTAAAGTTGTAAATATGTCTACGAGTGGGATGATCATCAGGAAACTGATTTCGCATAGCCGCTAAGATATTTTGTGGCTTCACTTTTGCATCAGTCAGGTCACGAACAAGTTGCTTCGCACCCGGACTAAGCTTGCTCATTTGTCGATTACCTTCTTCATAGACAATTAGCTCATGGTTGTGTTTGCCGTATGCATCGGGACCCAAGACAATCTGCCATCCTTCATCATCAGAAACTTTATAACCCTTGATCAAAAACTTGCAACCGCAATGTTGAGTTTTTGTGTTCGGTCGTTGAGCAACACTAAGATCTCTATTTTTCCCTCTATCTCTTGCACCACGATTGCATCTCAAATACAACCATCCGTTATGATTGTAAGAAATCACAAGTTGAAATTTGAGTGTTAGTGCAATGTCTTTCGCCCATTGTGACAATTCTCGATACGTTGGAAATAATTGATCGGTCTAAAAATGTGGGTAATAATTTACCCCATCACCGCCAAAATCTTCAATAGGATCCTATTAGAAAGAAAAATACAAAGTTAATTTAAATTAAATTTAACTACAAAAATAAATTTACTCTTTTTTTTTTTTGCCAAATTTAAACTACTAATTTTTTTTATTAAAGCCATAAATTTGCGATAAACTTTATAATTAAATTAACTGTATTTTGTTATTTTTAATAATTAACAAAAATTAATTAACACGACGGATTTAAAAAAAAAGTACCTGGTCGCATGTTATATGCGACTGTGCCACGGCGTAGTCGCATATAGCATGCGACTGCACCGTGGCACAGTCGCATGCTATATGCGACTACGCCATGGCACAGTCGCATGCTATATGCGACTGTACCGTGGTATAGTCGCATATAGCATGCGACTGCACCGTGGTATAGTCGCATATAACACGCGACCGGGCACAACGGAAATTGAAAAAAAATTCCGACATATACCTGACTCGACGGCGTCGACGGTTCGTCGTCCCCACCAAGTGCCTCCGATATGAACGCGGACCGTCGTCGACTCATTTTATATTTCGTGAGTGGTGGACCAGTCAAGGTGGAGTCGTGGTGTATGATGGTCAAGGTGGAGTCGTGGTGGTGGACCAGTCAAGGTGAGTGGTGGTATGGATGGTGGAGCTAATGGTCAAGGTGGAGCAAAGACAAAGTTAGTAATGGTTGGGTTTTAATGTAATTTTCAAAATTGTAAGGGGTATGAAAGTCATTTAATACTATAGCTTGAGTAATTTCATTGTGGCAAGTAGCAATTCATTATAATTAACTGTAGCATAGATTGAGGTGCACAATCTTGCAGAACAACCCAATTATATGTCCAATTTGAAAAGTAATTGTACTAACAGAAACAATTGATTCTTAAATGATCCGTGAAATTACTCCTTTGAATAAATATAACTTAACCAATACTAACAGAAACAATTGGTTCTTAATTGAACCATGGTGTTACAATTATCTGAAAACTACAACAAAAGAAGTAACATATACTCCAAATTATCTATGAGAAATAAAAAATAATAATGGGTAAAAATTCAAATAATAAAGCATTGTAGTGTCCATTATCCTCTCTGAAAGCTTCTACACCAACTACGATCAAGATGATAACTTGATAGCTTTGAATGGTGGGTGAAGCAAACCTAAATCGTCCTTAACTTCGAGCGGATTACTCGTTTCGTTTCGAGTTTTAACAACCTTTCTACTAGCCAAAGACTTGTGAGAATAGCCATACATTTGCAAAACCTGATTATCCCCAAAATTATAAGCTCTATCCATTTGTTTCAAGCACCTCTCAACAGGGTAATCCCCGAATTTGCCACAAGGTTTACACCCCACAAAATGAGTAACCAAAGGCCATCTATGATCACCAAAACCCGGGTGATATTTCTCAATGTACTCCTCATAGTTATCCACTAAAATACCCCAATAACCATGAAGGTAATAATGATTTTCTAGATAAACCTTGTCACCCCATTTCTCCTTTTGAGTTGCCAAGATATAAACCATGGCAGATTGATCGTCGGCCTCGAAAACGGGCCGACCCTTTAAAGCACTCGTCAACACCTTCCCTGCTTCCTCCCTAATCTTACCCTTGGGACCCATTGGTGCCCAAGTATCAAGCAAATCCAATGACCATTGATTGTTTCGCAATAGAAAGCTTCCTGTGTTCAAACCGATCCAGTTCTTTTCGTCGTAAACCATTTCATTCCAACCGTGCATAACCAAATTGTAATCCTTATATCTCTCCCATGGAAGCTCAAACACCATATCAGTGAACATAGCATCACTATCCATCCACCATAAAAACTCGATTTCCGGGTGCGACAACAACAGCTTCCGAATCAACGGCAACTTGGCCCAAAACCCAGCCATCTCAGCATCCAAAAGTGCCAAATTATAGAATATTTCAATCCCATGAATTCTACAATAATCAATCTTATTCTTAATCGATTTCAACAAGTAATGATCACCAACAGGATTCTCACACGGTTTCGGGGACGAACCAGTAACCAACAACACCCGAGGCTTATTGGGTTGAACGTAGTTCGGAAAATCCGGGTTATTTTTCAACCAATTTCCTCTCTGTTCATCCCAATCAGAAATCTTTGGCCCCAAAGTATAAGCCTGGTTAGGATCTTTCTTCTCAGGAGGCTCATCACCAACCATTATCTTCTTAATATCGAATGACTCGTAACTATTCGAATTCGTGTCGGCGGCATCCTTGACATCCTCCAATATACGGCGGCTGTGGGTGTGATGGCCAGCAGCCGAAAGCGAAGATTGAAGGAGATGGAAATCAGTCTCCGGTGTTCCGAAATCACCCGCACCAAGCATTGACCGAATCATAATCAAGGTCAGAAAAAGACAGAGGATTGTTACCTTCATTTTCTGGAATGCTCTCTGGATCTGGGCAACACGCCGTTGCCCAATACACCAGCTGAGCATTTTCTAACTAAGGGTTTACTTAATCTGTTCAAAACTAATTTTAGATTGTTGGGAAGAAAATTGAATTGGGGTTTGATTGTAAGAAATTGGATTCAGTTTGGGTATTATAATTAGATGGGATCTGAGAAAATAAATAAATAAATAAAAATTTGTCGGTAAGAAGAATGGAGAAGTGAAAGAGTGAGGAAGGGAAGAATAGTGAGGGATTTTTAATTTTATTGCAAAGATTTTCTTTTTTTCTTATTTTTTTTTATTTTTTTTTTTGTTTTTTTTTTCGGAGAAGAAGTGTTTTGGTAGAGGTAATCACGTTGTAAATTGACAAGATGGGGATATGTGAACGTGTTTAGCTGTCTGTAGGTTGCATCGCAGCATCATGTGAGAATGTGAGATGTGCTTTCCCATTAATTATGGGTCAAATTTTATATACCCACATAATTAGCTTTTAATTTACAGGGTAACGCTCCCATTTTTAGAATGAAATTCCAATTTTACCCTTAATATATAAACACGGTTTTTTCACTCAACGAGTCACATGCTCACTCCCTCACCACATTCACCATCTCTCTTACTCCAAACTCTCTCAAAAACTTTAAATTCAAAATCTGAAATTTAATTTGTTTAAAAAAAAAAAAATACAACAAACATTTACAAATAATCTACAAGATTGTACACAAAAAAAGATGGCTGATTCGCGGCGAATTAGGATCACACACGGAGGGAGGGGTTTGGCAGGCGGTGGAGGCAACGGCGGCGGCGGCTATGGCGTCTTTGGCGGCGGCGAGGAGGTAATTTTCTGGAAAAAAAACCGAATCTGGGAAAATGGACTTCCGCCCAGAATTTTCGGAAGACCCATGGAGGATCCGCCTGAAATTTTCGGATTCTCCAAGGTACTTCCGGAAAATCTGGGCGGATGTCCACTTCCGCCTAAATTTTCCGGAAGTTCCTTGGAGGATCCGGAAATTTCAGGCGGATTTTCCAAGGACTTCCGGAAATTCTGGGCGGAAGCCTGGAATTTCCAGTTTTTTTTTCGATGACTATTATGCTTTGTTATTATTATTGTTGTTGTTGTTGTTAATTTTATGTTTTTGTTGTTGTTATTTTAATTTCGTCAATATTATTATTATTATTATGACATGATTATTAGTGGTGTTGTTGTGATTTTTGTTAGTTATGATGAGTATTATAATTAGTATTATTATTATTGTTGTTGTGATTATTATTATTATTATTATTATTATTATTATTATTATTATTGTAATTATTGTTATTATTATGATTATTGTTATTATTATTATTGTTATTATTATGATTATCATTATTATTTTTGTTGTTGTTGTTGTTGTTATTATTATTATTATTATTATTATTATTATTATTATTATTATTATTATTATATGATTATTGGTGGTGTTGTTGTTATTTTTGTTATGATGAGTATTATAGTTATTATTATTATTGTTGTGATTATTATCATTATTATTGTTGTTGTTGTTGTTGTTGTTATTATTGTTAGTATTGTTATTATTATTATTATTGTTATTATTATTAGTATAATTATTATTATTATTCTGATTATTATTGTTGCTGTTGTTTTTGTTGTTATTTTTATTATGAACAATATTTTTAATGGTGTGTACTTGTTTATTGTAGATCGAGGGTTCTGGTGCTCGTCATGCAATATCACGACGTTTAAATGCGTCAGTTAGGAGACAGTCTTCTCGTTCAGCACCGTCACAGCCCGAGCAGCAATACGGGTCTACTAGTGGTTGGTCGGGAGACCAACAGTCGGGTAGTAGTCGACCTGTGTATTCGGCAGGTAGAGCACCAATATCATCTGACGATGACGACGAAGACTTGGGTAGTCATGCTGATGACCAAGATGAAGAATCGGGCCCTCAGGATTATCATATGGTATATAGGGGTCAGTGTGGGAGATTTGTTGGTAGTGGATCGAGTCAGCCTACTACTAGCTCTGCAGAGACATGGTCAGTGCAGGAGCCGATGTCGGGTGGTCCCGAGGATGGGACTGTTATCCCTAGTTTTGGCGGTCACGTGGCCCGATATATATGGGCGGAGCAAGAGCGTAGTGTGTTGCGGTGTTTGAGTAGGACAAAGTTGTGTGCTGATCTGGTTAGGTGGCGAGGTCGTCAATCAGCGGAGAGCCAATAGTCGATTGATGCCAGTTGGTTGTCTCACTTACCCGGGCTTATGTTCAAAAGACTTGATTGGCCGTTGATTTCTGCATTTGTTGAGAGATGGCAGCCAGATACAAACACATTTCATATGCCATTTGGGGAGATCACGATCATGTTGCACGATGTGTACAACATTCTCGGGCTACGTGTTCATGGGCAGATGGTCACCACTACACCTAGCACGGACGTGCTACGAGACGCTTGCTCGGTTACCATGGATATGACTCTGGATGCTTTGTTTGAGATTTGCGGCACGAAAACGATTTGGCAGGGTAGTGGGGTGTTGACTGATAAGATTTTGGAGTCGACATTGGAGGTTGAGAGAGAGTGGGGTGATCAGTGTAATGCGTACGTGTGGTTAGTGCTTGGAGGTACATTGTTTGTAGACAAGAGTAGTAACCGTACACATCCTTCCTTCCTCCACGAGCTATGTTATGAAGATGTCCCTATTAACGAGTACGCATGGGGCATAGCTGCACTAGCTTATTTTTATCGGCAATTGGGCACGACATCACGGAAAGGTGCTGATTCGATCGCTGGATGTCTGACGCTGCTGCAAGCGTGGATTTACGAGTACTTTCCGTGCTTTCGGCCTCAGCAGGGTACCTTGACGAGGGACCTTAATATCCCTCGTGCGTCTGTTTGGGATGTTGGCGCGGGATGTCCTAGCAAGAACTTGGAGCGCCTATTAGCATTTCGTACTAGAATTGATGCGCTGACTGAGCGGGAGGTGAACTGGCTACCGTACGGAGTTGATCCTGGGGAACGAGTCCCCACCACTTTATTCATTGGCTGCATCCGGTACCGTAACATCATTGAGCCGTACATGCCCGACAGAGTTGTTCGACAGCTTGGATTCGTGCAAGGGATTCCACGTGACATTATCAGGCCAGACAAGGCCAAGAGGCCGACTAACTTGAAGATGTACCGGGTAGACTTTCCAACCGAGATGACAGATGTGATGTGGAAGAGGTTTGTCCCTGGCGCGTCCCATAGTTTAGTATTTGGTGCCCTCACCAGACTCGTTGCTGGAGCTCCTACAGTTTTGCCAGGTTACATGCAGTGGCTGTATAGGTTTTCTCACCCTCGGGTATCTCCAAGTTCAGGAGTTACAAGCAACCTTCCAGAGCGGACTAACACTGATTATGTAAGTTTTTGTGCTTATTGTACTATTAAGATTGACGAATAATAATTGTTTTTTATTTAATATATTTTTGTTTGATTTGCAGTGGATGAGTCGGTCCATGGAGATTCACCAAAGAGCATTGGCGGAGTATCCTCACATATCGCATGAGACCAAGGCATTGACCGAGAAGCTTTTATTTGATTGGAAGTCAAAAATGGGGATGTAGATTGTTGTTTAGTCATTTGAACTCTTTATTACTTGTTTGAACTGCTTATTATTACTTTGTTTTTTAGATCTCAAGGGATGTAAGAACAGAACTGGACATTCTTTTTTTTTTTTTTGTGGCATGTAATGTTAGACCTTAATGTTAGACTTTAAATAGCGTAGTTAAAGTACATTAAAATCTAGATTTCAAACTAAAATATCTACAAATGTTCAAAGCTAAGCGAAATACATTACAAACTATCTAACTAATGCATCCCACATGTTCCTTCTACTTTCATATTGTTGGTCCCATCCATCGACACTAGCCTCATGGTGCTCAGTCCACCAACCGGCGATCGGCGGGAGAGGTGAATCAGGTGTTAGGTCAAGACGGATGAAATGTGATCCACCAACTGTAGCAATCACGAACTCTCGACTCGGTGTTCGGACCCCGTTCCGAGCCCTCGGTGGTAACACTGTGATGCATGGGTAGTAGCTTGTTGGCATTAGTCCTACACCTAGACAAATCACCCTTGCATTGAACCAAGTAGCAATAGGAAATAAATCTTGAATGGTTACCATCCAATGCCTCTCCCCAACAGCCCCACCATCCCATCGAATACGCTCGATGTTCATCCATAGTCGTCTCGTTCACTATTGTTTCCCGAGCATCAAACCACTTCGCCTGATCACCAAAAAAGAAGTCGGCCACACAACGAAAGCCACAGTTCCCATCACCAATAACATCCTTCCATGAAGTAATGTACGGCAACATTGGGCCTGGAAGCAGGTTCAAGTACCTGCACTGATTAATGTCATTTGGATCTGCCGCACATAAAAAAAAGTCAGTTATTAGTAAATCTACAAAGGACCAATTCATTTAATTTCAAAAATAAATCGAAGTTACTATTACCTGGTTCTTGGTCACCACCACGTTGAGTGTATTGACGGTCCACATGCTCAAAATAACTTCGATCACGCCTGGTGTCATTGTTCCTCCGTCGACCACGAACGTTAAGGTTCACATGTGGTTGCTGAAGGTGTGTTTGATCCGGATGCAGCTCCTCTTCAATGATGCGAGTCACATTTCGACGTACAGCAGGATCACTTTCCATGACTTCATCAACCAGGGAACGAAAATGTGCAGCCTCCTCGGTCGAATCGTTAACAAACTCCGGAATGTTAACACCATCACCAATAACCAAAGTCTTCCAAAAAGAATGAATTTGGCTTGTGTACAAGCCTATTTGTGTAACTATCGACTCGTGTATCTGGCAAGCACATGGTAAACCATGGGTGACTCGCATAGCACATCCACAACGGTCATAAACCTGGTAACTCAAATCCCGCATCCTTTTCGTCTCCTCATGAAGTTCTTTCAAGCAATGTTGAGACAGTTTGCCGTTTATACGTGACAACGACAACTGTCTATACATCTCACCAATTTTAGATCTTGATTCCTCCAACTTATTTCGAATCTCAATGATTTGATTACCGATATGACAATTAACTCGGGCCCATACGGTATCCAAAGAACCTGTCATTGATCCAGATTAGTAAATACATTATAATTTTTTTTATTATACTTACAACTTCAAAATAACCACAACAACTAATACAGTAAAATAACTAACCTGTGGACGATTCAAACCACATCTTCACAGCTGAATGTTGGCTCTCAACTCTACAGTTGTTGATGTTACCAAAGTGAAGAATTTGGTTCGTCCAATATTTCACAAATTTGGTTTTATGACAAAGCCATGTTCTCTCAACATACTCAATCACTTTCGGAAAACTTCCCCACTTTACTTTCATGCTAGTGACAGCACGATCATACTCCGCCTCGGTTGTTGCATCCATGATATGTTTCCATTTGCCATTTTTAAAACTAGCACCTATCTTCTTGTTTTTGAACAACTTCGTCACCTTTGCCTGCACATCTTTGTTAATGTGCCATCGACATAGTAAATATGACGTCCCTGGAAACACTTCTCTCAAAGCCGCCCATAGGCCTAGTTCACAGTCTGACAAAAATACCGATGGCTCTTTATCAAACCCAATCAACTCCCTTAATCTCTGCAACACCCACCGATAGCTAGTGGTGCACTCGTCGCGCATGAAAACATAACCAACTAGAAAATTCTGGTTCGTCGGTGTCACACCTACTATCTCAAAGAACGGCATCCCATATCGATTGGTCTTGTAAGTAGAATCCATACCTATGACATGTGGGTATGTGCGGAGTATGTTGACTGTGATCGGGTGCACCATAAATGCATGTTGCAACACGTCGAGATCATCGGCCGTGACCCAGTAAATGTACTTGCTCTCTCTCGCCAAATGAAGAAATTGCTGAACAACTCCTCTTCCTTCGGACATCTCCATCCTGAAATCATTCCGGCAATTGTAAATGTGCCTGATGTTTGGATGATCGTCAGGAAATTGCTCTGCAATAGTGGCCATGATGTTACGGGGCGCAACCTTGGACTTTGTCATGTCACGCACAACCTATTTTGCACCCGGACTCAATCCGCTCACTTTACGATGACCCTCTTGGTACACAACCATTGCGTGGTTATGTGTCCCGGTGTGATCGTTTTTTGCCCGGATCTTCCAACTATCAGTGCTGACTTCATAATATATCTTGATGTAGAAAGGGCAACCATTAGCTTTGGTTTTTGTGTCCTTCCGTATCGCGTTCTCCAAATCTCTCGGCTTGCTCCTCCGTGGCCGATCACATCTCAAATATCGATACGGCCGACCATCTCTGGTTTTGTTATAAGACGATTTCACCAAAATAAATCCCAAATTAATGGAAACAGCATCCGCCCATGTAACTGCATCCTCAAACGTTGAAAAGAACATATCCGTGACGAAATTCCCACTATAATTCACACCGTCACCGCCGTCTTCAATATCCTATAAAAATTTAACAAAACAACGGTTTATGTCATTATTACAACTAATTTTATTATTTAGTAAAATAACTAATACTATTAACAATACTCATACTACCAATAATGCTACCAATAATAATAATAATAATAATAATAATAATAATAATAATAATAATAACAATAATAATAATAACAATAACAACAACAACAACAACAACAACAACAATAATAATAATAATAATAATAATAATAATAATAATAATAATAATAATAATAATAATAATAATAAGGTTTCAAATAATAAAATTACTAATATGACTACTAATAACAACAACAATTAAATAACAATAATAACATTATTACTAATTATTGAAATTATCAAAAACACAAAATTACAACAATAATAATAAAATAAAATAAAATAATAAATAAATTTTTTTTAAAAAAAAATAAAAAAATTAAAAAAAAAAAACTGAAAATGGGACATCCGCCCAAAATTTCCGGATGTCCCATGGAGGATCCGCCTAAAATTTCCGGATCCTCCATGGTACTTCCGGAAATTTTAGGCGGATCCTTACTTCCCAGAATGTTGCGACGCATTCTCAGAATGGCGGATCCTCCATGTCCCGTTTTCAGAAAATAAAAAAAAAACTTACAGAATGTTGCGACGCATTCTCCGGCGTACGAACTTCCCAGTCGTCCCAGCCGTCCATTATCCTAGATCCGTCGGAAAAAACTTGATAATTTAAGTGTTTTTTTTTAAAAAATATTTAAGGTGGTCGTGGGGACCGGTTTGGTTTGAAGTTGTGGGGACCGATGTGCTCGGGATTTACAGTGTACTACATTGAGGGGACCGATAGTATGTAAAATGGGAGCGACGAATAGCGATTCACTTTAATATACTTATTATAATTAGGTTTCAATTATTTAGGAGAAATGTGTATTTCTAGTCGTTGCATTCCACGTTTTTAAATGGAAACTAGCTTTCATAACATTTTTAATTTCTCATTTGAATCTTCTCCATATTGCAACATCAATGATAACCTTCTATGATTCCCCTGTCTCTAAAATATTTGACATAGCCATTAAGGCCCCAACTGTGAGATTGTGAACCTGCCTCTGATACCGTGTCAGGAATTGATTTTCGTTGGTTTGTATTTTTGTATGATAAAGTATATATACAACCTAAAAGAGATTGGAAAATTACACTTTAACAGTCTCAACTACGAGCGATTTACTTCTATTCCCTATGTGTTTTTTTAAGTATTACAATTTGACCGGCACATAGTTTTAGGCAATTTAGTTGACTAAAATAAAATAAGAGATAAGTGGGGTAGTTGGAGTATTAAAAATTGTAAATGTAAAAAGTGGAGCTAATAGTTTATTGAAAAGTTATGAATGTGAGAGGAAAGATATAATAAAAAAAAATAAGTAATTGTGGGTTTAGGTGGGGACCATAAGAGGAGAAAGATATAATTTTTTAATGTACCTTTTTTGGCAAAAAGTGTAACACTTATTAAAACACGGCCGGATTTGGCAAGTGTAACACTTATTAAATACAGAGGGAGTAATAATTCTAACTAAGGTTTATTATCTAATAATCCCAACTATGCTATGTGTTTGCCACTAATAGTCTCAACTGGTTAACACCAAGTCAACGACCTGTGATAACAGGTTACTACGACACGTGTCAACACGTGATTGGTCTAAATTTTAAAAAAACCCCTCCCCCTTTACCAACAGCTTCCCCACCACTACCCATTTACCCCCGTTGGCGGCTAGAGAACCTACTCGGTGTCGGCGGTACCATCTTGACCCAGAGTCTCTCCCCTGCCCCAGAACCACCTTCCCTATCCCAACAACACCACCAACGCTCCACAACAACACCAAAACCACCACAATCACCACCGCCCAACAGCTATTCACCTCACGCCCAACCACCAAATTGCCGCTGCTGCTCGCTATTCACCAATCCGGCCACCAAATCAACTCCACTGTCACAGCCGCACCAAAAATCGCTTTGAAATTGTAGCCCTATTATTTCGGCCACCACCAATTACAACCAATCGCAATCACAATTTGCAAATCAGCCTAAATCTGACTAATCAGATTGTAGAATCGACGAGGGCGCACAACCGTCATCAACAACCCACAAGATCAGAGCAAATCGCGACGCTGGCAGTGAGAGGGAAGATTAAGGGGTCTGCTCACGTTGATAGCTGTTGTGTAGTGTTTCTTAGATATGCGTCGGTGGTGGGTGGTTTTGGCGATCAGAGTGGGTGTTAGAAGGCCGGCCGACCGATTTTGGATGGTTTCGGGGGGTAGTCAGACGGTTGTCGGCGTGTTTAGGGTTGGGGTTAGAATTTGGCGGTGGAGAGGTGGCTGTGAATTTTGGTTATTTTTTTGTTTTTTTTTTTTAAGTTTTTATTTTTTTACATTGGCAAATCACGTGTCAACACATAACAATAAAAACCAAAAAAAAAAAAATCTTTCAGCAGGTTACCAGTCATTGTGACCATTGGAGGCAAGCACAAAGTATAGTTGGGATTATTAAAAGTAAATCGTCAATAGTTCGAATTACTAAAATGTATATTTCCAAAGAGATTAGGGCTCATAACATCGGCCCAATAGTTATACAATGATATAAGGCTTAACAACACATATGCTAATTTATGTAAACATCGATCTTATATATTTCAAGTATCCTAAACTTGAGCCCCACTGTGATCGTGCATTTAAGATGTAGTTATCGTTCAAAGGGAAAGAAACTAGAGAAAAAGATTCGCCAACAAGTTTTAGGAACTTGTTAATCGTTCACAAGGTGAAGTTAACACTCCTACGATCCTAAATATCGCTAACTCCATAGTGTTCAGGATCCATGACTGGATAGTCGGGGATGAAGGTACGTATCCAACCTAAAAGAGATTGAACAACCCGCCCTAAATATAGGCCTCTACTGTATTTTTCTCATATTCATATGCGCTTTCTGACTAACATACAATCATTAGGTTAGTCCTAAACCTGTTTAATCTGTGTTGATATATATATTAATGCACAAATAAACTTATTATTGGAGTTCACTTGATAAAATCTATTAGCCTAAATCAATTTTTTTTTATTTTTTTTTTTGGCAATTAAAGAGATTTTATTAATTACCAAGAGAAACAGTTAGAGATTACACCAAAACATCAAAAAACTGGTACAAGCACCAGATCAACCAAAAAAGTAACAAAACAGCAAAAACATCAAAAACTCTAATACAAAATTAACAAAAAAGCCTCATAGCATCACTGCATCTACAAGCAACCTTGAATCTGATTTCTCTGAACATCTGAGCAGCAGAAATAGTCTTGTGGTTCTGATTGAAGACCTGATCATTCCTATACAGCCAGATAGCATATAAGCATTCAGCAAAAAACATTAAGAAAACCTGATGCTTAGCATTTGTCTTCTTAGCACTCTTCATAACCCAAGTAAGTTCATCAGTAAAGGAACCAGGAGCTCTATAAAACTGTAGATGATTAAGGACCGTACCCTAATTCTGAGTAGAGAAAATGCAATGAAAAAAGTGGTGCTCCATAGTTTCAGTGACAGTATTACAAAGACAGTAAACATCATTATCCACAATTCCCCATGCACTAATCTGTCTCTGGTAGGGAGTCTTTTGTTGATAGCAAGCCATGCAATAAATAAGCTTCTAGGAGAAGTCTTGTTTTGACATAGAACTCTACTCCAAGGAACTTTAACAAAATCACCTTACAGATACTTATACATTTCTTTGATAGAGAATGACCCCTTCTTGACAAATCTGTCCCAACCACCAGCAGTGGCAATGATTTGGGAACAATCAAAGATCTTCCTGAGAGCCCAAGAGCAGTTAGCAAGACAACTAACACTAAGGATATCTCTGTTCTTAGTATAGTATGCATCAATCCATTTCACCCAAAGCCTATCTTTCTTACAAGAAATAGCCTAAAGAAGCTTGCAGATAGCAGCTTTGATCCACAACACCATATCTTTAATATTCCTGCCCCCTGCAACTCTAGGAAGAAAAAGAGTGCTCCAAGAAACAGGAGCTTTCTTTGAAGAGACAGTGCTGCCAGTCCAAAGAAACAGTCTACAAATCTTCTAAATCTCTTTAATCACCTTCTTAGGCATAATAAAAATCTGGCACCAATAAGACTGTAAACTCAAGAGAATAACTTTGACTAGTTGCAATCTCCCTGAATAAGCTAGAGTCTTAGCAGTCCAAACCTTAGCTCTAGCAACCACCTTATCTATCAAAAGTTTACACTCAGCATAAGAAAACTTTTTAGTGGCCAGGGGGACACCTAAGTATCTGAAAGGTAAGGTGCCTGCATGAATCTGCAATTCATTAAGAATTTGCTGCTCAGTATTAGAACCAGTACCACCAATATAGATGTTACTTTTCTCCAAGTTGGCTTTTAAACCAGAAGCAGCAGAAAATTGCTTAAAAGCTTGAAAAAGCATTTTAGCAGAAATGATATCAGCTCTGCAAAACATCAAAAGGTCATCTACAAACATTAAATGAGTAAGATTCAATTTTTCACACTTAGGATGAAAGTTGAAATTAAAATCATGCTTCAACTGAGCCATATTCCGTGACAAGTACTCCATTCCAATGGCAAAGAGAAAGGGAGAAAGAGGATCTCCCTGTCTCAAACCTTTCTTAGCAGGGAAGGGAGGGCTAGGCTTCCCATTAATAAGAATGATGTAAGAGACAGAAGACAAACAAGCAAAGATCCAGTCCAAGAAGAGATCAAGGAATCCAAGCTCTTGCATTACACTCCTTAAAAAACTCCATTCAATGGAATCATAAGCTTTTTTTAAATCTACCTTAATCATACATCTAGGAGAAACATGCTTCCTAGTATAACCTTTGATAAGATCTGTAGCCAGCAGAATATTATCAGAGATGTGTCTGCCAGGATTGAAACCAGTTTGACAGTCACTCCCATACCAATGACCAACTAAAGCCTAGAAGTTAAAATCTTAGCAATGATTTTATATAAAACTGAGCAACAAGAAATGAGCCTAAAGTCTTTGATCCTAGTGGGATTAGGAACTTTAGGAACCGAAGTGACAGAAGTGCAATTAACTTGCTTGAGAATTTGCTTCTTAACAAAGAATTCTTTGATAGCCAAGCGAATGTCATGTTTCATAACACCCCAAGTTTTCTTGAAGAAGAAAGCATTTAGACCATCAAGGACAGGATCGGAGCCTTCTTCCCATCAATACCCATCAAGGCATTCTCAATTTCAGCATCAGTAATAGAACTGCAGAGAAAAGCTCTTTGATTAGAAGAAAGCCTAGGGCCAGATCTCATAATAGAAAGATTGATAATAGTAAGAGAGCGAGCAGAAGACCCAAGAAGACCACCATAGAACCTGATAGCTTCACGAAGAATATCATCATGACTTGTAAGCTTCATATTCTGATCATTATAGAGAATAGAGATTCTGTTAATTCTATTCCTTTGTTTGACAGAAGAATAAAAGAATTGATGATTAGAATCTCCAATCTGCAACCACTGGATTCTAGACTTTTGTCTCAAAGCAGACTCATTAATATTCAACCATTTTTAAAGAACAACAACTTTAGCACTTTCTTGCAGAAGAAGAGAAGCATCAGAATAGTCAAACTGTAACTGGGTTTGAATGTCATGCAGATCATTCCTAGCAAGATCAATTTTCTCATGAATACCCTTGAATTCCTCATTATGCAAGTCATTGAGCTTTCCCTTAATCATCTTCAATCTTGACCAGATAGAAAATATAAGAGTACCCTTGACTTCAGCATTCCAACAATCCTCAATGATAGACATAAAGCTATGATGATCAGCTAAAATATCAAAGAATTTGAAAGGTCTCCCATTTCCAGCAGCATTCTCAATACATGACAGTAAGATTGGACTGTGATCAGAAGTAGAAGGATTCAAATATTTAGCAACAACATTAGTTTTTGTCATCATCCATTCAGAATTCCCTAAACACCAATGAATCCTGCTAGCAGTACTATTACTGCCATCACCCTTATGCCAGGAAAATAATGACCAATACTGTTAAGAACAGTAAGACCATAAGCAGCAACAAAATTAGAGAAATCTAGAATTTCATGCAAAGAGACAACAGAGCCATTTATTCTAGCAGTAAGATTCAACATAGTATTGAAATCACCAGAAATCAACCAAGTATGGTTGCCCACAGAGTCAGAAATGCTGCCCAAATTCGACCACAAAAGCTCCCTAGTATCAACAGAATGCAAGCTATAAACAGCAGAAAAGAAAAAAGAATGCCCAACAACATGATCAGTGATCTCATAATGAATCACTTGAGTAGAAATAGAGCAAACAGAGACAGTTACAAAGTTAGGCTGCCAGCCTAACCAGATCCTACCCCTGTCACAACAAGAGTAATTCATTTCCCATTACCAATGCCTCCCAAACTTCTTAACATATTTACTACAGTTTTGGGGTTTTATTCTAGTTTTAAATAAAGCAATTACTTTGATATTATGAGTATTAATCAAATTCTTAACCTTAGTTACCTTAGCAGGGTCATTAATACCCCTAACATTCCATGTGCAAAGATTAATCATTCAATATCTGGAGGGTCCCCAGGCACATCCTAAGTAAAAGTATCCCCAGTAACCAAATTCTCTACCTCAGTTACAGTAATAAAATTGAGATCATTGAAACCAATAGCAGCTTGAATAGGAATACCCTTATTATTAGTCTTCTTAGTAGCCAATCTCCAACAAGCATCAGCACCAGACTGGGTGCTAGCAATAGTCTGATGCTCAAGAGTGGTAGCAGCAGGTCCTGGCTGAATCTGCAAAGATGGTGGAGCTATAGATTGCTGAGGTTGCACTTTCTTAGGCACCCGAATTTGCTTTTGGGGTAGCTTCTCAACAGCTATTGGATTACCAGCTTTACCATAAGCAGTACAGTCATGCCCTGGCATTTGGCATTTCTTACAGTAAGATGGCTTCCAATCTTATACCACCTTCTGCTTAAACTCAATTCCTAACTCATCCTCAATCCATACATGATTAGGTAAAGTTGTAGTAACATCCATTTCAACCAAGACACGAGCAAAAGAAACTCTCTGCTGTCTGGTAGTACAATCATCAGCAAACAGAGGAACACCTAAGGTGCTAGCAATCCTGCTCAAAGAATCAACACTCCAGCAGTTTAAAAGAAGGTTATGAAGTTTAATCCAGAGAGGTATGACCTTTAAAATCTCATAGAAATTTAAATCCAAAGACTAGGGTTTAATAATCAAAGGTTTATTTAAGGATGTATATGGCCCTCCAGCTAAAATCACATCCCTATCTTCAATGGAATTAAATTGAACAACAAAATAACCATCATCATGTAAGTAAACATTAGGCATTTCAGCATGGTTCAAGACAGTAGCAATATACCTTTTAATCGCAGAAAGAGTTGGAGTAGTGCCCACAACAAACATGATAATTGAGGCAATCCACTTAGCATTCATTGTTTCAATCTCATTCTTCTGCATTTGCGCCACTTTCTTACCCTCTTTCACAATCGGAGCAACAAATTGCAGAGATACACCTTTACTTGTCAAAGGAGATCGTTGAAAAAAGCTTGTCCAAGTAGACTTCCTTGCACCTTCCATATCCAGGCGTTGTTGCACCTGTCTACCATCCCTGCCTTCCTTCTCAGTCACATCTTGATCCATGGTAGAAATCTCCCCCATAGTATTCAATCGATGAGTCTCATCTTCAACCTCAAGAAAAAAACCAGCTCCAGATCTAGTAAACCCTAAATTCACTGTTCCATTGGTTTCATTGTTCAACACTGGAATACCTAGGGTCCGATTTTGCTCCTTCACAAGCTCATGCTCCTCCCTTGTAATGAGTCCAGCACTTCCATGCACTAGTGGTGAACGAACAAATTCCACCCGACCTCCAAAATCATCATCAGCAAGCACTGAACTCAACCCACCATTTCCACTAGTTCCAGCTGCAGACCTACTAGGAGCACCTATTGATGATGATTCACCCTTCTCCGAATAATTATTAGCAGTTGATTTCTTCTTTTTGTCCATCTATGAAGATTAGTGCATGACAGTGATCGCCCTAAACATGCACTAGAACCCTAGAGAGAAAGTTTTTTGTTTTCTTAGTTATTTTAAAATCAATTTATTAATTATCTTATTAGACGTGATTTCAAGTACAAATTTCCTTTAAACCTGCAGAAAAGGCGTGGTCAAGAAGTAACAATAAATATCAAGCAACATATTAATATTGACACAAAAATCATCATCATATAATCTCAATAAAAGCATAATAATATTATTAGCAAGATCCTAGGCATGATACTAACATTATTAATAACAAATCCTAGTATGTCACTAAACAATGAAGATTAAAGCTTTATCCTAAACATGATACTAGCATGATATTAAAAAATAGGAAGCAACAAACCTGAACATGATACTAGAAAGCAATAAAAAAAACATCTTAACACGGTACTAGGAATTAAATAATCTAAGCATGCTCTCTAAAGAATAGAGCAATTGAATTAATCACTTTGTTGCCTCGTATCTCTTTCTATCAAAAGAATACACTGCACACGTTAGTAAACTTCAATAAAATATTAAATTAAACAATTAATTTAAATAATTGAAGTATATATTTGAGACCAAAGCCTCAGAATTTATCAACCTTTCACGTTGAGGGCAAAAGCAACTTCGAGCTTGGTTATGTGTGTCTAAGTCTCGTGATGGACATATAGTGTATTTTGAAAAGGTTAGACTTAGAAATCGAGAGAGAGATAGAGAGAGAGATTATATGCTTTAGTCTAGACAGAGTATAGAGAGATGGTGATTGTTTGTGATCAAGCTTTTTGATGACTGAAAAAGAGGTGATATGACCTCGACCTCTATTTATTGGGAAAAAAGAGGGTTGAAGGATGACGGGCGTTAGAACGGTCGCATATTCCACACTCAATCAAACACATTTATTAACAATCACCTTACAAACCAAGCATAATGACAAGTAAGAGTTCGATCCATAAGGAACGGGATATGGATGCTAAAGATCATAACACTTAAGCTAATTCGAAGTCAATGGTGAATTGGGGTTCATCAATTAGACAAACAAACTAGGGTTCTAAATCAGTAGGTTAAAGACACTAGGGAATGGGATCCACTCAACCAAGGCAATAAGGCAAACGGGGAGTAAAATAGACAAGGTATAGCAAGAACTATATGTAAAATCAACTTCATGCAATTAGAAAACAACTCACACTAATAAACTAGATTTCTCATTAGTTTAGTAATAGATGATACATAATCAAATTGCAATAAGTAATGACATACTCAATTTACATTTCCATGTCAAACTAGGCATGTCATGCTATCAAGCTCCTAACTCAAGGGTAGCTAATCCTATTTCAATGAGTGAATTGATTAAAATTAAGATAAATTAACTAAAAGGAATGTTTCAAACTAAGAGGAGTCTCTAAAAACTAGGCTATTTTTGTCTAGGTTGCAAATGAATAAAAGGGGAAGTATTTATACTCCTCAAAACACATAGGGAAATCCATCAAAAGAAAGCGGATTTCCCAGCGAGGAGCGCCCGCTCCAAAGTTAGGAGCGCCCGCTCCACAGTCAGGAGCGCCGCTCCTCACAGGTGCACGTCCGCTCCTCACAGGGTGTCCCTTTTTTGAAGTTTGGCAGAAGCTTAATAGAAAGTTTGTGGCGGCCGCTCCCGAGGAGTGCACGCCTGCTCCAACTGGACATATTTAAGTTCAACTTCAAAAACTAATTGTAGTGCATAATTGTTGTTCCAATACTTCAATTTACTCCAGAGATTAGAGAGTATAACTATTATAGAGCAAATGAAATAAAATCATGATGCATAAAACATACTTGCTCATACGAAAGTTTAATACTCAATCATTCATCATGAAAATTGTATCAAGTTACATTATTAACATAAGAAAAACAATTTCATGAGTTAAAATATAAATAAAAGACTCCTAAGTTCTAAATTAAGGAGTCTTCATTTTAAATTATTCTCCATTGTTGCACACATTGGAATGTCGCAAGGAGAATGACATCTACTTTCTCAAGCTTCAAAACAGTGACAAAATTTGAACTCAAAAGAAAGAATTCAAAAGTAGCAAGAATAGATGAAAAATTTGAAAAACATTTCTTTTTTCCTCTTACTTATTCTAATGAATGACTAGTATTACTAGACTTAGCAAATTTCTTTGTTAAAACTATGAATGGTCAAAAAAACGATTTAAACACACTAGTTTAATCCTTTCCTAGATCCCTGTTATTATCATAATAAGACGAAACACAGGATTTCTAGATCCATTTCAAGCAACATGAAAGGGTCTAATTAATAAAAACAAACAAATCATCGAAGTCACCCAACATTGGGGGCTACAATATTCGATAACATAAAATGGGGGCTCAAAAGCCCGAAGTATAGCCAAACTACTCTAATTCGATGATGTCTTCATGAATTTCCTAAACTAACTAGTTTTGTACAAATCTTGAGATCACAATTTTGTAAGTGAATAGTAATAACCATCGGGTACTTTTATCATTGATAAAACTAAATTTTGCAACTTATGCATGAAAAAATAAACATGAGTCGCAAGAACAAATTCATGCTATTATAAAAGTTCAAAATTTCATTTATAATTTTAATGCATAATTGTTATTTTAAGCAATTCAATTTACATTAAAATTAATAAGTATGGTCTATGTGAGCAAAAAAAGAGAAATAAAGTTCAAGTACAAAGTCAAAATTAGAAGGAACAAAATAAAAACACATATATGCTTGATATGCTCATATAGGATCAATACTTTACAACTTCGCATGAAATTTGTTATAATATAATCAACAAACAAACAAATTCATGAAAACAAGTCGAGTGCCACCTATACTTGGGGGCTACGATACCTGCAGTTAAACTCAGTAAATGGGGGCTTTTAAACACCCACAAGAGTCATCCTACACTAGTTTCAATTAAGCATTCAAGGAATCTACTATACCCAGACAAATAATAATAGCATTAACATGATTATCGTCTACCAAACAATTTTGAAGTTTGAATATGGCAAAAATAGGCTAAGTATACACTTCGCGCCAATTTTTTTGGATTTAAAATTTTCAAAATATTAGTTATGAAAGTAAAACTAGTTCTAATACTACAATTACTTCATAATTGACAAGTATAACCAAAATGAGCAAACAAAATAACAGAAAATAAAACCAAATTCGAGTAGGATTCCAAAAAACACACTCAAACGAAGAAGTGCTCATACCAGGTTTAATACTTAACCATTTTTCATGAAATTTGTTGCAAAACACTCCTTCAACATAGCATAGCTTCATAAAGAAAACAATTTCAAGTATAATGGACTGAATCAAAAACCCCCAAATTAAAAATTTGGGGCTTAACGATTCGAAAATCGTCCAAATTCAGCCGAAAAGAACAAATTATAGCAAAAACTTACATTGGGTTATGGCAAAAATAAACAAGGGACGAGATCTACTTCCTTTAGCTTAAAAAACAAAGAAAATTGGAGCTCTTTAGAGAAAGAAAGAAGCGAAAATCGTGAAGGAAGGAGAGAGAGAACAAAACGAAAAATCGCGCTCCGCGATTTTCTTTTTGCTGAACTAAATGTCGCGTGCAACTGAATCAGTTGCGGTGATAGACCAGCGTAGCTTAGAATGATACTCGCACCTGGCCAGCGCGGCCTACTGAGTTGCGCGCGGACACTGGTCACTAAAATGACCGGTATCCGGATTTTGATCCGTTTGATCATTTTTTTTTCAACGGTTTTGCTCGTTATTAAACGTAATGGCGTGCAAATTATTAAAATCTATTTTAATTGCTTTGCATCTGTAGTTTATTTTCTTCTTTGATAGTTTTTTGTTTGATGAGTGTCATTTATGGCACTCATTTGGTTTTTTTTAAGATGATTTTCATGCTATTTTATAGCTCTTTTCCTTAGTTTTCCTTAGTTTTGTTCTTTATTTCTTTAGTTTGTGTTTTCCTTAATTAGTTTTCTTGTTTTGTTAATTTCTTTGTTTATTTGTTCTTTTTCCCTTTTATTTGCTTGTTTTCGTTTGTTTTCATGTTATGATTGTGTTTCCAAGGATTCCCGAGCCTTCCTCTCAAATTTCTCAGCAATTTGGATGCCTCATGTTTGTCTTTTGGAGCTCAAGTTTGAAAGAATGCAAGGAGCAAGTCATGAGGTCGGTGCACGCATGCGGTGGGGGCATCATCTTTAGCATGTACCCACCAAAAGATCCATTTCAAGACTTACTACCTTAGTGTTTATCATCATCACCAAGACAAGCGCACGAGAATGAACTCGGACGAAGAAAAAGAGGGAGTGCCCTGATTCCAGGTGCGGGCGCACACGCAAGTGGTGCGGTTGCGCACTTGGGTGGCGTGGGCACGCCCCCCTGGGTTTTTGCTCTGTTCCCTTCTTCCCGCGGCCGCGCTTCTTCCTTGATACAACCGCACCTTTCGGGGTTTCTTTTGGGACGATCTAACTAACTCTTCTTTTGTATCTTTCCTATATATAGCATTTCCTTCTATTTTTAGAGAGAGAACTTTTGAAGAGAACATATTGATTCATATTATCTTTAAATCATCTTTTTAGAGAGAGAAACTCTAGGTTTTAGTGAGAGAAGTTCATGGTGTATTGTTGATGATTGAAGATTTCTACATTTCCTTTGATCAAGTTTGTAAGGATTCCTTTTCTTTAATTCAATCTATAGTTTGATATTTAGTTTGATTTCATTTGCTTAATTGATTGTTTAAGTTTGATTGATTTTGTGTTTGATTTTAGCTTGTTTGATTTGATCATGATGAATTTGTTGATTTGTGTTGTTTTGATCTTAATTTCAATGCCTAGTGAGTAGATTACTTGCTAGGGTAATGGTGAAGCATGTATGAGTAATGGATTAATGCTAATTGGGGATAATTGATGGAGTTGATAATGTGAAATATAGTGTATGATCATGTGCATGCGTGTAATTGATTGAAAATTGGGCAACTTTGATTGTTGCACTAGATTGCATTGTAAGTTCATATTGATACAGACCATTTATTTGTGGCTTGCATTTACACGATTGAGGTGTCATGTGATGTTTCCTAGCTAGATTTTATCGTAAATGACGCTAATTAGACCTCTAGGAGAATAGCTTGATATGCTCTATTGGTTGCATGGTTGATCTTCCCTCACATTGATTGACTTAGCTAATTTGACCTCCCAATTAGTTGAGTCCATTATGACTACATGTGGATCCTAGCCCTAGTGCTTATTACATTTGATTTCTTCTCATTTATTAATTGTCCTTTGTCCTAGTATAGATTTCACACCCTATCTCTAGACTTCGAAATAGCTTGACCATAGACAATAGACAATAGCCCACCTTTCCTTTGGGTTCGACCCTCGACTTACCGTTATACTTGTGTAGGGGTGTGTTGAGTATTTATAAATTTAGTTTTGACCTTGGGTAGGGGTTAGCCTCAACGACCTAGCTTCGACCCGCGTAAAAAATGGCGTCGTGACCGGGGAATGGTGTCGTGATTGTGTATTGTTGTTGAGTCTATTCCATCTATTTCAAAAACACAAAAAAAAATTTCTTCTTTCTTTTAGGCTACACTTGTAGCCGCATTACTAACAATTTCTTTTGAAATTTCGCATGCATGGTAGGACTTGAGATGGGCCCTTAGTTCCTTTGGTTCCGAAAACTGAAAAAACTCTTTCACGAAGGAGGATAGCCAACCGATCTTTTAGCCTAAGTTCCTCAAGTGAAGAAGAGTTTGAGGAAGAAGAGCAAGAGCAAGGCATGGGAGAGAATCCAAGAGTAGCCTTGAAGGAGTTGGGAATTCTCGGTGCTTATAGGTTTGAGAGCGGCATTACTCCACCTACAACACCGGCGAACGATTTTGAAATAAGACCGGCCATGATTACTTAGATAGAATGGAGTCAATTTAGTGGAGCAAAGAGTGAGAGCCCATTGAATCACCTAAAGGAATTTGAGAGGTATTGTAATATTATTAAGGTGAACGGCATTTCTCAAGAGTTCATTCGGCTAAAGTTGTTTCCCTTTTCCTTTATTGGTCGTGTTTTAGAGTGGTTGGATATGGAGGATAAGCCCAATTCACTTAGGATGTAGGATGATGTCACAAGAGCTTTCTTGTCTCACTTTTACCCACAAAAGAAGATGGCGGAGGCTAGGGCATTTATCCAAGGATTCAAACAAAGGCCTAATGAGAACCTCTATGAAGCATGGGAAAGGTACAAGGAGTACCAAAGAGCTAAAGTGACCACATCATGGGATTCCTTCCTATCAAGTGATACAAATTTTCTATGGAGGTTTGAGTGCTCAAGGCAAGTCATGCCTAGATGGAGGAGCCGGTGGTCCTATAATAAATAGGACAGAAGAAGAGGTAGTTGACATAATTGAGGATGTGGTGAGATACTATCGAGATTGGCAAGAAGGAGAGAAAGTGTCTACGAGCAAGAGTGACTCAACGGCTTATTCCGTAGATCATCTCAACGCAATTAACAACTTGTCATCCCAAATTTCAAATCTAGGGAAGGAGATGATGTCGATCAAAGCGAAGCTTGAGAGTGTTTCAACGAGTTCATTGAGTCTTCCCTCCCAATCCAAAGGGAGACGTACACTTTCTAACTCTTCTCCTTTTGCTTCCAATAACATAGCAAGTGGATGTCTATTTTGTGATTCTTGTGGATCATATGATCATGATTCTTCCATGTTTTCACAAACTTTTGTTGGTGGATGTGATGATGTTGAAAATAATGAATGTGAACATGTGAACTTTGTGTCTAATTCCAATGGTGGTCAAAGGTTTGATGGACCTAAGAATTTTGGCAACCCTCAAGGTGGTTTTGATAACTACAACAATGGAGGGTATAGGAACCAAGGAAACCAAGGTTTCCGAGGCAACTATAACAACCAAGGCTATAGTAATCAAAACCCAAGCCATGGGTATGGAAACCATGGTCAATCTCAAGGATTTGGTAGCCATTACCACAATGGTGGCAATAGTTAAGGTCGAGGGAATCAGAACAACAACTATAGTCGGGGAAGTTTTCAAAATAACAACCAAAGGGGACCCACTCACGGTTTTGCTCCAAAGCCCCAAGCCAATGGTGAAAATTCTTATTCCCAACCATCATCATTTAAGACAAATTTGGAAGAATTGATTGATAACCAAACCAAGATCGTTAACACCTAAATGGCGGTGAGTGACAAGAAATTTAATGAGATGATGACTCATAACAAAATGCTTGAGACACAAATAACCCAACTTTCCAACACTCTTAAGGATTGTGCTAGTCCATCCTCTTTTCCTTCTCAAGGAGTGGAACCTAAGAAACCCGTGTATTCCGTCACCACTAGGAGTGGGAGAGTTCTTGATGAGGGAGTTTCAAGGTCCATTAAGGAGAATGAGGTGAGGAGTGTTTTGAGAGAGGAAGATGAGAAGAGTGTTAGTTATGAGGAGGTGCAAGAGAAAAAGAAGGATGTTGAGAAAGAGCGTGAGTAAGTGAGAATACCCGATCTACCATATCCACAAAAGTTCTTGAGGCACAAAATGGATGAGCAATTTGGTAAGTTTCTTGAGATACTCAAGGAAGTCCACTTTTCTATTCCCTTCACCGATGCAATCACCCAAATGCCTAGGTACTCTAAGTTCCTCATGAGATTTTGGATGGGAAGAAAGAGTGCAATGAGGTTGACTTGGTTGAAGTTGGTAAGTGCTTTAGTGCCCTCATTCATAAGCAGTTGCCCGAAAAGAATGGAGCATCTGGGGAATTTCTCTCCGTGTAAGATCAAGGAAATGATGTTTCAAAATGCTCTTTGTGATCTTGGTGTTAGGGTAAGTATCATGCCTTATTCGGTTTTCAAGAAACTCAAGCTAGGTGATCTTCTTCCATCCAATATAACCCTTAAATTGGCCGATCGATCTATTAAGTTTCCTAAGGGAAGAGTTGAGGATGTTCCTCTTAAGATAGGAGAGTTCACTATTCCTGTTGATTTCATTGTGCTTGAAATTGAGGAAGATCACTATCATTCTAGGAAGACCTTTCTTAGCCACTTCGAGATCTTTGATAGATGTGAAAGGAGGTCGTATTACCTTGAGAGTTGGTAAGAAAGAGGAAAGTTTTAAGTTGAAACCGATGCATGAGTCTTTGTCTCTTGTGCAAGGAATTATGTGTGCTAATTCCCCTCGTTCTATTGATAATGTGTGCATGATTGATTATTAAACTAATGCTATTCTTGAGAATTATGATGATGTTCTTTCAGGTTTTGATAGCAAGAAGGTTAGTGAAGACAAAATGATGATTCCCAAGCTTGTAGACGAGGAGGAAGTTGAGATTCCTTTATTGGTTTGAGCTCTATCCTCAAGATGAAGGGGATATTTCCATGAGTATGGATGTTGAGGAACCATCTACATTGAGCAACAAGGCAAAGAAGAAAGCTCGTGATTCTAAGAAGTTGAGAAAGAGAAAGAAGTTAAGAAAATAAAGATTTGCAATAAAGAAGTCTTTGAAGGAAGATTCACTAAGCAACAATGAGAGGTCGCTAGAAGTTGAAGAGGATTTTGCTCTTTCTGCTACCTTGAAGAAAGTGGTGTTCTTTTACCCTTCGTGATTTGGAGGAGGAGTCGAGCTTAGGACCATAAGCAAGCGCTTCCCGGGAGGCAACCCGGTGATTTCTAACTTTTCTTTTTGATTTTGATTTTTTATCTTATTTTTCCTTCTTTTAGTTTCTTTTCTTTTCTTTCACATCTGTACTTGATTGGATTTGTAGGTTGCATTTTTGGAATAAAATTTCATCAATTGAGCATGAAGAATAAGAAGGTGTTTTGCGGTTTTTGATGTGATTATATTCAATATCATCGAGATTTGAGGTAAAAGGGGTAAGAATTTTAGTAAGGTAAGTTGGGGATTTTGTGCTTTAAAAATTGAAGGAAGTTTGTTTTTGATGGGTTCATGTGGTGCTACCATTATTTTGGGATTTTGAACCCACTAAAATCTTGATTTGAATCTGCCACTTTTGGCGTGTTCAAGAGCCAAATTGATGTTCTTGATCGATCAACCCACCAATGAATGCACCAAAAATAAAATAAAAAAAGAAAGGAATCAGGGAGGGCCAAGCCAGGTGCGGGCGCGTATGCAGGAGGTGCGGCCGTGCACCAAGCTAGTGCGGGCGCGCACCATACTGGTGCGGGCGCACACCAGCCCGACAAACCCCCCCCCCCCCCTTTTTATTTTCGTTCCTTCTTCTTTCCTTCATTTCCCTTTAATCCCTTCTTCTCACCTTCGAGCTTCATCACCATCAACCCTCATAAACTGCACCAAACCCTCTTCTCTACTCATCAAATTTCATCACTTTCTACACAAATATTCACTCCAAATTCACCAAAATCATCTACATTCTCATCCAAATCATCAAAAACATACTTCTTTCACCAAATTAAACCCTCGATCTCTCTGCTCCCTCACATTCTTGGGTAAAATTTGGGGCTTTTTGATTTGGTGGAAATTGGTGGCTAAAAGTGGTTCAATCTTGCTCCATATATGGTATAATCATCTTCTCTAGATTTAATTTATTTACTTATATCATATAATTGCATGTATTGAATTATTCATGAGCATGAATAGTAGTAGTATGGGTTTTGTTGATTTTGATGATTGGATGATTATTTGAGTTATTTGTTGTTTGATTTCACCTTACATTGTTTTATTTGTTGATTTTGTAACAATTGTGAGAAATTTGGTTGAATAATTTGGAATTTGAATTTTGGTAGTTTTGGTAGTAAGGTGTATTTGTGGAATTGATTGGTGTTCTTGTGATTTTGGTTGTGTAAGAAGGAATTGTTGATTGTTTGGTGGTTGTGTGGAAATTTGGATAGAGTTTGTGATTGGTGGAAGTTGAAATTCTCGGTTGGTGAATTATGTGTATTGGTGTTGGAAAACTTGTGGTTGATTTTTGGTGATCTTAAGCTTGGTTCAACATGTTAAACATAATCAAAAAGCTTACCAAGAAACAAAAAACCAACATCTCCATTGAAGAACCTACCCCTAGCACTTCCGTCCTCCTCCCAAAAACGACAACCCACTCCACTTCCAAAACGAAAAATACATGACCAAAAACAAAAGAACCGATACCAAAAGCTAAAAGACCAACGCTCCCTCAAACCCACGAGACACTACTTCCAACATGACATGTCTAAGTTGGGTATAGATGAAGATGTGAGGGAATTGTTGATAAATCTTCGGATGGGTTCCTTCATCGCCAACAGCTACCGCACCTATGCTGAGCGTACTTTTGAATTCCTTGCTACGGTTGAGCTTGTTCCCGTAGAGGGTCAATTAGGGTTTAATTCCAAATCTTCAACGAATTCTTCAACCACTCCTTAGAGCAATTCAATGCCGCTCTAGATTTCGATCCTCATGGTGACATCTTGGATCTAGAGCCTTACATTTTTGCGGAATATGATCACTCTTGGTGGGATGATATCTCCGGTGGTGGTGATTTTGTCACCAAGGAGGCCAAGATAAGCAGTGTGTACCAATCTTGTCTTCGGGTGGTGCATCGTCTATTGGGGTACTAAGTCTTCCCCGAGAAAGAGTTGGGAAAATTAAGCAAATGGGAGCTCAAGATTCTTTGGTAAGCCACTAGAAGAGAATATTGTGGCCGGTTGAACTTAGGGTACGTCTTTGCTACCTATTGTTTTGCCTTGCGAGACCGGAGCACTGGAGAGATACCTTGTGGGGGAATGATCACTCGGCTTTTGACACACCTCCAACTTGATCACTATTTTCCATATTGCAAGCCGGTTGGAGATGCCACCTCTACCTACCTTGATATGAAACAATTGGGGCAAGTTCAATTCATCTCCAAACATTATGAAGAGGGGCATTATGAGTGGTTTTGGGATAACAAGCATTGGTGCTTCCTTCCCAACCCTTCATTGATATCTCTTCACCGGATTGACACCGCAAATGTGTGGCTTGTTCAAAGACCTACCAGCGGCCCTACTTTGACTTTGATGAGGAGGAAGAAGAAGAAGAAGAAGAAGAAGAAGAAGAAGAAGAAGAAGATGATGAAGAATAAGAACAACAACAACATCAACAAAAACATCAACGTCGACAACAACAACAACAAGAACCACAACAACAACAACAACAAGGGCAAGGGCAACAACCTTCATTTGCTAGCTCCGACTTGGAAGCCCTTAGCAACCAAATAAGCGGAATGCAAATCCACTTGGAGGGCATGTATGACCAAGATTCTGAGGCCCCAGTACTCCCAAATGAGAGGTATACCCGAATGAAAGGAATGGTGTCCCTCGAACAAGTGTACTATTCCGTTAGCGGGTTCAGAATTATTAGAAAGCTAATATATTCAGTAACGTCAAGTGATCGGAATGCCTGGGTGGAGGCCGCTTCCGATCAGTAATATTAATGGATAATTAATGTTACAGCTTAATCTTGACTGAACCCTTCGGGTCACACCCAAGCATTCAACAAACCGAAACGACAAATTAATTCGGAAGGAATTAATGAGTCGATCGAGTAATATTTATTTAGACGTCGGAAATTCGAGCTTAGAGCGTCGAAACCGAGCGTCGGAAGTCGAGTCGAAAAATAGTGAAAGACGAGACGAGAAATAGTAATAAATCAACAAAAGACCAAAATACCCCTAGCATCGGAATGCCCAAGCAAACCGAGTGCTAAGGGCGTATAGCCTAGCATGGTGGCTAGCATGCGCACCAAGCCGAGCCTAGGCTGGCTGGTGCGTGCTAGCGCACTCATGCTAGCATCGCAAGGCTAGGCGCTGCCTAATGCGTGCTAGCATGCTAGGCGCAGCCTTGTGCGCGCAATGGCTAGCAAGCCATGCCGCAACAAGCTGCTGGAGCTAGCACGCTAGGCGCGCCAGCTCGCCACAGCTAGCAGCAGCATGGCTAGGCCATTGCTTGCGGCCTAGCAGCGCTGGCCAAGGCACAAGGCCAGCAGCAGCAGCCCGCACAAGCATGCTGGGCGTGCTGGCCAGCAGCGGCTGGCAGCCCGCATGCGAGTGCTGGGCTTGCTGGGCGTGGCTGCCACGGACAGCAGCACATGGCAGCCCACCTTGGCTGCCTTGGTGCCCAAGGGTGGGTGCCATGTGGCTTGTGGTCCTTGAGTGTGTGGGGAGTGAGGTGGCCGGTTATGGGAGAGGGAGTGGGGAGCAAGTTTGGTCCCCCCCTTCTCCAAGTGGTCCTCACCTAACCACTCACATGAGCTTGCCACTTGTTGATTTATTACTAGCTTGATTATTGATTTTATTTTAGCTTTAAAATAAAATGGAAAAATCATACTATCCCACATTGATGGGAGAGTAAATGATACTCCCATCATTTCCTATAAATACCCAAGTATGGGCATTGGGAAAGATGCTTGAGTAAGAGTTGGAAAAGGCATCACAATTAGTGAAAACCTTTGAACTCAATATAATTACTCGGGTTTTGTTGGTCGGGTCTTGCTAACCCCAAGACATTAGACCTAGTCGGTTTTATTGGTGCGGGTGGACTTCGTTGGAGGTCTCCGTGCGAGCGGGACTTGAAGCTTTCAAGTAAGAGCTCATTTGGAGCGAAGCACGCATCAAAGGTAATTAGATTATCTTAATCTTGTGATTAATTATGTTTATGGTTTTATTTATTGCGAGTGCGGTCTTGTTTTTGGGTTTGTTTCCGCGGTGAGTCGGACTCACCAAACCTCAACAGCGGTATCGGAGCCTCGCTCGTTTATTTTAAAATCATAATTTTTTTTTCAAGGTGTCTTTATGGCTTATTTTTTCTGGTTTTAAGTTGCTAATTAGATTAGTAACTCGTTTTTCAAATTTTACCTCGTATTAGAGCTATCTTCAGCTCCCGAACCCAGATTTCGACCCAAAAATAGTTAATTTTGGGTGGAAAAGGTGTTCTGGAAATGGTTTTACCCTGTTAGGGCTCGGTTTTTAGCCAGAAAACGACCAGAAATGCAGTTTTCGAGGGATTTTTCGTTTTGACGAAAAATTTTAAGTCTTTCTAACCTTGAAAATTGATTGCATATTTATGGTGGTTATGTAAATGGTTCTTTCCTTATTTTATATGCAATTTTAGACCACTTTAAGCATGATTACTTGGTAGTAATTGGTGCTTGAAAGTTTGGTTTTATTTTTCACATAATTGCAAATTAATTGCATTAAGTGTGAAATAGTTGTTCTTTGTTGCTTCCAAGTATTAAAGATTTAATCTTTACTTATGATAAGTGATTGAAACTTTGAGTTACTAAATTCCATGAATTTTGGTTAAACTTTGTTGATTTAATCATTTTTTAGTTGATTGGAATCATAAAGTTTAAAACTTGTGATAGAAATTGGTTTATCTTCATATTGGAAGATATAATTTTTCATGGAGTCACAAGTATTAAAGTTGGAGTCTTTATTGAACTTATGTTCATTTTTCCAACTCCCTTTTATTTTGTCAAAATCTCAAGATTAATTTAAAGTGATTAAATTAATAGTGAGACATGCCCTAATTTATTTTGTTACACCAAGTTAAACCAATTTTATTAAAGAATGATTCTTGGTAATAAATTTGGTTAATTTCTTTGGATGAATTATTTAAGTTGGACTTGTTATTTTTCATTTTTCCTCAAAATTGATTCTAAAATTAATTTAGAATTGATTTATAATGTCACACACAAAATTCGATAATTTTCGAAGCATTAGCACGCAACACGAGGCCTAAGAGCCCCGAGCTAACTCTCGGCCAGCTGGGCTGCTCACGCAACCCATATGTGGCTGCCGAGGCTGCTGGGTGTTTCGTTCTTAGGTGCGTGGTGCTGTGCGTCTGTGTGTGCGAGGAAGGGCGTGGGCTGCTGCTCGCTGCCAGCAACATAGCGCACCAGCCAGCAGCAAGCAGCAGCATGGCGCAGCAGCAGCATAGTGTTGTGCGCGCTGTGCGTGCTGCTACGCTTGGCTCGGCTGGGCGTGGCGTGTGCGAGCACAAGCAGCCCATGGGCATGCTTGGTGTTGCGGGGGTGCGAATGGGTATGTTACGAGCTTGTTGTACGGTACGTACGATCCCATAATTGGCACAATAACCCCGGGTTATTAAGGCGATGCTATTTTAAAGTTAATTTTAGCGTTGCTTAATATGTAAATAAGGGTAATTTTGGGTTCCAAGTCTTAGTGCTAGGCACTTAGACATTATGGAATACGTAATTTTGCTTAGATTGTCGTTTTAATTATTTTAATTATTTTGTTTATTTAATTAAAATTTTGGAGGCTAGGCCTCGGGTTTTTGAGCGACATTTGCAAAATTAATTTTGACAAATATTTGGGTTCACCGACTTAATTAATTGGATTAGTTAGGAATGGATGCGGAATTTAGTGGGAGCGTCTCTTAGTTATTACCATAACCGGTTAAAACAACTTTGACTAGTTTAATTAGGCGTGTTAATTGGATTAACCACCTAGATTAATTACTAGTTCTCGCGCGGTTTTATGCATTGTTACTTGTTTGATCGTTGTAAAATGCATGGGCCATTCACAGATAGTGAATGGATGAATGGAATGTAAAATTCTCTCACAGGTTTTATGAAATGGCAACTAGTGGGGCCCGATTAGGATAGAAAATACGGACTGTGATCCGTGATGTATTTTTGTAAATCTAAATACGGTCTGCGAACCGTTGAGTATTTTTGTACCTTAATATTTAGATTAGTCCTAATCGTAGATATTAGCAATTATATTATTTGGTCAAGTCTTGAAGACGGGGTTCTTAGAAGACGAAGCCATGAAGTTGCAAATGAAGACCTTTTGAAGACTTGAAGATCTCAAGGGGTCATGCTAGTTGCCAAATGCATCTCTATTTATGTTTTCGATATATATTTATGTTTATATATTTGAATTATATGTTAGATGCATGGTTAGGATTTCGAATGTTGAGATGATTAATTAAGTTCACTTAAATCAACCAACATAGAAACCCTAGGTCCCTTAAAATTGAGTAAAACTTGCCATTCCAAAACACACTTACCAACCGAACGAGGGTAGTGGTGGGCTACGCCAAAGCGAGGCATCACTACTTCTCCAAGGAACGTAAGGCATACTGGGTATGCAAGTGGTTTTGGTTATACTCAACGATATGAGTGATGGAGTCCTAACATGTCGTGGCAAAGTGAATAAATTGTTTAGAGAGCATTGGATGCGACGATTTATTCAACCAAGAATGGCTTGGAGCCATTAGCGAAGCGTTGCTTACCTTAGGAGATTGAGTGTTAAGATAAAGCCAAAGCATGCTTAACCACTCTTTGTTTCTTTGGGTCTTGGAATCGACTTATTCTCACCAAAATTGGGGACAATCTTTAATGTGTGAATAAGACGTTTTAAATAAGTTTGATTAAAATGCATGATTTCAATCTTATTTAAGTATAATGAATGGTTTTTCATTTCAAATTCTTTCAATTGTAGAATCATGTCTTCAAATAACTCAAACAACCAATTCTCGTTACGCTCAATTCTCGACAAGGAGAAACTGAGTGGGCCAAATTTTCTTGATTGGCAAAGGAATTTGCGAATTGTTCTCATGCAAGAGCAAAAGGAATATGTCCTTGATGAGGAAATGCCCGAAACTCCCAATGAGGAGGTAACTCAAGCTGCCCTAAATCGATGGCAAAGTGCCAATCGAGATGTCAAATGTATCATGTTGGCCACAATGTCTCCTGAGCTTCAAAAGACTTTCTTTGAAAAGGAGACGGCTTTTGAGATCATTTCTGAATTGCAGAATATGTTCCAAGAGCAGGCCCGAACTGAAAGGATTGAAACCCACAGGCAGATCCTTGAGAGCAAGCTCAAGAAAGGAGAGCCAGTCAGCCCACATGTACTCAAAATGATTGGATTGTTTGAAAACATGGGAAGGCTTGATGCGGGGTATTCAACCGAGATGGCAATTGACATCATTCTCCACTCGCTGCACAAAGGCTATGATCAGTTCAAGATGAACTATAATATGCATAGCATGGAGAAAACCCTTACCGAGCTTCATGGTATGTTGAAGCAAGCTGAGCAAACGCTCAAGGATGAGGGAAAGCATGATATGCTCATGATTAAAAAGGGCAAGCCGTTCAAATTTTCGGGCAAGAAGAAGAAAGGCTTTAAGGGGAAAGGTAAGAAGAAAACTTTTCCGCCTAAGTCTAAAGCTACCAAGGATAAGAGGGTAGCGTCTTCTAAATCTAATTCCGAATGTTTCTACTGTAAGAAGAAGGGACATTGGAAGAGAGATTGCCTCAAGTTCAAGGAAGATAAGAAGAACGGAACCGTTGCTTCTGAATCAGGTATATTCGTTATAGACTTTAACTTCACTAGCTTAACATCATGGGTATTAGATACCGGATGTGGCTCACACCTTTGTTCCAATTCTCAGGGACTAAGGAACGCTAGAAGGCTAGAGAAGGGAGAGATTGAACTCCGGGTCAGCAATGGAGCTAGAATTGGTGCCGTATCCGTAGGAACTCTCAGTTTGTCTTTGCCCACCGGGCTAGTTTTGGAACTCGATAATGTTTATTATGTTCCTAACATTACCAAAAACATTATTTCAATTTCGGCGTTGGACGCCAAAGGTTTTGAATTTCGAGTAAAGAACAAAGAATGTTCATTTTATCTCGATAATGTTTTATATGGTATTGCACATTCTGAAAATGGTCTTTATGTGCTTTCATTAGACAAACAAGTTTATAATGTGAATAATGATACCAAAAGAGCTAAGACCATGGAGTCAAATCAGACTTACTTGTGGCATTGTCGTCTTGGCCACATTAATATCAAACGCATCAAGAAACTTCTACAAGAAGGTGTTCTTGACTCTTTCGATTTAGAATCGTTTGAGAATTACGAAGGATGTCTATTAGGCAAGATGATTAAACAACTATTCTCCAAGATGGGAGAAAGGGCAAGTGACTTATTGGGTCTTATACATACCGATGTATATGGACCAATGAGCTCAACCACAAGAAATGGACATCGATATTTCATCATTTTGACAGACGACTATAGTAGATATGGCTATGTCTACCTCATGTCGCACAAATCTGAATCATTTGAAAAGTTCAAAGAATTTCAGAGTGAAGTTGAAAATCAGCTTGGCAAAAAAATCAAAGCCCTTCGATCGGATCGAGGTGGTGAATACTTGAGCCAAGAATTCGATGACCATCTGAAAGAAAAGGGTATACTTTCAGAATTGACACCTCCAGGAACTCCACAATGGAACGGAGTATCCGAAAGGAGAAATCGGACCTTGTTAGACATGGTACGATCAACAATGGGTCTTAGTGATCTTCCTATCTCATTCTGGGGACACGCACTTCTAACTGCGGCACTAACACTGAACCGTGCTCCATCAAAAGCTGTAGAAAAGACTCCATATGAATTATGGACGAAGAAACCTCCTAGGTTATCTTTTCTAAAGATATGGGGACGCGAAGCATATGTCAAGAAATTGATCTCTGACAAACTTCATCCCAAATCTGACAAGGTTTACTTTGTGGGCTACCCAAAAGAAACCAAAGGGTATTACTTCTACAACAAATCGGAGAACAAAGTGTTTGTTGCTCGCGATGGTGTCTTTTTGGAGAAGGGGCACCTTTCCAAAATGACAAGTGGGAGGAAAATCAAACTCGACGAAGTTCGTAAGGATGAGCAACAAAATCATAATGACAGTCAAAGTGCTCAAACAGCATCTGTTGACGCAGGTCAAAATGATCAAAATGTGCAAAGTCGAACCGACAATGCAAATGCTCAATCCATTACCCTACGTAGGTCTCTGAGGCCGAGATCTCAACCTGATAGATATCTTGGTTTAGTATTAACCGAGAATCAGGACATCCTGATTATGGATGGAGATGAACCAGCAACCTACAAGCAAGCGATGGCAAGCACCGACTCTGCTAAATGGCAAGAGGCCATGAGATCTGAAATGGATTCCATGTTTGAAAATCAAGTCTGGGACTTGGTTGACTTACCCGAAGGTTATACACCGATCGGATGTAAGTGGATTTTCAAGTTGAAAACCGACAAAGATGGAAATGTATTCATTTACAAAGCTAGATTGGTGGCAAAAGGTTACAGACATGTTCATGGTATTGATTACGATGAAACCTTTTCACCAGTCGCAATGCTTAAATCCGTTCGGATCCTCCTAGCGATTGCTGCATATTACGACTATGAAATATGGCAGATGGACGTCAAAACCGCCTTCCTTAATGGTTATTTGGAAGAAACTGTGTATATGACACAGCCTGAAGGTTTTGTCGACCAAAACAATGCTAGGAAAGTTTGTAAGCTTAAGAAGTCCATTTATGGATTAAAGCAAGCAAGCAGAAGTTGGAATCTGCGTTTCGATGAAGCCATCAGTAAGTTTGGTTTTATCAAGAATCCAGATGAATCTTGTGTTTACAAGAAGGTCAGTGGGAGTGACATCGCCTTCCTAGTATTATATGTCGATGACATATTGCTCATTGGAAACAGCATTCCGTTGTTAGAGTCTGTAAAGGCCTGGCTCGGAAAGTGCTTCTCAATGAAAGACTTGGGAGAGGCTCAGTACATACTAGGCATCATCTATAGGGATAGATCGAAAAGGATGATTTGATTGAGTCAAAGTACTTATATTGATAAGGTACTTGCTCGATTTGGCATGGAGGAGGCCAAAAGAGGTCACCTGCCAATGTCACATGGTATAACCCTAAGCAAGAAGCAGTGTCCACAGACACCTGATGAGCGGGTAAGAATGAATCAGATTCCATATGCTTCGCTTATTGGATCTATCATGTATGCCATGATATGTACTAGGCCAGATGTGTCGTATGCCTTGAGTGCTACGAGCCGTTACTAATCAGACCCAGGAGAGGCGCATTGGACTGCGGCCAAAAATATCCTAAAGTACCTGAAAAGGAACAAGGATAAATTCCTGGTGTATGGTGGTACAAAGGATTTAGTTGTGGAAGGTTATACCGACGCAAGCTTCCAGACAGACAGAGACGATTTCAAATCGCAATCTGGATATGTGTTCTGTCTGAATGGAGGGGCGTTTAGTTGGAAGAGCGCAAAGCAGAGTACAACTGCAGATTCTACAACTGAAGCCGAATACTTGGCAGCTGCTGAAGCAGCTAAGGAGGCTGTTTGGATTCGTAAGTTCGTTGGCGAACTTGATGTTGTACCCTCTATAAAGGGTCCAATAGCCCTCTATTGTGACAACAATGGAGCTATTGCTCAGGCCAGAGAGCCTAGGGAACATCAGAAGGTCAAACATGTCAAGCGGCGATTTCACATGATTCGAGAATGGAAATCAGAGGGTGAAATCAGAATTTGCAAAGTTGGAACGGATGACAATGTAGCCGATCCACTTACTAAACCTTTGCCTCAAGTGAAGCACAACAAGCACGTTGAGGCAATGGGAATCAAGCATGTAGAAGACTGGCTTTGATTTCCTTGTTTAGTGTTTTAGTTAATTTTGAGAAAAGTTAATGTAAGACACTAAGGAAAACCATTCATGTTTTGGAGTAATATAAAATTTCATGCAACATTTTATTACTCCGTCATGCTATTTAATTGTGGTTTAGGATTAAATAATGAGTCCATTCGATTCTGAGAATATTCAAAATAGGGTATCAAGACCAGTCTTGGTAAGGAAACACCTATTAAGTGAACATTGAATATTATAATCGAAAATTATCCCTAATCAAGGTCATTTAAACGATGGACGATTAATGACCAATTGAGATTAGTGTGTAGTCTGATTTATAGCACCGTTTCATGTGCTACGAGGACATGAGTGTCATAAATCATTTGCACAGGTATTGGTTTAGAACCATACTGGATCGACCTATGAGAATACTTTAAGAAATTAAAAATTTGTCATAAGTATACTTCTCATTATGGCTATCGGAACCTATTTCCTCGACCATGAGTAGTGTGAGTTCTCTTGTTTGAGTACTAGTTCGCTTTGATGTTGTCAAACGTCTGCCGTAATAGGGGATTATAACGGCAACACTCGGGCGGCTAGGTCCTCTCAGTAAGAGGAGCTACATTACAAGACTGGGAATGTCCCCCTAGTAAAATAGGGAAGATGTCTTTGTTGTATACAAGGCCTCTCGTAGAGCGAGACTGTAAAATGCATGGCCGTGCTCGGATGGATTTTAGAAATCATCTGTTTATTGACAGTCGGACTCGGAATCGGGAAACACTTCTGGACGTAATAAGGATGACAAAAATAAATCTTACCTTATAGTTCCTGAAGAGACATTAAGCGACATAGGAAAAGGCTGTACACAAAATGAGCACTTGTCCGGAAGGACAAGTGGGAGATTGAAAGGAATGGTGTCCTTCGAACAAGTGTACTATTCCGTTAGCGGGTTCAGAATTATTAGAAAGCTAATATATTCAGTAAGGTCAAGTGATCGGAATGCCTGGGTGGAGGCCGCTTCCGATCAGTAATATTAATGGATAATTAATGTTACAGCTTAATCTTGACTGAACCCTTCGGGTCACACCCAAGCATTCAACAAACCAAAACGACGAATTAATTCGGAAGGAATTAATGAGTCGACCGAGTAATATTTATTTAGACGTCGGAAATTCGAGCTTAGAGCATCGAAACCGAGCGTCGGAAATTGAGTCGAAAAATAGTGAAAGACGAGACGAGAAATAGTAATAAATCAACAAAAGACCAAAATACCCCTAGCATCGGAATGCCCAAGCAAACCGAGTGCTAAGGGCGTATAGCCTAGCATGGTGGCTAGCATGCGCACCAAGCCGAGCCTAGGCTGGCTGGTGCGTGCTAGCGCACTCATGCTAGCATCGCAAGGCTAGGCGCTGCCTAGTGCGTGCTAGCATGCTAGGCGCAGCCTTGTGCGCGCAATGGCTAGCAAGCCATGCCGCAACAAGCTGCTGGAGCTAGCACGCTAGGCGCGCCAGCTCGCCACAGCTAGCAGCAGCATGGCTAGGCCATTGCTTGCTGCCTAGCAGCGCTGGCCAAGGCACAAGGCCAGCAGCAGCAGCCCGCACAAGCATGCTGGGCGTGCTGGCCAGCAGCGGCTGGCAGCCCGCATGCGAGTGCTGGGCTTGCTGGGCGTGGCTGCCAAGGACAGCAGCACATGGCAGCCCACCTTGGCTGCCTTGGTGCCCAAGGGTGGGTGCCATGTGGCTTTTGGTCCTTGAGTGTGTGGGGAGTGAGGTGGCCGGTTATGGGAGAGGGAGTGGGGAGCAAGTTTGGTCCCCCCCTTCTCCAAGTGGTCCTCACCTAACCACTCACATGAGCTTGCCACTTGTTGATTTATTACTAGCTTGATTATTGATTTTATTTTAGCTTTAAAATAAAATGGAAAAATCATACTATCCCACATTGATGGGAGAGTAAATGATACTCCCATCATTTCCTATAAATACCCAAGTATGGGCATTGGGAAAGATGCTTGAGTAAGAGTTGGAAAAGGCATCACAATTAGTGAAAACCTTTGAACTCAATATAATTACTCGGGTTTTGTTGGTCGGGTCTTGCTAACCCCAAGACATTGGACCTAGTCGGTTTTGTTGGTGCGGATGGACTTCGTTGGAGGTCTCCGTGCGAGCGGGACTTGAAGCTTTCAAGTAAGAGCTCATTTGGAGCGAAGCACGCATCAAAGGTATTAGCTTATCTTAATCTTGTGATTAATTATGTTTATGGTTTTATTTATTGCGAGTGCGGTCTTGTTTTTGGGTTTGTTTTCGCGGTGAGTCGGACTCACCAAACCCCAACACCGAAATGCAATAAGGTATGTTCATTCAACAACAACAACAATTGTATGATGCGGAGGTTAACCGCGGGAACATCGTTCCCCCGGTTAACTATCCTTACTTTCCGCCCCAGCAAGGTCCTATACCTTTGCAAGGGCATCCGTATTGGCAAGGGCCTCTAAAGCCCTGTACCAAGCCTCGTTTCTACCAGGATGAGCACGGTATCTATGATTATTGTGCTCGCGGAGGGTGTGACTATAGGGGTGATCCTAATTACCCCTATATGCACCCTAACCATCCACTTAAGCTCGCTTTGCCCAAGGAATTCATGCCTCTTGCCCCTTGGCAACAAGATAACTTCAAGAGGCATTATGGTTGGCCCGAGGGGTTCACCAGAGGTTGGACTCCATATTCACCCCCAACCTTCGGTGACTACATGGGCAACAATGATTCCAACGAGGCCGGGCAGAGTGGTAGTGGTGGTGGTGATCATTAGTTCCCTCTCTTTTTGTGCTTTTTACCTATCCATCCCTTATGTTTTTATGTGCTTGCTTTGTGATGTTGGGATGTTGAGATGTATTCATGTTTAGCTTGGGGTAACTTCTTTTGTATCTCGGTTGCCAATATTTGTTGTTGTTGCATGCCTTATAATCTATTTGCCTCTTGCTTGATGGTTTTCTTTCTTGGTATCTAGTCCTTTTGGTGCTTGTTGCTAGCCCTATGAGCTTGATTTGCTATTGTTGTTGTGATGCTTTCTTTGTGATGATGTTGTTGCACCTCACTCCCATGAATCCAAATCCTTTATATCCAAAACCCTTTGATCCTAATCCCATGAATCCAAATCTTGTAGTTTAGTTTCTTTAGTTAGCTAGTTGTTTAATTGCTTTCTTAGATTTTTTTTACCTTTCTTTTAGTCTTTATTAGTTTAGTTTTGGTTTTTGCTTAGTTGTTTATAGTCTTTGTTAGCTTAGTTTTGTTTTATTTTGTAGTTTCTTTCTTTTTGTTTTGAAGTTACTAACCATTTTCTTTGTTTATAGCTTCTTTTTCTTTTCTTTTTCTCACTGGCTTTTTGATGATGCTTACGATCTTGGAACGCAACGAAGGTGGTTCTTTTTATCGCCTTTCTTTATTATGCGAAGCATGGATAGCCCGGTGAGACCTTTCTAATTTTTCTCTTTATTTTCTTTGGATGCATAGATTAGGATTAGTTTAGGGAAGCTGAATGGTTCGAGGATGATTGCTTGATAACACGTAATGTGTTTGGGATCGTTGACGATGTTGTCATTAGATCACTTGTATGTTGATTGGGATATATGTGTTTAACTTGCTTTTTAGTTCTTTTTTCCATTTCTCATATTCTTCCTTTATCTATGACTTTCCTTTTCTTTTCTTTTTCTTTTATTTTTCTTTTCCTTTAATTTTATTTTCCTTTGTTCTTGTTTTGGTTTGTGGTTTGATTTTGAGGCTTATTTTTCACCATTTTTGTTTTCCTTATGAATTGCACTTTGTACATTGGACTTTGTCTTTTGCATGAATTTTTCCTAGGAAGTAAAGGTATGCATGGTTTGAGACTATGTTTGGTTGACTCTAGGATAGGTGTATGCTAGGGTAGTTGGTTTGAACTAGGAGGATCATGAAGCCAGATTCTACTTGTTTGTGGCATGCTTGGTAGTTGCTCCCTATAGTCGATTTGACACCACTAGTGAGTTTTTCCTACATCCATGTGAGATTCAATTCATTGTTTTTCAAGCCTTCAACCTATTTTGTATGAGCGGCGTGGATCCTTGACTATTGCAAACCTAATCTATAAAGCTTGATTTATGATTCTTAAACCCGAGACCGAGCTATCTAGGGAGGACAAAGGCACCTTTTTTGGGGTGGTATTTTTCATTTTTAGGATAGTTTGTTTCATCTTTGTTTTTGGGTTTACATTTGCCTTCTTGCAACCATTTGAGCCTATTTCCTTCTTTTCAAGCCACATCTTTAGATCTTTGGCCTTTTGTTTCATTTTCTTTCTTTTCTTGTTTTTGTGAAACAATTGTTCATTCTTGATGGAGTTTGTGGTGATAAAGTTGGGATGTGTGGTTCCATTGATGCAAGCTTGTGATTTTATCTTCATTGTGAATAATGGCAAATGAATATGAGTAAAAGTTGTCCTAAGTTATAAAAGACATGGACAAATAAGTACAATATTGAAAAAGCCGTCCGAATTTTAGAAAAAGACAAGGACAATGCAAAGCTTAACAAATGAAAAAAAACAAAAAAATTGAAAAAAGTGAAAAATCCATAAATATTTTGATGTATTCTTTTCTCCTTCTAAGCATTGCGGACAATGCTTCATTTAAGCTTGGGGGAGAAGCGTTTACGCTTTTTGTATATATTTCTTGTAAGTATAGCTTTGAATAAGCTTGGGGGTGTTGTTTTTGTTTGGTGATTTCTTGATCGTGTCGTTGAGGATTGATCACCCTTTTGCTTCATCTTTTAGGAAAACCGCCAAATTTTAAATTTTAGCCTACCTTCACCCTTTATGCCTTACGTTACAACCTTGGGGAAATACCTTTCGAACTAGAAAGTTGAGTCACTATTCGGAGGAGGGAATCATGGGTCATTGCCTAAGGAAAGGGGATGCATAGTCAAGATTGTTGAGTAGCCTAAATAAATCTCTTTTTCCGGTTCTTTCAAGGAATCATTGGGATGCTTACTAAGGGGAGATTCGAGACTAGTGGGGAGAACGCGGTAAGATTGTTTGGGATAAACGTGGATTGTGATGTCTAGTTCCTATGCCTAGCATACAGATGAGTGGCATTTATGCCACGATTTAGTGCTTATTTTACGGGTTTTTCCTCCCACTTGTAGCTTGTTTGCCTCCTTTTTCTCCCCTTTTTGTTCTTCTTTTCTTTGTTTGTCTTTCTCCTTGTTTTCTTTGTTTTCGTTTTGTTGGAATCAAGGCATTGGAAGAAGAGCAATTCAATCTCATATCCCCTGTGAGAACACGCGCAGGATTGCCTTAGGAGCAGAAGAGAAACAGAAGGAATTGTGCGCCTTGTACGCGACTTATGCCCGGGCGCGCGACCTTGAACTGTGCGGGCCCGCAGCCCTGTGAGAACACGCACGAAATAGTAGCAGAATTAGATCCAAAACAGAGAGTTGTGCGCGCCACATGTGCGACATGTGTGCGGGCGCGCACTCATCACGTGCGAGCCCGCAGTAGCTGGGAGAAGGCGCACATCCATGGGTCTAATTCCTTCGTACCCACAGATCTGCGGGCGCACAGAGATCGGAGAGGGCGCACGCATAGCAGCTATGCGGGCGCGCAGTGTTTATGTGCGGGCGCGCACCGCTGGATTTCAGTTTTTTTTAATTCGAATCCTTGTATCTTTTTAGTGGACCTATATATATAGGTTGTAGGGTGAATTAGTGGATCACCTAGCATTATCTTAGAAACAATTAAACCCTAATCTTAGAGAGAGAAAGTGTAGTATTACTCAAGTTATCTCCTTGTATGCAACTTTGGCTCAAGTTTCATTTCAATCAATCAAGCAACTTGCAAGTTTTCATCTTTCATTTATTGCCTCTTTAGTAATCTCTTATCCTTTCTCTTAGCTTGGTTTATTTGCATTCTAGTTGTTTATTTTTGTATATTTTGTGGTTAATATATTTTTGGTATTTTCATTGTATTTGATCATGTTTGCTTTCATGTTTATTGTGTTTTCATTTAGTTTTGTTATCATGTCTAGTCCCCCTTTTCTAGGCTAATCTCTTAGCTAGGGAACGGGGTGTAAAATATGTATTGAATGATGGATGAATGACGATAGTGGTTTGATTGAATGACTTAAATTGATGAAAGATATGATTTTTATTGGCTTGAGATTATTGTAGCACTTTATTTGATTACCTTCTAGTTTAAATGCATGAAAATGATTTGAACTAGATTTAGATTACCTCTATTTTAATGATTGCATGAGAATGAGTTGTTAAAATAGAGTTTCATGTATTGTGCCTCTTTATTCTTTGGTTAGCTTGTGCCTAATGGGATGCATGAAAATGATCCTAATTAGCTTAGACCACTTTCATTTGTTTGCCTAAACTATTTAATGGAAATGAATTGTTTAGGTAGAATTTTATATTCTTTGGCATGTTAATCATGATACTTATCATTATTTTCCTTCATTCTAATCATGTTTGAAACCCCCTAATCCCTAGCGTTGTTATACCTTGATTTAATCGCCCTTTTACTTGTTTATTTATAGTTCTAGTGTCTACTTTCCAAATTCCAACAAAATATACCCCCTTTCTTACTCTTGCATGGTGATTTTGATATTAAATGAGAAAGCATCCTCAGTGGATCGACCCTTTCTTGCCACTAACTAGTTTAGTGTGAGGTCTAGGTTTTATAAATAGTTAATTTGATTAGGGTTAATAGTTTAACGACCTATCCTAGCCCTATCAAATTTTGGCGCCGTTGCCGGGGAAGTGGCTTGTCTAGTGTCTATTTTTGCTTTTGTTAGAGTAATTTTAATTGCTTTCTTATTTGTTTTGTTTTGTTTTATCTTACTTGTCATTGCTAATTGTTTGCTTAGCTTTGGTGAATGCTTAGAAGATCTCAAGGACCACCCACACATCATATCGACCAAGAAATCAACCGAACTCTAAGACAAATCCATAGACTTTTTCAAGAAGAAGGAAGAGGACTTGGTGCTATAATTGATAGTGGGATAGATTCTTACTCTTCTAGTTCGCAAAGTGAATCAATGGCGGGACAAGAGGATGATGTTTTATTTTGTGAGTTTGATGGGATGAAGAACATTAGGTCGTTGGGCTACCGCCCCACCCAATCAAACAAAATTTGTAACTCAACTAACCCCTATGAAGTGTAGTGGTAAGTCAAGGTCGAACCCAAAGGAATGGAGGTCGAATGCACAATGCCTAAGTCAAGCTATTCCGAAATCTAGTAGGGGTTTATGGTAGAAACTAGAGCTAAGCTAGGCAATGCAAAAAGCTAGTACTAATTGAATGCTAAGGCACTAGGGGAATGGATCCACATGCATCAACGATGAAGTTCAATCAACTTGGGGAATCAACCAATCAAGTTAAGCAATGTGAGGGAAAACCGAAATTGCAACCAAGAGAGTACATCAAACTATTCTCCTAGAGGTCTAATTAGCGTCAACTACATCAAACACTAGCTAGGAAACATCACAAGATATCTCAATCGAGTAAATGTAAACAACAAATCAATGGTCCGTATCAATGTGAACTCACAATGCAATCTAGTGTGAATAACAAGGGTGATCAAGCCTAATCAAGCACACACATGCACAAAATCAATCAACCAATTTAATAACATTATCAACTCAATGAATTTCCCCCAAATTAATCTCAATTCATCATCAATACATGCTTCACCACTACCCTAGCAAATAAACTACTCACAATCCATGAAGAGCATCAAAATCAAAGCTAAACTAATCATCATTCCCAAATTCATCAATTGAAATCAAATTTAAACCAACAAATTCAATCAAAATCAATCAAACTATCAATTAACCAAATCAAACAACAATACTAATGAGATCAAACATTAAATTGCATTAAAGAGTAAAGAATCCTTACAAACTTGATAGAAATCAAATCAAATGTAGCAATCTTCAATCATCAATCATCAAACCCACACATTCTCTCTCTAAAAATGCTAAGAACTAGTGTTTTTCTCTCTCTAAAATCTAATCTAATCTAATTCTCCCTAATGAAAATCATTCTCTCTCTATAAAAGGAAAGAAATAACTATCAAATACAAAGAGGAAGTTGGGAAAGTCGTCCAAAAATAGACCCACGCCGGTGCGGGCGCTCGGAGGAGAGAGAATGGTGCGCACGGGAACACACCCAGACAGGTACGCCCACATGCACCTGGTGTGCGGCCGCACTCGACAGATGTGCGGCCGCACACTCCTCGAGTGCGCCCGCACAAGGCTGCTGCTTCCTTCTCTTATTCTTCGTCCTAGCTCATGCGGTGCACACATCCTAGATAATGGTGATGGAGGACAAAGTAGGCAGGAACTTCCTTGAATTTCTTGAAGGGTATAAGTCATGAGAAAGGCATATACAAGACCTTGAAGCATGCTTCTTGGATCTCCCTTTGACTTGAGACTTCTTGCACAAGCTTTAGGCATGAAAATCAATGGAAAACTATGGAGAGGAAGCTCTGGAATCCTTGGACAATCAATCACAACCTACAAACAAGGGATAAAAAGCAAGTAAAAGGGAAAAATAGCAAGTAAACTAGAAAATGCATAAAATAGAGAAACTAACTACAAAAAGCATAAAATGAAGAAAACTAGAATAAAACTAAGGAAAACTAAAGAAGAGAGTAATAAAATGAAATAAAATTCATCCAAAAAGGGACCAAATGAGTGCCATAAATGTCACTCATCAAATTCCCCCAAGCTAAACTTTTGCTCGTCCTCGAGCAAAACAAAGCAAGAAAGATAAAGGATGAAAATTTTATTGAAAATGAAAAAGAAAGACTCAAGATAAGAATATACACTAAGACTTACTGTCGTAGGAATCATGGTTGCTTTTAGCTACAACAAGCCCTTTAAACCCCAAAGTCGCCTATGAGGACGAGTGAGGTCTCGTAAGGGTATCCTAAGAGTTTAACCCATAACACTCCACCAAACATCAATGAGGCAAACCATAAAAAGAAAGGAGAATAAAATGAAAACAAACCTTTGCGAAATGAACTAACATAAAGACTATAATGCAAATGAATGACAATCTTTCTCAAGTAGTTAAGGTATGCACTTTTCAAGATATCCAAGGTTGATTGAAACATAGGGTATGCTAGGCATAGGAACTAGTCATCACAATCCACGTTCATCCCAAACAATCTTACCGCGTTCTCCCCACTAGTCTCAAATCTCCCCTTAGTGAGTGTCCCAATGATTCCTCGAAGGAACCGGAAAAAGAATTATTTTTAGGCTACTCGACAATCTTGACTATGCATCCCCTCTCCTTAGGCAATGACCCATGATGCCCTCCCCCGAATAGTGACTCAACTATCTAGGTCGAAAGGTCTTTCCCCAAGGTTGTAACGTAAGGCAATAAGGGTGAAGGTAGGCTAAAAATTTGAAATTTGGTGGTTTTCCTAAATTGTGAAGCAAAGATTGCGCATTTCTTTACATCAAAACCGAGTAATCACCAAACAAAAACAACAACACCCCCAAGCTTATTTAAAGCTATAAACCACAAATATATACACAAAAAGCGTGAGAACGCTTCCCCCCAAGCTTAAATGGAGCATTGTCCTCAATGCTCAAAAAGGGAGAAAACTCACATCAAAACATTTTTGGAATTTTATATTTTTCACACTTTTTTTTTTGTTTCTTTTTCAATAATGCTTTGTCCTTGCCTCTTTTAACTTTGGACGACTTTTTCGAATTTGCACTTATTTGTCCATGCCTTTTATAATGTAGGACGACGTTTACTAATACTCATTTGCCATTATTTACAAAGAAGATATAACACAATCTTGCTATCATAAGAACCAAACATTCCAACTTCTCCACCACAAACTCCATCAAGAATGATCAATTGCTTCACAAAAACCAAGAAAAGAAAGAAAATGAAACAAAAGGCCAAAGATCTAAAGATGTGGCTTGAAAAGAAGATATACGGCTCAAATGGTTGCAAGAAGGCAAATGTAAACCCAAAAATAACAAAAATGAATAAAGCTATCCTAAAAATGAAAAATACCACCCCGAAAAAGGTGCCTTTTTTCTCCCTAGATAGTTCGGTCTCGGGTTTGAGAATCATACATCAAGCTTTATTAGATTAGGTATGCATAGTCAAGGATCCACGCCGCTCATACAAGAAATGTTGAAGGCTAGAAAAACAAGTAACCTCACAAGGTTGTGGCAAAAACTCACTAGTGGTGTCAAATTGACTATAGGGAGCAACTACCAACATGCCACAAACAAGTAGAATCTGGCTTCATGATCCTCCTAGTTTAAACCAACTACCCTAGCATACACCTATCCTAGAGTCAACCGAACATAGTCTCCAACCGTGCATACCATTACAACCTAGGAAGAAAATCATGCAAAAGACAAGTCAAAAGTACAAAGTTCATTTCATAAGAAAAATGAAAAATAATGCCTCAAAATCACATAAAAATGAAAAGAAAAATAAAGGAAAGTAAAAGTGAAGAAATGGAGACATAGAAAAGGAACTATAGGAGAAATAGTATGAAAAGGACTAGAAAGCAAGTTAAACACATAAGAATCCCAATCGTCAAACAAGTGATCGATCGACATCAACCTCATCGATCCCAAACACATTACTTGTTAACAAGCATCCATCCTCGAACCTTTCAACTTCCCCTAAACTAATCCTATTCCATGCAACCAAGAAAAATAAAGAGAAAAATAAGAAAGATCTCACCGGGCTTCCAAGCTTAGCAAAAATAAACGAAGCAAGTAGAAACCACCCCGTTGCATTCCATAAACAAAAGCTTCTTCAAGAAACCAAGTGAGAAAAAGAAAATAAAAGAATCTATATACAAAGAAAATTGTCAGTAACTTCCAAATGAAATCAGCCAAAAAATTCGGCAGCATAATGACAGTAAATGAAAAATATATATCAGAGACAGTGAAACATCAGGAAACATCATCACAACAAGAATCGTCAGAATAACAGCAGAGCAGATCAATAGGGAACAGAGTAAGTCATCATCAGAGAAATCAGCAGATAAAACATCACAGAGACATCAGATCAGACAGAGGACATGGAGGCTAAGAAGGAATAATGCTAAATGAACCACTAGCAAGGAGGAGGACATGCAAACCACAACCAACCTAAACCAACTCCCCCAAGCTAAAAATGAGCTACCCCTCCCCCAAGCTAAACCCAACCATAGGGCAAACATGAAACACAATCATAAAACATGCATACGGAGAGGGGTAGCCAACATGGCTCAATCGGCACTAAAGTAGGGGGTAGAACTAGAGCTCCCCCCACCCATAGAAACAACCTCCTTCCCTTTAGCCCTACCTAACCTCCTAAGGGCATCAGCAGCAAAATACTCAGACCAATCATCCAAAACAGGGGGGCTCGAACGACCCCACCTTCCCTCAGTCTCAGGGGAAGGGAAAGGAGCAGGGTTAGCTGGGTCATAAGTCCAGTCACACCCTCCCGGCCTCTTGTAATCATAATCCCCTCTAGAGGTCCCACGAATGGCACTAGGTGCCACATGTGGGCCCTCCCAATAGGGATAGCAGAGACGGGGCCCCACCGCCTTGTCAAAAGGCTCCCACTGTGAGATAGGCCCCTCTTTGACCGGGAGGTACGGGTAGTTCACATAAGGCTCAATATCCCCCCTAGAAACATGATAGTCATACACCCTCCTAGCATGATAATCATAGCTACCCTCAAAACAACCATTCCCCATAGAAGAAGAAGAAGACAAGGCAAAAGTAAGGGCATCAATCTTTTCATGCAAGCTAGACAAGTCATGCAAGGAAGGAGATGAAGGAGAAAGAGGAGTAGGAGAAGAAGTACTAGGGTTACCTCCCTTAGATGATGAGGCCTTAGACCTTGGATGAGCATTTCCCGAAGAAGGCATGGAAACCCGACGAAAAGAACTTGGAATATCTCTCTTGGGCGGCTTCCAAGAGTAGGATGAATTTTTGTCCCTCACCATAGATCCTTCGTAGGGGATAAGGCACCAATCGATAGTCCTCGATACTTTCCAAATGAACAAATCATCCATGATGGTGCGCTCAATGAACTTTTGGTTGATCAAGGCAAACGTGCCCAACAAGCAAGATGAAGACTTCTCTCTTGGGTCCTTAATCTCCTTAAGATCCCCAATCTTGGATGCATACTTTTTGTTACGTGACAACACAATGATGGTAATCATACCCCCTATTTGTATGCTCCCCGAGAGATAGAAGCCGTCCCTAATGTCGATGAAACGGTCGAGCAAGTGCCTTGCAAAGTCGATCACTTCCACTTCATCATCCTTGGGTCGACTAGCCAACCATAGCCAACTTAATTGTTCTTGAGACATGGCTCCTAGAGATTCCTTGGAGAAAAATGCATAAGTAAGGATGCGGCTAAAATAGCGCATCGCACCATGGACTATTGAGGCCGATTTTGAAGATTGAGCACAATAAGCGTCTTCAATAGAAATGCTATCCCACCAATCATCCTCATCGTACTTATGGTCGTGATGAAGAGTTTCATAGGCCGGATAAATCAAAGGCACTCCCTCGATGGGCTCCGGAAAATGGAACATCTTGTTTAGGGATGAAAGAGGAATAGAATAATCGTCATTGAACACTTGGAAAGATAGTGTTGGTCATTCATTGTCGTTGCTACTCTTGTGCACATCGAGAGATGATAGAAATTCATATGTGACCCTTGCAAATGTGGGAGCACTAAGATCGACGAATTGCTCAAGGCCCAAATTCCTTGCTAACAATCGGACATCATCGTCGATCCCTAGAAGAGTAGTGGTGTCATGATCATAAAATCTCGTAGAATATAATTTCCTTGATGATAGACTCTCGAATCGGTCCCAATGCTTTTGGACCTTAAACTTGATGCCATATGTTTCTTTGATGGTGGAAGGTGGATCAATAGTTCTTCTTGAATTTGTACCCTTGGTGCGCTTTGCTTGCCTTGAACCACCCATCTACAAAATAATGGACAAAGAGAATGGCTTCAAAAATAGGAATAGTATGCCAAAAATCAATCATGAATATGGGGAAAAATAAAGTGTACAATATTCCATCAGTTAAGAAAAAATTCAATAGAGTTGAATAATGCATAATCAAAGCATCGCAATTGACACAAATATTACCCCAAATCACAATTAATAAAAGCAACAATTTACCATACTACCAACAAACCATTATCTCCATTATCACCATCAACATCAACAAAATACCCAAAAACTAATCATATGAAAATCCAACAAGATTCATGCCAAAATTCATAATATGCTCAAATAATATCATCATCATAATTAAATTTCACAAAACCAACATCAACATTTCCATAGTCATCAACATTAGAACAAGTAGTGGTAGTAATGGTGGTGAGAGTGAGGGTAGTACTAGTCATGCTCAAATTCTCATGAGGTATAAAAATTGAAACTTTATCACATAAAACATGCAATTATACTCTCAATTGATAGGAAATCACAAGATTTAAGCAAGAAAAACACTACTACACATAAATATCTCCAACAATCATACCAACAAGTTCCAATTGAAAAGTACCCAAAAATTTCAAACTAGGAGTGAGAAAATTACCTTTAAAGATGTAGAATGAAGACTTGGGTAACAAAGTAGTGAGAATTATGGAGATTTTAATGTAGAAAGATGAAAAACAATATGATGAAGATGAAGTATAACTATGAGCAACCCCAATAGATCTATGAAGGAAGTAGAATGAAGTAGGAGAGAGAGAGAGAGAAGGAAAATCGGGTTAAAAGAGGAGGGAAACAAACCCCTCGTACACCCAGCTAGGTGCGGCCGCACATGGGAGATGTGCGCCCGCACAGAGCTCGTGTGCGGCCGCACATCGCTGATGTGCGGGTGCACAAAAACTGGAGCTTATTTCCGAGTTTCTTCCTCCCTCATCTAGTGCGCACACCCCCTATGATGGTCATGGGGAACCATATAGGCAGTAGCTACACTTCATATTGGAGAGTGAAAAACATGAAAATCATGAAAATAAACACAAATACTCACCATCCTCCATACTTACCCACTTTTCCAACTTAGGAATTCGGACAAGTTTACCTCAAAATTGGCATCAAAATTGTTGGAAATCAACTCAAACCAACCTACAACATCTAACACAACAAGATTAAACCACAAAAATACCATCAAAACACAAAGAAAAACCAAAAGAAAGAGGAAGAAAAAGTTAGAAAACACGGGTTGCCTCCCGTGAAGCGCTTATTTTAGAGTCTTAAGCTAGATATCCTCCACCTCTTTCAAGGTGGATCATAGAGATTCATATCATGGATGACCCCCACAAATACTCCATCATAATACCGCTTGAGCCTATGTCCGTTGACCTTAAAAGTCCTCGAAAAATCTAAAGGAGAAATTTCAATGGAGCGATTTGAGAACACCTCTTGAACAACAAAAGGACCGGTCCAATGAGACATCAGTTTTCCGGGGAAAAGCCTTATTTTGGAATTGAAAAGGAGCACCTTATCCCCCGGAACAAACTCTTTCTTCTCAATGAGCTTATCATGCACCTCCTTAGTTCTAGCTTTATACAAGCTAGCACAATCATACGCATCCAACCGAAGCTCTTCTAACTCATGTAGGTCCAACTAACGTTGCTCACCCGCACTAGCTAAATCAAAATTGATCTTCTTAATAGCCCAATGAGTGCGGTGCTCAAGCTCAACCGGAAGGTGACAAGACTTCCCATAACCAAGCGATAAGGAGTGGTACCAATAGGAGTCTTGAAAGCCGTTCTATATGCCCACAAGGCATCATCTAGCTTGTTTGCCCAATCTTTCCTACTCCTTGCAACCGTCTTCTCAAGAATCAACTTAATTTGACGATTTGATACCTCAACTTGCCCATTGGTTTGAGGATGATAAGGAAGACCAAATCTTTGGTTCACTACATGGTTCTTCAACATCTTCCGGAAAGCATAGTGCACAAAATGGGAGCCATTATCACTTATGACCGCTTTGGGGATGCCAAACCTAGGGAATATTATCTTTTTGAACAATTTCATCACCACTTTATGGTCATTAGTTGGAGAAGCAATGGCTTCCACCCACTTTGACACATAATCAACGGCAACAAGAATATATTGATTCCCATAAGAAGATGGAAAAGGACCCATAAAATCTATACCCCAAACATCAAATATTTCCAACTCAAGTATTAGTTGTTGGGGCATCTCATTCCTTCTTGAAATATTCCCGGTCCTTTGGCATTGGTCACAACTTTTGACATACTCCCAAGCATTCTTGAAGAGGTTAGGCCACCATTATCCACATTGAAGCACCTTAGAGGCCGTTCTTGAAACACCCATATGACCACCACTAGGATCCGAGTGGCATATCTTCAAAACATTTGGTATTTCCTCATTTGGCACACACCGGCGCAACAATCCATCCACACCTATTTTGTACAAGATTGGCTCATCCCAAACATAGTGCCTAGCTTCTCTCTTGAGCTTCCTCCTTTGATTGTTGGAAAAGGAAGGAGGGAACTCCCCACAAGCAAGAAAATTCACCAAATCGGCAAACCAAGGGAGCTCCTTCACATTGATAACATATAATGAATCATCCAACATCCGGTCCTCTATAGGAGACCCATCATCTTGAACTTGAAAATCCTCAAGTCTAGACAAATGATCCGCAACAACATTTTCCGCACCTTTTTTATCCCGGATCTCAAGATCAAAAGATTGAAGCTCAAGGACCCAACGAATCAACCTCGGTTTGGATTCCTTTTTTCCAAAGAGATACTTCAAAGCCGCATGATCGGTGAAGACTATAGTCTTAGACCCCAACAAATAATAACGGAATTTCTCAAAAGAATGAACAATAGCCAAGAATTCCTTTTCCGTTGTTGTGTAATTTCTTTGAGCACCATTGAGGGTCTTTGACATATAATAGATGACATGGAGCTTTTTGACGATTCTTTGACCCAACACACCTCCTATGGCCGTATCACTTGCATCACACATAAGCTCAAATGGCAAATCCCATCTAGGGGCTTGGACAATAGAAGTAGAAGTCAAAGCTTTCTTCAATCTATTAAAAGCTTCCAAACAAGCATCATCAAAGACAAAATCAACATCTTTTTGGAGAAGATCATTTAAGGGCCTAGCAATGAGAGAAAAGTCTTTGATAAACCTTCTATAAAATCCGGCATGACCCAATAACGATCTTACCCCTTTCACATTGACCGGAGGAGGCAACTTCTCTATCACCTCAATCTTAGCTTTGTCAACTTCAATGCCTTTATGAGAAATCTTATGGCCTAGAACAATCCCTTATTCCACCATAAAGTGGAATTTTTCCCAATTAAGCACCAAATTGACCTTTTCACATCTCTCAAGACATTTTTCAAGATTTTTGAGGTAATCCTCAAATGAAACACCTCCCACGGAAAAATCATCCATGAAAACTTCCATTTCCTCTTCAAGCATGTCCCCAAAAATGCTCATTATACACCTTTGAAAGGTCGCCGGAGCATTACACAATCCAAAGGGCATTCTTCTATATGCAAAAGTACCATAGGGGCATGTGAAGGTTGTCTTTTCTTGATCCTCGGGATGAATAGGAATTTAAAAGAATTCCGAATATCCATCAAGGAAGCAATAGAATTCGTGCCTAGTCAACCTTTCAAGCATTTGGTCAATAAAAGGGAGAGGGAAGTGATCCTTTTTGGTTGATGTGTTTAGACGTCTATAGTCTATACACATCCTCCAATCGGTGACCGTTCTAGTTGGAATGAGTTCACCTTTCTCATTCTCTACTAAGGTCATACCCCCCTTTTTAGGAACGACATGCACGGGGGAGACCCACCTTGAGCTTGAAATGGGGAATATGATTCCCGCATCCAAAATCTTGGTGATCTCTTTCTTAACTACTTCTCCCATTTGGGGATGTAGCTTCCTTTGTTGTTCAATAGAAGGTAGGGTGCCCTCCTCAAGTGTTATGTCGTGGTGTGTACACAAGGCGGGGCTTATACCTTTAAGATCATCAATTGTGTACCCCAAAGCACCTTAGTGCTTTCTGAAAACACCACATCACGCTTGAGCTTGGCTCTCACTCAAGGATGCACTAACAATAACGGGATATGTAGAATTAGGGCCTAAGAATTCATACCTAAGGTGTGATGGTAGAGGTTTGAGCTCTACCATGGGAACACCTTTACCTTCTTTGGTTGAGGCCACTTGCAAAGCATCTTGACTTGATATCCCCATACAAGTTTCTTCTTCACTCCCTATATTGTCTCCATCAAGCAAATCTTCATACAATTGCACTTCCTTGCTTGGGATACCTATCTTTTCCTTATTCAACAAGATACACTCAAGAGGATCATTAGATGTGAGCAAGTGCTCATGCATGGAATTCACAATATTATCAAGCACTTCAACTCTCATGAAATTCTCAAAAGAAGAAGAGGGATATTTCATTCCTTCATTCAAATCAAATTCAACTACCTCCTCTCCAATCTTAAGAGAAATCTTAGCACTTTTAACATCTATCATAGCCCCCGATGTAGCAAGGAAAGGTCTACCTAAGATGATAGGTATTGTAGCATCTTCATCCATATCCAACACTACAAAATCAACCGGAATAATAAATTTCCCAACCCTTAAAGGCACATCTTCTACCTTTCCCTTAGGAATCTTCATCGACCTATCGGCTAATTGCAAAGTAATCTTGGAAGGTAGAATTTCTCCTAGACCTAATCTTTGATAAACCGAATATGGCATAAGGCTAACACTAGCTCCTAAGTCACATAAGGCATTATCAATTTGGGTCTTGTTAATGGCACAAGGGATGGAAAAATTTCCGGGATCCTTCAACTTAGGAGGCATCTTGTTCATGATAATTGCACTACAATGCTCGGTAAGGCTAATGGTCTCCATCATATCACAAGTCCTTTTTCCACTCAAAATCTCCTTAAGGAACTTAGCATAGTTTGGCATTTGTTCAACAACATCGGTGAAAGGAAGAGTTAGATGAAGTTTCTTAAGCATCTCTACAAATTTCCCAAATTGCTCATCCAACTTATATCTATTATATCAATGGGGATAGGGAAGCCTTGGTTTGCAAACCTCTTTCTCTTTTTCTTTCTCTATCACCTTCTCTACTTGTTCCTCATCAACATTTTCACTCAAAGGACATTCATCACCTTCGACTTCAATGGGATTCTTACTAGTGCTCTCACTAGCAACACTCTTCTTAGGCACACCTCCCTCAAGGACCTTACCACTTCTAGTAACAATGGCATCCATAGGGTTCCTAGAATCTAGGCTAGGTGGAGTTAAAGAAGAAGAGTTTGCATATCCCTTGAACACACTAGTCAATTGAGAAAGTTTTTCACTCAAATCCTTGTTATATGCCAACATGTAATTAAACTTCTCTTCATTCAAAACCATACACATTTCCAAAGTTTTGGCTTGTTTCTCAATGACACTTTCCAAAAATTCCCTAGAAGAAAATGATTGATCATAGGAATTATCACTTGAACTTTGAGCATTTGGAACTAAATCAATTGGGGAACCACTTTGAAAATTTGCTTGAAAATATCCCCTAGTTTGATTATTCCAATTACCCCTAGTTTGATTTTGGCTCCTTTGTTGACCATGGTTATCATAACCTTGATTATGATCCCCATGTCTATGGCCATGACCATGACCATTACAACCATGATGGTTATAGTTACCATGAATCCCTTGGTATCCGTGATTTCTACAACCTCCATTTTGGTTATAATCATCATGATTCATATGATAATTCCTATTTCCAACATTCCTTTAAACATCAATTCTAGGTTCACAATCATGATTATTGATATAATTCACATGTTCCATTTCATTTCCAGCACATTCACTACAAGAAACATTTGGGCACATAGAAGCATTATGATCATTCATTCCACATAATTCACAAGGCCAACATTCCACAATCATGCAACAAGAAGAAAGATTGGAGTTAGAGTGAGAAGATGTACCTCTCTCCTTAATTTGGGAGGGAAGAATTGGAGCTTGGGAAGGGGGCTTCTCAAGCTTTTCTTTGAGAGACATAAGTTCTTCCCCCAAATCTGCAATCAAAGTAGTCAAATCATTGATGGCACTAAGTTGTTCGATTGAGTAACCTTTGCTTGTTGGTTCTCTCTCCGCTTCTTGCCAATTCATGTAATGACGAACCACTTCATCAATTGCATCAACCACTTCTTCTTCCGTTTTGTTCATGATTGGGACTCCGGCTCCGGCATCCAAACTTGCTCTCCCATGAGAACTCAACCCACCATAGAAGATATGTATGATTTGATAGGTAGGAATCCCATGGTGTGGACACTCCCTTTGATAATCCTTAAATCATTTCCATGCTTCATAGAGACTTTCATTTGGCTTTTGCTTGAACCCTTGAATTAAAGCTCTTGCCTCCGCCGTCTTCTTTTGAGGATAGAAACGGAACAAGAAAGCTTTGGTTACATCATCCCAAGTTCTCAAAGAATTGGGCTTCACTTCCTTATCTAGCCATTCCAAAGATCTTCCTATGAGAGAGAAAGGGAACAACTTAAGACGGATAATCTCTTGAGATACTCCATTGACCTTGATTGTGTTACAATATTTTTCAAACTCCTTAAGATGGTTCAATGGGCTCTCGTTCTTAGCCCCACTATATTGTCTCCTCTCAATTAGGGTGATCATTTCCGGCCGAATTTCAAAGTCGATTTTCGGTGTTGTAGGTGGAGCTATGTCGCTCTCATACCTATATGCACCGGACACTCCAAGTTCCTTCAAGGCAACTCTTGAATTACCTCCCATGGCTTGGGATCTATGCACACAAAACTCAAAGAAAATATTAGTAGCACGGCTACAAGTGTAGCCTAAAGTGTAAAATCTTTTTGTATTTTGCAAATAGAGTGGAATAGACTCAACAACAACATGCACTCAAAGCACCATTCCCCGGCAACGGCGCCATTATGATGGAATGAAGAACGGTAGGTCGTTGGGCTACCGCCCCACCCAATCAAACAAAATTTGTAACTCAACTAACCCCTATGAAGTGTAGTGGTAAGTCAAGGTCGAACCCAAAGGAATGGAGGTCGAATGCACAATGCCTAAGTCAAGCTATTCCAAAATCTAGTAGGGGTTTATGGTAGAAACTAGAGCTAAGCTAGGCAATGCAAAAAGCTAGTACTAATTGAATGCTAAGGCACTAGGGGAATGGATCCACATGCATCAACGATGAAGTTCAATCAACTCGGGGAATCAACCAATCAAATCAAGCAATGTGAGGGAAAACCGAAATTGCAACCAAGAGAGTACATCAAGCTATTCTCCTAGAGGTCTAATTAGCGTCAACTACATCAAACACTAGCTAGGAAACATCACAAGATATCTCAATCGAGTAAATGTAAGCCACAAATCAATGGTCCGTATCAATGTGAACTCACAATGCAATCTAGTGTGAATAACAAGGGTGATCAAGCCTAATCAAGCACACACATGCACAAAATCAATCAACCAATTTAATCACATTATCAACTCAATGAATTTCCCTTAAATTAATCTCAATTCATCATCAATACATGCTTCACCACTACCCTAGCAAATAAACTACTCACAATCCATGAAGAACATCAAAATCAAAGCTAAACTAATCATCATTCCCAAATTCATCAACTGAAATCAAATTAAAACCAACAAATTCAATCAAAATCAATCAAACTATCAATTAACCAAATCAAACAACAATACTAATGAAATCAAACATTAAATTGCATTAAAGAGTAAAGAATCCTTACAAACTTGATAGAAATCAAATCAAATGTAGCAATCTTCAATCATCAATCATCAAACCCACACTTTCTCTCTCTAAAAATGCTAAGAACTAGTGTTTTTCTCTCTCTAAAATCTAATCTAATCTAATTCTCCCAAATGAAAATCATTCTCTCTCTATAAAAGGAAAGAAATAACTATCAAATACAAAGAGGAAGTTGGGAAAGTCGTCCAAAAATAGACCCACGCCGGTGCGGGCGCTCGGAGGAGAGAGAATGGTGCGCATGGGAACACACCCAGACAGGTGCGCCCGCACGCACCTGGTGTGCGGCCGCACTCGACAGATGTGCGGCCGCACACTCCTCGAGTGCACCTGCACAAGGCTGCTGCTTCCTTCTCTTCTTCTTCGTCCTAGCTCATGCGGTGCACACATCCTAGATGATGGTGATGGAGGACAAAGTAGGCAGGAACTTCCTTGAATTTCTTGAAGGGTATAAGCCATGAGAAAGGCATATACAAGACCTTGAAGCATGCTCCTTGGACCTCCCTTTGACTTGAGACTTCTTGCACAAGCTTTAGGCATGAAAATCAATGGAAAAATATGGAGAGGAAGCTCGGGAATCCTTGGACAATCAATCACAACCTACAATCAAGGGATAAAAAGCAAGTAAAAGGGAAAAATAGCAAGTAAATTAGAAAATGCATAAAATAGAGAAACTAACTACAAAAAGCATAAAATGAAGAAAACTAGAATAAAACTAAGGAAAACTAAAGAAGAGAGTGATAAAATGAAATAAAATTCATTAAAAAAGGGACCAAATGAGTGCCATAAATGTCACTCATCAGAGTTCGGAAACCCGGAGGATTGTGAGCTCAAGGGAGGGATTTTGTTACCCGTCACGGAGACTAACATCACAATTCATCCCCAATTTACAAGAATGGTTCAATCGGAGCAATTTTCGGGTTCTACAAGTGAAGACCCCATAGAGCACCTTGATAGATTCCTAGAGCTATGTGCCATGATTCAAACCAACCAAGTTTCTCAAGAATACATCCGGATGCATCTATTTCGACAATCTCTTTCGGGTAGAGCAAAGAAGTGGTTGAAGCAAGTGAAGCCAAACTCACTCACATCTTGGAGGGAGGTAGTTAAGGCATTCTTGAAGAGGTTCATTTCCGAGGAAAAGACCGCCGAGATGAGAAGGAAGATTGCATCATTTGAACAAGAAGCGGATGAGAGCCTTAATGAAGCTTGGGAGAGGTTCAAAGAGCTGGTAGAAGCGTGTCCTCACCATGAATACAATCAAAGATTGCTCATGAGGTTTTTCTACGATGGATTGGAGCCCATGTCTAGAGCTAACTTGGATGCGGGGGCGGGTGGACAATTGATCAAGATCCCTCAAAATCAAGTGGAAGCAACAATTGAGGAGGTAGCAAAGAACTACTCTTGGGGAGGTAGAAGAAGGAGTACACCGAAGAAAGGTGGGATGTATGAATTGGAGAAGGTCGAATAATTGCAACATCAAATTGAGAAACTCACAAAAGGGCTCTCAAAGTTGAACACAAGTGTAAATACAAGCTCAAGTGGTAGAGCAAGCTCTTCTCAAGTCAACTCTTTCTTTTGTCAAAATTGTGGAGGAACCAACCATGATACATTTTATTGTGGAGGTTTGAGCCCCGAGCATGTAGCGGAATATAACACAAGGCAAGATGGTTTTAGGGGAGGCGGTGGTGGAGTAGCTTGGAGACAACCACCACCCGAGTTTGCATCTCAATCTCAACAATGGGGCCAACAAGTTCAACCTTCTTACAATTCCAACCCCCAATACCAAAATCCACCTCCATCTCAAAACCAAAACCCAAGAGGAAGCTACCCAAGGAACAACCAATACAACAACCAAAACCAATACAATAACCAACATCAATACAACAATCAAACCCAAGTGCCCCAAAGAAATCAAGAACAAGCACCTCAAGCGGAGCCAACACCCACACTACTCCTTCAAGCTATGCATTCACAAATGAAAACTTTTGGGTAACAAATTAAAGAAATAAGAGCTCACAACAAGATGGTTGATTCACAACTAGCTCAATTGGCCGAGAGAACTCCTTTCAATTCACCATCAACTCTACCCGGACAACTACAACCTAACCCTTCTCATAACCAAAAACCCGATACATGTAAGACAATCACTTTGAGGTCGGGAACTTCCTGTGATGGTCCAAACGAGGGGGATAGTGAGGGAAAGAAGGGAGGAGAAGAGAGTGTGAATGAAGATAAGAGAGGTGAGGAGGAAAAATTTTATGAGGTAGAAGGAAGTTCGGAGAAGAAGAAGCTCAACAACGAGAAGGCAACTTCAATTCCTAGTGAGACTAGGAACCTTGATGGACCAGTTCCTTTTCCAAATAGGCTTGCGGAGAGGAAGTTGAATGACAAGTTTGCAAAGTTTCTAAGTGTGATGAAGAACTTGCACATCAATCTCCCTTTTCTTGAAGTAGTGACACAAATGCCATCATACTCCAAATTTCTCAAGGACATCCTCACCAACAAAAGGAAGCTTAATGATGAGCTTATCACCCTTCCACACTATGTAAGTGCTCTTGTTCAACATAAAATGCCCAAGAAGGAGAAAGACCCGGGGAGTTTCACTTTGCCAGTGAAAATTGGAAATATGGAAGCTAGGGGTGTATTGGCCGATCTTGGAGCAAGTGTTAGTCTAATCCCCTTATCCATTGCTCTAAAACTCAATATTGAGATGATCCTTACAAGGAAGACCATTCAACTAGCCGATCGCTCGGTGAAGTTTCCTTGTGGAGAACTTGAGGATGTTCCAATTCAAGTGGGACACATCTATGTGCCTTGTGACTTTGTAGTGATTGACATGGAGGAAAATGTGGACACACCCTTGATCTTGGGTAGGGAAGCTCTTAAGACTTTGGGGGCGGTCATCAATTGCAAAAACAATACCATCACATGTGTGAAGTGGCCGATGAGAAGATAGTCTTTGAGTTCTCTAAGTTGCTAAAGACCCCTATGGTTGAAAATTGCTATAGAGTTGATGTTGTGAATGAGGAGTTAGACCGTTTGGGAAGGGTCATGATGAAGCCTAAAGATCCAATTATGGAAGCTCTCACATGTAAAGAGGAGTTCCACTCTCAAGAAGCCAAAGAATTTGTCATGGCAATGGAGGAATCCTCAAAGGAGGAAGTTCATCAACAAAGCGAGATTGAGCTTGAATCAATGGAGGAAAAATCGGAGGAGAGTTCTAAGCCTCCTCCCAAGGTAGAACTCAAGCCCCTCCCCCCTTCTTTGAAATATGCTTATCTTGATGAGGAGGAAAAATACAATGCTACCCTTGATGAACTTAATTTGAAAAAATTGCTTGATGTTTTGAGAAAATACAAAGATGTGATAGGGTATAGCATTGATGATATCAAGGGCATTAGTCATTCTCTATGCACGCATCGTATTCATCTTGAGGATGATCATTCCACCTCCATTGAACCTCAAAGGAGGTTGAACCCCAACCTCCAAGAGGTTGTCAAGAAAGAGATTTTGAAACTACGTGAGACGGGCATCATCTATGCTATCTTCGATAGCAAGTGGGTGAGCCCGGTTCATGTAGTTCCCAAAAAGGGTGGAATGACCATTGTCCAGGATGAAAAGGGAGAGGAAATCTCCACCCGGACGGTGACCGGGTGGAGAATGTGTATTGATTATAGAAGATTGAACAAGAACACCAAGAAAGATCATTTTTCTCTCCCTTTCATGGACCAAATGCTTGAAAGGCTTTCTCACCACGCTTTATTTTGTTTCTTGGATGGGTACTCCGGATTTTTCCAAATCCCTATCCATCCAAGCGATCAAGAGAAAACTACTTTCACATGTCCATATGGAACATTTGCATACCGAAGAATGCCATTCGGATTACGCAATGCTCCTTCTACCTTTCCAAGATGCATGACTTCCATTTTCTCCGAAATGCTTGAAAAAGAAATTGAGGTTTTCATGGATGATTTTAGTGTTGGTGGCTCGTCTTTTGACACTTGTCTTTTTAACCTTGAAAGAGTTTTGCAAAGATGTCAAGAGACGAGTTTGGTTTTGAATTGGTAAAAATGCCATTTTATGGTCGAGGAGGGCATTGTCCTCGGTCATAAAGTTTCAAAAAATGGCATTGAGGTTGATCCGGCCAAAGTTTCGGTGATTGAGAGGTTGCCCCCTCCTACTTCCGTCGTGGGAGTACGAGCTTTTCTTAGGCATGCCGGTTTCTACCGGAGGTTTATAAAAGATTTCTCCTCAATCGCTAAACCTTTGACCGAATTACTTAAATAAGATGTTGTTTTTAGCTTTGATGAGGCTTGCCTTGAGGCATTTCGTAAGCTCAAGGAAGCTCTCACTTCTTCTCCTGTTGTGCAAACTCCGGATTGGAGCTTGCCTTTTGAGCTAATGTGCGATGCGAGTGATTTTGCAGTAGGTGCCGTCCTTGGTCAAAAGAAAGAAGGGAAATCATGTGTCATCTACTCTGCAAGTAGGACTCTCGATGAAGCTCAAAAGAACTATACAACAACGGAGAAGGAGATTCTAGCGGTGGTGTTTGCATTTGATAAGTTCCGGTCCTATCTCATATGTTCAAAAGTCATTGTGTACACGGATCACATCGCGGTGCGATACCTCATGACCAAGAAAGAAGTGAAACCTCGCTTGATTCGTTGGGTTCTCTCTCTTCAAGACTTTCACATGGAAATGAGGAACAAAAAGGGAGCGAAGAACTATGTGGCGGATCACTTGTCTAGGCTTCCCTTTGAGAACAAGGAGGATGTTCCAATTAATGATGAGATAGGGATCGAGGCTCTCATGGCTATGGTGACGACTTCTACACCTTGGTATGTGGATATTGCAGGGTCGTTCCCTCGGAATTCTCCTCTCAACAAAGGAAAAAGTTCTTCAAAGAAGTGAGAAGGTATTTTTGGAATGATCCGTACCTATTCAAGCAATGTGGTGATGGTCTCTTTAGGAAGTGTGTCCCCGATCACGAGATTGAGGGTGTCCTTGAGCATTGTCACTCACTACCATGTGGAGGACAGGGTGGTGTTGACAAGACGGTAGCAAAAATCTCTCAATCTTTGCTTTGGTGGCCTTCAATGCACAAAGATACTCACAAATTCGTTATGCAATGTGATCGATGCCAAAGGAGTGGCGACATTACCAAAAGGGACGAGATGCCCCAACATAGTATTGTAGAAGTGGAGCCCTTCGATGTTTGGGGGGTGGATTTCATGGGACCGTTCGTTTCTTCATGTGGGAACCTATACATCTTGGTGGCGGTTGACTATGTGACGAAATGGATCGAAGCTATACGCTCTCCTACCAATGATCACAAGGTGGTGCTCAAGCTTCTTAAGAAGATCATTTTTCCTAGATTTAGGGTGCCAAGAGTTCTAATTAGTGATGGAGGTTCTCATTTTGCCAAGAAGCAATTGGAAGCCCTTCTCAAGAAATATGGCGTTCATCACAAGGTTGGTCTAGCTTACCATCCTCAAACTCAAGGTCAAGTGGAGGTCTCGAATCGTTAAATCAAGAATACACTTGAGAGGATGGTGAACAAATCAAGGAAAGATTGGCCTCTCAAGATTGATGACACACTTTGGGCTCTTAGAACGGCATACAAGACTCCCATTGGTACAACCCCCTATAGGTTGGTCTATGGGAAGGCTTGTCACTTGCCGGTGGCGTTAGAATACAAAGCTTGGTGGGCCATCAAAGAGCTTAACATGGATTTGTCGTTGGCGGGTGAAAAGAGATTGTTGAAGCTTAACGAGCTCGAGGAGCATAGAGATGATGCCTATGAAAACTCAAGAGTCTATAAGGAGAAGACAAAAAAGTGGCATGACCAACATATCCGGAACAAGAGCTTCAAGGTTGGGGACAAAGTCTTGCTCTTCAACTCAAGGCTTCACTTGTTTCCGGGCAAGCTCAAATCTAAGTGGTCGGGGCCTTTCGTTGTATCAAAGACTACTCCTTATGGTTCTTTTGAGTTGGATGCAGACGGAAACAAATTCATGGTGAACGGCTCTCGTTTGAAGCACTATTTTTGCAAGGAGGAAGTTGGTGTGATTAAGTATCTGAGGCTTGACCCTTTGGGTCCTAAGCCACCCTTTTGATTGGATTTTCATCATGGTCAAGCTAATGACCTTATAAAGAAGTGCTCCCGGGAGGCAACCCGGCTTTTAAACCCTTTTCTTCTCTATTTTTCCATATTTTTGATAGGTTGTTTGTTTTATTTTTGTCTTATGGCTTTCGTTTTTCCTCTATCTTTGTAGGAACTTGCTTCTTTGGTGCGTGTTTGGAGGGATTTTGGAGGCTGTTTGGTGTTATCTATGGAGCTAAGTTGGGGTTTGGAGACTTGGAAGTGAGTGAGGGGGATTTAAAACAAGAATTTTAATGAAGACCCTAAGCGCGGGCGCGCAGCCCTAGGAGAACCCGCGCACAGGGGAAGCTCAGAAAAGGCAGAAGGTTATGCGCGCCTTGTGCGCGACATCTGCGCGGGCGCACAAGAGAAGCCTTTGCGGGCGCGCATGTCTGGGAGAACCCGCACAGATTTAAAGGCCAATTTTCAGATTCTGGCAGAACGTTTTGCGCGACGTTTGTGCGACATCTGCGCGGGCGCGTAGTACACCTGCGCGGGCGCGCAGTATACCTGCGCGAGCGCGCAGATCTGGGTTTATCGGGGGATAGCTACTCTTTTTCCCCGATTTCTTCATCATTTTCACAACACAAAACACGATTCTCACTCTCTCTCCTCCCAAACACAAACCCTAACCACTCAAATCCCCTCTAATCTCACATATTACCTTAAATTTTCATCAAATCCCTTACATTCCCTCACTTTTCTCACAAATTCATCACTTACCCCTCTCAAAATCATCCATTTTTCGCCAAAACCATGGTTGCTCCTTGGTGGTCGACGTGGTTGTGCGTGGGTGATTGTGGTGGTCTTCAAGATCTTTAATTGTGGTATAATCCTAAACCTTTATTACTTTGTGGCTTTAATTCATTAGATAATACTAGGTTTTAGGATTGTTAAGCAAAATTGAGCTTGTATGAATTTTGTGTGATTTAGGGTAGTTTTGCTAGTAATTGTGGAATTTGATATGAATTCCTTGGTGATTTGTTGAGCATTGTTGTTGAAAGTTGTTTTTATGCAATTTGCCTAACAATTACTTGATTTTGTGTATTGAGAACTGTTGTGAGTAATTACTAGCTTGATATTGAATATTGTGAATTGTTGGTGCATGTGAAATTGAAAATTTGTGATGTTGAGAGTTTTTGATACTTGATATAGAAATTTGCTTAGTAATTGTCTCTTTAGTGATTGAGTATTGCAAACTTTGGCATTTGAATATTGTTGGTGATACTTGTGTTCTTCGTGTGCTATTTTTTATCTTGGAAAGTTGTTGTTGCTAACCTCTTTTCAGATAACAAAGTCAAAGCTTCAATTGTTGTTGTAGTTGTGGGAAGAGATTGGGTATTCTTGAGTGTTGGATCACTCCATTGGTGTTCTTGGTATTTTTGGGATTGTTGAGTTAAATTTGGTGAAGATGAGTAAGAGAAGGAGCAGGAAAGAGCCCAGGATAACAATTGATGAACCCCAACCCCCCACTCAAAATCTAAACCAAGAACAAACAACTCTACCCACCTTGAAATTTGTAAACCGGCACCACTCTCCCATCCATCAAACCCTCATCAAACGCAAACTAAACCCCAAGAGACAATACTACCAACGCTCAATGCGTGATCTGGGTATAGATGAGGACCTTCGGTCCCTTCTTGATAACCTTGGGATGAGTGAGTTCATCCAACACCAATACCCAACTTTTAAGGAGCCCACCTACGAGTTCCTAGCCTCCTTCGAGGGGGAACCCATTGGGAACAACGAGTTCCAAATCTCCTTCCAACTCTTCAATGCCCGCCATGTGATCTCTTTAAGGCGTCTAAATGAACTTTTGGATTATAACCCCGAAGCCGATCTCCTTGCCCCATCCACTAAACTCTTTCCCGAGTACGATGCTTACTGTTAGTGGCGGACAATCACCAACATGGAAGAGTTTAATACTCGGTATTCGGTGGCTAGCCAAATCATCCATCCAGTACTCCGCATCCTTCACCGCATCTTGGGGTTTGCGGTATTTAGCAAACGGGATTTGAGCAAGCTCTCTCATGAAGAGCTTTTCACATTTTGGGTTGCCACAAAGGAGGAATTGAGAGGGCGGCTCAACATGGGGTACTGGTTCGTATTATGTTGTGACAAAATCAAGAATGGGAACAAGACGGGAGAGATTGCCCTTGGTGGGATGATTACAAGGATAGCTTCGAAGCTAGGGGTTGAGTGTCTTTTCCCTTTTTGTACAAGGGTTGGAAAGGATAAGGATATGTTCGTGGACATTTCATATATGAGGAAGTCGGTCTTCATCCAACTGACTAATGATGTGAACAACTTCCACGATTGGTGCGTTGAGCGTGAGCACCATTGCATCCTACCGTTCCTTAGCTGCACATCCTTGGAGCGGAACTCTAGGAATGTGTGGAAGATCCCTATGGACAATGGTGTCCAGCCTAACGCTCTTGGAGGCGAGCGTAATATGATTGTCCGCGAGCGTCAACAACAACAACAACAACAACATCAAGAACAAGAAGAACAACAACAAGAAGAACAACAACAAGAAGAACAACAACAACAACAATTTCAACAACAACAGCAATTTCATCAACAACAATTTCATCAACAACAACAAGGATTTCAATATGGGGAAGAATCCCAACAAGGTTTGCACGTCCCCTCCTTTAGCGAGGGAGGTATGGCTTCTTATTCCTCTTCTTTCAATATTGAGCGTGCATTCCAAAATGGATCCAGGATGAAGTGGAGAAACTCTTGGAGGCAGGATTCATTGAGCATTGCAACTACCCAGAGTGGTTAGCCAACGTGGTCATGGTGAAGAAAGCAAAAGGCCAATGGAGAATGTGTGTTGATTTCACAGATCCCAATAAGGCATGCCCAAAGACTGTTACCCGCTGCCACGGATTGATCAGCTGGTAGACTCAACCAGCGGGCACGCCTTGCTAAGCTTCATGGACGCCTTCTCAGGGTACTCAACCAGACCGGCAGAAAACCGCATTCATCACCGAAGGGGGAGTGTACAATCACATAGCTATGCCCTTCGGGCAGAAAAATTATAGGGCAACCTTTCAGAAGGCAATGGATAGAGTATTCCTACACAGGAAGGGTAGAAATGTTACGTTGACGACTCAATTGTTAAGAGCGTCACGCAGGCAGGCCATATCATGGATCTGGAAGAAACATTTGCCACCCTGAACAATTATAAAATCAAACTCAACCCAAAGAAATGTTTCTTTGGAGTGAGCTCGGGAAGTTCCTGGGTTTTCTGATCAGCGAGAGAGGGATAGTTACAGCTGTAAATCTCTGCGTCAATACAAACAATCGCAGCTATTTTGCTGGTGGAAAGATAAAAGCAGCAAAGGCAAATATACTTCGTGAGCCATGTAGTGACTGAGGCAGAACAAAGGTACCCATTGGTAGAGAAACTGGCCTTCGTAGTGGTCACAACAGCAAGGAAGCTAAAACCATATTTTGACGCGCATGTAATACAAATCCTCACAAATCACCCACTGGAAAAAGCATTACAGAAAATGGATGCATCATGCAGACTCCTAAAGTGGGCAATTGAACTTTCTGAGTACGAATTCGAGGTCAAATAGTTTCAATGCTGATGTGTTAAAGAAATATTTTGTTTAAATAGCCTGAAGAAGCAAATATAGTTGTTTCAAGTTTGATAAACCTTTATTCAGTTCGTGTTATGTTAATTAAGGCATTTGAGCCATTTTTATTTAATGAAATACAAGCCTCTACGTGAGGAGTATGTTGCGTAAATCTGTTTTAATATGTTATGCCCCAGCATCATATGCTATCATGCAGAAGTAAAACAAGAATAATAATAATAAAGTGGTAGAGGCAAGAAGCACTCTAGCATAAAGTGGAAAAGTAGCGTTAAACGACAAATTAAGGCATCCCTCCCTAAAACCTCACCTCACCTACTTAAACCAAAACAGGGCACCACCTTGGGGACGCCTGACACGTTCAGCTTGAGCAGGAGAGAAAGGGAAATTGAAGAAGATGAGCTACATGGGCAACACTAAGGTTCTCTTGGTCCCACTTAGCCCACCTCTTTGAGGGGGAGAGGAAAGGAGGAGACAGACATACAACAAGCCCTTACAAAAAAGAAGTAAGCATGCACAAAATGATAAGTCGCAGCATAAACAAGTTGAACGACATAAATAAGTCACAGCAAAACAAGCTAAATGACACAAAGGGAGCAGTAAAAAAAGCTAATCGACACAAATAAATCTCAGCAGGGCAGACTAAATAAAGCTCAGACAGGCAGCAATCGAATAAACTAATCAGCATGCAAAAAGGTCTCTACAAAATTTAAGTAGAGTACATAATGCACAAGCATCCAAAGCAAACAGAGCATGAAGAGCAAGGCTCACCAGAGCTCCTGCCAAGCATAGCAGGGAGCAGGAGAGGAAAAGAGCCCTCAACAACTAGATCAGAAAACAGAGAAGCCCAACCTACGAGGTTTCACCGAATGCAACAAAGAGACTGTTGTGCTAAGGTTTAGGTACTGCTACAAATTGGCCCAGCAGCAATTCCAAACAAATACACAGACTATGAAATAATCAACAGGTAAAATGACAGAAACATTCAACAAGATAAGTCATCATAGTTACAAAAATGAACCCCTGCCCACCAAGACAGAGTAAACATCTAGCAAGTAAATTACAATACATGTAACACTGAGCCCTCGTCCACCAAGACAAGGAAACACTCAGCGAATATTGTTGGAAAAATATAAAGTTAAGTTGAGCTGGACAGGTCCAGCAACAAAAGATAAAATATTTAGCAGAAACACAGAGAAATATAATCTTTGGCGGCTATACGCCTTAAAGATAGCAACAAAAACTACTTGGTTACCACTAGAGTAGGAGGGTGACAGCCGCCATAGCCTTTATTGGTCACCAGCCAAGGACTCCACTCTAATAGCCGTAGCAACATCAGGGTAGAGAGGAACCTCCAACTTCAGAACAGCATGGTCAGGAACCTTGCAGCTAATAACACAAGGATGATTAGCAGGGAAATCAAATGCACCAGCCTCTCCCGCAACCTCAACCTTAGCCCAGAAGGTGTTGAAACGATCTTGCTGCTCCTCACCCTCACCATATATGCTGCTTACACACCGAGCTGCGGCCTCCCATCCACCATCATGGCGATCAGCCAGCAACTTAGCAAAAGCAGGGTAGAGCGCGAAAGCTTTGAGTGCCTACTTCCTGGCAGCCTCCCGCTTATCTGTATGCCCAGCTCGCAGATCTGCAGTCTCTGCCTCTAACGTTTGCACCCTAGCTTGAGAGGTCATTAATTGCTACTCGCAGCTCTTCAAATTGGTCTGAGTTAGCTGAAATTCTCCCAACTGGAGCTGCAGGGCGTCCGCCCTCTCCCTCAGTGGAGTCACCTCGCTGGCCATAGCATCCCTCTAAGCCTAAGCTTGCTGGATCTCCAAATTCTTTTGAGAAAGAATTATGCCCTGATTCTAATACTCCTTCTCCACTGACAAAAGAGCATTGTATAAATCTCCAACAGACATAACAAGCTGCAAAATGGGCAGAGGGAAAGAGGAGTGAGCCAAAATAAAATTTAGCTGAAAGTGAAAGTAAAAAAAGATAGTAAAAACAGAGCAAGCAGAAAAGAAAAGAAAAGCTAAAACAAAAAGGAGAAAAACCAAAAGCAGAAACTAACCTTCTACAGGTCGTGGCAAGCCGTAGTAGCTGGGAGGCTAATTGAGTTGCGCGTAGAATCAGTAGGAAGACAAACCCCTTGAGTCAAGCGGTACCCCAAAGTACGACCTTTTTGAGGGTCGTCCAGAAACAAAGACTCGTCAGCCCTCACATTCATCAGGGGCCGAAAGGGAGCATTCTCAGCTCCAGCAGGGCAGAGTATAGGGCGAAGATGGACATCAATGGGACCTCAGAAAACTCAATTGACCTAGTAGGGTGGAAAGTTCCTCCAGCAGAAAGTGAGGTAGCAGACAGAGGGTTCTCAAAAGCATCACTAAAGAATTGGTAAACATAACGGTTAAGTTCACTGAAATTCTGAGTGTCCACCCCCCCATCAGCATTCCCACCTAGAAGCCCAGTGTTGGCGGATGTAGATGCAAGAGGATCAGGACTACGAGAGGTGCGAGCCTTTTTCGCTTCAGGCTCATCTCCAGCAGGGGCAGAGGACATTGGATCATTCTCCAAGTCAATAACTAGACGATCCTGCTAATGAGGACCCCCTGCCCGCGAGAGCCCACCTTTAAAAGAGCTTCGAAGCCGCCCTCTCAGCCCGAAGGGACGCGGCGGAAATCTTGGAAGTTCCATGACAGTCTCGTCAGGGAGCTGGAAGTCAGTAGCTTCAACAGAAGGGACATCAGTATCCTTTGCAGCAGTAGCATCATCAACAATAGAAGGAAAGAGCAGAACATGCTCAACAGAAGAAATGGGTTTTTCACCCACATCAGTGGTCCTAGCCCCCTCAACAGTAGTTTTTGGATCATTAGAAGCTTGATCACGTTGTCTTTTGGTAGCAAAAGTCGGAGGTGCCACCCGACCGGAAGCAGCGACAGGCTGCTTCTCAAGAGAAGCATCAGGCGCCACTAACGCCTCAGATTCTGAAGCCACCCTTCGAGGAGTAGGCCAAGTCTCACGCCTAATCCCAACAGTAGAGGATGAAGGCTCAGCTTCAGCACGGCTGGACCCAACATGCTCGGCACTAGCTGCTGTGCCAACGACAGCCCGCAGCTCAGCAGGAGCCAGACGCACTTTACCCTTCAGAGAACCTGCAAACACCTCCAGTGTGCCAAAAACTTGAGGGGGATTTTCAGGAGTAGCAGTCAAAGGGACCTTCCAATTATCATCCAGCCCAAGCATACATTTGTCCAACTTGTCATAGCCTGAAAGGGAGAAGGGCAGAAAAATCAAGTAAGGCAAAAAGACAAAAAAAAAATAAAAAGAGGAGAAAGAAAAAGAAAAGACAGAAAGTTGAAAGCTTACCAGACTCATGCGTACGGCACATACGCATAGCAGAGAGTTGCTCGTTGCCACAATATACACGGAGTTGGGTAGCCAGACCTTGGGGAACTTAGAGTCACCAGTCCCCGCTCCCTACAGAGCCTCTAAAGCCTCTGTCTCACGGGCAGACTCAGAAGGGGGGACTGTAACCCCAGCCATGTTAGTGCGGATCTCTCTGAAGTTACGCGGTGCAGAAAAATTAGAAGGCACCTTCACCCAGAAAAATTTACCAGTCTAGTCCCTGAAACGGCCAAGTTTTGGGTAGGACAAGACCCTGCTCTCCTTGGGAGCAACATAATACCACCCTGACTCAGTCCCAGAAGCAGATAACTTCAAGCTCATCAGAGACTTGAACAGGTGTAGGGACTCAAGGTACCTTCGAAACCTTAAAAACCACAGCAAGCAGATCAAAGTATGAAGGGAAGTAGGATGCACCAGAGATATACAGATATTGAAGGCACGTAGCAACTTCTCCAGGGTGGGGTCTAGAAGGAACCTCAAGCTCAAATCTAGCTGTGAAGCGAACACAGCAATGTGACCAGCAAGAGGAGCTGATAGCTTCGCACCATCAACAGGGAGAACTAGCTCATAACCCTCCCCAAAGCCATAGAATTTCTGCCCTATAGCAGCCAGATCCAGCCTCTTAGCATCCTTACCCCAACTTGAGTCCAACACACAATTTTTGGGCCCATAACATTTGTCATTCAGAAAAAACTCAGTTTTGCCCTCCTCTGTTTTGCCCTCCTCTACGGGCTCCACAACATAAGTGGGCTGACAGTCATAATAGGAGCAATCACCAGGAGACTCAGTGAACCTGCTCGATTGAACAGCTGGAGAAGGAGACGGTGATGGAGTCTCAGTGTTGCCACCTTGCACTACATAATGGTCAAACAAATTCATCTCAGCCATGTCATCAAGCCAAGCAAAATTATTTAAAGGCTGAACATGGGGAATAGGGCTAACAAGAGACACGTCAAGGGGCTAACATTTTATGGCGCATTGCGCGCATCCTCAAACGGGTGAGATGGGATAAGGGAATCTCATCTAGCATGAGCACCTGCTCGCAATAAGGATCAAAGAAATCAGGACAGGGTTTGGGTTGGAAAGGGCGAAAAGCACTACCCTCAGCGGGATAACTACTGCCTAACCCAGACGGAACAGCATGAGCCGCAGCAATACCCATCCCGCTCGCAGCGGGGAGAAAGTCAGAAGGAATAACAGTTCGTACAGGATTAGGAGAAGAAGAAGGAGAAACAAGGGAAGTGTGCGCAGGGCGCTCACCTGAAAGAGAGAATCAGGAAGGAGAATCTGATCTAGTGGCCATTTGAGGCTCACTCATATTATGACTATCAGAAGCGTCAGACATTATGAAATCTACAAAGAAGTACAAGCCCACAAAGTGAACTAAATGCAATGGGGCACTAAAAAATCAAAAGATCAGTTGAGGAAACAAGACCAACGAAGGAATAAGGAAAAAAAATCAAGAATGTAATTACAACAACAACGAGAAAAAATTGAACAACGACAGTTGAGAAGAATCAAAAGATACAATTTTGTGACTGAAAAAGGAAAAAAGAAGCGAAATTGGGAAAATAAATACGACAAAAGGTACAAAGTAAGTACCTTTGGGAGAAAAAGTTGCAGAAGCAACAGAATACAACAACAATGGCAAACGCAAGAACCCGAAAAAGACGAAGTTCAAAACTGCAACCAAGAAAGGCAAAAGAAGAACAAATAATTGAAGTGTAAGTTTAAAAACGGGGAAAACAAATAATAAAAAAAATAAGGCAAAATAAGGATAAGAGAGGCAAGAATTTACCGCAACAATCGAAGAACACAAGCGTTTGAAGGGGAGAAATGAATAGCGAAAATTTTGAATGATAAAAATGGAGAAGGAAGATGAAATTGGTGAAGTGAAAGAAGGGAATGAAAAAGGGGACAGTGAATTTAATACGGAGTAAATGGGCGGTTGGGCACAAAGCAAAACCAAACTTCCATGTCACTTCAGTAAAAGCAATACTGACGGTCTGGATCATCGACACGTGTCCCGCTCATGCAAACACTGTTCCCGCCATAAAATAAAATAAAATAATATAAAATAAAATAAAATATAATAATAATAATAATGCGCACTTCAGTGGGAGTGATCGAAAATCCTCTCCGCGAGCTCGTCATTTCTCAGACTTCAACGGGAGTGATCGAAATTCCTCCCCGCAAGCTCGTCATTTCTCAGACTTCAGCGGGAGTGATCGAAAATCCCCTAGTGAGCTCGTCATTTCTCAGACTTCAGCGGGAGTGATCGAAATTCCTCCCCGCAAGCACGTCATTTCTAAAACTTCAGAGAGAGTGACCAAAATTCCTCTCCACGAGCTTGTACGATAACCCAGCCAACAAAAACAGAACCTGACTTCCCAAGTCTCTAAGCCGCATCAACACCCTAGAGACTTGAGGGGCTAGGTTTGTGCAGGTTAATTTGGCTAGACGACCCGTGGTGCTATGGTCAATAAGGCTACACGCTCAGAACAGCTGGCATGAAAAGAACCTCACGCCACCTCTTGAGGGGCTAGTTGTAGGGGATAGCTCCTGCTGAGCTATTCCTTCCAGTTGGGCTCAGTTAAGAAGACTGTACCTGCATATAAAGAGTCGGCATGAGTGAACTCATACCACCTCTTGAGGGGCTAGTTGTAGAGGATAGCTCCCGCTGAACTATCGCACAGCCCCAGGGTGCACACTCACTGCCGAGAGAACAGCCAGGAGGGGCTTGTTAGCCCGGTGGAGTCAGCCCGGAAGGCTAACCAGGCTGAATCCTCCACGTAGGAGATAGTACGCCTATAAATAGAGGGTAAAGTACAACGGAAAAAGGGTTAGACACTCAAGTTATTATACTTTCTATATCTCTCTAAGTACATTTTCTCTCTCTAAACCTTCTCTAACTTAAGCTTCGGAGGGGGGTTCCTCGAGCCACCCCCGAGGGCAGTTTACTTGTGCTACCTTGTGTAGGTTGTTGACGGGACCCAGCTCACCCAGCAGAACCCTTGGATCCATAACTGGAACAATCCTCATCTTGAGTCTTCCTTTTTCTTTTTGAACAAGTCTTTCATCCTTTTTCTTTCTTGCTTTGTTTTGCTCTGGACGAGCAAAAGTTTAGCTTGGGGGAATTTGATGACTGACATTTATGGCACTCATTTGGCTTCTTTTATGATGATTTTAATGCTATTTTATAACTCTTTTCCTTAGTTTTCCTTAGTTTTGTTCTTTATTTCTTTAGTTTGTGCTTTCCTTAGTTAGTTTTCTAGTTTTGTGCATTTCTTTGTTTATTTGTTCTTTTTCCCTTTTATTTGCTTGTTTGTGTTAGCTTTCAGGTCATGATCGTTCCAAGGATTCCCGAGCCTTCCTATCATATGACTCATCAATTTGAAAGCCTCATGTTTGTGTTTTAGAGCTCAATTTGAAGGAATGCAAGGAGCAAGTTAAGAGATCGGTGCACGCATGCGGTGGGGGCATCATCTTTGCATGTACCCACCAAAATATACATTTCAAGACTTCCTACCTTAGTGTTCATCATCATCACCAAGACGAGCGCACGAGGATGAGCTAGGACGAAGAAAGAGAGGAAGTTCCCTGCTGCCGGGTGCGGACGTGCACGTAGGTGGTGCTGCCGCGCATTTGTGTGGCGCGGGCGCGCCAGGTGGTGGTGCGGGCGCGCCCCCTGTGTCTCTGCTCCGTAACCTTTTTCCCGCGGCCGCGCCTCTTCCTTGATGCGACCGCACCTTCCGGGGTTTCTTTTGGGACGATCTAACTAACTCTTCTTTTGTATCTTTCCTATATATAGCCTTTCCTTCGTTTTTTAGAGAGAGAACTTTTGGAAAGAACAAGTTGATTAATATTATTTTTAGATCATCTTTTTAGAGAGAGAAACTCTAGGTTTTAGTGAGAGAAGTTCATGGTGTATTGTTGATGATTGAAGATTTCTACATTTCCTTTGATCAAGTTTGTAAGGATTCCTTTTCTTTAATTCAATCTATAGTTTGATCTTTAGTTTGATTTCATTTGCTTAACTGATTGTTCAAGTTTGATTGAATTTTGATTGATTTTGTGTTTATTTTTAGCTTGTTTGATTTGATCATGATGAATTTGTTGATTTATGTTGTTTTGATCTTAATTTCAATGGCTAGTGAGTAGATTACACTACTACAAAAATGGCAAAAGAGACCTATAATAAGAGACCTTTTGGTTAATACAGCAGGTCTCTTTGATATAAGAGACCTAATATTAGAGATAACAGGTCTCTAAAATGTCAAAGGACCCACATGACATTTTGGGACGAAAATAAGAGACCTGTTGGTTTGCTGAACGGGTCTCTTATATATGCGCATAAGGATTAAGGACCCACCACAACTAGCGTACTCTTGCCTTTTCTTTGTTTTTTTTTTTTTAAGAAAAAAAAAATTCCCTTTTTAATTCTTATTCATTTATACAGCTCATTATTAGTCATGTTCATATGAATCTCTTTTCTTGTTCCCCTTTATACGTCTCTTTCTCTTTCACCTCATCACTTGTCTCATCTCATTTCTCATTTTTATTTCTCACGAAGCAATTAACTCCTCCTCATTAACGACGCTGCATCTTCCTTCAACACCGGCGTTGCCTTCTTCTTTTAACTCAAAGTTTGAGGCTTTCAACGTCTATTATGACCATAAATACTCCAGATCTAGAGTCTTATGGTCAAATTTGCCTAAATAATTCTACAATTGAATTAGTCTTAAAAAGGTATGTTTCCATATCAATTTAATTCTGAAAAGTTTTTGGGTTGTTGACAAGGTGTTTCTATGGCAATGGTTTATGGTTTGTTTGTTTCTTTTTTAAAAAATAGGTTGCTATAGTTTAGATTGGGTAGTTTTTGGTTTTTTCGTTGGTGGCTAGTGTCTTACGGGATTGGGGTTTTTTCACTAGGGGTTGGTTTTTCACGGGGTTGGGTCGGTTTATGACGAGGTTGGGTCGGTTTATTACGAGGTTGGGTCGGTTTATTACGAGGTCGGGATGGTTTTCACGGGGGTGAGTGTAGTTTATACGGGGGTTGGGGTGGTTTTCACGGGGGTGTGGGCGGTTTGTTAGAGGTTAAGGCTTAGGGTTGGTTTATAGGGGTTTGTTATTGATGGTATTTTCTTGGGTTTTTCTTTTCTTTTTTTTAATGTTAAATTAAGTATATTATTTCCTTTGCAGTTTGCAGTTTGGGTCAATTGATTACTTTAATATTGATGATTTTTCTGGGTTTATTTTGTATAACAGATGAATTAGGTGCCCAAGAGTTGATTTATGTGGTGAAGATTGCATATGCGATAATATATGATTTTATCCCCTTAATTTTGTTATTGATGTTTAAATCGTGTAAGGTTGTGTTTAGGTTGTTGATGTCTAGTTTTTAACCTGAATTATAACCCTTGAAGCTTTTTTTTTATTGATTCTCTTAATGGTATACAGGTTTTTAGAGGTCAGATGACCAATTCAAGAAACTCGCTTAGCTGATATATGGAGGGCTAAAGAAATTACCAAAGAGATGGTTGGATTCACTTGCCGTATAAAATTGGTGGGAATGTTGTTAGTTTTGATAACTTATTGTAAATTATTATTTCCATTAGTTATTATTTACTTGTTCCATAAATTCTCTTATACATGTAAATTATTGTTCGTATATACTTGTAAATGTTACTACTAGTAAATTCCATAATTATATAAGTTTATGTAAATTTATCTAATTTTTTGGTTTTGTAATTTTCAATTTTAGTAGAATAATTACAAAATAATAAATATATATCGTCAATTTATAATTTTTTTTTTTAAAAAAGAAAAATTATAAAGAGACCCGTTACCTGACAAAACAGGTCTCTTTATGGCTATCAAAGAGACCTGTTGTATGAAATAACAGCTCTCTTCCCCTTCGTAAATATATGATGTATATACATGCGAAGAGACCTGTTACCTTACATAACAGGTCTCTTATTGATAACAAAGAGACCTGTTCAGTTGAACAGGTTTCTTTAGCAAAGAGACCTGTGAGCTAGAGACCTCCTCTAAACAGGTCTCTTATGCTATTTCTAACGGGTCTCTTTGGCCTTTTTTGTAGTAGTGTTACTTGCTAGGGTAATGGTGAAGCATGTATGAGTAATGGATTAGTGCTAATTGGGGATAATTGATGAAGTTGATAATGTGATTAAATTTGGTTAATGATCATGTGCATGTGTGTAATTGATTGAAGATTGGCCAACTTTGATTGTTGCACTAAATTGCATTGTAAGTTCACATTGATACGAACCATTGATTTGTGGCTTGCATTTACACGATTGAGGTGTCTTGTGATGTTTCCTAGCTAGAGTTTATCGTAGTTGACGCTAGTTAGACCTCTAGGAGAATAGCTTGATATGCTCTATTGGTTGCATGGTTGATCTTCCATCACATTGCTTGACTTAGCCAAATTGACCTAGCCCTAGTGCTTATTACATTTGATTTCTTTTCATTTATTAGTTGTCCTTTGTCCTAGCATAGAATTCGCACCGTATCTCTAGACTTCGGAATAGCTTGACCATAGACAATAGACAATAGCCCACCATTCCTTTGGGTTCGACCCTCGACTTATCGTTATAATTGTGTAGGGGTGTGTTGAGTGTTTATAAATTTTGTTTTGACCTTGGGTAGGGGTTAGCCTCAACGACCTAGCTTCGACCCGCGTCAGCATCATATTGCATGCACACCGTGCTTTGTGCCTTCCCCAAGCATACGTTTTGAACGTTTTTCGTAAGCATGCCTTAAGACGTTCCGTGGAGGTGCTTTACGCAAAAGCACCCATAGATAGGTTTCTCTTTTTAATGTATTGACGTTATAAATGTCCGAGTTTTCTTCTTTTTCACATCCGAAGCAAAAGGAAGGCGTTTTTATGCAGCGTAAAAATGCAAATGGCATAGCGTACAGCGTAAAATTGTACGGCGTAGGTGTTGCTTAAAATTTCACCTCAGCCCAAGCTTTGCGAGATCTACCTCTCGGAACTAAAAGGTAGACTATTTACTGTAGGCGTTAGCTCACGAGTCGATAGACGCGCCGAACCTTCATGAACAGGCACTTGTTGCATGGAAGCATATACGGTAGTTGGTGAGCTTACTAACTTACCGGACAGTTAGGGTACGTCCACCCCCTGTATAAAGAGCGACGAAACAGTGTCGCACCCATTTAGTCACGTGCCCCCAGTCAAGAGACACTTGTACTCATCTTGTGGACAAAACTGCTGAGAGAGTTGCCGACTTTATTCTCTCTCACTGGATTTGGATATATGCCTCCAGTCCTGAGACATGTATTTCTATCTTGTGGACATCCGGTTCGAATACCGGACCCGACTCGAATGCCGGACCCCTTTTCGGTTCGAATATCGAAAACCCCTTTTTATTCTTTTTACTTTGTTGAAGTCAGGCTAAAGTTTCAATGACATATCGAGGGACTTTGAACCAACGATGACATGATTAAGAGGAAATCATCCCCTTTTATTCTTTTTTAAAACCGGTCTCTTCTCATGACCTATCATCACCTAGAATACATTTACTTGTAAAAGTATTCTACAATTGCAAAGGATCAATCTAGATTCTTTAGCGCGTTAAGACTAGGGAAAACTTTTTCTAGCCTTAATAGCTACTTGTTTCAAACACTTAGAGAACCAAGGACTTTTTCGACATCCTTAAACATTACTGAGTGATTCTCTATCCTTAGAGAACTTCGTAGAAAGAGTCTCGGATTTATTTCCTTGACTAATTTGATCAATATCTATCCTAGACTCGATCAAAGTGGGGGCTAAGTGTAGACACCTACTTTTGGCCTCTTGTCCCGAAAAGAAAGTGCGATGATATTACAAAAACCCGTTCTTCATGCTAGGTCAAAGTTGAATTTTTTATGGACTACAAAAAGTATTATGAAGTAAGTTAAAACCCATGTTTGAGACCAAGTTATCATAGAACCTTGTCCGATTACTAATTAGGCCTAAAACGTGTTCATAGATGTTTAATCTTGATTAATAACGGACCCAAATGCGTTAAATGCAATAATTAGATCCAATGGAACCTACATTGTTGAAAACAAAGCCAAATAGATAGACCAACCATAAAATTCCCGTGCAAGGCCTATAAAGATGGATAGCCCTTTCAAGTATCTTTACAAAGGTATATTATAAGCCCAATTCCAAGCCAAAACGAAGAAGTTATGATCAAAACACTAAACCAGGCCCAAAGCCAACACCCTTGCACTCCAACGGCTATAACTTTTGATCCACAAAATATTTTAACCTAATTCTAACGGCATTAGAAAGTAGACATCAAGAGCTTTCCAATGATGATATCTCACACGCCTAAATCCAACTTTGCAATCAAAAGTTATGGAAGTTTTAAAAACGCGTTTTCGTATATGGCAAACTACAAACCAGCGCAACTCAATCAGTTGCGCGCGAATGGCGCGCGCAACTCATTGAGATGCGCACGACTCAGAGAGTTGCGCGCGCCACCTGACGGCGCGGCTCTAAAACCCTAAACTGAGATTCCTACGCTTATAAGAAGGGGTCTTTGCACAGCTCTAAACACACAGAAAATCAGAATTAAAAACCCTAAAATTGTGAAATCCCTAATCTCTCGAACCCTCTTTCTTCCCAACTACTCTTCAACCCTAATCTTTCCCTTGAAGTCCTTGGAGGTACAAAGAAGAAAGAAGGTCCATAAACATCTTAGGCAGACATCTAAGCATACATAGAAGAACGGTTAGTTTCCTGAGCACTTAGATAAATCACTTTTCTTTTATTGTTTAAATAACTTTAATTGATTAATTAGTGTTGTTTGATCACTTAAAACAAACTTTTAATTAATTAATTCACATAGTACTCTTTCGTTAATCAAGACTAGAATTTGATAATTAATTGTTGTTTTATCATTTAAGACAAGGCGAATAGTGTTTATTTTCTTGTTCTTTTCACAAATTTGATTCAATAAGAATAACGACTTTTACAATGTAATTCCTACAAGATTAATGCGTGTAAATAATATCAACTAACTTTGGTTTTAGGTATCGCGTTGCATATATTGTTTGGTGATAAAATTGTGCAAAAGGAAGAGCTAGTAGAGGCCGCACTAGGGCTAAGATCGTGATTCCCCTCTGAAGGGAACGTTATCTTGGTACCCTCGCTCCCGAACTCATTTCGGGTTTATGTAGACCAATTTGGGCATGGGTAAACTTATGATTCATGCTAAATATCCCTTGAACTCCTCTTGGGAGAAAGACATGAACGAGGTTTATGGGTTTTCCTAAAACTCATTGGCGACTCCTACTTGTTCCTTACAAAAAAGCGTGTATGATAGAATCATCTCTAATTCAAGGTCTCCCAAACAGTCAGGAATTCAAATCCTAATGCACCCTAACAAGTGTAAAGTCCAAGGCTTTAAAGGGCCATGGGAATCTAAGGAGAAGGATCCCCTACGATGGGAACACCCTCCTTACAATAGGGAATGATGAGAGTGTGAAATTCTCTCCCATCAATGTTGGAAAATGATATTTTCACATTTTGTTTTAAAGCTAATATAAAATAATTAAGCAAACTAGTAATAAATCAACAAGTATCAAGCATACAAAAGGAATAGACGAGGACCATTTGGAGAGGGGGGGTGGACCAAACTTGCTCCCCACTACTCTCCCCAATACCGGCCAACACAACAACCTAGCCCCAATTATTTTGCGCCAAATGGCGGCCCCACTTGGGCACCAAGGCACCCATGTGGGCTTCCATGGTGTGGCTGCTGCACAGCAGGACTAGTACTTAGTGCGGGCTACTACTGCTTGCCTCGGCCAGCAAGCCCAGCATGCAAGGTGCGGGCTGCTGCTGCCTACGGCCAGCAAGCCTTGCACCAATTGTGCGGGTTGCTACCGAGGCACAATGCCAAGGCCTTTGCTGCTACTGCTGCCCTGTGCGTGCACTTGGCTAGGGCAGCTAACCTTGCTGCGCTAGCACGTACCAGCTAGGCAAGGCATGGCTTGGTGCGCATGCTAGCCATCATGCTTGCCATTGTGCCCCTAGCACTCTGATTGGTCAGGGCACTCCGAAGTTAGGGTTATTTTGGGTAATATTGTTGATTTATTATTATTTGCACGTCTCGTCATTTACTATTTTTTACTCGACTTCCGACGCTCGATTTTGACGCTCCAAGCTCAAATTTCCGACTTCCTTCCGAATTAATTCGTCATGTCGGTTCGGTTGTTGCTGCTTGGGTGTGACCCGAAAGGTTCAGTCAAGATTAAGATGTAATATTAATTATGCATTAATATTATTGATCGGAAGCGGCCTCCACCCAGGCATTCTGATCACTTGACCTCAATGAATATATTAGCTTTCTAATAATTTTGGATCCACTATCAAAATAATATACTTGTTCTAACTTTTAAGAACACCATTCCTTTCATAAGTCTGAATTTTAGGCGGACAAGGTCAGGCTGTCAAAACTTCTTGGGAAGATACGGACGCCAAAATTCCTAGCATGGTAGTTTTTTATTCCGTTACTTTGGATGTGTCGTTATTCGTCCCTCTGAATTAACAGAGTTTATCGTTTAACTTTTCAAATTCTAGGTCAACTTTTTCAAAAAGTGACCATTTGAAATCTTGGGCGGGAAAGATGAATGTACCATTTTGTCCCCATAAATTTGGCCTATAAAATAGAGGGGGTTTGACCTCATTTTGACACTTTTTTCACCTTGATTTTTCTAGAGAAAAGTTAGAGCTTTTTAGAGAAAGAAAGTGATTTTCCCCTTAATCTTCGAGAGCTCAGTCATGCAGTTGTGTTTTCCGGACATATATTTCAGTTTTTCGGTTAACCTTCAAGAACACTAAAGACTTTTTCAAGGCTTCTACACGTGCAGAGGTAGGCCGTCTGTTTTCTCATCCTTCTCCTTAACTTGAATTATTTTTTCTTTGTTCTTTAAATCTGGCTTAACACTCGGCTTCGTCCGTTTCTCCTCATGAGGTCGGTCGTTATCCTGGGACTGAGGAGTCTAGAGTGGACGTAGACGAGCTGTCTCCTTCATGTAGTGCGTCCAATTATAGTGCGTACCAACTCACTTCAACTTACTATTCTCTGTCCCTACAGTCGAACATGGCAAGGACGATGTGTACGCACGAACGTCATACTGCCTGAAATCCAGACGACAGTCTGGTTCATCCTAGGGTCCCTTATGACCCAAATAGTACTGACTTAAAGACCGAGTCCACTACCAATACAACCACTACTAGTGGCACCCATTGCTCGGGAATTGAAGTAACTTCTTACTTGAAGAGCGCCAAAGAGCACAAGGCGTCTCTTCCTCTACGAGAGCGTCCGGGCAAACCCTAGAACATAGGTTCCCGTAATATGCTAACTCGGTCATGGATCCGGCCGAGTTGCTATCTCAGGAGAGGTCTCCTTCCTTTTCTCGGGCAGACGTTGCAGGTCCGTCCTTCCCAATTCCAACTAAACCCCATCTCCAACATAGCTGGTCGGATAGGCCAAGGGTTGGGATCTCCATTAACGAACCGTCTGACCTGCCCCTCGTAGTGGTCCTCCTTCGGAAATCAGGCGGCCATTGTAAAAGACAAAGGCAAAGGCCCTTTAATGCCTGATGAAATCCCCTTAGCTGGAGGTGGCCATGGCTTTAAGAGCCGCAGCTCGACCGAGGCTGCAGATCTTGACAGAGTTTTGTCCTCTAAATTTGGAACTACCCCTCACCAAGAGGAAGAGGAGGCAGAGAATGAGGCTGAGGGTGAAGTAGCGGCTGCGGGTGAGGCAGCCGAAGAGGACTTTGCCAACATTGATAACTTCAAGGACCCGTACGCTTGTACGGTGGGTAGCACTGCCTTGGGCTACTTTCATGGAGGGTTTGAAGAGTACAAGGCATTCCTCCTTATTGGGGAAGAATTTGAGCTGGTGGCGCCAAAGAAGTTTCCCTCTGTGGCCGCCTGGGAGGATGAGCGGCCGCACCGTAAGGCATTTAACGTCTATTGGGCCGCCATAGTGACGAGAGGGAAATTAATTTAGGTCGTTGAAGCTAACCTATCCCTATGCCAAAACAAAACTTATAATCGCTCAACACACCCTTATACAAGTATAATGGTAAGTCGAGGGTCGAACCAGTAGGAATGGGTGCGGTCTCTATTGTCAAAGTCAAGCTATTTCGGAATGGTAAAGTAAAGGTGTGTTATGCTAGGACAACTAAACAAACGATTATGAAATCAAGTATCTAAGCACTATGGTTTAGGATCCACACATACTTGCAATGGAAATAGCTAATTGGGATTGGAATTGACTAAGTCGAGTGATGCGTGGGAAAACTAATCATGCAATCAAAAGAGTGTGATAGGTTAATCTCTTAGAGGTCAAACTAGCATCAACTACGAGAGACTCTAAATAGGAACCTCACAAACCAACTCAATCGACAAATGTACGACACAAATCAATGGTCCGTATCAATTTGAACCTACAATGCAATCTAGTGCATCAATCAAAGTTAGCTACTCTTCAATCAATAGAAAACATGCACATAATCAATCAACCAACTTAATCAATCATCAACTCCATCAAATTCCCCCAATTAACATCAATCCATTACTCATATATGCTTTACCATCACCCTAGCAAGGAAACTACTCACAATCCATCAAGAAAACTAAGATCAAAACTAAACTAATCAACAAATTCGTCTTTATCAAATGAAATAAAACTAAATCAATTGAATAAACAATAAACTTGAACAATCAACAAAACAATTGAATCAAAATTAAAGATTGGATTAAAGTAAAGGAAATTCTTACAAACTTGATCAAAATCAAAGGAAATGTAACTATCTTCAATCATCCACCGTTAATCTTCAAGTTTTTCTCTTTAACAATCTAGAATTTCTCTCTTTAAGAATCTAACCTAAAACTAATTACAATCTCTTCTAATTCATCCCCCCTAAAAATAGAAGGAAAAACTATATATACAAAACTAACTAAGAAGAAATCGATTAGACCGTCCCAAAAGACACGGAAAGGCGCGGCTTATGCAAGGAGGAAGCGCGGCCGCTCAAAACTGGGTATGGAACAGAGGCTTTAGGAGGCGCACCCGCGACACCTAACCGCACGGCCGCGCCATGGTCACGCGCGCCAGCGCCTGAGTGCAAGTCAGATCCTTCCTATTTTTCGATGTTGCTCATCCCCGTGCGCTCCACTTGGTGATGTTGATGAACACGAAGGTATGCAGTCTTGAAACGTACTCCACGGTGGGTTCAATACCAAGAATGGTGCCCCCACCGTTTGCAAGCGCTAACTAGAAGACTTTGCACTAAAATTCCTTCACTCTTGAGCTTCAAATGGAAGGTCCGAGGCAACTCTATCATTGTAAAACTTGAGAAAGGAACTTGGGAATTCGTGGATAACGATCATAACCTTAAAAATGAATAAAAACAAGCAAATAAATGGGAAAATAGCAAAATAAACCAAGAAATGCATAAAAAATAGAAAACTAACTGGGAAAAGCATAAACTAAAGGAATAAGAAATAAAACTAAGGAAAACTAGAGAAAGGAGCTATAAAATAGCATGAAATTCACCCTAAAAAGCACCAAATGAGTGACATAAATGACACTCATTAAATTCCCCCAAGCTAAACTTTTGCTCGTCCTCGAGCAAAACCAAGAGAGCAAGGATAAGGATGAAAGACTCAAAAAGAAAAAGGAAGACACAAGATCAGAATATACACTAACTCACTTTCGTAGGAATCATAGTCAATTTTAGCAACTAAAGACAAGCCATTTAAACCCCTAAATTGCCCTAGAGGACGAGTGATGCTCTCGTAAGGGTATTCTAAGAGTTTACCCATAACTCTCGACCAACATCCAAGAGGCAAACCATGCTAAGAAAAGAAAAGAAAAAGGGAAAACGAAACCTCTATGACATGGACTTTACAAAGTGACTACACTACAAATGAATAAATAACTTTCTCAAGCAAGTAAAGGTATGCACGTTCCAAGATATCCAAGGTTGATAAAAGAATAAAATATGCTAAGCATAGAGAACTAGGTATCACACTCCACTTTCATCACATTCGATCTTACCACATCCACCCCACTAGCTTCAAATCAACTTCTAGTGAGGAACCGAATGATTCCTCGAAGGAATCGGAAAAAGAGAATATTTAGGCTACTCGACATCTTGACTATGCATCCCATCTCCTTAGGCTAAAGCTCACATTTCTCTCCCCCAATGAATGACTCAACCACTTAGGTCAAAAGGACTTTCCCAAAGGTTGTAATGCAAGGGCGAGAAAAGGTGTAGGTAGGCTAAAATTTGAAATTGGTGGTTTTCCTAATCAATGAAGTAAAAGAATGGCTAATTCTTAGGATCATAATCAAGTAGTCACCAAACCAAACAAAAATACATACACCTCATACCCTCAAGCTTATTCAAAGCTATACTCACAAACATATATACAAAAGCGTCCCCCAAGCTTAAATGAAGCATTGTCCTCAATGCTTAGAAGGAGAAAAGAAAACATCAATTTTTTAAGGAGTTTCCCATTTTTCACTTATTTTCGTTTCACATAACAAATGTCCTCGCCTCTTTTAACTATGGACGGCTTTTTCAACTTTCCAAAACAATGTCCTTGCCTTTTTTAACTTTAGACGGCTCTTTCATATATTCATTTGCCATTATACACAAAACACAAACTTGCTTTCATCTTGAACCAATAACCAAACTCATACACCACAAACTCCAAAAGATGACCATTTGCTTCACAAAAAACAAAAAATGGAACAAAAAAAGAAACAAAAGGCTCAAGAATCTAAAGATGTGGCTTGAAAAGAAGGGAAAAGGCTCAAATGGTCAGCAAGTAGGCAAATGTAAACCCAAAAACAAAAATGAACAAAAATTACATAGACAAAGAAAAATTACCACCCCAAAAAGAAGCATTTGTTCTCCCTAAATGATTCGGTCTCGAGTTTAAAAACATAAGTCAAGATTCAAGAGTAGGTCCGCAATAGTCAAGGATCTATGCCGCTCATGCAAATAAATGTAGAAGGCTTGAAGAATAATGAACCGCACACGGATGTAGCAAAAACTCATTATTGGTGTCAAATCAACTATAGGGAGCAACTACCAATTATGCCACAAACAAGAAGAATCCTGTTTCATGATTCTCCCAGTTCTAACCAACTACCATAGCATACATTTATTTGTTGAATCAACCGTACATAGTCTCAAACCGTGCATACCTTTACTACTTAGGAAGATGTTCATTCAAAAGCAAAAGTCGGGTGTATATAGTCTAATTCAAAAGAAAGACAAAAAGTGTAAAATAAAGCCTCAAAATATATAAGATACCAAAACAAGAACAAAGAAAAATAAAAGAAAAGGAATGATGAGTGACATTTATGTCATTCTTAGGGAGTAGTTTTAGAGTTATTTCCGTGTTTTTTTCCCCTTATTTTCCGTTTTATTCTCTTGTTTTCTTTTTAATAAAGTTTCTAGTTTATTTCTTAGTTTTAGTATGTTTTAATTTAATTTCTTTATTTAATTGGTTTCTAGTTTATTTTCGTAGTTTATTTGCTTTTGAATAATTTTATTTCGTTCCTTTTTTGTGTTACTTCCATAGTTTTAATTAGCTTTATGTTTATTTTGTTAATTTATTTTACTTTCTTTGGTTATATAGTTTTTGTTTTATTTTTATTAGTTTTAGTTTTATTCCTCTTTTTTCTATTTTACTTTATTTATTTCTATTTTATTTATTTAATTTTATTTGTCTTGATTTCTCCTCGGTTTTGTGTGTAGGGTCCCGGGTTTCATGTCAAGTGAGTTCAGAATTCGGGAACGAGTCAAAGTGTGTGCAGTTCTTTGCTGGCTGCTGCCCTCCTCCTAACCTACACCCCACCTTTTTAACCTCCACCACACCAATTCCCTTGCTCTACACACCTAGCAGCCACAACAACAATACAAAACCAGAGCAGCCCGCACCTCTTCCCTGCAATTCCCAGCCACCGCACTCACCCCCAATCTACCCACAAAACCAGCCACCGCCACCAATTTCAACCACCAGCCACCGCAACCATGCAATTTCAGCCACCCAATCCGCATAGACCTCAGCAGCCTCCCCTTTTGTAATTCGAACAGCAGCAACCTACCCTCAGCAACATCACCAAAACCAACAGCAACCCGCCACGATTGACCCCTAACAACCACCAACCAACCCACAACTCAATTGCTCCCTCACAGCCACAATTGAGCTACCACCATAATGTACCTCTCTGCGCCACAATTGCAGGACCAGAACCACCGTCAGCCACCTCAAAGCCCGAAAGAGAAGCCCGCAAATTCACTTCGAATCAGCCCCAAATTTCATACCCTTCAGAGCGGGTGCTTTAAGTTTCGAAGCAGCCGCACCATTCTCATTCTATTTTCTCCAAGTTGAGACAGAAGCTCGGAGCGGGCGCTCCGATTTTGGTTTGCGCGGCCGCTCCTCGTTTCCATTAATTCCCACGTTACTTGCTCGTGAATGGGGGTTCTTATTGAAATTGAATGGCCACGATTGATGGAGATGAGTAAGCTAAAATAATGGCCGTCTGATTGATGATGATGATGCGTGAAGGGTGATGAAGATCAGTGGGATGAAATTTAGAGCAGCCACGAAGAGGAGGGAATTCGTGGGTCTGATTCTCTTATGGGATTTGGGGGTTTTTGTTTTGGTTTCCTTTTTATTTTTCTTTTTATTTTTAGTTTTTTTATTTTTTATTTGTTTTATTTAGTTTTATTTTCTTTTTATTTTCTTTTATTTTAGCTTGTATATAAATACCCTTTTTGGGTTATTTTCTCTGAACTTTCATCCATCTATTATTCTACTCTCTAATTAGTTTTTAGGAGAGCTTCTCTCTCTAGGTTTAGCTTAGGGTTAGGGTAGTTTAGAGAGAGAAAGTGAGGGTTTCACCATTGTTGCGCTTAGATTTTGAAGAAGAAGATTGATCATCTTGTTTGTAGACTTTCATCTTCAATCAATGAGAATCTCTAACACTCTCTCCTCTATTTTTATTGCTTTGTTTGGATTATTATTTTTGTTGTTGGTATTGCATGTTGATCATGTTGATTCTTGATTATTTGTTGATTAATCTTGTTATTATCATGATTAGTGAGTAATTTCCCCATTAAGGGGATGGTTATGGTGTAGTTGGATCTTGAGCATGTTCTAGGGTGTAGAGTTGATTTATTTGTGATTAAAGTCTTTGTATGCTTGATATCTTTAATAATCTTGCAAGTGCACAATGTTGGTTAATTAAAGGTGAATCTTTGCTAACAAGGAACGGAAGTTGACTTAGCTAAGGTTCATTATTATCGATTGTTATTTAATAGTACCTCCCAATATACGGTTCTAGTGTGGAAACATAGAGGCTATGTTAGGAGAAGCCGATTAACCCCGGAAGGCGGTTAGATTGGACCTTACTTCGACATTCGAGCATGTTTAGTTCATAATTAATTCAAATTCTATGCCTTTGTTATGCTTGAGTGCTTGCTACTCCTAGACCATTTCCCTTAATGTTTTATCTCTAGTTTTAGTTTGTTTAGACCTTTAGTTTACCTTCCCTTATTCTGGACTAGCTTAGTTGTTGATAGCATTAGGTAGTATTTATCTGTTCCCTGTTGTTCGACCCCTCTTCTTGCCATATACTCGTATTAGGTTAGTTGAGTGTTATAAATTGTATTTCATTTAGGTGTAGTCGTCTAACGACACGATTATTTCCCTTCGTCAAATTGGCGCCGTTGCTGGGGAACGGTTTCTATTACTGTTGTGTTATCTTATTGAGACTAGTCCATTATATATAATTTTTATTCTTTTTGTTGGTTTTTATTTGTGTTGCTTTATTTGAAAAAATGGCTTATATTTCTATTCCTCAATTTGATAATGAACCGTTTTGGGTATATTTCAATAGACTTGAGGATTTCCTAGATGGTGTTAAAGTTTTTACCAAGGGTGATTATTGTGAAATCATTAATTTGGGATTAAATGAGCATTTTAAAGGAGTAGTTGACAATATGTTAAATGGTGGTCTTCAAACTATGTCTTCGGATGAAGCTTGGGATTTCTATTAATGGTTAGCTAGGGATAATTATGATTGGGAGAGGGCCAATCATGAGACTTATGTTCGGGAATCTCATGCTTTTAATGTTGATGCTAATTGTCATGATTTGTCTAATATGAACTCCCATAATGTGCTTGATGCTCCCCATAGTGACCATGTAATGCATGATTTCAACTCCCCTCCCTCTATAGCTCAAAGTAATGAGGTACATCCTAATGATGATGAAGTGCATGTTCTTTCTCATATCGCATCCGATTTTTGCATGAATTCTAAAGGTGTGTCCCATAGTTCCCTAGATGATTCCAATAAGCAAGATTTTGACTCGTCTATCCATTATGATTTGGACTCATTTGAGATTATGGCCCAAATATTTCTTGCGTTTCAAACGAAAGCCCATAACCTTTTGAGTGAGTTAATTGATAATGCTTCATTAGAAAGAGATGAGTTTAAGAGGAATTTGCCCCCATTCACTCTTGGATTTAGGATGATAGGCCTTGAGAAATGTATGGAAGATGTTGTTCAAGATGGTGAAGAGGAGGTTGAGGTTGAATCATTTGGAGTTTTTGAGCTTGAGGGAGATGTAGATCGTGAAGTTTCTTCATTTGAGGATTCCATGATTGATTTCCATTCCCTTATTAGTGAGGTGAGACCTTGTGTTGAGGGAGTAGCTACCCCTTTTTCCCTTTCTCATACACCTTTCTCCCAAAGGTTTAACCATATCCCCTACTATCCTATGTTCCTCCCTTCTTTTCTCAAAGAACCGCTTAGGGATCCTTTTCCTATTCATGCTTCCGAAGCCCTGATCGAGGTTAAAGTAGGTCGTTAGTCTACTAACCCTAATCAAATTAATTATTTATAACCTAAATTACCCTAATACAAGTATAGGGGTAAGTAAAGGGTCGAACCCAAAAGGACTAAGTGTATCAATCTATGCTAATTAGACTACTAGGTAAGCTTGTGAGGTAAAGAGAGATTCAACTAAACACTACAAAGAGCAAATAACTAAAACTAGGAAAAGTGTAATCCAATTACATCAATGCATTCAACAACATCATACAATTAGATGAAAATGACCTCAATTAGGAACGATCAACACATTTAACTCACTCTCGCGCAATTCAGCATGTTAATTATCCTACTAAACTAATTCACTCTCGTGCAACTAGCCTAGCAAAGGTATGGAATAATTTAGACCCTCAACCAACTAACTCTCGCACAATTGATTGAAAGCACAATTAAGAACATAAAATCATTAGCTAGAAAGATTCTAATCCATAAAAGCATCATCCATACACAATAATCAAGAAACAATTCCATACTAATCACAATCAATCATTCAAGTTATTAACATAACCTTCATCCATTTCCCTAGAACAAAATCTAACCTAACATGATGAACAAAAACAAGGAAAACAAGGTAAAACTAGAATAAAAGCAAGAATCAACAACTAAACTAATTAATATTCTCAAATCAACAAATAAATAAGCAAAAACAATAATAAATGAAAGCAATAAAGGTGAGAGAAAGTTAGGAAGACTCATTGAATAATTGAGAAGAAAAATCCACAAAATGCTTCTTCAAAATCCCAATAACTCCATGAACAATCCAAGCTTTCTCTCTCTAAACTACTCCTAAACTAGAGAGAGATAATCCTAATCTAACCCTAAGAGCGAGAAAATAAAAGAACTAAACTACTCTAAAACTAGGTAAAATAAAAATGTTGATTGAAAGTTAAGAGAATAACCCCAAAGGGGGTATTTATAATACAAGTTAAAATAAAATAAAATAAATAAAAAGGAAATAAAACTAATCAAATTAATAAAATAAAAATAAAATAAAAAAGAAAGTAAAAAGGAAAAAGAAATTAAAAAGAAAAGTAAAACCCAAAACCCACGAAATACCCAAATCAATCCCTATTCCCTTCTCTTTCATTTGGCTGTTCTGAACTTTAATCACCACCGCCTCACCATCATCACCGATCATCATTATCCCAAGTCGAAGATCAACGGTAATCACCAAGCTTCACTGTTAAATCATCATTAATTGTCACGTGCGAAGCTCGTGAATTGGTTCAAATTGAACCCAGATATGCGGGCCCGCGAAGATGTCGTGTGGAGGTCGCGCAATTGCTTCTGCTTACAATCTGTTTTATGTGCGTCTTCTCACAGGGCTGCGCACCCGTGGTGGTCTGGGAAGCTTGAGGAAAGCAATTGTTGTGAATTTGGTTCGATTGGTTGCGGATTGGTGATGCGGGGAGGAGCTGCTTGTTACGGCTGCGGTTGTGGCTGGTGGTGATTTCTGTAGGTGGGTGATGGTGGTAGAATTGAGGTGTGGGATTGTGTGGCTAGTTTGGGCTGTGGTGGTGCGCTGTGGTGGTTGTGTTCGCTGCTGGTTTATGGTCGGTTTGTGTGGCTGGTGCGAATTCAGGAGTGTGGATTTTGCGGGTTGGTGTTAATTGAGGTGAGTGGTGCCTGCTGTTTTGTGTGGTGAAGGGGGCAGTAGTGGTGGAGCTGGTGGTTGTTGTTGATGTTGTTGTTGGTGTTGCTGGTGTTGCGGGGTGAAGCAGGGGAAGAGTGTGTGGGTGAGTGGAGGTTGGAGCAGGGCAGTGTGGTGTAGGATAGGGAAATGGGGTGGTGTAGGTTAAGAGGTGGGCAATTGAGCAGCTTGGAGCAGCTTTGCAATTTGGCAAGGGAGTGAGGGAGTTTGACTTTGCCTGTTAGAACATTTGTCCTTGGACTTTCGAACATGACTTTGATTATAACCAAATCTCAACCCGAACGTTCCTACAAACAAAACCAAACATGAGGGGAAATCGGGAAAAAGACTAAAATAAAATAAAATAAAACAAATAAAGTAAAATAAAATACTAAAACTAAAAAATAATAAAATAAAATAAAACAAACTAGAAACTAAAAGAAAATAAATTAAATGAGAGAAGAGGGAAATTATTAACTAAAACTAAAAAAAAATAAACTAAAAACTTATAAAAATGCAAAAATACTCAAAATAAAGATAAAAGACGAGAATAATAAAATAATAGAAATAAAGGATAAAAAGGGTGAAATTATTGGAAAATAAGCTGGAATACGACTCAATAAACACCCTAAAAGTGACATAAAAGTCACTTATCAAACTCCCCCAAGCTAACCTTTTGCTCGTCCTCGAGCAAATTAACATGAAAAACGAGAGAAGGAGAGTGAATTATTCAAGCAAAGCTAAGACACTAAAGGAGAATAAGAATGTACACTAACTCACTTTCGTAGGAATCACGGTCAATTTTAGCAACTAAAGACAAGCCCTTTAAACCCCTAGATTGCCCTAGAGGACGAGTGTGCTCTCGTGAGGGTGTCCTAAGAGTTTAACCCACAACTCTAGACAAAAACCAAGGCAAGGCAATAAAAAGAAAAGAAAAAGAGAAATATAAAGAGAAAGCAAAACACAAGTTCATATTTGGACAAGAGATAGGAACAAGCACCAATGAATGCAAACCTTTCTAAATAGACAAATGTATGCAAGTTCCAAGATGTCAATGGTTGATTGAAACATAACATATGCTAAGCATAGAGAACTAATGAGGACTCAATCCACCCTAGCCCCAACCAATCGGGCCGCGTTCTCTCCACTAGCTTCAAATCAACCCTTAAGTTAGCTTCTCATGATTCCTCGAAGGAACCGGAAAAAAGATAAAGAAATGAAAAACTTTGAGAAGGTAATCCCGACATCTCAACTATGCATACTCTCTCCATAGGTTTGAAGTCTATCTCCCTCCACTGTTCTTTGACCTAACCCCACTAAAGTCTAAGGGTCTTTTATTGGTTGTAACGTAAGGCTAAGGGTTAAGGCGGGGTAAAAATTTGAAAATTTTGGTGATATTTCCTAAGTGAAGAAAAAGGGTGGCCTACTCTCAAAAACAAACTCAAGAAGTCACAAAATATCAAACAAAAATACCAATAATGCCATCTCCCCCAAGCTTACTAAACACTAACACACAATATATACAAAAAACAAGGAACGCTCCCCCCCCCCAAGCTTGACCGAAGCATTGTCCTCAATGCTTAAACAAGGGAAGAGAAATAAAACCGACTAAAATATTATTGTGTTTATTTTTTTGTTTCTTATTCTCTTTTTTTTTTTGGTGGTGTCCTTGCCTTTTTTTTTTAACCATGGACGGTTTTTTCTTGAAACTTCATTTGATTTTCTTGAATTGCATCTTTCTTCTCAAACCTTTTTGCATATTCTTTTCAATATCAACTTTCAATACCATACTTAAACCAATTCTCAAAAAGTCTTGTTCATATTCAACACTCTCAAAACTCAAACCTCACATGCCAATGCTTCACTAACTAAAAGGGTTGGTAAACATAGGCCATTAGGTTTGTAAAGCGGTTTAAACAAGAGCAAGAAACATTAGGCTCAAATTGGTTAATAAGTAGGTTGATGCAAAATAGAAAACCAAATTTGTAACAAAATAAAAAGAAGATAAAGAAAAATGAGAAAAGGTGCCCTTTTCTTCCCTTAAAGTGGCTCGCTCACGATCTTGGGAGCTAGAGGTCAAAACAAGGATTAAGACATGCATAGTCAAGGATCCTAAATTGCCGCTCAACAAGGTGATGAAGGCTAGAAAAATGACGCTCACAAGGGATTTTGACCAAACAAATACCAACCAAGGGTCTCAAATCCACGATAGAGAACAAATCCATCTTACCACATTCCCGTGAACTAAGGCTTCATGGACCCCTGAAAGTTCTTAACCCAACTACCTTAGCATATAGTATCCTAGAGTCAACCAATGACACTCTCAAACCGTGCATACATTTACCACTTAGGAAGAAAAACATTCAAGGATTCAAGTCCCAAAATAGAATGTCCAAAATAAGAACAAACAAAACACATTTTGCCAAAATTACCTTGAAAGTAAACAAAAATCTTTTTGGAAATTTCAAAATAAAAGAAAAGACATGGAAATGCATATACAAAGGTGCATGGCATATATGAACCAACATTCTACCCAAGCATGATTGAATACCCTCCCCCCAAGCTTGAATGAGACAATATACTCAAACATAAACCAAATAATCCATGGGAGGGGAAAAGAAAGAAATCAATCCAACAAACTAACACATGTCCAACGAGTCACCAACCATTAGAGAAAGAGCTTGAATCTCGATTTCCATATGCTAGCAAAAATAGGCATCAAACTTCCTTGATTCTTGATCTAAACCAATACATAAGTGTATATCAAGTCATGTACCTAGCAAAAGGCAGACAAACAATTCCATGAGAGAAAATCTAATCCAAAAAGAAAATAAAATGAAAGCAATAAAAACCCCGGGAAACTTTCGAAGAAAGGCTTGTTTTGTTGGGGTTTGGTGAGTCTGACTCACCGCGGAAACAACCTCGACCCGAGGAACCACTCGCAATTAATAAAATCAAAAAGCATAAATAAATAATCACAAGGAAAGGAAAATGAATCGTACCCTCGAAGCGAGCTTCGCCCAAAAACCGAGGCTCTTACTTGAAAGCTACAAGCGCGTCAAGTGCCGTGCCTCCGACGGTATCCACCCACAAAAAGGCGAACACAACTTTAAGGTCCGCTACCTTGGAGTTAGCAAGGTCCGACCAAAACCCGAGTGTTATATGAGTTTAAGAGTTTTCCCAAAATTATGGAATGCTCTTTTTAACTCCCACTCAAGCAAAGAATTCTCAAGCCATCCCATGACTATTTATAAGGGAGTATGCTTTGTGAATTCCACTCATCTTTCATTGTGGGACATTTCACAAAAAGATCCCACATGGAAAGATTGGTGAATTCAACCTATAGTTAAATAAACCGAGGAAAAGTAAAAAGTGTCACATGGTAAGGAGTGGACCACTTTCTCACTTGGTCCCCAAGGCATTTCACATGCAATGTGAACTAACCATGTGTCACCCAAATTTGAGCCCCAAGTTGGGTTCGGTTGGCCCATTTTATTTTGGCCCGTGTCCATGACCCATCAACTTGGGTCCACGGCCCTTGCCACATATGTCGCCACTGTGGCGCGCCGCCACCATGGCGCTGCCACGTGGCACGCTGCCACGTGGCACGCTGCCACTAGGTGGCTGCCACTAGGTGGCTGCCAATGTGCCGGCTGCCAACGTGCCGGCTGCCAACGTGGCGGCTGCCACTTGGCGGCCACGTGTGCTGCCATGTGTGCTGCCACGTGGCATGCTCCTATTGGGCATGCATTCCTAGCCTTTTGCGTGGCTAGGATTTTACTTGTTACTTGATGCATTTTCCCGTCTCGCCAAATCCTAAATTTTGGCTCGACATTTGAGATTCTCCGACGCTCGGTTTCGACGCTCCAAGCTCGAATTTCCGACGTCTAAATGTTTAACACTCGGGCGACGAATTAATTTCTTCCAAATTAATTCGTCGAGTTGGTCGTATATTTTGCTTGGGTGTGACCCGAAGGGTTCAGTCAAGATTAAGCTGTAATATTAATTATATTAATAATATTAATATTACTGATCGGAAGCGTCCTCCACCCAAGCATTCCGATCACTTGACCTTACTGAATATATTAGCTTTGTAATAATTCTGAACCTACTATCAGAATAATACACTTGTTCGAAGGACACCATTCCTTTCAATCTCCCACTTGTCCTTCCGGACAAGTGTGTATTTAGTGTATAGCCCCTTTCTTATGTCTCTTCATGTCTCTTCATGAACTACAGAGTAAGATTACTCGTCATCTCTGTTACGTTCATAAGTGTTTCTAAAAATCTGAGTTTGACTGTCAATAAGCAGATGATTTCTAAAATCCATCTGAGCACGGCCATGCATTTTCACAGTCTCGCTCTTCAAGAGGCCTTGTAAACAATAAGACATGTTCCCTATTGTTAGTAGGGGGACATTTCCAGTCTTGTAATGTAGCTTCTCTTACTAAGAGGACTCACCCGCCCGATATCTATCTTTATAATCCCCAGTTACGACAGACGTTTGGCGGATACCAAAGCGGACCAGTACTCAAACAAGAGATTTCCCACTACTCCTGGTCAAAGGAAAAGAGTTCTGATAGTAATAATGAGAAAAATACTTATGACGATTTTTAAATCTCTTAAAGTATTTTCATAGGTCGATCCAGTATGGTTCTAAACCAATACCTGTGCAAATGATTTATATCCTCATAGCACAAGAAACAGTGCTATAAATCATACTACACACTAATCTCTAATGGTCATTAATCGTCCACAAATAAACGACCTTGATTAGGGATAATTTTCGATTAAGATATTCAACGTTCACTTAATAGGTGTTTCTTTATCCAAGCCACTGACTTGATACCCTATTTTGAATATTTATTAAAATCGAATGGACTCATTATTTAATTCTAAACCACAATTAAATAGTTTTGTGCAATATTTAGAAATATTTTATTCCACTATGAAACTTAACAATGTTTCATCTCATGATAAATGGTTTTTCCCAAATGTTTTAAGAGTAGTACTCTTCATAAAACATTCATAGAAATCACACTCATATTTGATATGCTTGATTTCTTTCATGCAATTATGAATGTTGTAGTTCACTTATTGCATAAGTTTAGTTATAATTACTTTGCAAACCTTAGCATCTTCATTATCCACTATTTCCATAATAAGATGATAAAATTTTGAGAGTGTTAATGGATTACATGTGATTCAGGATTTATTGTCTAAGCAATGGATCCCACTCATTTTTATGATTTGAGACCTTTTACTTGACAACCTACAATCATCAACGTTCAACAACAAACTTAACCATTTAATATATTTCCTTATTATTGCCTTTAAGGCAACAATATTCTCAACATATATTTTAGTAGACTCCCTGGTGATTCCTTGCATGGGTTTCACTCCAAGCGACTCACAACGATTTAGGATACCCTAATCACTTGTGAGCATGGAAATTTTCCTTAAATTCCCGCACATTATACATGGATGCATATCCATGTTACCATTATCAAGCCACGACACTTCTTGCCTCGTGCTTATAAATGGCTTCCTTGCTAAGGATCTAATCCTTGTTAAGGTTTGTGCTTGCAACATCAAAACTCAAATTATATTTGTTTCCATGAGTCAAGAACTTCATCCAACTACTTATCTAAGTTCTATGGATGTTCTTGACTATAATCTAATGATCTAATACTTAGATTAACGTCGATTGGTATTATATACGTACTTCACATGCTCTAAGCAAGTAAGTCGTCTGACGATTCCATATCATATATAGCTTTACATGATGGATTTAATTCTAGAATGATTCTCAATTTTATTCCATCCATGTGACATTCAGCTCATACAGTTACACTGAGTCTTGCCAAATTGTTCGCTATATGATATGGTTGAAAGTCTCTTACTAGAGTCTTTCTTGTTTGACTTAGTACTTAGCCTAGCTTATACTTAGTTCAAACAATTTACTTAGCTTCATACATATAGGAAAGTCTTTCATGTTTAATATGGTAATTTCCTTTACTCATTTAAACATTTAATTAAGTCTATACCATAGATCTTAATTCCCAACATGTACTAAGTATCGTCTTTAGCTCGGTCCATTGTCGAAATTACTTTCAAATCTAAGCATTTAGCATTTGATAGTTGTTTCACAATAGAGTTCGTAAACATCTTGTTGGACCATTACTTTTGCTCCCACTAAACTTCTTGTTAATCAGAATTTCTATGTTTCTCCATAAGTCAATCCTCTTATTAACTTTATGAGAAAACACGTTCCAATTCCTTCATGCAATGCTTCCTTTAATCCCATTACGGATTCCATGTGCTTGCTTTCAAATCTAGCATTATTTAGATTTTCAAAACCCTTAGACTATTCCATAGTCACTTCCAAAATTCTATTTTGGGAAGGCGGTTTTGGTATCTATTTTGCCATATTTCATATGCGCAATTTTGCTAGATCAATCACGAAAAGACTTGAGCATTCCGATTGGTGAATAGGATTTTATTAAAATCAACTCCTTGAAATTAATTATATCCTTTACAACCAACCTAGCTATGTATGCATATACATTTCCACATTTGTTAGTTTCTCCTTGAAAATTTATTTGCAATCGATGGTCTTTCACCTTTCATGCAAATTAATCAAGTTTCAAACATGATTTTCAAATATGGAGTCTATTTCGGATATTCATGGATTTTAACCATCATTCGAAATTTGGATTTGTCATAGCTATCTTACAAGACATTATTCCTTTACTTGTAAGTCCTAGGTTTGTTTCTAACTTAATAGAAAATTTATAGGATTCAATCCAAGCCTTTGGTGAATTCTATACCTATACGGGGTAATTGCATCAAACACTGAGTTTTAAGGCGCTTTCAAAGCCCTTTTATTATGTTGATCTTACTCCAACATTTTTAATATTTTGTGAGTAATGAATTCTCTTTTAAGGCACTTGTAAAGTCCTTTTGAGTATTCTTGATCAAGCATTCTCATGAAGTCCTTTAAGGTCTTCCGAAATTGTCAGTTCTAGTTTGTTGAGTTCATTTTCCTCCCACTTGTCGTTTTGGAAACATGTTACATTCCAGAAAGACACCACTTAGAGCAACAAACATTATGTTCTCAATTAGGATGTGGAGGTAATGCCCGTAGTCTCACTTAAATGTTTACAAAGAGACATGTATATTGTCTTTGGGTAAAAGTTCGTTGTGAAACAAACAGTTAGCTCCTACTTGAGCTATCTTAGTCTTTATTGAGCCATTCAGCTCCCACTGAGCCACCTAGCTCCCCCTTAAGCCACTTAGCTCCCACTTAGCTAGTGAACTCCCACTGAGACAAAGACCCTTAGACATATACTTGAAAAGACTTTTAGAAGTTATTTCTATCCATAACTGAATATGGCGTCCTTTCTTAGCTTAGACATATTGTTTAGTGTAACATTAGTCATTTGTGCAAATCTTTAAGAACTTTATAGGAAGGGTTGTGAACCATCATCGTTCGAGTCATTTTCAAATGACATCGAGGTCTCCGTGAAGACACACTATGTTCTTTGTGGAGTTCTTTATGAAAATTTCCATTCATAACTTTGAAATGGTCACGCTTGGCTCAAGCAAACATCGCTCGATCTAATCTAGACGTTTTGATATCTTGCCAAGTCGATTCTGTACTTCACTGGACTCTTGAGCTACTCAAGTCAAGTTTGTTCACGTTTGATGATTATAGCCATATCCTTTCAAATTCTTCGTGAAACGTTGAAGTAATTGAATCCTCTTTAGCCTTCGGAGTCAACTGTCTCTACCAAGAACAATAGCTCTCTGCTTTGTCGGTTTCAACAAGTAAGACTTGCTTGTCTTAGAACGATTCCAAATCGAGCAACTATCAAGAATCTATCTAATAGAGCCTTTGAGTACGTTCTTGTCGATGTGACATTGCTAAAGATGTTCGGAATGCAAATCAAGCCCATGACTTGAACTTAGTGAGTTTGTCATGTTTGGGGAAATGTTTGTTTATAATCAGGCATTCTTGACTCAATGCTTGGATAACCATGCCATTCAAATAAATCTCGCACCTATTGCTCATTACTTTGAATGTGAGTCTTTCCGTGTGTAAACGGATCAATTGCTGATTATGTGACATAATAACCATTAGTTATTCCAGCCTTTGGCTTAAAAGGTCTTTAAACAAAACATACGACTTTACAACTGATGTAGCTCTTCTTGCTTCATTCTAAGCTTGTAAGTCGATAACTTAGCTTAACTTCAATAGTTTGAGGTCACTATCATAGTGGAACACTCAAGCAGTATCCGATACTTGTGAAGATAACGAATTGCTATGTTAACTACAATAACATGAACTCATGAGTTGAAAAGAAATCTAATTCCTTTTCTTCGTTCCTTCTTTCCTATATTTTTTATTATACAATATCTCATAATCTTACTTTAAGAATCATTTCTTTAAGTACCTTGACTCTTATATTCTTAGGCATAATCAAGCACCTAGTGCGCCGTTAAACAAAGTTCCATCTTTTCCATTAATTCTTACTCGAATTACTACATCAATGAGTCCTACTCAATTATGATGCGAAAAGATACGTTGGTTGTCAAACATTGACAATCTTGAGTTTGCAACTCAATACCTCATGTTTTATCAAAACTACCTAGTGTTTTGAATACATGATGTCCAACCGTCCTTTCAGACTTAGTTATAAAAGTCATTAATGAGAATTATATTTTAGAAATGCTTTTCTTTTCTTTGAGAACTATTCTCAAGGATTTCCTTTACCAATCATGGAAACAATATCATTTGATTTAGAGTACTATAAATATAAGTGCAAAGTATAACCATTTATCAAGAACATAATAAGTTTGAAATAGCATTCATGCAACCTTCAATCTTATTAAACGTCTTATTTACGCATAAAAAATTGTCCCTATTTGGCGAAAATAATGCGATTCCAAGATCCGAAGAAACAAAGAGTGGTTAAGCATGCTTTGGCTTGTCTTAAACACTCAATCTTCTAGGGTAAGTATTGCCTTGCTAATGGCTCTAAGCCACTCTTGGTTAGACAATCGTCGCATCTAATGCATCTTTGACGATGTATCTCTTTTACCACGTTATGTGAGGACTCCTCACTCATACAGATGAGTTAAACCAAAACCAACGTGCACACCCGGTGTGCCTTACGCGCCTTGGAGAAGTGATGGCACCTCGCTTTGGCGTAGCCTACCATCACCATCGTCCGGTTAGTAAGTGTTGTTTTGGAAAGGCAAGTTTGACTCAATATTATTAGGGACCTAGGATTTCTATGTTGGTTGATTTAAGTGAACTTAACTAATCATCGCAACATCAAGAAAACCTAAACATGCATCTAACGAATAATTCACATATATATAAGCATGAAATATAAAGCGAAATTATAGATTCATATTGGCAACTAGCATGACCCCTTGAATTCTTCAAATCTTCAAAAGGTCTTCATTTACAATTCAAGGCCTTGTCTTCCAAGATACGCCGTCTTCAAGACTTAACCAAAACATGCAAATACTAGTGTCTACGACTAGGAATAATCTAAATATAAAAGTACAAAAATACTTAACGGTACGTAGACCGTATTTAGATTTACAAAAATACATAACGGCACGTAGTCCGTATTTTCTATCCTAGTCGGGTCCCACTAGTTGCCATTTCATAAAACCCGTGAGAGAGAATATACATTCCATTCATCCATTCACTATCTGTGAATGGCCCATGCAATTTACAAAATCAAATAAGTAAAATGCATTTAAACAACGCGCGCACTAGTAACTAATCTAGGTGGTTAATCCGATTAACACGCCTAATTAAAACTAGTCAAAGTTGTTTAACCGATTATGTAATTGACGTCATTAATAATTGAAGCTCCCACTAAATTTCGCATTTCCCTTAATATAATTAATCTAATTAATTAAGTCGGTAGCACCCAAACTTGTCAAAATGAAATTTTGCCAATGCCGCTCAAAACCGAGGCCTAGCCTCCCAAAATTTTAATTAAAATAAACAAAATTAATTAAAATAAATAAAACGGCAAAATAAGCAACATTAAGCCTATTAAGGCTAGTCACCTCACCGCACCAAGCTTACGCACACACCCAAAAAAAATAACGCACACACGACCCATGGCACGCGCCCACACGCTGCTGCCACTACACGCACGTGCGTGGCTGCTGCAGCCCGCGTGCTGCTGCCGCGCGTGTGGCCGCACGCAAGGCGGGGCAGCCACCTTGGCAGCCACATGCGGGCTGCTGTGCAGCCCGGCTCGCCAAGGTGGTTCTTTGCCTCGTTTTGCGTGCCACGGCCTCGGGATTTGATCCCTTTTCGCGAGACAAAAATAATTAATTCTAAATTAATTTTAGAACTAATATAGTGAGCAAAATAAAATTTTAAACAAGTCTAACTTAATAAAATTTTCAAAGTGCAAATAACCAAAATAATTCCAAGAACCATTCTTAATTAAATTGGTTTAGCTTGGTGCAAAATTAAATTGAGGCAATTTCTCACTTTCAATTTAATCAATTTAAATTAAACTTGAGAATTTGACAAAGTAAGGTGACGTTGGAAAAATATGAACTTTAATGTTCAAATGAAAATTCCAACATCTAAATTTTGTGAATCCTTCAAAACTATATCTTCCAACATGAAGATAACCAAATTTCTATCACAAAAATTGAAACATTATGTTTCCAATCAACTCAAAATGATTAATACAACAAAGTTTAACACAAAATAACATGGAATTTAGTGGTTTTTAAAGTTTCAATCACTTATCACAAATAAAGATTGAATCTTTAACACTTAGGAAGCCTCAAAAATAAAATTTTCACACTAAAAAGCAATTAGTTTGCAATTATGTGAAAATAAATCAACCTTTAAGCATCAAATACTACCAAGTAAGTGTGCTTTAAGGGGACATAAAAATGCAGAAAATAATGCAAATAATCAACCATATAATCAACAATTTATGCCATTAATTTCAAGGTTAGAAAAGACTTAAAAATTTTCTTCAAAAACGAAAAACCCCTCGAAAAGGCATTTTTGGTCAAAATTTGGCTAAAATACAGACCCCTTGGGATAAAAACCTTTCCAGATTACGTTTTCCACCCAAAATTCACAAGTTTAGGGCGAAAATCCGGGTTCTGGACCAAACTCGACATTAAAAACGGGATTAAAATAAACAAAACCGAGCAACTAATCTAATTTGTAACTTAAACCAGAAAAATAAGCCAAAATAAACCTTGAAAAAACATGATTGTAAAAATAAACGAGCGGGGCTCCGATACCGCTGTTGGGGTTTGGTGAGTCTGACTCACCGCGGAAACAACCCTGACCCGAGCAACCACTCGCAATTAATAAAATCATAAAGCATAAATAAATAATCACAAGGAAAGGAAAACGAATCTTACCCTCGAAGCGAGCTACGCCCAAAAATCGAGGCTCTTACTTGAAAGCTACGAGCCATCAAGTGCCGTGCCTCCGACGGTATCCACCCACAAAAAGGCGAACACAACTTTAAGGTCCGCTACCTTGGAGTTAGCAAGGTCTGACTAAAACCCGAGTGTTATATGAGTTTAAGAGTTTTCCCTAAATTATGGAATGCTCTTTTTAACTCCCACTCAAGCAAAGAATTCTCAAGCCATCCCATGACTATTTATAAGGGAGTATGCTTTGTGATTTCCACTCATCTTTCAATGTGGGACATTTCACAAAAAGATCCCACATGGAAAGATTGGTGAATTCAACCTTTAGTTAAATAAACCAAGGAACAAGTAACAAGTGTCACATGGTTAGGAGTGGACCACTTTCTCACTTGGTCCCCAAGGCATTTCACATGCAATGTGAACTAACCATGTGTCACCCAACCTTGAGCCCCAAGTTGGGTTCGGTTAGCCCATTTTATTTTGGCCCGTGTCCATAACCCATCAACCCGGGTCCACGGCCCTTGCCACATATGTCGCCACCGTGGCGCGCCGCCACCATAGCACTGCCACGTGGCACGCTGCCAGCGTGGCATGCTGCCACTTGGCGGCTGCCAACGTGGCGGCCACGTGTGCGGCCACGTGTGGTGCCACATGGCTTTTTTGCCATGTGTGCTGCCACGTGGCATGCTCCTATTGGGCATTCATTCCTAGCCTTTTGTGTGGCTAGGATTTTACTTATTACTTGATGCATTTTCCCGTCTCGCCAAATCCTAAATTTTGGCTCGACATTTGAGATTCTCCGACGCTCGGTTTCGACGCTCCAAGCTCGAATTTCCGTCGTCTAAATGTTTAACACTCGGGCGACGAATTAATTTCTTCCAAATTAATTCGTCGAGTTGGTTCGTATATTTTGCTTGGGTGTGACCCGAAGGGTTCAGTCAAGATTAAGCTGTAATATTAATTATATTAATATTACTGATCGGAAGCGGCCTCCACCCAGGCATTCCGATCACTTGACCTTACTGAATATATTAGCTTTCTAATAATTCTGAACCCGCTATCAGAATAATACACTTGTTCGAAGGACACCATTCATTTCATGTTTAACGTCCAAGTGAGACCGCTGTATTAAATAATATTGCAATGAACGCAAGAGCTTATCAAATGCACTACTACACATTTCATATGATAACAAGTAGGCAAATGAAGGAAGGAGGACGTGCAACAAGATTATTGCACGTAAGTGAGGAGGGAGATGCCAAAAGAAAGAAGAAAAATCAAAAGAAAAATCAAGAAAATAAGAAGAGAAAGAAGAAGAAAAATAAGGCAAACTCTCCTCAAAATATATTTGGGTGGCATAATCACCCATTTCCTCAATAATGGGAGGAGGAAGAGTCTCATCAAAGAAGAGAGGGTCCTCAATAGGCTTTAAGACAAAAGAGGGGAGGAATATAGGTGTAGACACCCATTTGTGTCTCCCCAAAACCAAACCCAGTGATGAATGCCTTTCACGTCGAACCATAATCGAATGAGGTGAAAAGTATTTGAAAGTCAAGTGTTGCGGTTTAGTTTTATTTATGAATTCTCTTCTCTCTGTTTTCGAAAATAACTCTATTTATTTAAGAATAGCCAAACGATATATTATAAGCCCAATTCTCTTCTCTCTGTATTTGAAAGGAAGGGTTTAGTTTGGTCAGTAATTAAGTTCCAACAATAGTGTAGTTGGATGGGGCTCGAAGAGATCTTTCCAACGATATATTATAAGCCCAATTCCGATAAATATTGAGGAAGTTATGGCCAAAATACTAAACTGGACCCGGTTAATTATTTACACACGGCCCAATGATCTAGAGGAGGGCCCAATGTTAATTATTATTCCTAAAATTATTAGGATTAATTATAATTTTCTAGAAGTTTCTAGAAGGTTCCTTTTTAATTCTAATATTATTAGATTTAATAATTATTTATTTAAAATAGATTTTTATTTGGAATAAAATACTTTTATTATTATTTTAAAATTATTATTATTATTATTATCTTTGAAAAACGCTTTTTATCTTCTGTACGGATTCCGTAGATCAAGTTGATTAAAGATCGGATTCCGCGTGGAAAAACGCGCTTAAACCAGGTTGTCGCCAAACGACAAAGCTGTCGCCTCGCGACACACCCTGTCGCGTCGCGACAGAGTGAATTCCTGGCGACAGCGTGTAGTTTTATTTCTTATCAAATTCTATGATTTTCCGGACTATTTCCTTATAATAGGGTCTCAAACCTCCGTTTTTATTCATCAATTACCATCAATTCTCTCTCAAGAATTTCTTAATTCTTAATCTCTCTCTTTCTTTTCTAAACCACCCTTTTTACAAAATACAATATTCCGCATTCACAAGACATAGAATCTCTTAGCCAAGTTCGAAGTTGCCTTCGCCCTAGACGTGCAAGGTTTGATAATTTCTGAGGGTTTGGTCCAAAACTAGTCAAAACTTTATTTAATTTGATTTTAATTTAATTATTTAGTTATTCTTTATTATTTTCATTGAATTTTACTAACTTGTGTATTTTGTTATTAGAAAGAGGTACGAGGCTTCAAAGTAAGTAGATTAGCTTACTCTCTATTTCTTTCACAATGTAGAAAGCATGTTTATTATTGTTTAATATTCCTAGTATCATGTTAGGATGTTTAATTCCTAGTATCATGTTAGGATGTGTTTTTATTGCTTTCTAGTATCATGTTTAGGGTGCCTTTGTTTATTTCTAATATCATGTTAGCATGTTAGTACCATGTTAGGTTTAAATCTTTGATCTTTATTGTTTAGTGACATGCTAGGATTTGTTATTAATCTTGTTAGTATCATGCCTAGGATCTTGCTATTATTATTAAGTTTTATTATACCTTATCCTGATTATTATGAATATTATTATTATCATTATTGTTTATTATTATGTTGCTTGATATATTTTATTGTTATTGCTTGATCACACCTTTTATGCATGTTTAAAGGAAATTTGTACTTGGAATCACGCTTAATAAGATAATTAATAATTTGGTTTAGGCTAATGTGATTTTAACTCAAGTGATTGCCAATAATAGTCTTATTTGTGCATTAATATTCAACCAACATAGATAAAAAAGTTAGGTTTAATATACTGTTTGTATGTTATTCGAAAAGCGCACATGAATACGAGCAGAACAAAGTAGAGGCCTATTTTATAGGGCGGGTCCTTTCTTTTGTAGATTGGATTCGTACCCTCATCCCCGGACCCTATTTGGCTCAAGACCTTATGGAGTTGATGGTCCTTTTGGATTGTCTTTTGGGTTTACAAGTTCCTAAAACTTGTTGGCGACTCTTTTGCTCTCTTTTCTTTCCCTTTGGAACGCCACCATACTTAAGTGTATGATCACAGTGGGGTTCAAGTTTGGGGTCATAATGCTTGAAATATTCCCTACAGTTTGTGGTGACTCCACTGGGGAGGATTTCTATTTATATTCCTGAAATTTATTTTGGCAATTATTTAGAATGAGCGGATGAGACTAGAATGTGCGTGATTGGATTAACATTATTGTCATATGCATTAAAAGGTTCTCGTTGGATAGACCAATGAGTCAAAAACATAGGATTTTTACACGTAGGAAATTTGAGAAATATCTTTCATGACTAGAATCGAAAAACGATGCGAAATTTGGAAAATTCTAAGAACACAGAAACTTGCCAAGTCATGTAGGAACTAGCGTCTAGAAAACAGGGCTTGTCGCCCGTAAAGAGTTTCTGTCGCCTGGCGACCGTTATGTCGCTTGGCGACAAAGGTTCTTTTGTGGCGACAGTCCTTGTAGTCTGGCGCCAAGTTCTTCCAATACCGAGCCAGGGGTCTGCCTTCTTGCTTTGACCATTTCTAGCACTGTTGGCTCGATTTTACTTATTGATTGAGTCCTTTTCTCACTTTTCTGAACCCATATGTGTTCTACATATGGACATAACCCTCTGGGGGTTCCTACTTCACCTGCCCAATTGAATATCCACTATATGTGCAACAACGGGTACGTGCAAAGTTTGTGAATCCACCAAACCATGGAGTCGAGTTTGATTTCATCACGAACTCGCGGGGTCCCGTCCATTCGCACCAACCCTCATTGGAGGCTTGTGTGCAATGCATACGGATTCATAACCATGGACCTTTTTGACTTAACCCATATCCTTGAACTTTAGAGAACTAGAGCCATGGTTAGGTTGCAAACTCATTGCATCATATTGTGACTATGTGAACTACTTGTGCATCCTTGTTTGTGCATACGATATATGTGTTAACCGTTTGTTTGACTTGTGATTAAGACTAAATAAATTGACTAATGACTAAAAGGACTTTGTCTAATAATTAATTAATCTTGAATTAATTAAAGGCTAATAAATTGATCAACTTGACTTAGTACGACTTTAGGCATGTCCACTTAGAGTAAAATTACTGGAAACAGTCCAGATTGATATTCCAGCAATGGCACAGAAATTTGGGCTGTAGCGCTGCTGTTTAGTGTCTGTCGCCTGGCGACAGTTCTGTCGTCTAGCGACAGGCTTTAAACGGTGGCGACAGTCCTGTCGTTTTAGCGACAGTCCAGTTTCTTGCTCGAGTCATCACGACGAGTCTAATTAAACAGTCTACTAATAAGTTTATCAATTTATTAATGGTTTAAACCACGTTCAAGTCTTTAATTAAATCTAGGCACTTAGAGACCAATGGTCATACACTAAGAGTCAAAGCATGTCACTCACACACATTCATAAAGCAAACACATAACATGTTTGTCACATTATGACCATGTCTAGAGAGTCTTACATGCGTATTTTCCGTCATTTTTTTAGGGGGGTAAGTCGGATATTAATCCTCCATTTTTAAACTTCATTAAATCTTCCCTTAAAATATATACCCTATTTTTGCCTTTTCTTTTTAATTTTAGACCATAAAGTCAAGTCAATTAGAGTCGAGTATTAAAACAAATATGGTTTAACTTACAGCGCGTGGACAAGAAAGGAAGGGCGTTTAATCAAGGACAACACCTTCGTGCAAATCTTACTTTTTGACAAACCGGTTAGTAGGAAAAGGAAAGCTAAGAAGACAATGGCTAGTCAAGAAGAGCTTAATGAAGTCAAGGGACAGGTAGCCAACTTGGCTGAGACATTGCAAAACTTAACTCTGCAAATAAGTGACCCTGCGAGACAGAAACAAATGGACCTAATCTAGGAAAGCTTAGGCAAGCTGTCCAACGACTTTAGATTCCAAGGGATTAGCTCATAAGGGGTCTCGGTGGATAAGGACCTTCTCCCGTAGAAGTTCAATCCCAATGACATCCCTAAATTTAAGGCTATGGATAACCCTTACTTTCATTTAAGAGCATTTGAAACTATAATGAATATTAAGGGTTAGATAAGAAAGCATTTCATTCTGTATTTTCTTTGTCTTTAGAAGCTGTATGTCAACAGTGGTACTTTTCACTTGATAAAGAAAAGACCTCTAGTTGGGAGTCTATTGTAAGTGCTTTCATTGAAAGATATAAATGCAATATTCAAATTAAAACTGATCATAGAGAGCTTGAATTCTAAAGCAAAAAGAAAATGAAGGTTTCACTTCCTTCTTTAATAAATGGAGGGAAACCACTGCAAAAATGGTTGAAGTACCTAGTGAAAAAGAATCTGTTAGGATGTTCATTAAGAACCTCCAAGAAAATTATTCTAAGCATCTTAGGTACCAAAGCAATATGCATACCTTTAAGGTCGTCTATGATATTGGTATTAATATTGAAGATGACCTAGCCAAACAAAAAGTTGCTAACAATAATTCCAACAGTGGCTGGAAGGGTAAGAAGAACTACAATCCTTCTTCATCTAAATCCACCCACTCAAACAATGTTAGCACCTTTAATTTAAATGAAGTCCTAACAATGAACAACAATCAAGGACAAAAGAAACCATTTAGGAAGAATTGTACTCCTATTGGTATGAGTTATGACACCGCATTTGACCGTTTACACGCAAAAGGTCTTATAACTCCTGTTGGACCATTTGGGGACCCACCTGTCGAAAGGAGAACGGCTAGCTGGAACCCAAATGCACATTGTAAATATCACCAAGGCAGGGGCCATCCTACGGAAAATTGTCAGAGGCTAGAGGAAGCCATTCAAGACTTGATCGATAGTAACAAGCTTCCATTGCCCCCTACAAGTAAGAAGCCAAGCATCAACACCGCACCACTGTCGGATTCCTTGGCTATTTCTGACGAAGAAAATCAAGTGGACCCATCTAGTCTCATAGAACCTATTGAGACTATTGAGGAAGAAATCTTCGAAGATGCTGTTGAATCTCATGACCAAGAACCTGCAACTAAGCAAGACGTCTATGTGTTAACACTAGTATTGTCGGAAATGTACAAGTTGTTGTTCCAAACCTATGAGGCTTTAAGAGAGAAAAATGAGTTACTCAAGAGTAGACCTCCACCCAAGGAGAATAAATCCTTTTCTCTACAAGTAATTGACACTCCCAAGACAAATAACAAACGTTATACTCCAATTGGGACGTCATATGCTAATATGTTCAAAATGCTCTCCGAGAATGGTAAAATCCAACCTCTCGAACCGAGACCATTTGAGTCATTAAAAAGGATGGACAAATTTTATTTTTCATACCATCAATCAGGGGGACATACAATAGAGAATTGCTTTAAGTTCAAAGATTTGATCCAACGATTGATTGATGATAAGAAACTGGTTCAACTCCCACAGGATGCTACAATCAATGGAGTGTGGGACAGTGATGATGAGGATGTCTACCTCAAAGACATCAACGAGACTCCTCTATCAACAATATACCCAGTAAGTGACATTTGGGACGAGGAAGATTCGCCCATTGATGTCCTCACCAGGTCCGGGAGAATGCAACCTCCCATTTTAACACAACCTATGCCCACTATCCAGCAAATTCCCATACCAATCATAGAAGACAACGATGTTGTCAAACAACTAAAAAAGACTAAGGTTGAAATGAACGTGTGGAAGCTCTTAGCCACATCCCGAGAGCATAGAGTTGCAGTCATGGATGCTTTGGCTAAAGTAGGCATAGATTCGGACACCACTCCTGAGGGACTAGCTAACTTCCTCACGAGTGATCTTCCAAGTCCAATCAACTTGGTTACTTTTTCGGATAAGGATTTACCACCGGAAGGTGACAAACACAACAAAGCCCTAAACCTCACAGTAATATGTAGGAGGATGAATGTTCCTATGACTCTTGTGGATAATGGTTCGGCAATCAATGTTTGCCCACTTAGAACCGCGAGAACGCTAGGAATAAGAGATGAGGATTTATCCCCATCAACTCAAGGGATAAGGGCTTATGATAACTCACGCCGTCAAGCATTAGGAACAATCACCATGAACATAACGGCGGGTGCAATTGAACATGCCACTATGTTCCAGGTAGTGGACATTAAAGCATCTTTCAACTTGTTATTGGGACGCCCTTGGCTTCATGATCTTAAGGCCGTCCCTTCATCTCTTCACCAACAAGTGAAAGCCATAGTTGGAGGAATTCCAATCACCATCGATGCTTCATCTATGAGGATTAAAACGGTGGAAAATCCACTAATCAATGTAGAGCACGATGAAAATGACGAAGACTTGTGGGGCTTTAGCGAAGAGGTCTCCTTAATAGAAGAAGATGAAAGGACCCCTCTTCATTACGACCTCCACTCAAACATGGTAACTAATGCTATTCTAAGAAAACAATGACACTTTCCGGGAATGACTCCAGGAAAGAAGAAAGGAATAGCTAAGCATATGGGATTACCTGGCCTCCCTAAGTTGGATACTTTCGGACTTGGTTTTGAACCAACTCGCGAAGATCTTAAGTGGGCCCAAGAAAAGTCGAGAGCACGAAAGAATGCTCGTGCACAAAAGAGGGAAATACCCATGGACCAATATCCTCTCACTCTAAATGGACAATTTATAAGAGAAGGAGAGGATTATCCTTGTCATGAATTTCCTGAACCTTTCGTTGTAAATGGCATAAGACAACCAGGGTTCGAGAACTTTTTGGATTGTTACTTCCTAGACGAAATCCCAACCCCAATTTATAAGGAGAAAGCGCCCCCTTGCTTTGACTTTAACGTCATGGGACTCCTCTTTGGAAGAGAAAAGAATGAGCCAAGATATGCGGAAGACAACTCTTCGCTCATTCAAACGGTCCTTCAAAGTGAAAACTTTGATCCCTCGAAATTCATCACTCCAATAGAAGATCAAGAGCGAGGATGGCGCAAAACAGTGAAGATGACCACTACAAATGGAAGGAAGATTTCAGTAACTACAGGACAAGGGCCAATGTTCGAAGAATCGTCTGAGTCAGAGTCCGAGTCAGAGTCTTCTCCTATCGAGTCTTCTAAATCCTTAGTTGTAGCACCCCCACCTTCTATTTCTACTCCTAGGATAGTTAGTAATCAAGTCCCAACGGACATCTCTCTATTCGATTTAATGATTTCAGAATTCAATAATATGTCTTCTTCCCCTTATTCCTCTTGCTTTTCTTTATCTAAAGATGACGAGCATTGCTTAACTAATGATGAAAATGACAAAGAAATAATTAAAGCAATGGAAACACTTGAAAATAAAACGCCAATAATTGAGGATACAGAAACGGTTGACATCCCAAAAGATCAAACCATTAAAAGAGAAGTTAAAATCGGACTAACACTAAGTAAAGATGAAAGAACCGATTTAATTAATCTACTCAAAGAATTTATTGATGTATTCGCTTGGTCATACGAAGATATGCCAGGCATTAATAGAGAGATAGCTCAACACACAATACCATTAATTCAAGGAATGAAACCTGTAAAACAAAAATTACGTCGAATGAAACCCGACGTAGCTCTTAAAATAAAAGAGGAAGTACAAAAACAAATAACTGCAGGTTTTATTAGGGTATCTAAATACCCCGAATGGGTCGCCAACGTTGTCCCAGTTCCGAAAAAAGATGGTACAGTACGAATGTGTGTCGACTATCAAGATCTAAATAAGGCAAGTCCAAAGGATGACTTCCCTTTACCACACATCGATATTTTGGTAGATAATACAGCAAATCATGCGCTTCTCTCATTTATGGATGGGTACGCAGGATACAACCAAATTCTTATGGCTGAAGAAGACATGGAAAAGACAACATTCATAACACCTTGGGGTACTTACTGTTACACGGTAATGCCATTCGGGTTGAAAAACGCGGGTGCCACTTACCAACGAGCAGCGACTGCCCTACTCCATGACATGATGCATAAAGAATTGGAAGTTTATGTAGATGATATGATCGTAAAATCCAAAGACCGCCCAGGACACCCAATAACCTTAAAAAAGTTCTTTGAAAGGCTAACAAAATATAACATGAGGTTAAACCCTTCCAAATATGCTTTCGGAGTAACTTTAGGAAAGCTCTTGGGATACGTCATAAGCTCTAGAGGAATAAAGATAGACCCCACCAAAATCAAGGCGATCATGTCCATGCCACCGCCCAAAACCGAAAAACAAATTCGGGGATTTATCGGCCGGTTGCAATACATAAGTAGGTTCATATCCAAGTTAACCACAATATGTGAACCAATATTCAGGAAGCTTAAGAAGAATGTACCAATTATATGGGACGACGAGTGTCAAAAAGCCTTTGAAAAGATCAAAGCCTACCTCTCGAATCCTCCTGTATTAGCTCCAGCACTCCCTGGAATACCCCTAAGGTTATACTTAACCGTTACAAAAGACACAATGGGAGCCATGCTTGCGCAAGAGGTAGAAAATAAAGAAAATGTTATTTACTACCTAATTTAAGTAAGAAAATGCTCGAGTACGAGACACGCTATACACCACTAGAGAAGTTATGCCTCACATTGGTGTGGGCCACAACTAAATTATGACATTACATGCTTGTACATACAGTTTACGTAGTATCACGAATGGATCCTCTCAAATATCTATTCGAAAGATCTACACTTAATGGGCGTATCTCAAGGTGGATAGTAAACTTGGCCCAATTTGATATAAGATTCATGCCTCAAAAGGCAATCAAAGGATCAGTGGTATCGGATTTTCTGGCAGATTTCCCAATAGAAGATTCGACACCCTTGGAAGAAAACGAATTTCCAGATGAAAGTTTAATAATGACAGAGGATGATACATGGACTTTATATTTTGATGGAGCCTCAAACCAAAAGGGATGCGGCGTAGGAGTCTTACTAGTATCACCTAAAGAGGAACATGTTCCTATATCCATTAAGTTAGATTTCGACGTTACCAACAACGCAGCCGAATATGAAGCATGCGTGGTGGGCCTCAAAACTGCTTTAGCCCTAGGAGTAAAGAAACTCCGGATATTTGGAGATTCTTCATTGATCATTAATCAAATCTCGAAAAGATGGAAGGTTAGGAGTGAAAGCTTAGCTCCCTACCAAACATATTTGGAAACCCTCACTGATCAGTTGGAAAAGGTGGAATACACTTATCTACCTAGAGAGGAAAACCAATTTGCCGATGCCTTGGCAAGACTAGCCTCAATGGTAAGGATTCCTAAGGAAATTGAGCAAATGCCTTTGACCATAGAAAAAAGGCATAAACCAGCATACATTCAAGCTATAGAAGACGATGAAGTGATTCAAGAGGAAGAACATGAAGAAGAACCATGGTTTACAGATATACTGAATTATGTCACCAAAGGAGAATATCCTCCTCATGCTGATAAAAGAGCAAAAAGAGCACTATGGGTTTTAGCTTCCCAGTTTGTACTCATAGGAGATGAGTTACACAAAAGGGTACCTAAAGGTCGAGCTTTATTATGTGTAGGCAAAAAAGACGCTCAAAGAGCTATGAGAGTAGTCCATGAAGGGATATGTGGAACACATGTTAATGGCAAAATGCTAGTCCAAAAGATAATGCGAGAAGGGTATGATTGGACTACCATGAATAGGGATTGTCATCAATATGTAAAAAGATGCCCCAAATGCCAAATTTATGCAAATTTGCAACATATTCCACCATCTCTCCTCTACACATACACTTCACCATGGCCTTTCTCTACATGGGGAATAGACATAATTGGAAAAATTACACCTCCCGGAACAGGAGGTCATGAATACATCCTAGTTGCAATAGATTACTTCACAAAGTGGGTAGAAGCACAATCATATGCTATACTCACCGCCAAACATGTAGTACTCTTTATCGAAAGAAACATAATTTGTCGATACGGAGTCCCACATGAAATGATAAGTGACAATGGAACTCACTTTCAAGCCGAATGTGAAGAATTGCTACAAAAGTATGGTATTCAACATCATCATTCTTCCCCTTATAGACCTCAAGAAAATGGAGCAGTTGAGGCCGCTAATAAAAATTTAAAGACGATTATCGAAAAAATGACTGAAAATTATAAGGATTAGCCTGACAAACTTCACTTCGCACTGTGGGGCTATCGCACGTCAATCCGAACATCAACAGGAAATACGCCATTCAACCTAGTATATGGAATGGATGCCGTACAACCTGTAGAGTTAGAAATACCTTCTCTACGCATTGCGTTAGAAAGTAAACTTGATGAAGTCGAATGGACTAGAGCACGGTATGAAGAGTTAATTCTACTCGATGAAAAACGACCTAGAGGCTCTACATCATACCCAATGCTATCAAACCCGCATGGCTAGACATTTCAATAAGAAGGTCAAGACTAGAAATATCAAGGTTGGGGACTTGGTATTAAAAGCATTAAGAAAAAATGTTTTGGACCCAAGAGGCAAATTTAGGCCTAATTGGTCCGGACCATACATTGTCAAAACAATCCTGTCAGAAGGCGCGGCTAAGTTAACTGACATGGATGGTAACGAGTTTTCAAACATGACGAATCTTGACCAACTTAAGAAATACTACCCATAATTACTTGAGTAAAACACTCAAGAGAGCTACGTTTGGCCTGATTCCTTAAAACAAAGGATACGTAGGCAACCCAAACAGGGTGCGGCTACTATAATTTTTCAAAATTTTGCATCCCAGAGTTAAAATATACATGTCTGCAAAATTGCAAGACTGGCGCAAGAAAAAGGACTCTGTCGCCAGACGACAGCTTTGTCGCCAGGCCACAGAGGCAATTCGTCAGCGACAACCATTTGGGTAACAGCGCTAAATTTCTGTAAGTGTCTGGGCAAATTTTGTAAATTCTGGAAATTTGTTCGACTTCCATACTCGAATAAATTCTCCGAAAATTGAATGTTGTAATTGTTTTCATTGCTTTAAATGTAAAGTTAATTTAAATAAAAGCTGAAATTTTATTAATTAATAAAGAAATTACATTATTGATGAAATAAAAGCTTAAAAATTAACTAAAACAATTTAACATTGTCTAATAAATCAAAGGAAATGCAATGCTCTAATCTTTCTTCTCCTTCTTAATTCTCTTCAAATTTTTGTCCGCATTCTCTTCCTCATCATCCATAACCTTTGCTAGGAGACATCCACTAGAAGATCTACACTCTATCTTAGTATAGATAGTTTCCCCATCCGCTAAGACCCCGTGTTTCTTCTCCACCCAAGCCTTCTTTTCTGTAGAATCAACTTTCCTTTTTCCTTTCTTAGAACTTTTCTTTTTTGGCATAATAGGAGTTTTAAATTCACTTCTTTCTCCTAGGCGTTCTTTAGCAGGGACATTTTTGTCACCCAGACGATTCTTCACATCGGTTATCTCAACCTTGACTTGGGATTTCTGAAGTTTTCCATCATGCCATTGCTTTACACTGTTTGACAAACAAGGTGGAACCCTGTGGGTAATCACCTCCCATAAGGGCCTACCACTCCAATATTTGTCAAAACTCTCAACTTCTTGCGACACGGGAAATTTATAAGGATGGCGGAGATCTCCTGTAGGGATGGTTTGTGCAAGACCATATTGTCTCTTAACTCTACAAGGGAAATAAAAAGTCAACTTTGATAAACTCGGGAGACGGCAGTATGCTTGGCTATTACAACCAATCATCTTTTTAATTTTCCACCAAGGGATGACCCAGTTCAGAGTAAAATCACCTGCAGCAAACACCTTGCTCCACTCACGGCGACCTATCCTCAAAAATCGTTTCTTTCGCCGAACCACGCAATTGGGAGTGTATTTTTCAATATCATCAGGAGGATTAATAAATTTTAGCCTCTCCATGAGCCATATCTATAAACATACATTTTATTAGCATTGCAGTGTAAAAATATTTTTAATTCCTTGTAATTAAGAATAGTATTATTTTATACCTGTAATAAAATTGGAAAACCTCGAAAAGGTGCTTTTGGATTCTTTCTCAATGCATCTAGGCACAACATGGTCTCTCCAACAATTAGTGGCATTGGGTTTCTCACGGATTCAACTTGTTCCATAACAGATATGATTATTGCTTGGCCTTCATTATCTTTACCACTAATTAAAAGAAGATGGCTAAACATGCAAAAGAGGAAAGCTCTTCTTTCATAGACATGAAATCCAGAATTAGGTTTGTCAAAATAATAACGTCCCAATTCTTTCAAATAAACTACATTGCCATGCACTATATTTTTTAAGTCCATACCCCTTAGATCAAAGAAACGCTCGAAATCTTTGTAATAATATTCACTTACTCTAGGCATTACCGCAAGATCTGTGGAATAAAAGCCTATAATGGCTCCAAATTCTTCCGGTAAAGGGCATATTTCATCATGAAAAAATCTAAAACAGTAGGTATTAATATCCCAATATTCTCCGGCAGAATAGATAAAGTCTATGTCAAGACTCACCCCCTTTACACCATACACACCCCCCATATGGAAAAAGTCTAATTCTTTTTTCTCTTTGGAAGTTAAAAGATGACACCACTCATTCATATATACACAAAAAGTTCTTTTAGCTAAAGGCATGATTACAAGTTAATTTACTTAATTAATAAACTGGTTAAATTATGCAGAAAACGTAGGTTCTGGGGGCTATTTATAAGCTTTTTTCACGGCAAAATTCAACTCCTGTGAGAATTAGGAAAATTAACTTTGTCGCCAAGCGACAAGTCTGTCGCGTGGCGGCAGGTTTAATTACGCAGCGCCAGTATTTTTTCAGCAGCGACAGCTGTTATGCGTTGAAAACCGTGTTTTACTTGCTCGTATTCAACTTTGACTTGACTGATCCTTATTATTTTCCCCTTTTATCCATACACTTTTTTACCCTTATTATTATTATTATTTTATTTTATTTTATTAAGCTTAATTACTTTTAGGCTTATTTTTAGTAATTATACTTTTGTTCCTTCATTTCATTTTTTTCATTTTTTCTTTTGGGGGAGAGAGTCGGTACCCTCCACTAATATTAAAAATGACGGAAATTTTGCGCAAAAAAAAAAAATTACACTTTCTCACACATTCACACGCACACAAAATGAAAAAATAAAATAAGAGATAAAATATTTAATACAATAATAAGTGCATATATACAAAGTGTCTAATACATGAGTCATGTAAATAAAAATAGACAAAGTCCTACAAAGTCAAAATAAATAAAAATACAGGTACAGCTACGATGCAGGAGGTCGCAAATGGTGAGGGGCACCAAAAGTGTCAAAGAAATTCCTACTTCGGGGAGTATGTCCATCACCATCCCCCGAACCACCAGTTGGCGCGAATTGCAACTCAGGGCCAGGCCACCTAACCTCACCCTGGTGCCCGACGGAAAGAGGCTGGGGCTGAAAGGCTGCTGCGACGACGAGCCAACCTCGTACGTCCCACCACCTATCCCACCTCGGCTGGTCGGCCGGTCGGAACATCCTCAGGAGATGATGCTGAGTCCTCTACAGCGGCGGCCTCAGAACGACCACCCCGACCACCTGAAGTAGTCCGACGACGCCTCGAGTCAGACCTAGTAATCTCTCTCCTACGCTCGGGTCTCGACCGAGTGCGTGGAGAAGGAATAGGTTGTCCCTACAAAAGTAAATCAAAGTTAGCAAATGCAAGTAAAAGGCAAGATAAAGATGTTAAATGTAAGGAATAATACCTCCTCAGCGTCGTTGCTACGATTGGTAGCACGGTTCCGCAACCTCACGAGCTGGCTGCGAAAGGCGTCTATGCACCTAGCCATAGCTGTCACCACCTCGCGAGAAAACTGCTCCCCCTCTAGAGCTGGTGGAATGAGCTCCTCGATCGGCCCGTACATGCCCTGATAGCGTATGGACATCCTCAAGGGAATGAACTCCCTAGACCGGCCTGGTAAGAATAAAAGGTTAGGAAAATGCTTGGGGGCTACCTAAAGAAAGACAAGACGAAATAAATAAAAGCATACCGCAGCCTCCCCTGAAAGGACAGGAGCCGGCGCTAGCAACGGTAGCAGGTCCTCCTCGTAACTCTGCTCGAGGAGAATGTAGGATCTCCAAGGAGTACCCCGAGAAGATCCACTGGCTCGATCCCGCTGCAAGGCATCATGAAACATATGCCGAGGTGGAGGAGCAGGAACTACAAAGACGTCTGAGGAGTGCTGAATGGCTACCCTCTCCCCTAGGTAGACCACCGCGTCGTACGTCCCTAGAAAATAACGACGCTCAGCAGTATACTGCACCGCCAGCGCAGGAATAGGAAAAGCAGCCCAAGGTCGATAGACCGGGCTGGGCTCCTGCAAAATCACTATGTAAGGAACCAATACCAAAAGGAAAGAAAAAAGTAGTAGTTATAAAAACCTACCGAGAGGATCATCTCTCGAAGGCGTAGCACCTCCGGTGGACCTCTGCGGCCTCCCCAACTAGCAGCAACGAGGAGCACGCGAGAAGAAGGCCTCGCAGGCGCAAGTGAGGGGAAATACTCGTAGAACCAGATCTATATGAAAGGCAAACGTCAGTAAAGATTATGCTTCTAACCTAGAGTTAAATCTCAAAAAGAAAAGAGATATACCTCTACGACCCTCCAAAAGCTAGAAAGGGCTACCTCTCCAAACAAGGCCCGGTGACGACAAGAATGCCGCAGGCCCAGTAGAAAGTCTGCATAGGCCATGCTGGCCCAGTCATATGTCCCGACCAGGTGAAGGTCGCGAACGGCGGACAGGTAGTAGAGAAGTACTCTACTACCTCGATCAGGGGAAAACGTCCCTGATAGCAAGATCAGTACAAAGATGCGCACCCGCTGGTCTCGGGTGGTGGCATCTTCCTCAAAAGCTGCAGCCAATGTGCAGCAACGAATACATCGGGAACTCATCTGTCTCGACTGAGCCTCAGCCTGGGCCCAAACAGCAATCGGCCCCAACAACTCCTGAACCTCCGGCGAGTAGACAGTGATGTCGGTGTCGAACGGCAGAGGAGTAGACTGAAACTCTAACCCCGTGATGAGGCTGAAGTCAGCTGGAGTGACCGTCATCTCACCCCAAGGAAAGTGGAAAATGTTGGTGGTGTCCCAAAAGAACTCCACCAAAGACCGAACGACGAGATTACCCCCATCGTATGAAAACATGGCCCGGGCGGCCAGAAGAAGAGGAGTCAACCCACATGACTCCCAAAGATGACGAAGACCCTCATCACGACTGATGAAGTTGTCGTAGAGAGAACCGATGGTGGAGTTACCCGAGCTGTGGCTACGGGTCCTCCCACTCGCAAGACCACGTCGGACTCGCTCCGACAGGTGGTGAACTGGTGCATGGAACAGGGTGCGCTCGTCCCAATCTGGCATGAGACCCAACCTGGAAGTCGAAGGCACCTCCTCGCCCTCGCTGGTAGGCTCGTCCTCTCGGCGCGAGTCTCTCGATCGAGAGCCTGAACCACGTCGTCTAGCCATGCTAAAGTATATAAAAGTAATTAATTTTAAGGCTCTACAGTATCTAAGGTTCACCTAGGCCGCATGATACTATGTTCGCAAAACAGAGTACGTAGTACTAAAACAGAGCAAAAATTCAACTAAGCATGTAAGCATTTTTCAAGCAAACAAACAATTTCTTGCAAACATATGATAAATATTGTGACAAATTGTACAAGCAAAAGCAGTAAAAATGCGAAGAACGAGTCACATTGTTCTTCACGACCTCAAGAAGTCCAACAATGGTGAATTGCTCGTTTCTTCACCAAATTGAGTCAAACAAGTCTCAAAATACTCCCAAGACAATATACAAGCATAACTAAACAAATTCAAGGCATAAAATTCAACAAACAAAGCAAGTTAAGCAAGAACATTTTCGAATTTTTCGAAAATTCGTGAACAAGAACGTGCAATTCATCAAAAAACCGAGTAGAGTTTGAGCAAAACTTACATAGATCAGGAAAATAGATGAATTAAGCTTCGATTTGCAACAAGTTTGAGCGAATTTGGTTGAGAAATGAGTGAGAACGAGCGATTTGAAGTTTTTGTGAAAAACGCACAAGCAGAGCAGCGAAATGAGAAAGAAGAAGAAGACGGGTTTTAAAACCCCGATTCTGTCGCCAAATGACAGGATTGTCGCGAGGCGACAGACGCAATTGCTGACGACAGCTGTCTCTGGCTAGCGTTGGAGCGACGACAAGATGCTGGACCCCACATTATGACTTTGTGGACCTAATTTAGCAGTTTGGGTTCCTTGGTATGCCAGTTAGCCCCTTTAAGCAAAATTGACATGATTTAGTCAGCTTGATTGCAGTTGCATTAAGTGATCGATTTGATGAAAGATCGTCTCACTTAGCTTAAAGCGCCTAATTATTGGCTCATAACAAGGCACCGATATAATGGTTCATTAAAGTAGAAGCACCGAAGCATTGGAACAAAAATAACGATATGTTAAATACACAGAATGATTCTTTGGCGATATCCCAACATAGAGAGGAGTTGTCTAGTGGCGAAATACAGCCGTGGTGAGGTAATGTCACAAGTTTTGAAGATGGCGAAGTAAAGTCACCTTCGACGGTCCCTCAAGGTAATGAGGAGATTGTCTATAGCGGCGATGCACTGCCGTGGCGACATACTGCCACAACCCTGAAGATGACGACATACAGTTATTTTCGACGATGTTCCCGAAATACTGTGGAGGATTGTCACCAAGAGTATTGAAGATGACGACATATGGTTACCTACAATGATGGCGTTCACGAGGTATTGTGGAGGTTGTCACAAACAACAAAAGCAACAGCAAAACGGTTACTTTCAGAGACGTGTGCTCGACGGTGCAAGATACGCGTTTCTTGACTCTTTTATCTGTTTAACTAATGATTAGTTTGCAGGTATCGGCGTTATAAGAATGATTTGGGATCGCAGAACGTTTTGAATCATTCTCCGTCCCTATCGATACTTTGACTTTTGTTTTCGAAACCTAAGTTTCTCCAAACTCAGTCAAAGTGGGGGCTTCTGTAGACACCCATTTGTGTCTCCCCAAAACCAAACCCAGTGATGAATGCCTTTCACGTCGAACCATAATCGAATGAGGTGAAAAGTATTTGAAAGTCAAGTGTTGCGGTTTAGTTTTATTTATGAATTCTCTTCTCTCTGTTTTCGAAAATAACTCTATTTATTTAAGAATATCCAAAGTAGTTTAGTTTGGTCCGTAATTAAGGTCCAATAATAGTGTAGTTGGATGGGGCTCGAAGAGATCTTTCCAACGATATATTATAAGCCCAATTCCGATAAATATTGAGGAAGTTATGGCCAAAATACTAAACCGGGCCCGGTTAATTATTTACATACGGCCCAATGATCTAGAGGAGGGCCCAATGTTAATTATTATTCCTAAAATTATTAGGATTAATTATAATTTTCTAGAAGTTTCTAGAAGGTTCCTTTTTAATTCTAATATTATTAGATTTAATAATTATTTATTTAAAATAGACTTTTATTTGGAATAAAATACTTTTATTATTATTTTAAAATTATTATTATTATTATTATTATTATTATTATTATTATTATTATTATTATTATTATTATTATTATTATCTTTGAAAAACGCTTTTTATCTTCTGTACGGATTCCGTAGATCAAGTTGATTAAAGATCGGATTCCGCGTGGAAAAACGCACTTAAACCAGGTTGTCGCCAAACAACAAAGCTGTCGCCTCGCGACAGACCTTGTCGCCTCGCGACAGAGTGAATTCCTGGCGACAGCGTGTAGTTTTATTTCTTATCAAATTCTATGATTTTCCGGACTATTTCCTTATAAATAGGGTCTCAAACCTCCGTTTTTATTCATCAATTACCATCAATTCTCTCTCAAGAATTTCTTAATTCTTAATCTCTCTCTTTCTTTTCTAAACCACCCTTTTTACAAAATACAATATTCCGCATTCACAAGACTTAGAATCTCTTAGCCAAGTTCGAAGTTGCCTTCGCCCTAGACGTGCAAGGTTTGATAATTTCTGAGGGTTTGGTCCAAAACTAGTCAAAACTTTATTTAATTTGATTTTAATTTAATTATTTAGTTATTCTTTATTATTTTCATTGAATTTTACTAACTTTTGTATTTTGTTATTAGAAAGAGGTACGAGGCTTCAAAGTAAGTAGATTAGCTTACTCTCTATTTCTTTCACAATGTAGAAAGCATGTTTATTATTGTTTAATATTCCTAGTATCATGTTAGGATGTTTAAATCCTAGTATCATGTTAGGATATGTTTTTATTGCTTTTTAGTATCATGTTTAGGGTGCCTTTGTTTATTTCTAATATCACGTTAGCATGTTAGTACCATGTTAGGTTTAAAGCTTTGATCTTTATTGTTTAGTGACATGCTAGGATTTGTTATTAATCTTGTTAGTATCATGCCTGGGATCTTGCTATTATTATTAAGTTTTATTATACCTTATCATGATTATTATGAATATTATTATTATTATCATTATTGTTTATTGTTACGTTACTTGACATATTTTATTGTTATTGCTTGATCACACCTTTTATGCATGTTTAAAGGGAATTTGTACTTGGAATTACGCTTAATAAGATAATTAATAATTTGGTTTAGGCTAATGTGATTTTAACTCAACTGATCGCCAATAATAGTCTTATTTGTGCATTAATATTCAACCAACATAGATAAACAGGTTAGGTTTAATATAATGTTTGTATGTTATTCGAAAAGTGCACATGAATACGAGCAGAACAAAGTAGAGGCCTATTTTATAGGGCGGGTCCTTTCTTTTGTAGATTGGATTCGTACCCTCATCCCCGGACCCTATTTGGTTCAAGACCTTATGGAGTTGATGGTCCTTTTGGATTGTCTTTTGGGTTTACAAGTTCCTAAAACTTGTTGGCAACTCTTTTGCTCTCTTTTCTTTCCCTTTGGAACGCCACCATACTTAAGTGTATGATCACAGTGGGGTTCAAGTTTGGGGTCATAATGCTTGAAATATTCCCTACAATAGGATAGTAGGGGATGTGGTCGAATTTCTTTGAAAAAGGGACATGAGGAAGGGGAGGAGAAACAATGGTCTCACAAAGCCTCACATCACCAATGAGGGCATGAAAATCAATCATAGAATCATCTAAAGAACACTCATGACTCATATCTCCCTCAAACAAAAACTCTCCAAGAAAAACAACCTCATCGTCCTCTCTATCACAACGATGCACAACCACTCCCTCGACAAACTCAAAGCCTAGAGTCTCAAAACCATGCATGAAAGGATAAAGGTTTCTCTCAAACTCATCCCTTTGCCATGAAGCATTGCCAATGAACTCTCTCAAAAGGCTATAATGATTTGTTACACCTTCAATGAACATACTAGCCATAACCTCAAAAGAATCCAAAGACTCATGGATAGAAGGGTCACAAACATGCAAGCTAGACTCATCAAGATAGGGAAGGGGGTTGGAATCCTCAAAATCGACATTTTCTTCTTTCACAACTCTTCCACCACCACTCAAGGGACTCTCAATCTCTCTTGATTGCTTAAACTCATCATCATCATCCTCATGAACTCCCTCATTCAAACATGAAGATGGCTCACTCACATCCTCACCAAGGGAAGCTCTCAAAGGGGGCGAATAAGGGGAAGGATGACACTCAAGCTCAAAAGGGGAATGAAAAGGATCAAAATCCTCAAAAATCCTCTCATCACAAGAAAATCTCTCCTCAGCTTCACACCCTTGGCCCACATCATCCTCAAAAACACTCTCACACTCCAAATGAGGTGCCTCACATCCATTTACATCAACCATAGCACTCATCACTTAGGCAAGCCTCACTTCTCTCAATTTTTGTTCCTCTTGAATCTTTTGGAGTTGTTGGGTGAGATATTGCATTTGAGAAAGAATTTGTGCATCAATGTTATCGGGTTGAGGTTCATGATCAAAATCAAATTGCATATTATCAAAATTAGCACAAACCTCATCACAATGAGCATAAGAGGGGAAGGGGTCAACATGCATATTTGAATCGTCACAAGGCACATTAGAAGTATCAAGAGAATTCATGCAAAAATTAGAAGAATCTTGACATTGAGAATCAAAACAAGAAACATGACTTTCTCTATCATAAGAATCTCTAGCAAGCCAAGTGAAGAAATTTCAAGCATCATGCATAGACAAATAACGGAATCTACCATTATACATGTCCTCAACCATTCCCCTAGTGTACTCATTCATGCCCCAATAAGCTATACTACAAGCATCACTAAGAGACCCATGGTAACTAAGGAAACCATCTAATCTATCAAAGTATGCATAAAAGGGTTCATCATCAAATTGAGGAAAAGATAAGCATGCCATTTTTATACAAAAAAACAAAGAAAAGCAAACAAAAATCAAATAATATACAAGAACCTAGCTAATCTAATCAACACAAACTAATGAACTCCCTAGTCCCCGGCAATGGCGCCAAAATTTGGTCAAGGGTTAAGATAGGTCGTTGGTCTACTAACCCTAATCAAATTAATTATTTATAACCTAAACTACCCTAATAAAAGTATAGGGGTAAGTAAAGGGTCGAACCCAAAAGGACTAAGTGTATCAATCTATGCTAATTAGACTACTAGGAAAGCTTGTGAGGTAAAGAGAGATTCAACTAAACACTACAAAGAGCAAATAACTAAAACTAGGGAAAGTGGAATCCAATTACAACAATGCATTCAACAACATCATACAATTAGATGAAAATGACCTCAATTAGGAACGATCAACACATTTAACTCACTCTCGCGCAATTAAGCATGTTAATTATCCTACTAAACTAATTCACTCTCGTGCAACTAGCCTAGCAAAGGTATGGAAGAATTTAGACCCTCAACCAACTCACTCTCACACAATTGATTGAAAGCAAAATTAAGAACATAGAATCAATTAGCTAGAAAGATTCTAATCCATAAAAGTATCATCCATACACAATAATCAAGAAACAATTCCATACTAATCACAATCAATCATTCAATTTATTAACATAACCTTCATCCATTTCCCTAGAACAAAATCTAACCTAACATGATGAACAAAAACAAGGAAAACAAGGTAAAACTAGAATAAAAGCAAGAATCAACAACTAAACTAATTTATCTACTCAAATCAACAGATAAATAAGCAAAAACAATAATAAATGAAAGCAATAAAGGTGAGAGAAAGTTAGGAAGACTCATTGAATAATTGAGAAGAAAAATCCACAAAATGCTTCTTCAAAATCCCAAAAACTCCATGAAAAATCCAAGCTTTCTCTCTCTAAACTACTCCTAAAATAGAGAGAGATAATCCTAATCTAACCTTAAGAGAGAAAAAATAAAAGAACTAAACTACTCTAAAACTAGGTAAAATAAAAATGTTGATTGAAAGTTAAGAGAATAACCCCAAAGGGGGTATTTATAATACAAGTTAAAATAAAATAAAATAAATAAAAAGGAAATAAAACTAATCAAATTAATAAAATAAAAATAAAATAAAAAAGAAAGTAAAAAGGAAAAAGAAATTAAAAAGAAAAGTAAAACCCAAAACCCACGAAATACCCAAATCAACCCCTATTCCCTTCTCTTTCATTTGGCTATTCTGAACTTTAATCACCACCACCTCACCATCATCAACTGTCATCATTATCCCAAGTCGAAGATCAACGGTAATCACCAAGCTTCACTGTTAAATCATCATTAATTGTCACGTTCGAAGCTCGTGAAGTGGTTCAAATTGCACCCAGATATGCGCGCCCGCGAAGATGTTGCGTGGAGGTCGCGCAGTTGCTTCTGCTTACAATCTGTTTTATGTGCCTCTTCTCACAGGGCTGCGCGCCCGTGGTGGTCTGGGAAGCTTGGGGAAAGAAATTGTTGTGAATTTGGTTTGATTGGTTGCGGATTGGTGATGCGGGGAGGAGCTGCTTGTTGCGGCTGCTGTTGTGGCTAGTGGTGATTTCTGCAGGTGGGTGATGGTGGTAGAATTGAGGTGTGGGATTGCGTAGCTGGTTTGGGCTGTGGTGGTGCGCTGTGGTGGTTGTATTCGCTGCTGGTTTGTGGTCGGTTTGTGTGGCTGGTGCGAATTTAGGAGTGTGGGTAATGCGGGTTGGTGTTAATTGAGGTGAGTGGTGGCTGCTGTTTTGTGTGGTGAAGGGGGCAGCAGTGGTGGAGGTGGTGGTTGTTGTTGATGTTGCTGTTGGTGCTTGTGGTGTTGCGGGGTGAAGCAGGGGAAGAGTGTGTGGGTGAGTGGAGGTTGGAGTAGGGCAGTGTGGTGTAGGATAGGGAAATGGGGTGGTGTAGGTTAAGAGGTGGGCAATTGAGCAGCTTAGAGCAGCTTTGCAATTTGGCAAGGGAGTGAGGGAGTTTGACTTTCCTCGTTAGAACATTTGACCTTGGACTTTCGAACATGACTTTGATTATAACCAAGTCTCGACCCGAACGTTCCTACAAACAAAACCAAACATGAGGGGAAATCGGGACAAAGACTAAAATAAAATAAAATAAAACAAATAAAGTAAAATAAAATACTAAAACTAAAAAAGTAATAAAATAAAATAAAATAAAACAAACTAGAAACTAAAAGAAAATAAATTAAATGAGAGAAGAGGGAATTTTTAACTTAAACTAAAAAAATAAACTAAAAACTAATAAAAATGCAAAAATACTCAAAATAAAGATAAAAGACGAGAATAATAAAATAATAGAAATAAAGGATAAAAAGGGTGAAATTATTGGAAAATAAGCCGGAATACGACTCAATAAACACCCGAAAAGTGACATAAAAGTCACTTATCAAGCCCCCAACTCTTTCATTGTTGATGAGGAAAAGAGTTATAATGCCAACCAAAAAGATTTTTGTGAGGAGAGTTTGCCTCCCTATCTTTCTTTTTCTTCTTATTTTATTGATTTTCTTTTGATTCTTTTACTTTTTCTTTTCCCCCTTCTCTCAATCATAAAGTCTCCTTGTACTTCATGTTTGCTTGTCATCTGAGCATCGCGTATGCTCTATTTCTTGATATGTTTGCCGGTGCATAGACAAGCTTTTGCGTTCTTTGTCGGGTTATTTATTAGATTGGTCATGCTTGGACGTTAAGCAAGCCTTTCTCGGGAAGTAACCCGTGTTTTATTGCTTTCTTTTTCTTTCTTTTACGTTTCTCATTTTTGTTTATTTTCTTGTCATGTGTATAGGTACTTGGTGCATATTCTCGTGTGCAAGGATTTTTGATTGAGAACCTTGAGAAGAAGCACACCAATGATTTCTTGCATTTGGAAAAGCAACAAAGACGAGAAATTAGATGAAAATATGGATAATGTGCTCAATTGCGGGTTTCAACACCCACCTCACATTTGGTTTACTCTTTCCTTCATCCCTCATCTTAGATTTGCTTTCTTAAATGCATGTGGATTGAATGAATTATGATTCGTTATGTGGATGTGGTTTTTTTCTTCCCCTCCCTCCCGCCCTCTTTGCCTTTATTTTAAGCATTGAGGACAATGCTCCATTCTAGCTTGGGGGAGTACCTATGCGCTAGCTTGGGGGGTTATCTATATCTCTTAGTGGTTTCTTAATCCATAATCTCTTGATTGCTTGATATATTTCTCCCATACTTGCCAAAGTCTATTATTGAGATTGGTTTTCTATGTTTGAATGGCCATGAGCGCCTTATTGAGTTGACTTTTGGTATACATAATTTTGATTGATCATTCTTTCATCTTGCACAATTGTATATGCATTCATGAGTATTGTTGTTTTGTGAATATTTGTGTGTATAGTGTCTTTCCATGGCATTCAAGGCAAGGTTTCAAAATGTTTTGTTTTAAGCTTGGACATAATTGGGCTTTAGCACCTAGAATACCCTATTTCCTAGTTGTTACAGGTGTTCATGCACTTGGATGTCGGGGTTGGTTCACACATATAACATTGCCAAGGTAGTAGAACTTAAGGGCTATGAGACCTTAGCTCACTTGGTTTGTGGTAAGATGGTTGTCGCTCTCTAGCTAGTTGAAGCTTTAAAGGTGATTTTTTCTATTCCACTACCGTCATTTTTGTGAGGATGTATCTATATTGTTCTAGCCTTCTACATTTCTTGCTTGCGTGGCATTTTGATCCTTGGCATTGCTATTAGCTTGATCTATCCGAGACCGAGACTGAACAAACCTAGGGGAAGACGAAGGCAATTAGGATTTTTGTTTTATTTTATTATTTTCCATTTTTTTCTTTTGCATTTGCTCAATTAGTACCCCAATTTGAGCCATTTTCCCTCATTTGGAATAACCACATTACAAACCAATGGACCTTTGCTTTATTTTCACCTTTATTAGTTTTTGTGAAGCATTCTTGGGACTTGATTTATATTTTTGGTTAATAAAAGTGGGAAAAAGAATGAAAAAGAAGTGAAAAACTCAAATCTTGGTGCTTGTGATTATCTTTATTATGTTGAATAGTTTGAGCAAATGAGAAGAAAAGAAAGGAAAGAAAGAAAAAGCCGCTCAAAGTTAAAAAAAGGCGAGAGCAAGGAACAAAAAAAAGAAATGAAAAAAAAAAGAAAGAAAGAAAGAAAGAAAGAAAGAAAATATTGAGAAAATACAAAAATATTTGAAAGTTGGTAGTTTATTGGGTTTGAATTGAGGAATGATCAACCTTGCTTCACTTCTAAGTTTACCACCAATTTCCAAATTTATTTCCACACCCTTTACCTTAGCCTAAACGTTTCAACCCTTTTAAGACCTTTTAACCTTAGTGAGGTTTAGTCACTACCGGTGGAGGGTAATCAAGCCAAGCCTATTGAGCGAGCTATCGATGCTAAGATGTCGGGTATCCTAAATGTTTTTCATTGCTTATTTCTTCTGGTTCCTTAATATGGAGATATCACCTTAAAAGTGGATGCAAAACTAGTGAAGACGAGGAATTTTGGTTGGAGATAAGGAGGAGTGTAAGTCCCTCTAAGTTTTCTACCCTTTGCATGCTTTATGTGTGCACCAACCTTAGCTAATATTTTGCTTGGCTACCTTTAATGTCTAGAAAGGATTGTATTCTTGTGCACTTAGCTCGTTGTTTGTGTTTGGTTTGAAATATCAAAACTCGAGTTTTCTTAATTTCACCTTTGCCTTGAATGTTATGTATTGCCAAGAGTTGTGGGTTAAACCTCTTAGGAAACCCTCACGAGAGCTTACTCGTCCTCTTTGGCGATATGGGGGTTTAAAGGGCTTGATGCATATGCTATATGCATCTGTGATTCCTACGGCAGTGAGTTAGTGTACATTCTTTCTCTTTGTTTCTATTTTGTTTGTTTTGCTTTCAATAATTCCATCTTGTTCTATTTTGCCTTAGCTATGCTCGAAGACGAGCAAAGGTTTAGCTTGGGGAAATATGATGAGTGACATTTATGTCACTCTTAGGGAGTAGTTTTAAAGTTATTTCCGTGTTTTTTTCCCCCTATTTTCCCTTTTATTCTCTTGTTTTCTTTTAAATAAAGTTTCTAGTTTATTTCTTAGTTTTAGTATGTTTTAATTTAATTTCTTTATTTAATTGGTTTCTAGTTTATTTTCGTATTTTATTTGCTTTCGAATTATTTTATTTCGTTCCTTTTTTGTGTTACTTCCATGGTTTTAATTAGCTTTATGTTTATTTTGTTATTTTTTTTACTTTATTTGGTTATATAGTTTTTGTTTTATTTTTATTAGTTTTTGTTTTATTTCTCTTTTTTCTATTTTACTTCATTTATTTCTATTTTATTTATTTTATTTTATCTGTCTTGATTTCTCCTCGGTATCGTGTGTAGTGTCCCGGGTTTCATATCAAGTGAGTTCGGAATTCGGGAACGAATCAAAGTGTGTGCAGTTCTTTGCTGGCTACTGCCCACCTCCTAACCTACACCCCACCTTCTTAACCTCCACCACACCAATTCCCTTGCTCCATCTCCCCTGCTCCACACACCTAGCAGCCACAACAACAACACAATACCAGAGCAGCCCGCACCTCTTCCCTGCAATTCCCAGCCACCGCACTCACCCCCAATTTACCCACAGAACCAGCCACCGCCACCAATTTCAACCACCAGCCACTGCAACAACGCAATTTCAGCCACCCAATCCGCACCGACCTCAGCAGCCTCCCCTATTCTAATTCGAACAACAGCAACCTACCCTCAGCAACACCACCAAAACCAGCAGCAACCCTCCACGATTGACCCCTAACAACCACCAACCAACCCGCAACTCAATTGCTCCCTAACAGCCGCAATTGAGCTGCCACCACAATATACCTCTCCGCGCCATAATTGCAGGACTAGAACCACCGTCAGCCACCTCAAAGCCCAAAAGAGGAACCCGCAAATTCACTTCGAATCAGCCCCAAATTTCATACCCTTCAGAGCGGGCGCTCTAAGTTTCGAACCGGCCGCACCATTCTCATTCTATTTTCTCCAATTTGAGGTAGAAGCTCGGAGCGGGCGCTCCGATTTGGGTTGCGCGGCCGCTCCTCGTTTCCATTAATTCTCACGTGACTTGCTCGTGAATGGGGGTTCTTATTGAAATTGAATGGCCACGATTAATGGAGATGAGTAAGCTGCAACAATGGCCGTCTGATTGATGATGATGATGCGTGAAGGGTGATGATGATCAGGAGGATGAAATTTAGAGCAGCCACGAAGTGGAGGGAATTCGTGGGTCTGATACTCTGATGGGATTTGGGGGTTTTTGTTTTGTTTTCCTTTTTATTTTTCTTTATATTTTTAGTTTTGTTATTTTTATTTATTTTATTTATTTTTATTTTCTATTTATTTTCTTTTATTTTAGCTTGTATATAAATACCCTTTTTGGGTTATTTTCTCTAAACTTTCATCCAGCTATTATTCTATTCTCTAATTAGTTTTTAGGAGATCTTCTCTTTCTAAGTTTAGCTTAGGGTTAAGGTAGTTTAGAGAGAGAAAATGAGGGTTTCACCATTGTTGAGCTTGGATTTTGAAGAAGAAGATTGATCATTTTGTTTGTAGACTTTCATCTTCAATCAATGAGAATCTCTAACTCTCTCTACTCTATTTTTATTGCTTTCTTTTGATTATTATTTTTGTTGTTGGTATTGCTTGTTGATCATGTTAATTCTTAATTATTTGTTGATTAATTTTGTTATTATCATGATTAGTGAGTAATTTCCGCATTAAGGGGATGGTTGTGGTGTAGTTGGATCTTGAGCATGTTCTAGGGTTTAGAGTTGATTTATTTGTGATTAAAGTCTTTATATGCTTGATATTCTTTAATCTTCTTGCAAGTGCACATTGTTGGTTGATTAAAGGTGAATCTTTGCTAACAAGGAACGGAAGTTGACTTAGCTAAGGTTCATTATTATCGATTGTTATTTAATAGTACCTCCCAATATATGGTTCTAGTGTGGAAACATAGAGGATATGTTAGGAGAAGCCGATTAACCCCGGAAGGCGGTTAGATTGGACCTTACTTCGATATTCGAGCATGTTTAGTTCATAATTAATTCAACTTCTATGCCTTTGTTATGCTTAAGTGATTGCTACTCCTAGACCATTTCCCTTAATGTTTTATCTCTAGTTTTAGTTTGTTTAGACCTTTAATTTACCTTCCCTTATTCCGGACAAGCTTAGTTGTTGAAAGCATTAGGTAGTATTTATCTGTTCCCTGTGGTTCGACCCCTCTTCTTTCCATATACTCGTATTAGGTTAGTTGAGCGTTATAAATTGTATTTGATTTAGGTGTAGTCGTCTAACGACGTGATTATTTCCCTTCTTCAAGGAAACAAAAGAAAAGAAAAGAATAGGAAAGTCATAGATAAAGGAAGAATAGAAAAAAAGAAGAAAGAAACTAAAATACAAGTAAAACACATAATTCCCAATCAACATACAAGTGATCAATTGAAAACATCGCCAATGCTCCCAAACACACTAAGTGTTACAAGCATTCATCCTCGAACCATTCAACTTTCCTAAAACTAATCCTAAACTATGCATCCAAGAAAACTAAAAAGATAAAGAAAAATAAGAAATATCTCATTGGCGTCCAAGCGATGCTAAAAAGAATAAGCGGTAAAAATTAACCACCTTCGTAGACCTCCTAAGACAATAACATCATCATCAAAGCCATGTGAGAATAAAAATAGAATATATACAAAGAAAACGGTTAGTAACTTCAAAATAAATAAAAAGAAAGCAAAGTAAAAAGGAAATAAACTAGATAGCAAAAATAAGCTAAACTAAACTAACTATCAAGAAAAGAAACTAACTGTCAAGAAATAAACTACAAAACAAGAAAACTAGAGAAAACTACTCATAAAACTACCAACTAAAACTAAGCTACAAAATTTGGATTCAGTGGTATTTGGATTCAAGGGTTTTGGATTTGAGGGAACAACAACAAGCATCATCAACAGAGATCACCACAACAACACGATCAAGAATGATAAAGATAGGCATGAAAAGCAAACAACACCCAAAAGAGATCAAGAATGAGACCACGCACACAAAAATGCATAAGAAAGCAAGGCACATTCAACAGTAAATTAACTACTGAGATACACCCCTAAGAAAAATCAAGTTCCCCCAAGCTAATCACAAATATATCTCAACGTCCCATCAGTACAAAGCAAGCACATAAAAATAAGGGATGGAGGCACAAAGCACAAAAATGAGGGAACTAAGAATCATCACCACCACCACCACTCGGCCCGGCCTCATCGGGATCATTGTGGCCAATATGGTCATTGAAGGTTAGGGGAGGATAAGGCTCCCAACCTCCGGTGAACCCATCCGGCCAACCATAATGCCCGTTGAAATTTTCTTGTTGCCAAGGGGCAAGAGGTTTAAATTGCTCGGGCAATTCGAGCAGTTCTAGGTGGCGGGGGTGTACATAGGGGTAGTTAGGATCACCCCTATAATCGCATCTGCTAGGAGCACGGTAATCATAGTTACCATGCTCATCAGGGTATGAGCGTGGCTTGGTAATGGACCTCAGAGGTCCTTGCCAATATTGGTACGTAGGTACCCCATCACCCCTATAAGAAGTTATTGGACCTTGTTGGGGTGAAAAATATGGGTAGTTAACCGAAGGAATGATGTCCCTCTGGTTAACTCCCGCATCATAGATTTGTTGTTGTTGGAGAAACATACCTTGTTGCATCTCCGAAATGCCTCTCATTTGAGTGTAGAGGGTCTCAAAATCTTGGTCTCACATTCCCTCTAATCGTACTTGCATGCCCCTCATTTAAGTACTAATTGCATCTAAATCCGAGCTAGCAAATCGGTGTTTTTGATCATGTTGTTGTTACGGTTCTTGATGTTGTTGATGATGTTGTGGTTGTTGTTGTTGTGGAGACTCTTCTTATTCATCATTCGCCTCCTCATCAGTGTCAAAATAGGGGCGGCGGTTAGTTTTGGGGATATGCCAAACATTAGGAGCTTCCACCCGGTGGAAAGAAGTCAAAGATGGGTTAGGAAGATAGCACCAATGCTCATTGTTCCTTAGCCAATCATATACCTCATCCTAATTGTTCTTCGCTAAAAATAGAATTTGCCCAAGTTGCTTGATATCGAGATAGAGAGTATCGGATTCCCCCACTGGAGTACAATATAGCAAGTAGTGATCAAGGTGAATGTTGGTCAAGAGCCTTGTAACCATGCCACCACATGGAATCTCTCCGGTATCCCGGTCTTGCAAACCCACACAATAAATAGCAAAAGTGTACCCCAAGTTTAACCGACCACGGTGCTCCCCACGGGTAGCCAACCATAAAATCTTAAGCTCCAACTTGCTAATCTTCCCTAATTCTTTCTTTGGGAATACCGAGTACCCCAAGAGCCTATGAAGAACCCGAAAACAAGGTTGTAACACAAAACTAATCTTGGCATACCGGGTTTTGAATTCACCACACCCGGAGATATCATCCCACCATGAACGCTCATCATACTCATTGATGAAGGAGTACTCAAGATCCAAAATATCCGAATTTGGATCGAAGTCAAGAGCCGCATTGAATTGCTCTAAAGAATAATCAAAGTGATTATTGAAAATTTGAAAACGGACCCGGTAGTTACCTCCCTCATTTGCAACAAGCTTCACTGTAGCAAAGAACTCAAGTGTAGGTTGAACATATGTGTGGTGGCTACGGCTAATAAATGTACCCATTCGGAGGTTGGTAAGTAACTCCCTAAGATCCTCATCAATACCCAACTTGACCATGTCGGGTTGGAAATAGTGGCGAGTAGGCTTAAGGGAACGGTTATCTTTTAATTTTTTTTTACCTCGCTTTTTGGATTGGATCATGGATTTTTAATTAGGGAAGTGGAGTATGTTGACGTTGACGTGGGAAAATTAGGTCGTTGGACTAATCCTCCTAAGCCAAACAAAATTTATAAACACTCAACAAACCTAAATACAAGTATAGAGGTAAGTCAAGGGTCGAACCCAAAGGAACGGTAATGTCTAAGTGCTTCCAATTATGTGCCTAAGCTAGGTCGAAGACAAAGGGTAAAAGAGGACACTGACAACTACTAAGACAAAGAAATCAAACAAATAAAATGCTAGGGATTAGGATTCACTTATAATAGCAATGAACAATGCAAATTGGTTTAGGAAGTTGACTAAGTCAAGCAATGTGAGGGAAGATCAGCTATGCAACCAAAAGAGCATATCAAGCTATTCTCCTAGAGGTCTAACTAGCGTCAACTACGATAAACTCTAACTAGGAAAAGACACCTCAATCGTGTTTATGCAAGCCACAAATCAATGGTTCGTATCAATGTGAACTTACAATGCAATCTAGTGTGAATAACAAGGGTGATCAAACCTAAATGAAACACACACATGCACATAATCAATTAACCAATTTAATCACATCATCAACTCCATCAAAATCCCCAATCTACATCAATCCATTACATAATACAAGCTTCACCAAATCCCTAACCAAACAACTACTCTAGCAACATCATCAATTCAACCAACAACTAAAGAAATCAACAATCAACATTCAAAGAATCAACTCTCAAAGAAGAACAATTACTCTAATCAAACATCAATCATCAAATCATCAAAATCCAATCAAAATCAACAATCTAAACATGAATACTAAATAAAACAATAAATGAGATAGAGTTTAGAAATGCTCATTGATAATAGAGTAGATCTCCAATACAATTTTCACCATTGGATCTTCAATCTCTCAATCACCATTGAAATTCTTCACTTTCTCTCTCTAAAATATACTCCTAAAACTAACTCCTAGATCTAGAGAGAGAAGCTCTCAACTAAGCTAAGAATATGATCTAATTCTATTATGAAACTTCTTGCCTACAAAAATAGAAGGAAATAACAATATATACAAAGGAGAAGTCGGAAAATGTCGCCCAAAAATAGACCCACGCCGGTGCGGTCGCACGTAGGAGAGAGAAAAGCGCGCACGGGAAACACCCAAACAAGTGCACCCGCACGCACCTGATGTGCGGCCGCACACCCCCCGTGTGCGCCCGCACCTGCCTGGGTAAGCTTCCTCTCTTCTCTTCGTCCTAGCTCATGAGGTGCACACACCCTTGATGATGGTGATGGAGGACAAGGTAGGCAGCAACTTTCCTTGGAATTTTAGATAAACACAAGGCATGAAAAGTGCCCAACCAAGGTCTTGAAGCTTGCTCTTCGGGTCCCTCTTGACTTGGAGCTCTTTGCACTAGCTTAAGGCATCAAAAGCGATAAAAACCATGGAAAGGAAGCTCGGGAATTCTTGGACAATCAATCACAACCTACAAACAAAGGAGAAAAAGCAAATAAAAGGGAAAAACAACAAGTAAACTTGAAAATGCACAAAATAGAGAAACTAACTAAGAAAAGCATAAAATAAAGAAATCAAGAGTAAAACTAAAGAAAACTAAAGAAAAGAGGTATAAAATGAAATGAAATTCATCCAAAAAGAGATCAAATGAGTTCCATAAATGTCACTCATCAAATTCCCCCAAGCTAAACTTTTGCTCGTCCTCGAGCAAAACCAAGCAAGAAAGATCAAGGATGAAAAACTTATTGAAAATGAAAAAGAAAGACTCAAGATAAGAATATACACTAAGACTCACTGTCGTAGGAATCACGGTTGCTTTTAGCTACAACAAGTCCTTTAAACCCCAAAGTCGCCTATGAGGACGAGTGAGGTCTCGTAAGGGTATCCTAAGAGTTTGACCCATAACTCTCATAATAATACAAAAAAGGCAAAGCATGAAAAAGAAAACAAAATACAAGAAAAGCAAACAAATGTTCATGAAAGGACCTTTGCAAATGTACAAGCACAAGTGAATGCAAATCTTTGTAAACAAGTAAGGGAGTGCACATTCCAAGATACCCAAGGTTGATTGAAACATAAATATGCTAAGCATAGGAACTAGCTTTTACAATCCACTTTCATCCCAAACGATCTTACTGCGTTCTTCCTAATAGCTTCAAATCGACCTCTAATGAGCATCCCAATGATTCCACGAAGGAACCGGAAAAAGAGAATTTTTAGGCTACTCGACATCTTGACTTTTGCATCCCCTCTCCCTATTCCTAAAACTCACATTCCTCTCCACCGATGAATGACTCAACCATTTAGGTCAAAAGGTCTTTCCCCAAGGTTGTAACGTTAAGGCAAAAGGGTGAAGGTAGGCTAAAATTTAAAATTTGGTGGTTTTCCTAATATTGAAGCAAAGAACGGGCCCTTTCTTAGAATCACAATCAAGTAGTCACCAAACAAAAAAAAATTAACACCCCCAAGCTTATTCAAAGCTATACTTACAAACATTTACACAAAAAGCGTGAGAACGCTTCCCCCCAAGCTTAAATGGAGCATTGTCCTCAATGCTCAAAAAGGGAGAAAACTCACATCAAAATATTTTTAAATTTTTTCATTTTTCACTTTTTTTTCTTTTTTTTTCAATAATGCTTTGTCCTCGCCTCTTTTAACTTTGGACGGCTTTTTCGATTTTGCACTTATTTGTCCATGCCTTTTATGATGTAGGACGGCTTTTACTCATACTCATTTGCCATTATTCACAAAGAAATCATAACACAATCTTGCTTTCATAAGAACCCAAACACTTCAACTTCTCTACCACAAACTCCATCAAGTATGATCAATTGCTTCACAAAAACCAAGAAAATAAAGAAAATGAAACAAAAGGCCAAAGATCTAAAGATGTGGCTTGAAAAGAAGGTATAAGACTCAAATGGTTGCAAGAAGGCAAATGTAAACCCAAAAATAACAAAAATGAATAAAATTATCCTAAAAATAGAAAATTACCACCCCGAAAATATGCCTTTGTCCTCCCTAAATGGTTCAGTCTCGGATTCAAGATCTATGAGTCAAGTTTCAAGATTAGGTTTGCAAGAAGTCAAGGATCCATGCCGCTCATGCATATATAGGTAGAAGGCTTGAAAAACAAAGAACTCACACGGATGTAGCAAAAACTCACTATTAGTGTCAAATCGACTATAGGAAGCAACTACCAAACATGCCACAAACAAGTAGAATCCGGTTTCATGTTCCCACTAGTTCTAACCAACTACCTTAGCATGCTTTATCCTAGAATCAACCAAGCGTACTCTCAAACCGTGCACACCACTACCATTTAAGAAGAAAAGTATTCAATTATACAAGTCCAAATGTTATTATGTCCAAAGCAAGAACAAAACAAAACACATTGCAAATTTGCCTTGAAAGAAACAAAAATCTTTTTGGAATTTTTCAAAATATAAGAAACATGGAAAAGCATATACAAAGGTGCATAGCATATATGAATCAAAATCCCAACCAACATGATAGAATACCCTCCCCCAAGCTTGAATGAGACAATACACTCAAATCAGAAATCATATAATCCATGGGAGGGGAAAACAAGGAGATCAATCCAACAAACCAACATATGCCCAACATGGCATCATCCACTAGAGAAAGAGCAAGGAAAGATATTACCGGATATTAGGTGGGTGTAAATACCCGCAAATGACCCAATTAAACCTTTCATAGCTAATTTCTCAAGAATTGAACCTTGTCTCCATATGCTCGCAAAAATAGGAGTCAAACTTCCTTGATTCTTGATCCAAATTGAAGCACCGAAGTATATCAAGTCATGTACCTAGCAAAAGGCACACAAAAATTTCCATGAGAGAAAAATCTATTCTGAAAAGAAAAGGAAAATCTAATCTATACACAGGTTACTTCCCGAAAAAGGCTTGCTTAAGGTCCAAGCTTGACCGCTCTAGTAAAATAATATTGCAACGATCGCAAGAGCTTGTCAAATGCACTACTACACATTTCATAAGAAAGTAAGTGTGCACATGACAAAAATAAGGCATGCAACAAGCATAGTGCACACCTATGAGAAGAGAGATGCCAAGAGAAAGAAGAAGAATCAAAAGAAAACTCAACAAAATAAGAAGAAAAAGAAAAAGAAGAAGAAAAGGAAAAAGAAGGCAAATCATCCTCAAAATATTTTTGGGTGGCATCATCACCCTTTTCCCAAATTGGAGACAAATGAGCCACATTCAAATCTTCATAGACAAAAGGGTCCCCAATAGGCTTACCAACAAAGGAAGGGAGAAAAATAGGGCTATAGGGGATGTGGTTAAACTTTTGAGAGAAAGGGGTATGAGAAATAGGCAAAGGTTTAGCTACTCCCTCAACATAAGGTCTCACATCGCCAATGAGGGCATGAAAATCAATCATAGAATCCTCAAAAAAAGAACACTCATGATCACCATCTCCCTCAAACATCCAACTCCCAAGAGGAACTAAATAATCTCCTCCACTACCTTCATGAACAATAGCTCCCTCAACTTCCTTAAAGCCTAGAGTCTCAAAACCATGCATGAATGGAGGCAAATTAATTTCAAAATCATCTCTCTCCCATGAAGCATCATCAATGAACTTGCTTAAAAGGCTATGGCTATTCCTTATGCACTCAACAAACACATTTAACATAACCTCAAACGAGTCTAAATACTCATGGATAGAAGAGTCACATTCATACACTTGAAACTCATCACAATCAACAAAGGAAGAGATGTCTAGACTTAAAATTTCATCAAACTCATTATCACTCTCGACTCTCTCTCCTTCACTACTATGCTCAACAATAGGATCCTCACATATTCTTAGTTACTCGAAATTACCATCATCACCCTCAACACACACATTGGATTTGTAACTTTCACACATAAGCATCAAAGATGACAATTGGCTTTCTAGCTCTTCATTTCTCCTTCTTCCCTCCTTAAGACGCTCCTCACTCTTTTTCATCATCTCCAATTGACTTCTTAAACAATTAAGAGTCGACTCTTTTTTAGGCCTAAGATCATCACGAAGCTCAACATGCCTAATTTGAGTTTCCAAGGTAACAATAAGAGATTCAAAAGGGGTAGGAGATCGAGGCTCAACAAGAGAAGAAGAAGTACAACCAAAGGTAGGATCATCATCATTACAAACATGAGCATTTCATCAAATAGGGGGTTGGGGACATTTTCAAATGTATGAGATTTGTTAGCTTGAGCATGCAACACATTATCATGAACAAAAGAGGAAATGGAATTGGAAGCATTTGTTCTAGGTTCAACTATGGGGTCATGTGACACATCATGGTAAATCATGCTAACATTGAAAGAATTAACACATTGCACATCAAAAATAGAAGCACGCTTACCATTATTATAGACTTCCCAAGCAAACCAAACATAAAATTTCCAAGCATCTTCAATAGAAAATGCTCTAAAATTACCATTATGCATTCCTTCAACTATATCCCTAGTTTGCTCATTCAAACCATGATAACAAATCTCACAAGCTTCCCAAAGACTACAACAATTATAGTCAAGAAATTCCTTAAGTCTATTGAAATATTCACAAAAAGGCTCATCATCATGTTGATAAAAAGATAGACATGCCATTTTTACAAAGGAAACAAAAACAAATAAAAGAAAAAGTATACACAAAGACCTAGACTCAAGCAATCAAAAACACTCAAACATAGACACCGTTCCCCGGCAACAGCGCCATTTTGACGTGGGAAAATTAGGTCGTTGGACTAATCCTCCTAAGCCAAACAAAATTTATAAACACTCAACAAACCTAAATACAAGTATAGAGGTAAGTCAAGGGTCGAACCCAAAGGAACGGTAATGTCTAAGTGCTTCCAATTATGTGCCTAAGCTAGGTAGAAGACAAAGGGTAAAAGAGGACACTAACAACTACTAAGACAAAGAAACCAAACAAGTAAAATGTTAGGGATTAGGATTCACTTATAATAGCAATGAACAATGCAAATTGGTTTAGGAAGTTGACTAAGTCAAGCAATGTGAGGGAAGATCAATTATGCAACCAAAAGAGCATATCAAGCTATTCTCCTAGAGGTCTAACTAGCGTCAATTACGATAAACTCTAGCTAGGAAACATCACAAGACACCTCAATCGTGTAAATGCAAGACACAAATCAATGGTCCGTATCAATGTGAACTTACAATGCAATCTAGTGTGAATAATTAGGGTGATCAAGCCTAAATCAAACACACACATGCACATAATCAATTAACCAATTTAATCACATCATCAACTCCATCAAAATCCCCAATCTACATCAATCCATTACATAATACAAGCTTCACCAAATCCATAACCAAACAACTACTCTAGCAACATCATCAATTCAACAAACAACTAAGAAATCAACAATCTACAATCAAAGAAGAACAATTACTCTAATCAAACATCAATCATCAAATCATCAAAATCTAATCAAAATCAAACAATCCAAACATGAATACTAAACAAAACAATAAATGAGATAGAGTTTAGAAAAGCTCATTGATAATAGAGTAGATCTCCAATACAATTGTCACCATTGAATCTTCAATCTCTCAATCACCATTGAAATTCTTCACTTTCTCTCTCTAAAATCTACTCCTAAAACTAACCCCTAAATCTAGAGAGAGAAGCTCTCAACTAAGCTAAGAATATGATCTAATTCTATTATGAAACTTCTTGCCTACAAAAATAGAAGGAATAACTATATATACAAAGGAGAAGTCGGAAAATGTCGCCCAAAAATAGACCCACGCCGGTGCGGTCACACGTAGGAGAGAGAAAAGCGCGCATAGGAAACACCCACACAGGTGCGCCCGCACGCAGCTGATGTGCGGCCGCACTTGACACATGTGCGGCCGCACACCTCCCGTGTGCGCCCGCACCTGCCTGGGTAAGCTTCCTCTCTTCTCTTCGTCCTAGCTCATGAGGTGCACACACCCTTGATGATGGTGATGGAGGAAAAGGTAGGCAGCAACTTTCCTTGGAATTTTAGATAAACACAAGGCATGAAAAGTTGAAGCTTGCTCTTCGGGACCCTCTTGACTTGGAGCTCTTTGCACTAGCTTAAGGCATCAAAAGTGATAAAATCCATGGAAAGGAAGCTCGGGAATTCTTGGACAATCAATCACAACCTACAAACAAAGGAGAAAAAGCAAATAAAAGGGAAAAACAACGAGTAAACTAGAAAATGCACAAAATAGAGAAACTAACTAAGAAAAGCATAAAATAAAGAAATCAAGAGTAAAACTAAAGAAAACTAAAGAAAAGAGGTATAAAATGAAATGAAATTCATCCAAAAAGAGATCAAATGAGTGCCATAAATGTCACTCATCAGACGTATTTTGGAGTAGGTTCATCAATGGTAACGGTGGTTTTGCGTTTCTTGAAGAGGTTTTTGATGTTCTTAGACATGGTGATCTTCAAAGATAAGAGCTCAAGAATCGATTACAAAACACAAAAACTGCAATATCACCATCCAATACACTTCAAATTGCAACAATCAAAACTCCTTGCCAATACTACCAATCTACACCAATTAATCCAACAATTGCTTCCCACACAAATACCAATCACAAAGAGAACAACAACCAACACTTATCAAGCCATAACCATACTACCAACACTACCAAAATGCAAATTCCACAATTCTCAACAATTTAGCTCAAAGTTGCTACAAAATCAACAACACAATGTGAGGCAAAATAAATCAACAAACAACTCAAATAATCAACCAAAAATCAAATTTAATCATCAAAAATCACCAAAAATCATACTACTACTATTCGTACCCATGAACAATCTAAAACTTGCAATTATATGATATTTTAAGTGCCTTGAATACTTGTCTTGGAGGTTCTTGATGAACATCCTCACATATCCACTTGTCATAGAAAGTTGTGAATCCTTCATTTTTTTCTGTTTTAGCATTTCAAGTTCCCTATCATCAGTTTCAACTTGAATGTTACACCTACACCTATCAATGAAAGCATTTGTAATGGTTTCCCAAGCGGCAACCTTTTCTTTATCTAAGGATAAAAACCATTGTTGACATATAGTTTCTGATATGAAATAACCAAGAAAACAGAGAACAGAGGGGAAAAATCAACTAACAATGATTTCAATTCAACAAAACAAGATAAACCTATCTCAACAATCACCAAGATATATGAAATAGGGGTTCTTAAACCTATCTGAACAATCATCAAAATATATGAAATAGGGGTAATTAATCAAAGCTAACACAAAGTAGTGCTAGGATTAAGGTGTAACCACAAAGATTACAAGGTAGCAATCACAAAGAAAGCAAATAATCACATGACTATGGGTAGAGAGAGAAAATCTTATTGATTTCAAAATTAAGCAAAAGTTTTTTCCTAAAAGAAAGCTTAGCCCTATTTAAATGCTTTACAAATAAATCCTAAAGTTCTTAAATTACAACCCTTGGATTACAAATGAAAGGCCAAGAATAAAAGATAGCAAAAAGAAGCACAAAAGAAAAGAAGTTGTTTGCTCGAAACAAGGCCTCAGAGCGGCCGCTCTAAAGGGTAGGAGCGGGCGCTCCTCACTACTGAAACTTCAAGTGATGCCCATAAGAGTAGGCGCTTCATTGTGAGGAGCAGGCGCTTCTCTTGGAGAGTGGATGCTCCTTATAGGGGGAGACGCTCCTCGCAACTACTTGGTTATCTCGACTTCAAATGTTCATACTTCTTCATTTCCTGCTCAATTTTGGCATGTGACCTGTCGTTGGAAAGCTCTTGAACTCTAGTTTCACATCCAACTTTAATCACCCAAAAATTCCTTGTTACGAAGAAGATATAGACGATTGAATTTGAGTGTTGCATTTTTTTACCCAGTAAAAGATTTTTCTTTCTCATCCTTTTTTCCATGCTTCATCTTCATATATAACTTGTAAACTCAAGACACAAGGATTGCTCTTATTCACCTAAACCATATCATAACATAGAGAATTCACCAAAATGTTGATTGATCCTTAAATGCCGCTAAATAAATTGTATAGCCATATAATCAGTAGGTTTCAAGGATGCTCGCGCATCAGTTTCAAGAGACAATGGGAAAAGTGGAGGAAAGATCCTCTTATCAATTGCCTTAATGTTCATAATTGTCTCAAAAGCCCTTATTGAAACTTAAGGATTGTCAATTACCTTGAACTTAGGGATGTCATTGGCGTTGAACTTTTGCGGAAGAAGTTCTTTGTCCACTAAGACCCATTGGGAGCTAATCCCATGGAACATGTAGATATTTTAATAAGGCTATCTTCGATACGCTTAATTGTATCTACCGGCACTTGCCTGCTAGGATTGTTGACTTACGTAGTGAGCCCTATAAGCATTTCAGCGAGTCCATTAACGGTTTGGTTGAGATGATCAACTTCTTCTTGACTGGCCATTATAAGCAACTTTTTATGTGTCAAATCAGTTTATCAAATAGCAGTACTTGAACGAAGGTGTTTACTTCATTAAATGCCCTTCTCTCCTTGACCAAGTGCTGTGATATAAAAACATTGACTCTTTTAGTGACTCGACTCGAATTGACTTTAACTTTTATATGTTTAACAAAAAAAATGGGTGCATATTTTGGGAATCAAATATGAGGATCAAATTATGGTTCAAATAACATGGTATATGTTGGGAGGATAATATTCAACTTACCCCCCTAAAAATGACAGAAAATGCGCGCACAAGACACTTAGACATGGTCATGGTGACATATATACAAAGTGCGTGCAATTGACTAGTGAGTGAAAGTGACATGCTTGAGACTCGGGTAAAGACCATGGAACTATATGACTAGACTCGAACAACCACCGAATTCTGACCTTGGTTATTAATTAATTAACAAATCAGACTCGACGCGAAGACCTAAGCAGATAATTACACAATTGTGCAAAGATAGAGCTGTCGCGTCGCGTCAACCCCATCGCTATGCGATGTTTTTATCGTTTGGTGATGAATGCTGGCGCTTTGTATCACAATTCAAAACCTCCGCGTCAATACTGAAACGTTGGTTTTAACTTGAATTTGGTGTCATGTTCGAAAATGTAAACCTATGGTCTCGCTAAGTCAAATATGTTTAGACTTTATTAATCCAAATTAATTAATTAGTTAAGCAAAGTCCTTTAGTCATCAGTTAGTTTATTAAGACTTATTTACAAACACAAGTCAAAACAAACGGTTAGTTTAATCATATAGTAAGTATGCACAAGCAATAGATGCACAAATAGTTAAGTAGTCACAATATGATGAAATGAATTTGCAACCTAACCATGACTCTAGCTCTCTAAAATTCAAGGATTATGGTAGTCAAAGAGGGCCCATGGTTATGAGTAAGGGTGTACATAAATAGGACCAAACCTGAAAACCAACCAGAAGTGGACCTGTTAGGACCGGACTTGTACATTCAGGTCCGGTCCTGTTCCTTGAAATCTAAGGATTCCGGTCCCGGTCTGGATCAGGTTTAAAACTCGGGTTTTTAGGTCTGAACCAGAAACTCAGTAAAATTGTGTTTTTTTCCCAAAAAAAAGACTTTTTTTTTCAAAAATAAAAACAACAAATCAGTTTCATTTCTAACCCTAACTTCCTCACTCTTTGATTCTTTCAGCTAACACCCTTCATTTCGCACCCTACACCTGCACCGACTACACGCTCCCCTCAGGCGACCACCAAGCACCCACCGCCCACCAGGCCACCAGCACGAAAACCTCCGTACACGTTGCATCAGCCACTGCACGCGAACTCTGGGCACTGTAAGTGTTTTTTTAATTAAATCTAATTATGTTTAGGTATTTTTTATTTGAAATGATGAATTAAACGTGAGAATTTATATGTTTACTCATGTTTCAATTGCTGATAATGATTATTTGTTTAATTTCTGTTTTTTAGTTCATTTCTTTTGAATTCATGTTTTTTTTTGGTTTTTTTTACTACCTCCGTTAAATATTATGTGCAACTTTGGAAAATTTTATATGGAAGTTTTGACAATTACCACCTGCTATTATTTCTTTAAAAAATTACCACCTACTCTTTTATAAAACATCAAAAATTCCTCCCTAGTTGCCTCCCAACTACTTTATGACGTCATGTAGGCCCCACTTTTTACCTTCCCTCTTCTTTTCCCACCCTTTTTTTTTAGATCTCACTCAATTTTCATCTCCCCTGACTCATTTTTTGAGCGAAAAAATAAATTGGGGCCCAACTAGGTGGTTATTTTTTGAGCGAAAAAAAATAAATTGAGCGAAAAAATGAGTCAAAGGAGATGAAAATCGAGTGAGAAATGAGAAAATGGAGGGAAAAGAAGAGGGAAGGTAAAAAGTAGGGCGCACATGACGTCATAAGGTAGTTGGGAGGCAAGTAGGTGCGAGTTTTTGATGCTTTATAAAAGAGTAGGTGGTAATTTTTAAAAAAAAATAATAGCAGGTGGTAATTGCTAAAATGGAAAGAATAGTAGGTAGTAATTGTCAAAATTTCCATTTTTATATCTCACAAATAATACCCCAAAGTTGCATATAATAATTAACAGAGCTAGTAGTTTTAATAACTGTTTTTGAGATTTTTTAGTTCATTTGCTTCAAATTCAAGTTGAATTTTGGTTTCTTTCGAATTGTGAGTTTAATTTCTATTTATTCCGTTTTTATTTTCTTTACAGTGTATGCTTTTTATATAGTGTAGGTATTTTTTTTGAATTGTCATTAAATTCTAGTGTTTTATGTGTTTAGGATCAACAAGGAAGTTGTTCTCACATTTTTAATAAAAATGGCATGTGTTTATTATTGTTACTTATAAATTACTTATATTGTGTATAATTATGTTGTAGATGGAGAGCTATCAATCCAAAAGGTCTACTTCTTTTTCTCAACAATTGTCACAACCACTTTTTGAAAAGGATATAGAAGAATTGTAATCTACTTTGCCTTCGGATAAGAAGCTAGAGGCGGGACAGGAATATATATGGAACTTAAAAAGTTAGAAAAAAAACTAGGTATTGGAAATATTACTTAGAGTATGTCCAGAATGGCAAACTACGAGCTTAATGTAAGTTTTGTCCTAAAACTTTTGCTGCTAATGATAATCTTAATGGTTAAAAAATGTTAAAAACCATGCTGAATCATCTCTTGGTAATCCTGCTAATATAGAGAAAGAAAAAAGGCAAAGTAAAGCAAACTAAATTGTATTTTGGTCAAGAACATGAGAGTGGTGATGATTTGAAGTATGGGAGTAGGAATATTAACTTGAATGATGTTAGAGAGGCATTGATTCACATGATTATTGTTGATGAGTTACCATTTAAGCATGTGGAAAAACCTGGTTTTAGGCACTTTGTGCAAGTTGCATGTCCACAATTTCACATTCCATCTCGTGTTACTATTGCTCGTGACTGTTTAAAGTTGTATTATAGTGAAAAAGAGAAATTGAGAGAAATGTTAAAGACATGTTAAAGAATTTATGTGACCACTAATACTTGGAATTTAATACAAAGAATCAATTATATGTGTTTTACGACTCTTTTTATTTATAATGATTGGAAATTGCATTAAAAGATCATAAATTTTTGTAAAATTTCTAGTCATAAAGGAGAGGCTATTGAAAAAGCAGTTGAGGCATGTTTAGAGTATTGGGATATTGATGATAAACTTATTTACTATCACTGTTGATAATGCATCTTCAAATTGTGCACACTTGAGTAGAATGGTTAGAAGAACAAGATGAATTAATGATGGAAAAAATATTCATATTAGATGCAAGGCTCATGTCATTAATTCAATTGTGTGGGATGGTATTAGAGAGCATGGTGCGTGCATTGATAGAGTTAGAAATGCTGTGAAATATGTTAAGAATTCCCCTGCAAGAATACTTTGATTCAAAGATCTTTGTGCAAAAAGTGAACATAGATTCCAAATCTTCTTTATCCTTTGATGTCCCCACTCCTTGGAACTCCACATACATAATGTTAGAAACGGCTTTGAAGTTTCAACGTGTTTTAAGTGGGTTATCTCTTCCTGATGGAGAGGATTTGAATGATAATGAAAGGCCTCCTGAACCCGAATATTGGAAAAAAGTGAAGACGTTTGTTTTGTTTTTAGAGGGGTTTTATGTGTTAACTAAACGTATTTTTGGTTCCCATTATGTAACGGCTAATAAATGTTTAGGTGAAATTGCTTCTATGTATGATGTGTACGTTGAATAATTGGGAACAAAGTGGGGATTTGAATTTTCAAGCTATGGCCATTGCAATGGAAAAAAAAAAGTTTGATAAGTATTAGGGGTATGTGGACAAAATGAATAAGTTCATCTATATTACTCTTCTTCTCGACCCTCACTCTAAGTTGGTCATTGTTGAATTGACACTAATTGATATGCATGAAAAGGAAAAGGGTATGAAACTTGCTAATGATGTGAAGGAGTTCACTTACACTATATTTGAGGAATATAGAGAAATGTATGCTTTCTAATATTCCTCAAAGTTCCTAATCTAGAGATAATATGGAAATGGATGTTGATAATAGTAGAGGAGTGCGTTTTTATTATATGAAACACCTTAAAGATAAAGTAAAAGGATTGAAGGGGACAAATGGATTTGCGTTAAGTGAGTTGGATAGGTTCTTAAATGATCAATTAGGGCCGGAGGAGGAAGAACAAGATACATTGACTTGGTGCGGTAAGAATGGTGAGCGTTATCCGATTCTTAATCGCATGGCACGTGACATACTTGCCATCCCATTGTCGACTATTGCATCGGAATCTGCTTTTAGTATGGGAGGTCGTACTCTAGATCCATTTCGGAGTTCTTTAACTCCTAAGGTAATGTGTCTTTATCGTTTTTATGGTTCAAGCGGTTCTTTGCACACAAGATTGACTTAGAGCTAAGGGAGTGTTAACCGTTGATGTGGAAGAAAAATTGAAAGAGTTAGAGGAAATGGAGAAAGGTAGTATTAATTTTATGTACTTGTAATTTTGTTACACCAAATTTATTATTTCATTGTTATCATTCAATAATATATTCTATATTGTTATTTATTTAGAGGTGCAACGTGGCGAATCTAATGATGTAGACAATGAAGTTGTTTTCGTGGACTCATTAGTGTGAATCGCGCATTCAAAGGGAAAACAACTCGTCAAAATTCAAGTTGTCTTTGGGTATTTCATTTATTTCTAGTATTTGAGACTTAGAGACTTTATGTAATTTTATGAATTATTTGTTATATTTGAGACTTAGAGATTTTATGTAATTTATGTAGTTTTTGTGATTGATAATTTCAAATTTATGTAATTATTAAATTATGCAACAAGTAACAAGTCCATAAACAGGTCCACATGCAGGTCCAACATTTTATTTATTTAAAAAAATAAAATTTTATATTTTAAAAAATATTTTAAAAAATAATAATAAAAAATTAAAAAAAAAAAAAAAAAAAAGCATACACACAAAACAGGTCTATTGAGGTCCAGACCTGATTGTTCAGGTCTGGACCTGACCCGGACCTGTAGAATCAGGTTCGGTCTCCGGTCCTGAAAATTTGCTGATTCAAGACCCGATCCCAACAGGTCTGGTCCGGAATTCGACTAGTGTACAGCCTTGGTGCGGATGCATCGAGAGGAAGCCTTACCTTTGGAAGGGTTGGCGCGTATGGATGGAGCTTCGCAAGTTAAACTTGCTTCCATGGTTTGGTGAATTCACAAACTCGGATGTACCCGTCGTTGCACGAAGCTATCAATTGGGTAAATGGAGCGTGAATTTGCAAGGGCTAAAGACCATATGTAGAACACATATGGGTTTAAGAAAAGAAGGAAAAATACAATCAGGAAGTAGAATCAGCCAAACAGTACTAGAATCGGTTAAAACAATAATGTAGATTTCTAGCTCGGTGTTGGAAGAACTTGGCGCGAGAAAACAAGGTCCGTCGCGCAGAGATGGCCTTATCGCGTCGCGATGAAACCATCGCGTCGCGATAAAGCCATCGTACGGCGATGGTCACTGTCGTCTCGCGACAGTTCCTACACTCCTCGACAGCTTTTTGTGTTCTCGGGATTCTCCGATTTTCACAATATTTTTTCGATTTTAGTTGTCAAAGATATTTCTCAATTTTCCTACGTCAAAAAACTGTAGGGAATATTTCAACACACAACTTTGAGCCCCATTGTAATCACGCATTTAATTATGGTGGCGTCCAAAGTGAAAGAAGTTAGAGCAAAAGAGTCGCTAACAAGTTTTAGGAACATGTAGACCGTTCATGGGTGTAAAGGTTACACCCCATTCACGATCATAGAGATAACTAACTCCATAGTTGTGCGGAACCATGACTAGATATTCAGGGATGATGTTACGAATCCAACTTAAAAAAAGATTAATCCCGCCCTAAATAGGCATCTACTTTATTCTTATGATGTTCATGTGCGCTTTCAGACCAACATACATTCAATAAATTAATACTAAGCATATTTAATCTACGTTGGTTGATTATTAATGCGCAAATAAATCTATTATTGGTGATCACTTAAACTGAAATTATATTAGCCTAAATCAAATTGTTTATTATCTTATTAAGCGTGATTTCAAGTACAAATTCCCTTTAAACCTGCAAAAAAAAGGGTGATCAAACAATGACAATAAATCATGCAACATAATAATGTTAACACAGCAATCATCATCGTAATGATAATAATCTCATTAAAGCATAATAATATTAATAAGATCCTATGCATGATACTAACTAAATAATAACAAACCCTAGCATGTCACTAAACAATAAAGATCAAAGCTTTAGACCTAACATGATAATATCAAGATATTAAAGACAAGAAGCACCCTAAACATGATACTAAGAACATACATGATATTAGAAATATTAGTCAATACCCTAAACATGATACTAGAAATCATAAAGACATCTAACATAATACAAGGAATCAAAATAATAATCTAAGCATGCTTTCTAAAAGAATAGAGTAATTAAATTACTCACTTTGAAGCATCGTACCTCTTCCAATCAAAATAAAACACACGTTAGTAAATTTCAATAAATAATTAAATTAATTGAAATATGGATTTGGGACCAAACCCTCAAAACTACCAACCTTTTACGTCGAGGCCTACGGCAACTTCAAACTGGTGTATTAGTGTCTCGTGAAGGATGTATGGCGTGTATCTAGGAAATGATTTAGAACAGCATGAAAGAGATAATAAGCTTTAGTCTATAGAGAGAAAGAGAATTGATGATGATTGTGGGTGATTGAAAACAGAGGAAAACGTCCCCTATTTACGAAGAAAAACGATCAAAAAGACCAGAATTCGATAGATCCAAATCCGACGCAGATAAACGCAGTAACATTATCACATCGCGATAAAACCATCGCGGCGCAACAGAGTCTGTACGATAAGACTTTATACGGAATCCGACTTCCAATCATATTGGGCTAGTCAAATGTCCGTACTTATCTTTATTAAATCAGATTAAAAAATACTTGATCCTACATAAAAATCATAATCTTATATTTATAACAATAAGATAATTATTAATCCTAATGCCTTTAAAACTTAAAGGCAAATTTGTAAAAAAAAAAAAAAAAAAAAAAAAAAAAAAAAAAAAAAACCATTTAAAAGCACCATTTTGCGAAATAAAACCTTTTAAAAGCTTTTTGGTTAAAAAAAACCACCACATTCATTTTTTTTTGCGACAGGAAACTTATTCCTCTAATTACCCTCTAATTAACATAATCAAACTCTAATTCTTCTAATTAACCTCTAACCCACCAAATTACTAAATAATTAGATTTAATTAATACATATAAATAAATCACCACTCCTCCTTCCTTCTCCCTTCTCCCTTCCTCCCTCCCCTTACTCCTCCTTCCTCCTCCCATGAAATCAACCCCTCCCCCACCGGACTCGCTGTCCGGATTTCCACCTCCGACGACCTCCTCCACCTCCACACGACCCTCCCTTTCCCCTTAATCACATCCCAACAACCATTTCTTTGATTTTGAAAAACCTTATAAAATTGATTTGGGGTGTTTTTTTTATTATTTTGTGCATCTTTCTTACAATTGATGCTTGTTTTTGTTTTGATTGTGTATGTATGTAATGTTAGGGTGATTTAGAAACAAATTGAAATTGATTTGGACTTGATTTGAGTATGTTTAAATATATAAGATCCAAAAATTCGAAGAAGGGATGTGGTGGTCGCCAACGGGGATAAGGGGGAAAGGGATGGTCCACCAGTAGTGGAGGTAGGTTGCCGGAGGTGGGGGGATCAGGGCGGCAGGTCTGGTGGATGAGGGGGTTGCTTGAAAGGGAGGGGGAAAGGGAGGAAGAAGGGGAAAGGTGGTTGGTTGGTGGTTGGGGTGGTGGTTCTTTTTATGTATAAATAAATATAATTATTAAGTAATTGGGTGGGTTAGTGGTTAATTAGAAGAAATGGGAGGAAGTTAGAGTCTAATTAAGTTAATTAGAGGATAATTAAGGAAATAGGTTTCCTTTCGCAAAAAAAATGAACGTGGTGGTTTTTTTTAACCAAAAAGCTTTTAAAAGGTTTTTTTTCGCAAAATGGTGCTTGTAAAAGGTTTTTTTTGACAAATTTGCCAAACTTAAAATAACCTCCTAGATATTTCTAGAAGATTAAGAAAAATCCTAATGGTTTTAAATATAATTAAAATTGTTGGACCCTCCACATGATCATTAGGTACAGATATAAAGCTCAATTAAGTCCCAGTTTAGTATTTTGGTCATCGTTGAAGGTCTTTTCGAGCCCCATCCAACTACACATTTATTGGACCCAGATTATGGACCAAAAGAAACTAGATTTGACGTTTTCATAAATAGGACACGAAATGAATAATTTAAAACATTTTTAGAAAAAAAGGAAATTCACAAGACTCCTCAACATTTCACCTTGCTCGATAATCAATGGCGTAAAAAGTACTCATCACTAGGTTTGGTTTTTAGGAAGACACAATCATGTGCCTACAATTATCATACCTAAAAGAGCTTTCGACCAGTGAAAAATGATTAAAACCCCTTTATAAATCAACAATGATGACTTATGAGTAAGGAAAGTGAAAATTAGATAATACACCTAGATTGCATCACGTGCATGGTGTTTGATAAAGAACATACGATGCACCCAGTGAACAAAAAAAGGCGGAAAGAACATACATTGTTGGATAAAAAACACACCTATGTTTGACAAAGAATATACCTTTAATATGTTTTTTGAGTATAATCAGTGTGTTCTTTGAATATAATTGTATGTTCTTTACGTTATAACTTATGTTATTTAACATATGTTGATTAGTCAAAGAGGAGGAGAGATGAGTACCCAACATATTTCTTTAGTGGTATTTTGTTTTCTAGTAAGTGATATAATAATGTCACTTTTAGTGGTAAAAAAAAATTCAAAAAAAAAAAAAAAAAAAAAAAAAAACCAAAAAAGAAAAAAAAGAAAAAAAATATATTAAAACTTATACGAAGTATTTTATTTGAACTCACATATTTCTGTACATTTGTGCTCATTGGAATAGTTCTTATACTTCTACGGTTCTACCAATAGTTCTACACTTGTACGGTTCTACACTTCTACCATACTTCTACACTGAATAATCTAGCTGATATGTAGGCAGCTTGATATTACTATCAAAATAAACCCACTCTAGCTGTTAAGCTATCACAATTGGCAATGAACCAACGGTGCAGTTTGATACATGATCTTTAAATCTTTACCCAAATTTCTGAACAAATTTAGAGAGCGATAATTTATAACCTTAAGCAGAAATTACGCAATCCAAAGGCCTAAATGCTTCACCATTTTCTGCAGGCTAGAGGACAAATTAACCACTGAAACATTTTTTATCAGTAACCACTCACAATACCAAAGGCATTGCAGTAGCAGGACAAGCACAAAGCCACAAACCCATGGCTGCTACTTCAGCAGTACAATCTCTCAAATAAGCAAAGCATGTGCTCTGATACATTATTACAGAGAAAATACAGGTTTATCTCCATGATAAACAAGTTTCGTTATCAAGGGGGACAAAATGGTAATTTTAACAGTGAAAATGGATTTTGCCATAAACCGCTACTTGAAGTAGCGATTCATCTCAAAACCGCTACTTGCAGTAGCAGTTTTACTCCGTGATGAACGAAACTTGTTTACCACGGAGATTAACTGGGGCAGCCTCATTATTATATGGTACAAACAAAATACTTCAGTTGGGTATTTAACAGCAGATGCCAAATTAAACTAAATAAAGACCTTTGCCTACATAGGTGTCACCATCAACTCTGCACGGCTGCACCTCCATCCCATGCTCAGGGAAGGAAGCACTCACATAATAATTTAAAATATTATATAAAATGCATTGTATATGGTTGTTAGTGAGCAGATCTGAAAAAGAGATAAACTTGAGCTTAAAAATATGGAGAGCAAAACACAATCAATGCTCTGGGCATACACGGCACAATCACAAAATCAGTAAGAGAGCAAATGCTGTATCGACCAAAAAAAATACCCACCACAGTGACAACTCATTTGAGTTTTAGATGACATGGATTGGAAGAAATGCTCAAGGACAGTACACAAAATTTCAGATCACCTGTTAGTATCAAAAGTAAGATGGGAGCTATTTTGGTAATAGAAAGACAAATTATACGAAGTTAAAATGAGATAAACCAGGAAAAGAATGGATTAATTAAGAAAAATGCGCATACGGATACTTCTGCTATGAGCAGTAAACAAATTCAACATCCATTGCTCGGAGGTTGAAAAGGAAATGAATGGTATCAAAGCTATTGAGACTTTGGATAACAGGCACTTTTCTCAACAATTTATCTACATAAGGAAAACTGACCAATAGCCACCTGGGGATAGATTCACAGCATGAAAACAGAACTCCCTTTTTTTTCTTTTCTTTTTTTTTTTTCTAGTAAACAGGATTGACACAGCAGGAGATGGGGGTCGGAGACTTATGAACACATCAGTTTACTCACTTACCACCCATCCTTTTTATGACTTAAGAGTTGGATGATGATATCTTGGTAGCTAGCCTTGGTCCATCTTCTACAAACTGTAACAAAAAATTATTTTAAAAGAAAAGTTAGATGATGCAGGTTCCAGCAAAAAATAAATGACTTGTACAAGTAAAAACATATATGCTCATGGAATCCCATCAACAGATAGATGGCACTTATTCGCATACAAACAGTCCTTTCACAAAAATACAACTGAAACCTAAAAAAGTACAATGGCCCATTATGCAAACATCACAATTTCACAACGAAACAGAAATGTATATATGACTTAGAAAAATAACAAAATAGAGTTGGACAGAAAACTAATTTTATACACTGATCAAGCACAAATAGTGAACATAATGTCAAAAGATAGACTTACATAGCTAAACCAACTTCCAACTTCCAACTTCCAATTTTGAAGGGTCATTATATTGGTCACAATTTTTTTTTCTATCGCCATGATGATTGCTTGAAGTTTAGCTTATCTACATTCCATCCTCCTTCAGGTTCCTTTCTTTTTATATGGCCGCCTCCCATGCTATACATCCTTGCTTGCTCATCTGCCAGGGTGTGTGAGCTGATGTTGGAGACCTGCCTGGATACAACTGGCAACGACTCATCTCTACCTTCCGCGTCCATAACACCAGGGCCACAATTGAGATCTAGACCTTGTTTTCCCCATTTATGATTGCTTCCAATCACACTGTTATTTCCAGTGTCTGGAATGGAGCGAGAAACAACATATGCATGAGGATACTGAAAGGAAGCTGTTGCAGCATTTCCAACCAACTGAGAAGGGATAGAAGCAGTTGGGTCCATGTATCCAGAAGAGCCACTAGCCAAGGCAGATGTAGGGAGAGAGAAATTATTAGCAAATGGCAAGACTGGATATTGAAAAGCAGCAGGATGGAAAGGCAAAGCAGGAGAAGATGACAATACTGATCCTCCACTGTAAACATCGGGATTAAATGACAGAGCTGCAGTTGGACCACCTACAACACGCTGAGGACCGCCACCCATCCCAACCATTGAAAAGGCTTCTCTTTCAGGTAAAACTGATGGTGTCATGCTTACTGAGTAGCTAGTTCCTGGAGTATACCAAGAATAGCAGTTCCCTGCGTCAGAGCTATTAATTCTAGGCCCAAAGGGTGGTTGGAGCAGAATGTTCCCAATGTTAAGCTGACGAGATGGAACTTGTTCTGCAGGTAATTCCTCGGTCTCAGGCCCATCATTTAAATCAAAATCCCTCTTCCCACTTCCTCCAACATTAGAACAAACATTGGCTGTTGATGGTTTTTCATGCTGAGTAAAGGCCTCAAATATCTGCATGTTGCTAGCCATGTGCCGTCCCACGTGGGTCATATCTGAAGCTTCATCAACTTTATTCAGATCAAGGTCCAGTCCTCCAGAACTACACAGAGATGCCGTAGTCATCGGCTCAAGTAAAGGATTATTTCTAACATTGAACTCCTGACTAGAACTTTCATCTGCCACATTAAGGTCAATATCCAAAGGAAACCGAGTTGGTCTGCAAACAGGGGAATCAGGATGAAGGGATTTTCTAGGCTCAGCTGGACGAAATGCACTTGTGGCCGCTGAACCTTTCCAACCAAGTTCCCCTTTATTCCACAACAAGTCATCAGAAGGAACAAAAGGCCCCTTAGCAGCAGCAGCCACAGTAATTGATGCAGGAACACCACATGATGCAGGGGATACAGGGATTTGCAAGGGGTTGACTGAACAAACAATATCTGAGTAACGAGCAGAACCCAAGTTAGCCGGCTCACCATTCTTCCCCTCGTCAACATTAAAACCTTCATTCAAATCAAATCCAAGCTTTGTATCCATTTCTTGACCTCCTGAAGCAGTTGACAAAGCAACATTTTCTGCAGCAGATCCACTAGTCTCTTTACTCTCTTCTTCTATTGCAGTTAATTTAGTCTCTTCTGCATGTGACTGTAATTCTGCTTCCGATAAAGCAACTGCAGTGCAGCTTGCTAGTCTAGCTGAACTGCCATCTTTGTTTTCTGCATTTTGATCCTTGCAGCTTCTGTCTTGATCCACATCAGCACAACACACTACAGCTTCACCTTCTTTCACAGGTACAGAAGTATCACTCTCTTTGTCTAATGTCCTATTTTCTGTCAGACAGGCAAGGCCACATACAGCAACACCCTCAGTTCTTTCAGATTCGACTTCTGTAGCCAAATGAAGACTTGTACCGGAAGAAACCATCACTTGCTTCACATTAGTTTTAGAATCAAATTTTAATGTTACAGCAAGTGATTTTTGCTCCATATTGCTTTGAAGCTCTTGCTTGATATTTTTTTCATCAACATCTTTAGGAAAGTATAATGCAGTATTTCTGTGAGTTTTTTTCTCAAATTCGTCATTCAAAGAGACGACCTTAATTTGATCTTGAACATCACTAAGTCCCCGACTTGCAACTGGAAGCTCATTCTGACTCTCTTCTTTGGCAGCTACAACTTTTCTGTTTGTACTATCAGGCGTTTCAGCACCAAGATTATCCATACTCATACCTGTAGTGCAAGCAACAGATGCTGGTGGAGAAGCAGAATTACCTTTTTCCTCCAATGTCACATTGTTTTTCAAGCAGTCTTCCATACTCCGATGTAAATTATCATTTTTAACACCACCCAGTTTACTACTTTCCCCAACAGCTGTAAAAACACCTGCGACATTAATATGATTATCATTGCCAACATCATCAGTTGACTGACCTTGTTGAACAGCATCATCCCCATGCAACTGTTTTTGATTTCCAACACAAGTGCTACTGGAGTTTTCAGCTATATTTGAATTTCTGTGAGGAGAGATGACAGGTGAAACAACACCAGTCTTCGGGATTTCCCCAGCAGCTACACTAGCAAGAAGATTCATTCCAACATCATCCCCAGCCAACATAGACATATTAGATTCAGATAACTTAGCACAGCTTTCAATTAAAGCATTCATGGAGCTGAAAGAAGAATCATGCATATTTCTAGACATATGTTCAATGCTGGAGGATGAGCAAACAACTTTTGAAACAGAAGGTAGTTTCTTAATTTCACTGGTTCTTTGGTGTACCAAACTTGAAGGCTCATCAACCTCATGAAGTTGGTGAGAATCGTGTTTATTATCCCTCACAGCAAACTCTGATAGATCGTGCTTCTCTAGAAGAGAAGGAGAAGAAGCTCTACTATTTGTGCAGGAAGAATTCTCCAAATAGCCACCAGCAATGCTTTGAGCAGGACCTCGGCCCCGGTTAGATATCTTCACAATAAGCTTATGATTGTTGCTTTCTGGAACAGAAGCATCAACAACATTATGTGATACCTTTTCTACAACTGAGTTTTTGCCCACGTATGAGCTTTTATTTGATGCAGTTTCTTTTTGGGCACTGGAGGAAGGACCACAAACATGTTCACGGTGCTTGGAACTACTGCCTACAGTTTTATTCAAACTCCTAGACCCAGCAGTAGACTTCTTAGTGTCTTCCATGCCGCACAGAACAAAATTTTTAGCATGGTCACTTGAGCATTGACTGTTCGTGAGGGATTGGGATTGGGATTGGGATTGGCTAGAACTGCTGCTTTTTTCTTCCCTTGCCACTGACTGCGGCTCAGAGCTTCCATCATTGGAAGTTATTATCCGGGACTTCCCATCCTTATAATTATCGGAAGCTGATGTAGGAGACACTGTCGATATTAAACGACCTGGATGTGTAGATGCAGATTTGGAGGTAGAATCCCCTTGAACAGGTTTCACTGAAGAAGATTTCAATGAAGAGTGATGTGTGACAGAACTCCTAATTGAAGCATCATATCCACTAGGGTGCCTATTACCACCATGAGAACTGTCATTCTGGGATCTGCCTGGCCATGGAACAGCTTGACTTGAGCCAGGTTTCACATCACTGACATTCATTTCAGCCTCAACGCGTTTCTTCCATGTGTCAACCAAACTCCTTGCTTTCTTCTGAATTTCAGAGTTTTTATGAGAACGTAAATGATTAACAGATTTGCCAATGTTACACATCTGCAAGGCATTAAGATTCACAGGAAGCTTATCAAGTGCACGAAGTAAAACCAAGAGGAAGTCATCCACAAATTTATCATTGTGTTGTATATTTCCAGAATCACCAATTTTACCCTTGTGAACTTCTTGAAGCCAATCATTTAGCACATGCAAACCTCTAAGCTGAATAAATTTATTAAGGCAATCAAGCTTATCTGTAGCAGCTATAGTACTAGCAAGCATGGATCTACAAGTCAAATCTATCTTCTTCTCAGATTTATCAGGCTGCATGAGACGTACTAGCCTCACTACAGCTTCAGAATCCATAAGTCCACCTTTCTCAGCAAATTTAGCGATTTCTGAGTTCAGAGTGCTTTCTGATCTTATTTGGCCAGAGTCTCCATCACCTGGTTTTGAAGACCGTTCTCGTTTAATGGCATCAAAAGACTGATCACCTCGTTCCCTCTTCTTTCCCTTTCTATGAGAAGGGAGGTTAGAGCTGCTATTCTGCACACTGTCAGGACTGTGTTTCAATGGAGATGTTGCTGCTGAACCATTCACAGGTCTTGGAGAACGGGGACCTTGCTGCGGTTCTACTGATGCACGCATTTCTATACGTGTTTTATGCAACAGTTGATATACTTCTTCCTTCCGCTCCTAGAGAAATCATCCCAAGACAAATTAATTGCCAGAAACAAGGGAAAGCTAACACAACATCAGAAAACATTTAAGAGAACATAAACCAAATTGTCAAAGAGAACTATGAAAGAACTCACATCAATATAATCCTGATCCGTCAGCCACCACGGACACTTGCTTGTAATGTCTTAAACACGCCGACACACAAATGAGGAAACCCCAGGTGGAAATTTGACACCTTTAGGCAAAAATGCAACTTTACACGGGTGAAGTAATGATGCAGCAGGAATCTCATCACTATGGAATGAGTAGAAAACTTCGTTAGGCGAAGCTTCAAGTGCAACGCCTTTCAAAAGTTTAACTTCACCAGATCAATAAAGCCAATTCTCACGAAGTGTTAAATTATTTTCTTCTTCAGATGTCCAACCATGCATTATACCTACAAAAGGTGGAGTGTCTTTGGCAGGCTTGAAAAGAGCACAGTCATCAACAATAATCTTCTGACGATCCTACAAAACAAGGCCTTGTTAAATAGATTCCCAGCACAAGTTTCTTTACAAGCTTCAATACAGCAAACAATCATCAGCAAGGGAGCTTGCAAAACATCACACAACAAAGTTGAATGCTAAAGAAATTCAAGCAACGAAATATGCAGACTACAAAAGTTAACAGTTAGAAAAGTTCAAGCAAAGAAATATGAATGTGCAGGTTTCCATGACAAAACAGATAAGATCAATATGGATAAACCCACACTAGTTGCTCAAGGGGTAACTGAAAGTTGATTGTCATTCTGCAGATAACATAATTAATCAAGTCCATTAGGACATGAATGAACAAAATTGGACATATAAAAAGAATACAGAAGTCAGTTTTTATAAGCCTACATCTATTTCCCAATTAAGGAGCAGAGCCAAGGCAAAAAAGTGATCTTCATAAAATTCAGTAGCTAATTATCTTAAGCATAACAATGCCAAGGTAGGAAAGGCTGAGAAGGGAATAAGTAGAACCAGAACGATTAAAGGGTGAATTTTGGATGGCATGACACAGGATTGAGAATTAAATTTGAATCACATGGCAAAAAATATTAATATACAAAGAGGGTTAATGTGATGTGCTGCTTTCAGTAAAATACGAGACAACCTAAGGCATTTATGTGTCCAATGATTTTTCATACATATATCTACCACCTCTTTTATAACAATTTGCCCAAGATCAACTTAAAAAACCAATCTGTCAGTTTGGTCATAAGCATTCCAAAGGAAAAATAAAGTAGTAGAATACATGTAACTCAAATACTCGATTATGAACCATTGATAGAACATAGAAATATATACTTCCTCCGTTCTTTTAACATTGTACCACTTGCCTTTTAAGGGAGTTTCACAAATATTGCACCATTTCCATTTTAGGACAAAAATTATTTTTGTACACACTGCAAATATCCAACATACCCTTACTTTTTCACCTTTATTCTTTAGTTTATGTTTACAACACATGGACACTTTTGTATTTTTATCATTCTCTCTCTTCCTTTTCCAACTACCAAAATTATCGTGCCCAACTTGTATGGTGCAATAATAAAAAAAACGGAGGAAGTATAAAGTTTTTTAAAGAGCGTCAAAGATCAACTTTTGATTAACAAATGGAAGCAAAACTCGATATCAAAAACTTGTTGTCAGAATCGCAACCCGGATTGTACGATCCTTCAATCCAATTTTAGGCAAACAATTCAAATCGGATGCAGAATCGCAGAGCATATAGGATCGCTATAGGATCGTCCAAGATCAGATAGGATCGTGTAAAATCGTACAAGATCGAGTAGGATCGCACGATCCTATTTTTCACTTGGACTATTATTGGATAGTACAGGATCTGAACGGATCGAATCGGGTAGGATCGATCAGTTTTACTTATTAAAATTAGCCTAAAGCAATCAAACTTTTCTCTAAGCCTAGAGCATTACAATCTAACTACTTAAGCTATAAATTTTAGCATTTTACAGCTTAAAAAACGTGCATCTAGTTAAGTAGCAACCTTTATAGTATTACTCTTTTTACCAATTTTGTAGGATGATACGATTCTACAATCTGACCGATTTGATCCCAATCCCCTCACTGATCCAATATGGCATCCAATCCTAACAACCTTAAATACAACAAATACAATATAGAAAATAAAAGAAAATACTTAAAAATAAATAAATAAATAAAAATATAAAATAAAAATAAAAGTAATAATAACAATAGCAATAATAATAATAAATTAAAATAGTACAACACATCATAAGGAAAAAAAAAACTACTGCAACAAGCCAAATATTGCCAAATAGCTTACGGTCATAAACACAGTTTTTACAATACAAATAATAAAGTAGTTCCTCCGTGAAAAATTTTGACTTTCTCCAATATTCACCAAAGTTTCTTTGACCTCATTTTGTGATTTATACTTTAGAAAATACACAATCGAGTGTGCTCTTGTTTGATTCGTCTCAATGCCAATTTTCCAAATATCACCTTTTTTATAACTTTTGGTTGTACTTATACATAAGTGAAGATTTATTATTTGAAGCTATGCATTAGCTAACTCTCCTAAATGAAATGTGTCACCTAATATGAAACGGATAAAGTAATGATTAATTACACAACATTAAAGATAAATCCAGCGTAGTTCAAACTGGAAGACTCTTTCCTGGTGAAATAAACAGAACTCCCTAAACCATTGTCCCAACAATCAAATCTTATCATTGCAGCAAGTTGAGTTTATTATGCACTCAGCTTATTATAATAATCAACAGCAGAAAAAAGTTATTATCATTAAACAGGATAACAAATTACATGACAAACGAGAAATCAGCATACCACAAACCTAAGCTAGGCAGAAATACCCCTGCTCCAATGTCTACATTGAAATTTTGACACTCATAAATAATTCCTCATAACCTAAAGTTAACAGTTTTTCTAATGAGACTACAATGGTCTAGGATCCATAATGATGGTAAAACTTTCAAATTACAACTTCACAAGTAAAAACTTCAAAGTGATTACAAGGAAACACAAGATACATGACTCATAGCTAGCATTCTAAGCATGATAACCTTAATAAATGATGATATGGGTACAAGTACAAGAGGCACATTAGGTTGACATTCATTCTTGGAATGTAGCCTAGAGACCGATATTTCAAGCTTTTGTCCTCATAAGCACCCACTCCCTCCTTGCACTACAACACAGTGACAACAAGGTTCGTCAGAGTCCCCATCTGAAAGTCACCCAGCCAACAATGATACTCTATATAATACTTCATAACAGACACTAATTAAAGTTTCAGAACAAAGTCTGAGTATAAAACATATATTGAGCAAATAACAATTTTAACTATTGAAAATCTCTGCAGTGTTTACAATTTATAGTAAATTTAATTATTAAATATGACATTATCAAATCGTAGAAAAGGATCATAGTGGCAAAGATCAAAGCTTTATAGATATTCAGTATTAATCTAAAGAAGGAAAATGAAATTTATAACAATGTCATTCCATCTGCATGTAACTTCATCTTCTTTTCACCAACATCGGCCACCGATAATAAAAAAAATATATATAAAAAAACACACACCACTAACAATCAAGGATAAGAGTTCATTGCACATGTCCATTTTAACACTGAAATAGTCCTATACAACAACAGTAGCATATTATTACAGTGAACAAAAGCATGATTTTCCCTAACCCCTAATCCAATAACATCATCCTCTTAAGAGTCTTAACAAGTAGTTCAAGTAAGGTGTTTAGGTTGCAACTTAATCAAACGCATAAGAATAATACTAAGGTTTAATATGATAGAATGGTAACCATTTCTAAATGCGCAATAAATTAGAAGAAAAAGTATGCTACTAGATTATTAAGACAGGACATACAAAATGAACTCCATAACATTTGATAGGAGCATCTGTAGACACAACATATACAATTGTAATGGATGTCAAGCACTTGACAGCTTTGAAGGATGCTTATGTACCCCTTTCTCTTGCTTAAACACACTAAAAAGAGCTACTCATTGCTTAACCAACCTGCCCAAAAGAAAAGTTCCTTTGTAAAGAACTTCTATCGCTTCAATACTTTTCTCCATTAATAGACATATTAACAGAGCTTGTGTATTTGTGTATGAATGTTACATCACATTTTAAAAAATCAAACTCTATAAAGATAAACCTAATAATATAAAAGATAAGTGGCCAGATGACAAAGCACAAAACTTACGGACGCCTTTGATCAGTAAATGGTTCTAAATTACGACTGTAGAGAAAAGACTGACAAGCAAGGTAATGTTGTAGATCAATTATTCAGTTCCTCCAAATATACTTAGAGCTTAAGAACAGCAGAAAATTAGTGGAACGATGCCCAACAAGCGCCAGTCATGTATACATAAGAAAAACAGGCAAAAAATTTATTGTGAGACAAATATATCAGCCCACAAAGAACTCTTTTTTTTTAACAAGAGGTTTCCGCATTCTTCGAATTGCAACACAAACATACTTTCATTTCATTCAAGTACAACATTCAAAAAGGTAGGGTGCAGAAACAGCCAGAATAAGGCTATCAATTAAAATAGCTACTCAAAAAAATTTCTACGAAAATAAAATAAGGCGAGATGAGGTCTAATTTAATAGTTCAATCCTAACATTAAAGGGTTCTGCAATACATTAGCAATAAAATTTGATTCAACCATCAAATAAACCTCGAAAAATCACATAATTTTAATGATATGCGATTCAAATTAAGCTCATAAATTTCTTTTCTAGCAACAAATTCATTCGTTATGATCTTTCAAAATATTAGTATTTATAACCAATAATTGAGATTTTCAAACCCTAAACCTACTGCACTGACAACTGAATTAAATTAAATAGATCAAAGATAAACCCTAGATTGTTAAATTGACATGATGATTACAAATGGAAACAACAACTTACCTCAGAAGCTGCTTCAATGGCGGATACAAGTATTAGAAGGCGACTCGATGGAGAACGTGAAGTGCGATGTTGAGTGCGCGCTTCAATGGAGAACTGAGAGAGAGGGGAGCAAGAAGGCAAGGTCTATGTTCATCCGTTATTTATTTTTTTTTTTTTCTTATTGACAGAGCAATTCATGGCCCACTTTTATTTCCCCTTCTTTTTCCATATTAAAACCCTCAATTTATTTTGACACGTCATCAAAAAAATATATGAGGCCTTTTTCTCATATATAACTAACCTCCCTTTGGAAGGCCTCATATATTTTTTTTTGTTAGTCATCACGCTACCCGGTATAGGTCGCGTCGCCCAATACCAAGTGACGTCAGTTTTTTTTTTAATATAATTAGCTTAAGGTAAATAACAGTACTTAATAAATAAATAACAGTATTTGATAAACTAATAACAGTACCTTGATTTAAAATAACGGTTTACACAGATTATTACTATAATTCAATTTGATAATTTATATGACTTTTATTAGTACTAGTTTTCACTACTTTACTACTTATATCTTAAACAAATTAGCTTTTACATTTAATAGTCCACCATGCTTCGCAATATAAAATGTTTTACGTAGAGAGTTTTGACCAATACCTAAACTTAGTCGACAATGGAACTTCCGGCAATCTTTATTGTATCTGTGATGGTACTTTTTAAACATAAAACTAACTCATTTATGACATAAGTTTTGAGAGGATAAACGTTTCCTTCTAAAAGGAAAATTTTATTTAATTTGAAAAGATTACAACACTCATTTCTTACAGAAATAAAAACAGAACGTCTAAATAGACATGACAAGAAAAAGAGTTTTTCTCTACTTTAAGAGAGATGGAAAACCAATCTATCTCTTAAGGTGAGGATTTTCTCTAGAGAATTCTTTTGTTTTCAGAAATGCTCTAGCAAACTCACTTCAAGCCTGCCTTCACTTCTTTGCCTAATGCCCTTTATATAGGGGAAGGCTCACAAAGGTCACCGACACTTTCTATGGTTTACAGAAACCATGACTCAGCAAGTGAATATCGTTCACTGCTTTCCTAAAGATTCTTTAAAACAAATAAAACGTGCTACAAACAGTAAAAGTAGAATACATAATTTCTGGTGTGGGCTCAGGACTCCATCATATTTTGTAGACCACCTTCGTTGTCCTTACTCTCTTCATAATGGACATACATTTGGTTGTCTTCTTCTATTCCGAGATCCATCACACATTTGGCAGCATAGGATTCATCCTATGTGACAAAGATCTCAAATAAGTGCTCTTTTCCCTCTAAGGATAAATATCTTCCAGCTTCAACTTGTTCAAGATAGTCATACACTGATTCACCATGTAATACTCCTTCTAAATAATTCTTTAACCATTCTGGTGCTACAATTGTAGTATTTCCCACATGTATTATGATTGGTGGCTCTTCCTTTATTGCCATAAAGTAGTTAAGATACTGAGCAATATAGAAAAATCCATATGCTCTAGCCTCCGGGATCCCTTACTCGCCTTTGCTGGATACAGATTGGATCTTTGATTTTGCGATGAACATCTTCAAACATGATCAGGAAATGTGGAGAGCTAACTTTACCTTCCACCATTTCAATGTTTGCACTTTGTACAAGGACTTGTTCAACTCTTCCTTTGTATCTTGTTGCATCATAAATTCTCCTAAATACATACTTTTGAAATTTTGTGAGCTTCTCAATGAAAGTAGTATTGTGATCAGGAAATGGGACAATGCTATGAACCATTCCATAATCCCAAGCTTTGTAGTGCTCCGCCACATATGGTGTCCTCCATTCCGGAAAATGTGGATGAATTGACACAATACCCACTCTGGAATTAGTGTTGAACATTATTCTACTTCCCCATAGATCATAAACATCATACAACTTGTATGACCTTGATACAACTAAATTGTACCAGAATTTGAAGTCGTAGGATAATGACCATTACTTCGTACATTAGGAACCTTCAAACTGCTACATGACAACTCTTAATCAAACCATCTCGAGATCTCTTTTTTGATGAAACAATCATGGCCTCCATCAAGGCCCAAATGGAGGGTGAAACCCGCTCCATTGCTTTATTTGTTTCTTCAATAAGAGTTTTTCTCTCTGCCTCCATCTTTTCTAATTGATGGGCAGGAGGTTTTTCTGATGTCTTGTGCTTCTTCGCCATTGGCTAACTCTCTGGTCAAGCTATCTGCCAAAGAATTCTTTGATCCCTGTATATGTTCGACAGTAAAAGAAAATTGGTTAAGCCATAATTGCCAACGCAGGAGTCTCCCTTGCGCTTGCATATTTGACAAATTCTTTTTAACAAAACCAAGTATGCCTTTGCAATTTGTTCTTATTAAGAACTGTTTAGGGGCTAAGAAGATTAAGAACTTCTCGATCCCTCTAATAACTGCAAGGATTTCGTTTTGCATGGTAGGATAATTTAACTCAGCTTTATTAAAACTTCCACAACTATATCTACAAAGTCTTTCTCCTTCTTTGACTTTTAATACAGCACTCCAGTGCTCATTACTAGCATCTGTTTCAAGAATCAAATCATCTTCACTAGTAGGTAGTGTTAGTATAGGAAGATGTTTACACATGGCTTTTAAATTTTGAACAATTTTGGAATCATCTTCTTTCCAGTTCCAAGTGATTTCTTTCTTGAGTTTGTGTTGTAATGGTTTTCAAATAGAGCAAGATTTTCTATGAAATCAGAAGCATAAGTTAAACATCCTAGAAATCTTTCTAGTTGTTTTCTATCTTCAATCTTATCTGGGAATTTTTCAATCTTTTCTAGGATATGTTTTTGCAATATTATTTGTCCTGCTTTAATCTCTAATCCTAGAAACTCAATTTCTTGTTTAGCATAAACACAATTATCTTTAACAAGGATTATACCATGCTCAGCACATTTTTGAGTTACCGCTTTAAGATCATTCTTGTGCTGCTCTAAATATTTTGAGAAGATTAAAATATCATCTATGTAAACTAAACAAATTAAGTGATTCCAAGATCCTTTATTTGTGCAATAATTGACCGGACTTTGGCCCTACCATCAACCATTACATTTTCAAGGTGAGTAAACTCTTTACTGATTACAACTCTTTGTAAATCTTGGTTGAATAATTAACCGTCACATGTTTAATTATTACCCTTTGATTCAAGGTTCTAAACTCTTTAGGTAACCTTGTTGAGTATAACCAATTAAAAGTGTAAAATTTGATTTACCCCCTCTCCCTAAAGATATAATATGACACCCACCTTTGGCATGACCCATCATAAATATCAAAGGTTTCATTGGGTTTTTAATTAGAAAAGCTATCTCACTATTTCCGGGACCTAGATTTATTATGTTGTGATTTTTTAGTGCTCTAGCGCATCATCACAAAACATCAATTAAATCTAATATGCATAAAATACTGAATGCATAAACAAGACATAGTATGGCCCATAATCCTAAGAAACTAATAAAGTAAATGCTCCCACTTGAATCATCATGGATCTCATCCACCTTGCTGCTTTAGGCCTTCACTTCATAGGCTTCTTGGATTAACTGCAACATGTAATTCTACTCTATTCTATCTACTGCTTAAATAAAATAAAATAAAATTACAAAAATACTTTATCGGTACGTAGACCATACTAAGATTACAAAAATACATCACGATGCGCAGATCGTATTAAGCAATTTACTAGTCATTATATAGCAAAAATAACATCATATATTTTAAAAGTGCCACATAATAAATCACTTATCATGCTTTCCTAAACTACAAAATTGAATGTTCATAACTAAGGAAACATGGCATCTAAATATCTCATATTTTAATTAACTAGGGAGCTAGAGCGCGCTACGCGCGCTTATGGTTTGTAAATCACGTTCGTTTGTCGTGTTTAGAAATGGGGCAATGTTGGGGGTTTTACAAAATTGAAATGTATGTATGTTATGATTTTTAAATAAAATACAAAGTGTGTAGTTGTGAATTGTAATGTAAGGGAGTATTGAGGATTAGGGAAAAAAAAATTATAAGTATACTTAATAATATACATTAAGTGTTAGAATATTATTGATGTAAAAATTGCATGTATATGTTATTTTAAAATTATAGATAATCTAATTACATGTAGAAGTCAAGTAATCTATTAAAGATTCACTTAAATTTATAAGTTGGAGTTTGAATGCTAGGTATTGAATTAGGTTGGATGTTATTGTTGACTTTTGAATATAATTATTTATGGTAGATGTTAGAGTTTGGAGTTATGGGTCACTAATGTGTTGTTGTTTGGAGATTAGAATGCTAGGCATTTAATTATGGTGGATGGTTATTGTTGATTTTGGAATAATATTAGTTATGGTAGATATTAGAGTTTGTGTATGTATTGAAAAAGGTTATTTAGTTTTGGAGTAATAGGTGACTAATGTGAATTGTTAAATGATTTTTATTGTAGTTTGACTTAAGTTTGAACGTTGTACTCATAGTGTTTATTTGTGTATAAATACTGGCTAAATAAGTGTAGTAGTTTGCATGAAGAAGGGAATTATTTGGTATGTGATGGCTAGTAGAGGTGGTGTGCGTGGGCGCAAGCCTTTTGTGCAAGGGTCTCGTGAAACAATAGCCGAGACACATGCGTGGTTGAATGATATGGCAACCGTTGGGAAGGGATGTTTTTTAAGTTTTTTGTTTTCTAAAGCGTATCATGCGCAAGGAATTATTGTAGGTTTTTGTAAGATTATGTTTACAGAGTGATTATTTTTCATGGTTTATTTTGTTTTTGTTGTGTTGTTAATCGTGTTTGATGATTTGATGCAGAATGTTCCGTTGGGGTTTGCTAAAGCACACTTTGGCTTGTTTCCAAAATCAACGGATGTTGTTGTGCAACTTTATGATACGCGCTTTGATGCTCAGCTGAAAATCAATAGACATAATGAAAAGCTTATTCAATGTTTCATCAAAAATGGAGTTGATGCTGCGATTGACTATTATGAAATACAAATTGATGAAGGAGCGATTATTAGTTATTTTCATGGAAATCCTATAGTATTTGATGTCACATTATAATTGAGTGTAGATTCTTAATGTAGTGTGTTTGTAGAATAATAACTTCTTATAGTGTGAATAAGAGTGTTATTATTAGCTTATTGCGTTATGAAATAACAATTAGAATAAGTTTATTGTATCAATTTTAATATGTTATACACATATTTTGGTATTGTAATAAATAGAAATTATAAATCAATTTAGATATGTATTTCATGAGTTATTTGGATTGTCTAATAACAAATTGTAACTAATTCTAATATAAAGGGATTTTGACATGTGTGAAGAGAAAAAAAATTATCCGGGATTATTTATATGTAGCTTTTTATTTTTACAAAATTTTTTTTTTAAAAAAAAATTTACTCTTATAATCGAGTGTTTTCGTGAATAGGTACGTTGTATGAAATAGTGCAATTTTTCTTCTTCTTTTGCATGGTATGATAGACAACTGAAAAGACATTTTACATTTTCCCATTTTGCGTTGCTTGAAAATAGAGAAATTCATCATCATTTTCTCACATTTTCCAAAACTTGCTTTGCATTCTTGAAAGTTGAATATCCTTCCTCTCAGTTTCTCCCGTTTCATCTTCTCTATCTGCACACCAAATTGAAAGATCTGAACAGTACCATTGCTGGATTTGATGATAGTGATAGCATTTTCGATGATTGGTACCGGAATTTCCTTGTCAAGTACAAGGACAGCGTTCGTGGTCAGTTTGGGGCCTGGGGAGAAATTTAAACACAGGCAAAAAAGAAGATGGATGAATTGCTTGATGAGATTAAGGATTGTGATGCGCAGATAGCAAAGTGTGATGAGGTGGCGCAGAGGAAAAGGAAGGCCAAAGAGACAAAGCCAGGAACGCAGGGCAAGAAACCTGAACCCGGAAGCAACTATGAAACACCAATCAAAGTCGAAAGCGATTCTGATGATGACGAAACACCAGTAAGAATGATAAGATATGTTGGTGTGCAGGGTGAGCCGTCTAAATTCAGAGGTCAGTGCAGCGGTACTAAGCTGGTGTTTGGTGCTGGGGTTGAAGGAGGGGAGGATGATATGGATATCAGCGAGGATGAAGGTATAGTTATGTATTTATGTTAGATGTACTGGTACTAATTGTAGGGGTCTTTTGTTCACAAAACATGCTATGGTAATTTGGGTGTCATTATTGAATATTGATCTGAAGTGTTGATTGTTAAATGTGGTGTTAATCATGGTAAAATGTTACCATATCTAATTATAAATCTGTCTTCTTTCTCATGTATAAAGCATGTGTTGAATGTCAAAATGTATAAGGCTTTATTGTTAGAATCTTACTATAGTTGTTAGCTATAAAATGTGTAGAGAGGACTGTATAGCAAAAATTAGCATAATCATTATACTCAAGTGAAGTCTAATAGGTAGCCTTAAACTCAATCCCCACTACTTTTGATTCCTTATAATTGCTATGCTTGAAGCCTTCCTTAGTTTGCTTCAAATTGCATACATTCAAAGTGTATATTGAAAACATTTTTATAAACTACTCTTTTAATCCTGCAAAAACTTGCCTATTTCATTTGGCCATTTGGGCACATAGATAAGGAAATGCAGTTTGGTGGGCCATTGAGTAAATGAAGATAGAAAAACTAATTGAAGTATAAGTGAAATACAATTTTTTGTTTCATTCTTTTTGAAGGGAGGGAGAATGTGGACATTGTAAAAGGAAAAAAAAAAAGAATTGCTCATAGTTGAAATTGATCGAACCTAAACTCTAGAAGGAATTGGACAATCCTTTGAAAGTTTGGGACATACTAAAATGAAAATTAGGTGGTCGGGACAGGGGTTGGAGGTAGAATACTATTGATTATGCTGGAATTACTTAAGACATTGATTGTTGATTGTGGTTGAATGAAATATGTTAGTTTATTTTGAGCCAAATAGTTACAATGTAGTTATGCTAACTGTCTTAGATCCAACTCTGTTGTAAATAGACATTTTTACTTTGGTATTGAACATTTACCTTAGCCCTGCAGCTGCAATCAGGGTGTTGCCATTGTGCTTTGCTATTGATAAAATTCTTAGAAAAGATTAAGTCATATATATTGACTGAATGTGATTCTTTTTTATTACAATGATACCTTTGGTTACTAAGCTAAGTGTTCTGGGATTTGGATATAGTTGTTGAGCATTGCAATGTTGTATGCTATATATCAAGTACAGGTTTGGGGTTAGTTTTGAATTAGGCTGAAAATAGCAAATACTAACCCTTGTTTGATGGCCAACTGCATACTGCTTTGCTGTGTTTTGATGATAGAACTTAGGACAAATTTTTTGGGATTGGTATTGATAGCATATTCTTAGGTAATTAAGGCTGACATATATTTAGTATAGTATGCCATGGTCTTCTATTATGATTGATTTCACAAGCCTATTTTGATTTATTCGAGGAGTTTTTGTATAATTACATACATTGCTGTTGTATGTATGAAAGCTAGCGAATACTCAAGAGAGCTATTGGGGCACAAGATGGTGTGTTGGTGTTAGAAATAAGGCTTGTGGGGTTTATGGTGTTGGGTCTGGTTGTATAATCGGGAAGGACAGAACTGAGCAGCATTTTTTGATAGATTGGCCTTTATTTTGTTGGAGAAGAATAAGAGAAGAAATTAAATAGGCTGATTGTTGAGTTTAGTATAACTGCTGTCAAATTTTGGTTATTGTGTCTGAGAAAGTATAAACTTGCTGTTGTTTGCCACATTGTGTCTGCTTCTTAAGTAGTTAGTAATATGTGTTATGTGTTGGTTAACAGGTGTTTAAGTTTAGCACTGTCTGCAAATTTTAACCTTTACACATTTTTTGTGCGAGGGAAGTTTGTCTGCAATAGAATGCTGAAAATGAACTTAACCTGTGATGCATTATGTAATATAAATTGCTAAGCTTTGGGTCTATCTTTCACATGAACTGTGGAGCTGAGTGATAGGGTTACTGAGTGTAACTTAATTACCAGAATTCTTGTCACTCAAAATCATTAGAATTTAATTTAGTCTGATAATTTTGGCAATGAGCTTCTGCTGCAGAATTTTGTATGCATTTCAATTTTAAATGGCTTATTTGAAATGGATTGAAGGATAGGGTAAGCTGTTCAACTATTTTGTCAAATTATCAATAATTACCAGCTTATTTATTAGCTAAATCACCAGCAAATTATTAGCTATAGAATGGTAAGCATGGAAGCAGTCCATTTTAACATAGGTGAATTATCAGAGTTGTAGGATGTTTGGCAGGGAAAATCAGTTGAGCATTGAAATCATTCACAAACAAAGAGTGTTTGATCTTTCAATCTATGTATTTCTGGCAAATGTATTGAGTTGTAATTCTGATAATGGTGTTGCTGGTGCGCTCATTGGTTAGACAAGCTAATTACTCGTTCTTCGTAATTTTGGCGCTGCGAATTCGTGTAGAAACCGTACATATTAGGAAACCTATTTTGCCGTAGTTTTAATAATAATTTCTAATAGCCAGGACTTGTTTAACTAATGTTGTTTTTTTTGTAAAATCTAAAAAATACTTGTCCCACAAAAACTCTACCGAAATTTGTTGCTTTAGCGTGCTATACGGCAATGGAGGTAATAATAATATTTAGACGATGCATTTTGAGAGCCTTAGTACGTAAAAACAAAGGGAAAAATTGCTAGAAAGCCGTAAACATTAATTCGGAAGAACTAAAACAAAATGAGTGATTTTGTGTGATATTTGAAGGCGAAAGGCAAGAAGATTTACTATTAGCAAGAAATTTTTTTAAAAATGGTAGAAATAGCTGCTAATTGACACAAATCATGCATTGATTGTGAAACATTAGAGTATATAGTACAAGAAATTTCTGAATTAAAACCTGAGTTTAGTATGCAGCAGAGAAATTGTTTTACAACGTGAGCAAAACTGCATGCAAGACAAAACAGGAACATACAAACTAAAGCAAGATTTAAGTGCCAATCAAAAGCAAGTCTTTTTGGCAGTTGATTAGAGAATAGCTAACTTGCTAGCAGAAATTATCAAGGTCTCAAACAAGAACACAACTCAAAATGATATGCAACGCTCATCGGGGACGATGTGTTCTGATGTGAGCCCGTAGATCAGTAGACTTAGTATTCACTGGTGGGAAACTGACTGCACTACCCACCTAAGTACCCCTGCCCTGTTCAAGGGCTGTGCTGGGTGAATTATGATGTGCATTGGTGTGTTCTTCAGTGCTGCAGCAAGGTGATCAAAGTCACTCCAATCATCCTGAGATAAATAGAATAGAAGAAAGTGTCATGGCTAGAATAGGTTTATATAAGCGATTTTATTTAATAAGACACTTGTTTGATTAATTAGGCACCTTAATTTCCCTCTCAAAGATTTCTAATGTAGGCAACTGGAGGATTTCTCACATACTGGACCAAAGGCAGTCAGGCGGAATGTTCTAGTATTGTCTGCTGCATCAAATGTGAAATTAACCCTGCAATGGCCTGGAGTTAGTGTTTTAAAATTCAGCGTAGTAGTTGGCTGCATAAAATAATCATGTTGAAAAGCAAAGTGCACCTTTCAGTGGAGGTGCATTTTTTGTTAGGGCAATGTGGACAAAAAAATGCTACATTTGCAGCAACTCCACAACGTTTACCACAGCCATCACAGCCAATGTAAGCAATGACATTGCTTAGCTGTGCATCAGGAATTGTGGCAGTGATTGTGTACACCTCTTCTTGGACAGTGTTGTCAACCTGGAATATTTAGGGTGGGTTAGAAAATTAAGTGCTGGTGGCAATGGCTGCCAAAGAGGCTCACATTTTTTTTAATGATCTGATCAAGTGTTGTAGGAACTGGTTCAGTACCAACAGTCATGAATTCGAGTTGCCTGGCCATATAGTCAGTAATGACATATGGATGTGCATGAGCCCTATTTACAGCAAAAAGGGCAGGATGAAGTAAATTTTGTTGGGGTTTGGTGAGTCCGACTCACCGCGGAAACAAACCCAAAACCAAGACCGCACTCGCAATAAATAAAACCATAAACATAATTAAATTAATCACAAGATTAAGATAAGCTAATTACCCTTGACGTGTGCTTCGCTCCAAATGAGCTCTTACTTGAAAGCTTCAAGTCCCGCTCGCACGGAGACCTCCAACGAAGTCCACCCGCACCAACAAAACCGACTAGGTCCAATGTCTTGGGGTTAGCAAGACCCGACCAACAAAACCCGAGTAATTATATTGAGTTCAAAGGTTTTCACTAATTGTGATGCCTTTTCCAACTCTTACTCAAGCATCTTTCCCAATGCCCATACTTGGGTATTTATAGGAAATGATGGGAGTATCATTTACTCTCCCATCAATGTGGGATAGTATGATTTTTCCATTTTATTTTAAAGCTAAAATAAAATCAATAATCAAGCTAGTAATAAATCAACAAGTGGCAAGCTCATGTGAGTGGTTAGGTGAGGACCACTTGGAGAAGGGGGGGGGACCAAACTTGCTCCCCACTCCCTCTCCCATAACCGGCCACCTCACTCCCCACACACTCAAGGACCACAAGCCACATGGCACCTACCCTTGGGCACCAAGGCAGCCAAGGTGGGCTGCCATGTGCTGCTGTCCGTGGCAGCCACGCCCAGCAAGCCCAGCACTCGCATGCGGGCTGCTGCTGCTGGCCTTGTGCCTTGGCCAGCGCTGCTAGGTAGCAAGCAATGGCCTAGCCATGCTGCTGCTAGCTGTGGCAAGCTGGCCCGCCTAGCGTGCTAGCTCCAGCAGCTTGTTGCGGCATGGCTTGCTAGCCATTGCGCGCACAAGGCTGCGCCTAGCATGCTAGCACGCACTAGGCAGCGCCTAGCCTTGCGATGCTAGCATGAGTGCGCTAGCACGCACCAGCCAGCCTAGGCTCGGCTTGGTGCGCATGCTAGCCACCATGCTAGGCTATACGCCCTTAGCACTCGGTTTGCTTGGGCATTCCGATGCTAGGGGTATTTTGGTCTTTTGTTGATTTATTACTATTTCTCGTCTCGTCTTTCACTATTTTTCGACTCGACTTCCGACGCTCGGTTTCGACGCTCTAAGCTCGAATTTCCGACGTCTAAATAAATATTACTCGGTCGACTCATTAATTCCTTCCGAATTAATTCGTCGTTTCGGTTTGTTGAATGCTTGGGTGTGACCCGAAGGGTTCAGTCAAGATTAAGCTGTAACATTAATTATCCATTAATATTACTGATCGGAAGCGGCCTCCACCCAAGCATTCCGATCACTTGACCTTACTGAATATTTTAGCTTTCTAATAATTCTGAACCCGCTAACGGAATAGTACACTTGTTCGAAGGACACCATTCCTTTCAATCTCCCACTTGTCCTTCCGGACAAGTGCTCATTTTGTGTACAACCTTTTCCTATGTCGCTTAATGTCTCTTCATGAACTATAAGGTAAGATTTATTTTTGTCATCCTTATTACGTCCAGAAGTGTTTCCCGATTCCGAGTCCGACTGTCAATAAACAGATGATTTCTAAAATCCATCCGAGCACGGCCATGCATTTTACAGTCTCGCTCTACGAGAGGCCTTGTATACAACAAAGACATCTTCCCTATTTTACTAGGGGGACATTCCCAGTCTTGTAATGTAGCTCCTCTTACTGAGAGGACCTAGCCGCCCGAGTGTTGCCGTTATAATCCCCTATTACGGCAGACGTTTGACAACATCAAAGCGAACTAGTACTCAAACAAGAGAACTCACACTACTCATGGTCGAGGAAATAGGTTCCGATAGCCATAATGAGAAGTATACTTATGACAAATTTTTAATTTCTTAAAGTATTCTCATAGGTCGATCCAGTATGGTTCTAAACCAATACCTGTGCAAATGATTTATGACAATCATGTCCTCGTAGCACATGAATCGGTGCTATAAATCAGACTACACACTAATCTCAATTGGTCATTAATCGTCCATCGTTTAAATGACCTTGATTAGGGATAATTTTCGATTATAATATTCAATGTTCACTTAATAGGTGTTTCCTTACCAAGACTGGTCTTGATACCCCATTTTGAATATTCTCAGAATCGAATGGACTCATTATTTAATCCTAAACCACAATTAAATAGCATAACGGAGTAATAAAATGTTGCATGAAATTTTATATTACTCCAAAACATGAATGGTTTTCCTTAGTGCCTTACATTAACTTTTCTCAAAATTAACTAAAACACTAAACAAGGAAATCAAAGCCAGTCTCCTACATGCTTGATTCCCATTGCCTCAACGTGCTTGTTGTGCTTCACTTGAGGCAAAGGTTTAGTAAGTGGATCGGCTACATTGTCATCCGTTCCAACTTTGCAAATTCTGATTTCACCCTCTGATTTCCATTCTCGAATCATGTGAAATCGCCGCTTGACATGTTTGACCTTCTGATGTTCCCTAGGCTCTCTGGCCTGAGCAATAGCTCCATTGTTGTCACAATAGAGGGCTATTGGACCCTTTATAGAGGGTACAACATCAAGTTCGCCAACGAACTTACGAATCCAAACAGCCTCCTTAGCTGCTTCAGCAGCTGCCAAGTATTCGGCTTCAGTTGTAGAATCTGCAGTTGTACTCTGCTTTGCGCTCTTCCAACTAAACGCCCCTCCATTTAGACAGAACACATATCCAGATTGCGATTTGAAATCGTCTCTGTCTGTCTGGAAGCTTGCGTCGGTATAACCTTCCACAACTAAATCCTTTGTACCACCATACACCAGGAATTTATCCTTGTTCCTTTTCAGGTACTTTAGGATATTTTTGGCCGCAGTCCAATGCGCCTCTCCTGGGTCTGATTGGTAACGGCTCGTAGCACTCAAGGCATACGACACATCTGGCCTAGTACATATCATGGCATACATGATAGATCCAATAAGCGAAGCATATGGAATCTGATTCATTCTTACCCGCTCATCAGGTGTCTGTGGACACTACTTCTTGCTTAGGGTTATGCCATGTGACATTGGCAGGTGACCTCTTTTGGCCTCCTCCATGCCAAATCGAGCTAGTACCTTATCAATATAAGTACTTTGACTCAATCCAATCATCCTTTTCGATCTATCCCTATAGATCTTGATGCCTAGTATGTACTGAGCCTCTCCCAAGTCTTTCATTGAGAAGCACTTTCCAAGCCAGGCCTTTACAGACTCTAACAACGGAATGCTGTTTCCAATGAGCAATATGTCATCGACATATAAGACTAGGAAGGCGATGTCACTCCCACTGACCTTCTTGTAAACACAAGATTCATCTGGATTCTTGATAAAACCAAACTTACTGATGGCTTCATCGAAACGCAGATTCCAACTTCTGCTTGCTTGCTTTAATCCATAAATGGACTTCTTAAGCTTACAAACTTTCCTAGCATTGTTTTGGTCGACAAAACCTTCAGGCTGTGTCATATACACAGTTTCTTCCAAATAACCATTAAGGAAGGCGGTTTTGACGTCCATCTGCCATATTTCATAGTCGTAATATGCAGCAATCGCTAGGAGGATCCGAACGGATTTAAGCATTGAGACTGGTGAAAAGGTTTCATCGTAATCAATACCATGAACTTGTCTGTAACCTTTTGCCACCAATCTAGCTTTGTAAATGAATACATTTCCATCTTTGTCGGTTTTCAACTTGAAAATCCACTTACATCCGATCGGTGTATAACCTTCGGGTAAGTCAACCAAGTCCATGACTTGATTTTCAAACATGGAATCCATTTCAGATCTCATGGCCTCTTGCCATTTAGCAGAGTCGGTGCTTGCCATCGCTTGCTTGTAGGTTGCTGGTTCATCTCCATCCATAATCAGGATGTCCTGATTCTCGGTTAATACTAAACCAAGATATCTATCAGGTTGAGATCTCGGCCTCAGAGACCTACGTAGGGTAATGGATTGAGCATTTGCATTGTCGGTTCGACTTTGCACATTTTGATCATTTTGACCTGCGTCAACAGATGCTGTTTGAGCACTTTGACTGTCATTATGATTTTGTTGCTCATCCTTACGAACTTCGTCGAGTTCGATTTTCCTCCCACTTGTCATTTTGGAAAGGTGCTCCTTCTCCAAAAAGACACCATCGCGAGCAACAAACACTTTGTTCTCCGATTTGTTGTAGAAGTAATACCCTTTGGTTTCTTTTGGGTAGCCCACAAAGTAAACCTTGTCAGATTTGGGATGAAGTTTGTCAGAGATCAATTTCTTGACATATGCTTCGCATCCCCATTTCTTTAGAAAAGATAACCTAGGAGGTTTCTTCGTCCATAATTCATATGGAGTCTTTTCTACAGCTTTTGATGGAGCACGGTTCAGTGTTAGTGCCGCAGTTAGAAGTGCGTGTCCCCAGAAAGAGATAGGAAGATCACTAAGACCCATTGTTGATCGTACCATGTCTAACAAGGTTCGATTTCTCCTTTCGGATACTCCGTTCCATTGTGGAGTTCCTGGAGGTGTCAATTCTGAAAGTATACCCTTTTCTTTCAGATGGTCATCGAATTCTTGGCTCAAGTATTCACCACCTCGATCCGATCGAAGGGCTTTGATTTTCTTGCCAAGCTGATTTTCAACTTCACTCTGAAATTCTTTGAACTTTTCAAATGATTCAGATTTGTGCGACATGAGGTAGACATAGCCATATCTACTATAGTTGTCTGTGAAAGTGATGAAATATCGATGTCCATTTCTTGTGGTTGAGCTCATTGGTCCACATACATCGGTATGTATAAGACCCAATAAGTCACTTGCCCTTTCTCCCATCTTGGAGAATGGCTGTTTAATCATCTTGCCTAATAGACATCCTTCGCAATTCTCAAACGATTCTAAATCGAAAGAGTCAAGAACATCTTCTTGTAGAAGTTTCTTGATGCGTTTGATGTTAATGTGGCCAAGACGACAATGCCACAAGTAAGTCTGATTTGACTCCATGGTCTTAGCTCTTTTGGTATCATTATTCACATTATAAACTTGTTTGTCTAATGAAAGCACATAAAGACCATTTTCAGAATGTGCAATACCATATAAAACATTATCGAGATAAAATGAACATTCTTTGTTCTTTACTCGAAATTCAAAACCTTTGGCGTCCAACGCCGAAATTGAAATAATGTTTTTGGTAATGTTAGGAACATAATAAACATTATCGAGTTCCAAAACTAGCCCGGTGGGCAAAGACAAACTGAGAGTTCCTACGGATACGGCACCAATTCTGGCTCCATTGCCGACCCGGAGTTCAATCTCTCCCTTCTCTAGCCTTCTAGCGTTCCTTAGTCCCTGAGAATTGGAACAAAGGTGTGAGCCACATCCGGTATCTAATACCCATGATGTTATGCTAGTGAAGTTAAAGTCTATAACGAATATACCTGATTCAGAAGCAACGGTTCCATTCTTCTTATCTTCCTTGAACTTGAGGCAATCTCTCTTCCAATGTCCCTTCTTCTTACAGTAGAAACATTCGGAATCAGATTTAGAAGACGCTACCCTCTTATCCTTGGTAGCTTTAGACTTAGGCGGAAAAGTTTTCTTCTTACCTTTCCCCTTAAAGCCTTTCTTCTTCTTGCCCGAAAATTTGAACGGCTTGCCCTTTTTAATCATGAGCATATCATGCTTTCCCTCATCCTTGAGCGTTTGCTCAGCTTGCTTCAACATACCATGAAGCTCGGTGAGGGTTTTCTCCATGCTATGCATATTATAGTTCATCTTGAACTGATCATAGCCTTTGTGCAGCGAGTGGAGAATGATGTCAATTGCCATCTCGGTTGAATACCCCGCATCAAGCCTTCCCATGTTTTCAAACAATCCAATCATTTTGAGTAAATGTGGGCTGACTGGCTCTCCTTTCTTGAGCTTGCTCTCAAGGATCTGCCTGTGGGTTTCAAACCTTTCAGTTCGGGCCTGCTCTTGGAACATATTCTGCAATTCAGAAATGATCTCAAAAGCCGTCTCCTTTCCAAAGAAAGTCTTTTGAAGCTCAGGAGACATTGTGGCCAACATGATACATTTGACATCTCGATTGGCACTTTGCCATCGATTTAGGGCAGCTTGAGTTACCTCCTCATTGGGAGTCTCGGGCATTTCCTCATCAAGGACATATTCCTTTTGCTCTTGCATGAGAACAATTCGCAAATTCCTTTGCCAATCAAGAAAATTTGGCCCACTCAGTTTCTCCTTGTCGAGAATTGAGCGTAACGAGAATTGGTTGTTTGAGTTATTTGAAGACATCACTACTACATTTTTAATCAAATGTAACGGTAAAAAAAGAGCTAACGCAACGGCCCTTTTGATACCGTTGCATTAGATAAGCCTATTGCAACGGCTTATACTTCATTACTTCAAAAATAAAGCTAACACAACGGTTTTAATAGGCTGTGGCAATAGGAGTGCTAATACAACGGTTGACTGGGCTAAGCGCTGAAATTTTAATAATTCCTGCTTTATGAGTTTTCAAAATTTGAAGCCGTCCACACGTTTTTTTTACAAAAAAATAAAAAAAAAAGAAAATAAACAAAAAAAATTCCTTTCATTTCTAATCAGTTTTGGGATGCTAGGGTTTTCACTTGCTGCTCTAATACAGAGAAATAGCTGAGGAAGAGAGGGAGAATCGAGAATCGATTGCTTCGTAATACAACCCAAACACTCCCTGTTCAAAATTATTCAGGACGGCTCTCAGGCCACGACAAACGACTACACTGAATCTCAGGTACACGACAATGTTCTTCAGGCCACGATGTAAGTCAATTCCTTTAATTTTTTTTTTGTCTGAATAATGTAATTGGGTTCCAATTCCATTCATCGATCCCTAAATTTATGTAATTAAGGTTTTAATTTTTCTCATAACTTTGTTGAATTCGCCTATGAGAGTGACAATATGTGTTATTTAGTCGTTCATTTCCTCTTCATTTTTAGAATTGAATGGTATTGCCTATAAGATTTCAAAATTGGTATTGCTTAACCTATTAAAAAGAGGTGTTATTGTTAAATGTCCTTTTCAGATTTTGAAGTTATTTGCTTGAATTTTGATATGGATTGTTGTTTTATTGATGTGTTTTGTGGGTTTTTAATTATCCTGTTGGAATTTTTCTGTTATTGTTGCCTTGATTCCGTGGTGGTTGTAGCTAGACTGTTATCGAAATGTTGCCGATTGCTGCTCTATATTTTCTAATGGCTTGTTATGGTAATTCTTTGTTGATATTGTTGTATATTGTTGATGTTTGTAGTGTCTACTGCAACTTGAGAGTTTCAGAACTTGGGACTTAATAATATCATAATATATGGCAAAGCTCCAATCTGATATTGAATGAGTTAAGTCTATCTCATATGTTGAGATGCATATAATAACGTCTGAATTTCAAAAATAATTTTGTTTCTGTATAGAGTTGTGGGGTTTCTTTTTATCAAACAGTTTTCATTCGTTCAGGTATCTTCTATCTTAAATATATGAATTTTATTTTGATTTTTAAATTCTATTTTCCCATCTGATATTACTAATATAAAGTTAATCATGTATAATTCTTCTTTCTTTGATTTGTACTTATAAGTTGATTTTGTGAATTGTGATGGAAATATTCGAGAATATTAGATGCTCGAATTTACAAGTTTATAAAATTGCCCAAAAGCTAAAAACAGAATGAGGAATTAGGTGCACCTATCTATGAATGTAACAACTCATAACAACTTGTAGTTTAATATTTTGAGTGCTAAACACCCATTTCAGCATGTGAGTTTCTATTAGGTGAAATAATGAATTTTACTTTTGATTATATAGAATTAACTACTACATTTTGGTATCTAGATCTTCCTAATGAAATTTTATCACCTGGCATATATAGAGTGTGTGCTATCAAAGTCTTCTTTTTCTTCCTCCTATATATGTTGCTGCTCTTTCATCAGTTTTATGCACAAGCAATCGTGGCTATGGGAGCAATATTAAGGATGATTTATGAGGTTCTCGACGTACTCCACAATATATATATGGTGGTAGTTGGTGCAACTGCACAAGGTATACTGAGCTATAGAAAACTGACACATGGTTTGTTTCCATCCATTGTTGACTGATACGAGTATTCTGGAAATTTTAGCTGCATTTTGTTATCTACATTGCTAATGTTGTCATTAGTATCATACTGATATATATCATGCTTTCTTAAAGGAAACTTGTAGCTCACAAAAAGGATCTTAGACGAGTGTGGTCTGGTTTGAGCTAGTTGAAAATCTTAGCTTTATAACTACTCTGTTGATTAGTTGGTGTGCTCAGAAGCATTACTATTGTTCTAAGAATCTTTTAGACTATTACTCAGTACTCACCCATTGTCTACTCTTTGATGTACCCCCATCCTTCCCCATCCAGCTCTACTGCCTCCCTAACTTTTACCAAATAAGTTTTCTAGTACCGTCATATACTACTTCCAGGGCACGTATGAAACCAACTTTGAATTTGACAGTTCTACCAATATATTTCAATTTATTATCATAAAACTTTATAATTCTTCCCATTCTTGAAGTTTTAGTAATGCACAAATTATTTATGGTTATAATCAGGACTTCTAAGTCCATTTTTTTTCCTTAATTCCCTAATTAATCATGTTTAAGGGAACCTATAGTATGATATCTTATTTGTGATGAAGTGACATCTCTCTTTATCCCAAAGAGTATTTTGTTAAAAATGTTGTAGGATCTAGATATGAATCATACATAAAATATTGATATTATGCACTACATATTGATGCTACAGGTAAATCAAACAACTACAAGTATTAATATGCTACAGAGACCAAGTATGAAAATTTCCAACAATAGCAAGTCAGGAAACGTCTATGTGGAGTAGTGACATGTACAGTTTCGGATCTTATCTTCTCAAGGCCTCCTTTTAATGTCATCGTGAGAGCTGTGTTAATATATCAAGAGATTCAAGAGATCATGTAGAAGATAAAAGATTTCTCCTTATGTTGTTGTCATACTATTTGCTCTAAACTATTGTCAGAATTATGTTTTAATGCAATAAACATATAATTCTAAGTGATATTTATTTGTAATTTATTTTTCTAAGTACGACATTTTGTATGTACTATTAATTTTTAATGAAAATTCCCTTTATTATCATATTTTTATAAATTCATGTATATCTATATACGAAATACCTTTGCTTTCAAAAAAAAAAAAATATACGAAATACTTAGATTCATGGTTAATAATAATAATAATAATAATAATAATAATAAAACTAAAAAAAAAATTATATGAATTGTCGTTGCATTAGGTGTCAATTTCATCATAATTTTTAGTTATTAATCTATTGCCACGGATTATTTATGCCGTTGTATTAGGTATTGAGCTAACGCAACGGACCATAGATGCCGTGGCGTTAGGTGTCAAGTACCGTTGCATTAGACCTATTGCAACGCCAGCAGATGCCACGGTACATAACCGTTGCATTAGGCCTAATGCCACGGATTTTGACGTCTAATGCGACGGATTTGGGGGTTGCAATAGGTCAAAAATATAGTAGTGCATGATTCTACAATTGAAAGAATTTGAAATGAAAAACCATTCATTATACTTAAATAAGATTGAAATCATGCATTTTAATCAAGCTTATTTAAAACGTCTTATTCACACATTAAAGATTGTCCCCAATTTTGGTGAGAATAAGTCGATTCCAAGATCCAAAGAAACAAAGAGTGGTTAAGCATGCTTTGGCTTGTCTTAACACTCAATCTCCTAAGGTAAGCAACGCTTTGCTAATGGCTCCAAGCCACTATTGGTTGAATAAATCGTCGCATCCAATGCTCTCTAAACAATTTATTCACTTTGCCACGACATGTTAGGACTCCATCACTCATATCGTTGAGTATAACCAAAACCACTTGCATACCCAGTATGCCTTACGTTCCTTGGAGAAGTAGTGATGCCTCGCTTTGGCGTAGCCCACCACTACCCTCGTTCGGTTGGTAAGTGTGTTTTGGAATGGCAAGTTTTACTCAATTTTAAGGGACCTAGGGTTTCTATGTTGGTTGATTTAAGTGAACTTAATTAATCATCTCAACATTCGAAATCCTAACCATGCATCTAACATATAATTCAAATATATAAACATAAATATATATCGAAAACATAAATAGAGATGCATTTGGCAACTAGCATGACCCCTTGAGATCTTCAAGTCTTCAAAAGGTCTTCATTTGCAACTTCATGGCTTCGTCTTCTAAGAACCCCGTCTTCAAGACTTGACCAAATAATATAATTGCTAGTATCTACGATTAGGACAAATCTAAATATTAAGGTACAAAAATACTCAACGGTTCGCAGACCGTATTTAGGTTTACAAAAATACATCACGGATCACAGTCCGTATTTTCTATCCTAATCGGGCCCCACTAGTTGCCATTTCATAAAACCTGTGAGAGAATTTTACATTCCATTCATCCATTCACTATCTGTGAATGGCCCATGCATTTTACAACGATCAAACAAGTAACAATGCATAAAACCGCGCGAGAACTATGAATTAATCTAGGTGGTTAATCCAATTAACACGCCTAATTAAACTAGTCAAAGTTGTTTTAACCGGTTATGGTAATAACTAAGAGACGCTCCCACTAAATTCCGCATCCAATTTTAACTAATCCAATTAATTAAGTCGGTGAACCCAAATATTTGTCAAAATTAATTTTGCAAATGTCGCTCAAAAACCCGAGGCCTAGCCTCCAAAATTGTAATTAAATAAACAAAATAATTAAAATAATTAAAACGACAATCTAAGCAAAATTACGTATTCCATAATGTCTAAGTGCCTAGCACTAAGACTTGGAACCCAAAATTACCCTTATATACATATTAAGCAACGCTAAAATTAATTTTAAAATAGCATCGCCTTAATAACCCGGGGTTATTGTGCCAATTATGGGATCGTACGTACCGAACAACAAGCTCGTAACATACCCATTCGCACCCCCGCAACACCAAGCATGCCCATGGGCTGCTTGTGCTCGCACACGCCACGCCCAGCCGAGCCAAGCGTAGCAGCACGCACAGCGCGCACAACACTATGCTGTTGCTGCGCCATGCTGCTGCTTGCTGCTGGCTGGTGCGCTATGTTGCTGGCAGCGAGCAGCAGCCCACGCCCTTCCTCGCACACACAGACGCACAGCACCACGCACCTAAGAACGAAGCACCCAGCAGCCTCGGCAGCCACATATGGGTTGCGTGAGCAGCCCAGCTGGCCGAGAGCTAGCTCGGGGCTCTTAGGCCTCGTGTTGCGTGCTAATGCTTCGAAAATTATCGAATTTTGTGTGTGACATTATAAATCAATTCTAAATTAATTTTAGAATCAATTTTGAGGAAAAATGAAAAAATAACAAGTCCAACTTAAATAATTCATCCAAAGCAATTAACCAAATTTATTTCCAAGAATCATTCTTTAATAAAATTGGTTTAACTTGGTGTAACAAAATAAATTAGGGCAATTCTCACTATTAATTTAATCACTTTAAATTAATCTTGAGATTTTGACAAAATAAAAGGGAGTTGGAAAAATGAACATAAGTTCAATAAAGACTCCAACTTTAATACTTGTGACTCCATGAAAAATTATATCTTCCAATATGAAGATAAACCAATTTCTATCACAAGTTTTAAACTTTATGATTCCAATCAACTAAAAAATGATTAAATCAACAAAGTTTAACCAAAAATCATGGAATTTAGTAACTCAAAGTTTCAATCACTTATCATAAGTAAAGATTGAATCTTTAATACTTGGAAGCAACAAAGAACAACTATTTCACACTTAATGCAATTAATTTGCAATTATGTGAAAAATAAAACCAAACTTTCAAGCACCAATTACTACCAAGTAATCATGCTTAAAGTGGTCTAAAATTGCATATAAAATAAGGAAAGAACCATTTACATAACCACCATAAATATGCAATCAATTTTCAAGATTAGAAAGACTTAAAATTTTTCGTCAAAACGAAAAATCCCTCGAAAAATGCATTTTTGGTCGTTTTCTGGCTAAAAACCGAGCCCTAGAAGGGTAAAACCATTTCCAGAACACCTTTTCCACCCAAAATTCACTATATTTGGGTCGAAATCTGGGTTCGGGAGCTGAAGATAGCTCTAATACGAGGTAAAATTTGAAAAACGAGTTACTAATCTAATTAGCAACTTAAAACCAGAAAAAATAAGCCATAATGACACCTTGAAAATATTATGATTTTAAAATAAACGAGCGAGGCTCCGATACCGCTGTTGGGGTTTGGTGAGTCCGACTCACCGCGGAAACAAACCCAAAACCAAGACCGCACTCGCAATAAATAAAACCATAAACATAATTAAATTAATCACAAGATTAAGATAAGCTAATTACCCTTGACGCGTGCTTCGCTCCAAATGAGCTCTTACTTGAAAGCTTCAAGTCCCGCTCGCACGGAGACCTCCAACGAAGTCCACCCGCACCAACAAAACCGACTAGGTCCAATGTCTTGGGGTTAGCAAGACCCGACCAACAAAACCCGAGTAATTATATTGAGTTCAAAGGTTTTCACTAATTGTGATGCCTTTTCCAACTCTTACTCAAGCATCTTTCCCAATGCCCATACTTGGGTATTTATAGGAAATGATGGGAGTATCATTTACTCTCCCATCAATGTGGGATAGTATGATTTTTCCATTTTATTTTAAAGCTAAAATAAAATCAATAATCAAGCTAGTAATAAATCAACAAGTGGCAAGCTCATGTGAGTGGTTAGGTGAGGACCACTTGGAGAAGGGGGGGGGGACCAAACTTGCTCCCCACTCCCTCTCCCATAACCGGCCACCTCACTCCCCACACACTCAAGGACCACAAGCCACATGGCACCTACCCTTGGGCACCAAGGCAGCCAAGCTGGGCTGCCATGTGCTGCTGTCCGTGGCAGCCACGCCCAGCAAGCCCAGCACTCGCATGCGGGCTGCTGTTGCTGGCCTTGTGCCTTGGCCAGCGCTGCTAGGCAGCAAGCAATGGCCTAGCCATGCTGCTGCTAGCTGTGGCGAGCTGGCGCGCCTAGCGTGCTAGCTCCAGCAGCTTGTTGCGGCATGGCTTGCTAGCCATTGCGCGCACAAGGCTGCGCCTAGCATGCTAGCACGCACTAGGCAGCGCCTAGCCTTGCGATGCTAGCATGAGTGCGCTAGCACGCACCAGCCAGCCTAGGCTCGGCTTGGTGCGCATGCTAGCCACCATGCTAGGCTATACGCCCTTAGCACTCGGTTTGCTTGGGCATTCCGATGCTAGGGGTATTTTGGTCTTTTGTTGATTTATTACTATTTCTCGTCTCGTCTTTCACTATTTTTCGACTCGACTTCCGACGCTCGGTTTCGACGCTCTAAGCTCGAATTTCCGACGTCTAAATAAATATTACTCGGTCGACTCATTAATTCCTTCCGAATTAATTCGTCGTTTCGGTTTGTTGAATGCTTGGGTGTGACCCGAAGGGTTCAGTCAAGATTAAGCTGTAACATTAATTATCCATTAATATTACTGATCGGAAGCGGCCTCCACCCAGGCATTCCGATCACTTGACCTTACTGAATATATTAGCTTTCTAATAATTCTGAACCCGCTAACGGAATAGTACACTTGTTCGAAGGACACCATTCCTTTCAAATTTTACTGAGGAAGCTAAATATAATTCCATAATACAATGTAATCTTAGTGCTGACCAGGAACACTAAGATTTTGTGCTTACCAGGCTCTTAAAGCTTCAAATTTCTCACCAACAGGGGCTGGGTTAATTTCTGTAGACATACTCGATTGCAGAGAAAAGCCTGTGAAGACTACATTAGTAATTTGATATTGCAGAACATTTAAAATAATAGATGGTGTAAATGTGTATAACCTTTGTGAGTTGCAGGCTTAAGAGAAGTTAAGCTTACAACCAAGGGGCTGGATGACCAATCCTTAAGGAGTTCACAATCAGAAGTTGCAAGCTGACCCCATGTAGAGATGATCATGGGTCTAGTACTAGTGCTGCAAGGGCAACAAATTGTAAATTTGTATTTTGGTTAGTATATTGGTAGTGTTGTTGTTAATGTGCAGCAGAGGTGTTACCTTTCATCAACAATGCTTATATCGCGCACATCAGCAACTCTGCCTGACTTGTATGTCACTTGGCGCACATCTTCCATGTGGACCACTATGCCTAGCAAATCTAGCAAACGACAGCAAATGAGTTCATTATGAGTAAGAGATGATGTGGTCTTAGGTAGTAAACACAAAGGAAGTTTTCATGTAATGAAGACAATACAAGCAGCTTACCAAACCGATCATCCTGACAACTGGTCTTAGGGACATCAGCAATAGGGATGTATTCTGGCAATACACGTCCTTCAGTACGATCAATAGGTTGGATTTTCGTCATGCCTCCAAAGGTTAGCTCACATTCTCCTGGGAAGGAACTGAACTTGGGGTTTACGACTCTGACCGGAGCATTAGCAATTTCATACTTTTTCTTGTGTTCAAAGACTCTCTTGAAGTGATCACATTCATCTCCGAACAAAGTGGCTTTCATGTTGTTTCCCTGCATTGCAAAAAATTAAGCTGATGTGCAGCAGCATATGCTTATATATTTATAAAGAAGAAGGGTAAAGGGTAACATATACCTCATCGTCTTCGAATACCAGCTTCTGGAATTTTTTTTGTTCAGAGGAGATCGGATAGGGGACTTTTCTTTCACGGTAACCCGCACTTTGTATGCTTTTGTTATAGGTGAAAGCTTGTCCAAAGGGGTGTATTCAGGTTTCATATGTGGACATGAGTTTAAATGAAAATGTTACATGGGTCTAAATTGTTTAATTTTGTATAGTCACACATTATTTGCTGTAGCTAACAATCTAATATGCTATAACTGGATTTTCAAATGTACAAATAATCTAGGATGATATCTGTTTTATTTTATTAATTAGCTCTGCCACTTGAATGGTAAGGCACATGAGGGAATCTAGTATGAATTATTATTTTGGCAGGAACAGCTTTACCTTGCAGACAATAGAGTGACACTTAACCATATATAAAAGAAAGGTAAGTGTTCACAATTTTACAAGCCTTCCTTTTCATTTTTCCCCTCAAGTGTTGTAGCTTAGTGTTCTTAGAACAAAGTAGCAGCAATGTCAAGCAAAGGAAAGAGTAAGACGAAAAGCAGCAAAGAAGGTGACCTCCCCAACCAGCAAAGGTCAAGCCCTCTGGAGGAAAGGGTTGCTGTTTTGGAGCAGAAGGTGGAGAATCTGGAAGCAGTTGTGCAAGAACTTTGCTTTGAGCCAGAAGATAAGCACCCAAGCCCAAAGAAAGAAACTCCAACAGAGGGAACCAGCAAGCCTAAGTTTATTCTTGGCTTGGATGACATCCACCACCATTCAAGCCCGGAATATTCACCTGAGAGTGATGCTTCTTATGGCGTTCTTTTCTAAGGGAGCTATTAATTTATATCCACACTTGTTGTATGGTTTTAGGCTATAAAACTAAAAATGCCTTATAATTGTTGTTTTCATGTAATACCAGCTTCAAGCTGGATTTTCAAAGTGGGAGTAGGTATTTGTTGCTTTTTATCAATTGTACTTTGTCTTTAGATTTCCCAAGTAGTAGTTATTATTGTTATAAGTTGTATTTTCTAAGTACTAATGGTTATCTATTGGTGTTGTGTGGATTATGTATTATGTCTGTTTTTACCAAAAAATAAGTCCTTTTTTTTTTCCAACTGCACATGCAAGACTTATTATCTTCACTAATGCAGAACTAAGCAATCCTCTATGAGATTGAATTTTAAGGCATGGTTTCCATGCAAACTTTAAGAAAAAGAAAAGTCTAACCATTTTTAGAATGTGTATTGTGGTCCAGATAAATGAAGTCTGAATATGGCTAGCTAATACTGAGCTCTAATTAAGCAACTTCTGTAATTTTTTTGACTTGTCAGCATAATATTAACTAAGGCTTGTATAAAAGGAAGTGGTAACTTTAGTAAGGCAAGGCTTTACAGGTAAATGTACCAAAAGAGCATCTTTTATAAGCTTAGCATTTACATAATGAGTGTCAAAATGCTAGTTAGAGCTAGGATAAAGGGCACTGATTATAAGTTCAAGAGAATGGCCTGTGAAAGTTGTTTAAAGTGTACATGCAAATTTGAAAGCTAGGTAATGCACCCTGTATAAATTAAGCAATTGATAAATTTCAAAATAATATTAGGCTATAAAACAAAGCATGATTATCTGTCATAGAATTATACAAATGAAGTTTTAAGCACATGGTTTGTTAAGTGGCTTAGCAAGTAAGATGGAGTGAGTTATTGTGTCCTATTCTTGTAAATTGAATCAAGACAACAACAAGGCATTGCTAATTTGAAAGCAAAAACAAAATAACAAATGAAAAATTGAGTTTAAATTGAAGTGGAAAAGCATTTATGAACATACCTTGCTAGAGTGGGTTTGCAAGCAGTTATTGCTAGATCACAGCAGCAGAAAACTAAAGCGGCAGAGAGAAAAGCTAGAAGTAAATGTTCTCTGTGAAATATTATGATTTTAAATAGATTAGAGGCTTCTAGATTTAACATGAGTGCTATGTAATATTCAAGGTTTCTTGCTTTGGTGTGGAACTTTTTATTATCCAGCAGATTTAGAAGTGCATTAAGCAAGACAATGGCTAGAAACCGGATGTGCAATAAGTCTTTTTTTTTTCTGTAAAATAAAGTAGAGCATAGTATGGACCAGCAGTCAATAAGATGTGTGTGGGAAAAGTAAATGCTGAAATTTGTACTGTGGGTAATAGAATGAATGATGTTTTGCTGCAATACAGCTGCAAAAGCAAAGATGTAATACAAAAGCAAAAATAAGATTTTGTCTTTATAGCAAATCTTTATAGCATAATAAGGTTGGAAAACCTAGGATATTTCCATTTTTGTGTTACCAATTACAATATACTTAAGATTGTATTTTAAATTTTAAAATAGAAAAGTGGGGAAAAACCAATCACATGCAATAGGTGCAAAAGTAATTGTATATATCATATAACATAATACATGGCTGCAAACAAAAATATATGTAGCACCATTTCATGGTGGTTTTACACAAATGAGCTTACAAGAATTTAGGAAGCTTAACCTTAGGCTCAATTACGTTATAGATATATAGTAGAAGCAAAAGCACCTGCATTTGTAACATGGTAAATATTATATTAGTTACAGCATGTAGAATAACTGATTTAAAATTAAGCTAGCAGATTAAATAATTAGGGAGCTATACCTTTACATTCCTGTATCATGTTATGCCAGATAATCGCAAGACATCATATGCTACAACGTTTTTCAGGACCGGTGAAGTGTGTTGTTCATTTGGGTATGGTGTGATCACAGTCACTTTAGCTGACTTCTTTGCCCTTGACAAGGCAACATATAGCTGTCCATGGGAAAAGCATGGCCGTGGGAGGTAAACTATCACTTGGCTTAGTGTCTGGCCTTGAGATTTGTTTACAGTCATTGCAAAGCTGAGTTTCAGAGGGAATTGAATTCGCTCAAACTGAATAGGATATTTCGTTGATGATGGAGGTCGGAGATTAACACGATGAATGAATACAAGCTCTCCTTGACGATGACCAGTGGCTATAGAACAAACAATTACATTCCTTCTGAAAGACTTGCATATAAGATGCGTTCCATTGCAAAGCCCATCTGCTGGATCAATGTTTCTGAGCAATATCATAGGACTGTTTATTTTAAGAACAAGTTCATGCGGAGTCATACCACCAGGGGCTAGCTGGTTTAGGAACTATGTAGGGTAAATGGCGCAATTGTCATCTAGCATGCTATCAAAGCTCTTGTAAATTACAGAGTTTCCTGGAAATTTGTCTATGAGAACTGTGTTAATAGCATCAACTGCATCATTTAATGGTGTAAGAATTGCTCTCTCTGTGAAGATATCTGGTGAAAATGCTGCATGTTCTAATTCTGGAAATGCAGTAGCAGCTAGGTGATTGATAGGATCATCATTCTCATGATAATAACTCACAATGTGAGCAGGAACCTGAACATAAGCATTTCCATTAGATTGCAGCTGGCCGTTGCCCAAACTTAGCAGAAATGAAGCATATGGGGGATCTTCTCTTGCTCTGATGTTTTCAGTTAGGTGTAGCTTTTCTAGCCAAGGCCAAATATGTGAGTTTACTAGGCTTGCTGCAACAGCTTCTCTTTGAGTTTTGCGAGGAACAACTGGCAAAACCTGCCTAAAATCTCCCCCAAAAACTACAACCTTTCCACCAAATCATTGTTCTGTGTCACAAAGGTACGAAGCAAAAGCTCAACTGATTCAATGTTTTCTTTTTTAGCCATTGAAGCTTCATCCCAAATAATAAGAGCTGTTTCTCTGATTAAAGCAGCTAGGCTGCCTTGTTTGGGAACATCACAGGCAAGAGATGTCTCTGAATCCAGGGGAATCTTAAATCTTGAGTGCGCTGTTCTTCTAGAAGGGATGTTTGCTGCAGCAATCCCTGATGTAGCTGTTGTCAGAACAATCTTTCCTGACATGCGGACCTCTGCGTAAAATGCATTGTATAAGAATGTCTTGCCAGTTCCTCCAGGACCATCAACAAAGAAACAGCCAGGCTTTCCTGATTGGACTTGAGAAATAATCCTGTCAAATGCAATTTGCTGAGCTGAGTTCAGTTTGCCTCTACAATCAATACACTCCTAAGGAATAGGTGCATCTAAGGCATCAATGATGTCTTTTATTCTGTTCAGGTCTGCTGGAAGCTCTTCATGTAAGTGATCAAGCTGGAAATGAGCTAATGATTTTCCCATAGACTCTAAATGCCGTTCAATTGACTGTATAGTCAGCAACCTAACACGGAATTCATTCCCAGGATCAGCATGCCTGTAATCATAAGATAGTTCATTGTAGAATCGCTACCACAGTCTGTTTGGGTCAGTGGGGTTGCTGAACACACAAACAGCTGCAAATAAGCGCCGTAAGGCTCCTGGCAAGTGTATTTCTGCTGCTTCAGCCAAGCATGCATGAACAACATTGTCTTCCTCACATAAGCCTCGTTTAATAGCTGCCTCTTGAAAAGTGGCGCAAAGTAATCCATTAACAGTCCGTAGGTCAGTGAATGACTTAGGGCTGTGTACATTAACCAGCAACAACCTTAAGAAAAATCGCTCTCCTTCTGGTGGTGTCACACTTGCTAGCCGACCAACCACAAGTTTCTTGTTTTGCCGTTGAATCCATCTTTTCTTACCGGCATCCCATCTGTTGTGCTCTATAAATTCGCTGTAAAGGTATCCTGTACCTTGAGGAGAAGCTGCATTTGCTTTAAAAAATTCTGTCAAATGAGTCTTTGATCTACGTTCATTCAACATAGCAGAATCTAACTGTTCATGAGCACGTAACTGAACAATTTGCATGTTTTCCAGATGCACTGGCAATTGTTGCACAGGTGGGTACATCTCAAAGAGATCAAAGGAAAAAATTCGCCAAGCTGCCTCACATGGTGACACCCATCGGCTAGACTGAAACCTCTCTATTTCATCTTCTGAATTTTTTCTGTACCAACCACATTGAAAGAAACCCTATCATGACCCTTATAAACATACTTCACAGCTTTAATGGATGAGCACACTTCTACATTCAAATGGCAATCAAATAACATCGAAAGGTATGGATTGTATGGAATGACCCAGCGGTTATCAAGGCTTGCACCCCTTATTCAGACACTTTCTCCCGTATCTCTTCTTTTGTACATGGGATATCCATCATCGTGATTCGTTGTTTCATGTAAAAAATGTTTCGTCGGATACCCATATTTACAAGACAGGGGAGAATTGTTCTTTGTAGTCATGCATGCACATTCAGGGTTAATTTCTGCACATGGCCCATGCATCATACGCCGTACCACAATCTTCCGAAGTTCTGGGGAGCTGTGAGGTGGCAGCTCTGCAGAGAAAAAGTGATCAAAATCCGCAGGATTTTGGATCTTGCAGTCTGGTTTTAAGATAATGAGAAAGTGTGCATGAGGCAGGCCCCTTTTTTGGAATTCAACCACAAATATCATAGCCGCAACTTTTCCAAAAATATGCTTCATTATCTGTTTTTTCAAGCAGATCAACTTTGCCCGGAAAACACGAGCAACAAGATCTGGCCGGTTCTGAGCTGCTTCCCCAGGAGCCAGTTCTGCCTTAATCTCCGGCCAATTAGCGTTGCAAGTCATTGTGACAAATAGATCTGTCTTACTGAATCGCTGAACCAAAGCCATTGCATTTAAGTAGTGGCGCTTCATGTCTCGTGGACCACCAATAAAAGTTGGAGGTAATATAACTTGCCAGCCAACATTCATGGGATTTGTTTCGCCACTCTCAATTGAGTCTAAGATCCCCTGGTACAAATCAGCTCTGATTGCATGTTGATTGTGTCGGAAAAAATCTAGGCGAGTATTTTCTATCTTCACATACATATCGACTATATATTGCTGAAGACACCGGCCTGCTCTAAGAAGCATGTTGTTTGGCCGAGATTGCAACTTGTAAGCATAATATTCACGAGGCGAAACATGCCTAGCTGAAGTGCCACTTGCATCTACCAGACCTGAAATCAGGATGTTTGCAATGTCTGTCAGATAAGGCACACAATGATAGGCTAAGAGGTATGATGAAAACAAGCAAGTTTTTTACTTAGTTTAAAAGCTTACGTGTTGCTTCCTGTTCAAGCACATCTTCCTCTGTGTGTATTGCAGCCTGTTCGAGCACATGTTCCTCTGTATGTATTGCAGAAGCCATAGCAGAGTTTGCTTGCTCCTGAGATGCGCCTCTGCCTTTAGCTATACCTTGACTCCAACCACAATCACCATAAGGAAATAACAGCGGGTACTGCAGAGGATCATAACATCCGTAATGATGGTATACACGATGAGGATCGTTTGATTTTCCTCTTACAACAATGTATGGGCTGCTGGACTCACTTGACGATGTATCGTCAGGCCAGATCACAGCCACCTCATCTGTTGTAGGAGCATTATAGGCGCGTTGGTCTACAGCAGTGTTTTTGTTGATCAAAATTTGTGTGTCTTCTTCAATGTCAATTTCTCTCAAAGATCTGAAAAAACGAGCGTATGGATTATGCTCAGTTACCTCCATAAGTATATTTATAATATGCTGTCTAATTTGTTTTAAACAGTCCTTCCTAGCAGTTGCTTCAAATTGGCCATCATAAAAATAGAGTTGTAAATATCTAGGGCTTTTATCACCAGGGATTAAATCAGACAAGTTATGGTAAATCTGGCCATGCAATTTAAAGACATAAATTCCTTTGTCTGTATCTGCATCATACTTGCCACCCAATGAGCTAAATGCAAATAAGTTATTATATAAGCGGATATATTGTCTAAAGTGCTGTGCATCATCTTCATCAGATGTTAAGAGTCTATATAATGCAGGAGGATACTCATTAGTTGCTAATTCAATTGATCAATTTCCACAACAGAAATGCAGTGACTCATGCTGAAATTTTTTTGCATTATAGTGCCCACAATACCTATGTGCTTTAAGCTTCAGAGGAGCAGTTGGTAATTTGAGACCAACCATAGCAGCTGGGGGTTCTGCTATGCATGGAGCAATTGCAACATCAATGTATTGGTTTGTAACAGTACAAAACAAAAAATTAAGAAGATATGGACAGGAAAACGTACTTGTCTTCTTAGCAATGGGCTTCTTCACTACTTTCTTTTGAGAAAGATCAGCAGCAGTTTCTGTGAAATGTAAATGTCAGAAGCAAGGTCTAAGCAATTAGGCATCTAAAAACTAACTGAAAAGGTGATGTGTACATATTTGTTGTTAAGATAACATTAATAGTGGTCACTGCATATATAAAGTGTTTGTATGTCAACCTTTTGTCTCATGGACAACGATCATTAAATAGCTGTTGTGTCAAAGCTTAGCTTGCTGTTAAAAAGCTATATTGCAAAAGTCTATTTTCAATATTAACACCTAATATGAATTTCATTATAAAAGGGAGGAGGTCACTTTAAATTGTATTTTGTTTCCACAGGCTAACTTACTGACCTTTGGCTGAGCTAGTTGTGGTGTAGATTTAAAATCACCTTTTTTTTTTTTTATTTTTTTTTATTTTCCCTTGTTTAGGGGGAGGGGGGGAGGGTAAGAAAAACAACAAATGAATATGGAAGGAGATGGGGATAAATTTCCAGTAATGCATGACGTGGGAAAATTAGGTCGTTGGACTAATCCTCCTAAGCCAAACAAAATTTATAAACACTCAACAAACCTAAATACAAGTATAGAGGTAAGTCAAGGGTCGAACCCAAAGGAACGGTAATGTCTAAATGCTTTCAATTATGTGCCTAAGCTAGGTCAAAGACTAAGGGTAAAAGAGGACACTAACAACTACTAAGACAAAGAAACCAAACAAATAAAATGCTAGGGATTAGGATTCACTTATAATAGCAATGAACAATGCAAATTGGTATAGGAAGTTGACTAAGTCAAGCAATGTGAGGGAAGATCAATTATGCAACCAAAAGAGCATATCAAGCTATTCTCCTAGAGGTCTAACTAGCGTCAACTACGATAAACTCTAGCTAGGCCTCAATCGTGTAAATGCAAGCCACAAATCAATGGTCCATATCAATGTGAACTTACAATGCAATCTAGTGTGAATAACAAGGGTGATCAAGCCTAAATCAAACACACACATGCGCATAATCAATTAACCAATTTAATCACATCATCAACTCCATCAAAATCTCCAATCTACATCAATTCATTACATTATACAAGCTTCACCAAATCCCTAACCAAACAACTACTCTAGTAACATCATCAATTTAACAAACAACTAAGAAATCAACAATCTACAATCAAAGAATCAACAATGAAAGAAGAACAATAACTCTAATCAAACATCAACCATCAAATCATCAAAATCTAATCAAAATCAAACAATCTAAACATGAATACTAAACAAAACAATAAATGAGATAGAGTTTAGAATGCTCATTGATAATAGAGTAGATCTCCAATACAATTGTCACCATTGGATCTTCAATCTCTCAATCACCATTGAAATTCTTCACTTTCTCTCTCTAAAATCTACTCCTAAAACTAACCCCTAAAATCTAGAGAGAGAAGCTCTCAACTAAGCTAAGAATATGATCTAATTCTATTGTGAAAAACTCTTACAAAAATTGGGTTCAAATAGGTATAAGAAGAGAGAGAGAAAATCGTCGAAATCCGATCGGAAAAGACCCACGTTGGTGCGGCCACACAACAGGGGATGTGCGCCCGCACAACCATGGTGTGCGGCCGCACATCCTTCGTGTGCGCCCGCACATTCTGCGCGTGCGGCCGCACGCAGCTGGGTTTCTTTGAATCTTCAACTCTTCAAGCTCAAGGGGTGCACACATGATTTATGATGGTGATGGAGGACAAGGTAGGCAGTAGCTAAGGATTAATATTGAGGGCACACACTTCCTTTGAAGGGAGCACAAGAGAAGAACCAAGACTTGGAACTTCCACTTCTTTGCATCTTGAGCTTCCCAAACTCCATGAACTTGATCCTAAAGCCTCTTCCACCATAATGGATCACCAAAATCACGACCCGAACCTCGTCCAATACCTACAACCACGAAAATAGAGAAAATAGAGAAAATAAAGAAGAAAAGACTAGAAAACCAACGAAAAGCACAAAAGCTACAAAATAAGAGAAGAAAGGTAAAACTAAGCAACAAAGCATAAAACTAAGCACTTATTAAGCATGAAAGCTATGAAAAGAGGATAAAAAGGACCTAAATGCTCATCAAATGTGTGCCATTTATGACACACATCAATGCAGAATCATGATATTGAAGCTAGCTTCGAGTGTTAGAGTTAAGGGAAGCTAATATACAGGGCAAATTATCTAATGCCATGTCTGTTCATTCTGATGCAGAAAAGAGGATAACAAAGCTAAAGAGGAAATTAAATGAGATATCAACTGAGGTTTTAAAGATCAGGAAGCTTGGTAAAGGGAAAAAAGCTAGAAAGAATGCTGCAAGCGAAGCTGGTGAATTTGCACCTGTTGTGCAGATAAGAAAGAGCAAAATGCTGAATAGAAACTGCAATGAAGATGCTACCATTGCTGTTAATGATGAGGATGCTGGAATAGCTTAGGAAGATGTGAACAAAGACATTGTCGAAGCTAATGAAACGAAAAGTGATATAGTCATCCAGCACTTGTGTTGGGGATAATACACAAAAAAAGAATTTTATGGGATCTTCATGTAAATGCCTTAACAATGAAGAATGGTTATTATGATCTTAATGTTTGCAGGGAATTGTGCACTCTGAATTTTAGCTTGTTTTTGTTATGTTGTAAGCCATTTTAGATTTTGCTACTTTATAATGTATGAATAGCCTCTACTCTAGATCTTGATGATGCTCAGTGATAGAGTTGCTAGGGGAAAATTGTTCGATTTGTTGTACAGCACAAATGCAAATCTGAAGAGGTTATTATTAAGTCCGTATGATATGCTATTCTGAACTATAACATGCACACTTACTGGTTGTCTTAGTTTGTGATTTCTTCAACTGTGGGTTCCTTGTTTTGCCTTGTTCACTGGTTTCACCTATTTCCCTATATTCACAGCAACCAGTCAATGCTAAAGAAGTGCTGTTGTTAACAATTAAATAGGAAAAAATACGTGCCTTAGTGACAAATAGAAACAGTGAGACCTTATAGGAACATGTGGTTCAGACATAGAAGCAATTGCTTGCTTGCGTTTGCTAGTTCTCGGATTATTAGTAGTATTCTGATACAGCATGCACTGGTCTAAAAGTGGCCTCCCAGTAACCTCACTGGCAGATTGTGCACTATTCAATTCAGGTGCATTAACAGGCAAGACATGAGGGCCTGTAATTAAAAGACCATGTTATCTAAGTACAGCAATAAAGCAATTCATAATTCAAGACTGTGGTTTATAGTTAGGAGTGTTCATTTAGCATGTCCAATGAGTATCAGTCTAAGATCTTTACAGTTCACAGCCATAGCACGTATCCAAGAAACATATAATTGTGCTACTTTTACTTCTGTTCAGCAACCCGGTAGACAATTGATCACCTCTGGCTAAGCATGCCTCATTAGGTTCTCTGTATGATACAAGGGAATAGGGAATTTAAATGAATGGGGAAAAAAGTTTGAACAAACACTGTGAGTAAATTAGCAGGGTACATTTGCAACCAGAACAACAAATGACCTTATTGAAACAGGTGTCCCAGGCAAAGCTTGTAAGTCCTGTAAACGTTTGCTAGTCCTAGTTTTTGCAGGACCCTTCTTACCAACTAAGCAGCGATCTGTAATACAATTTAAGATTTTCTGAGTCACTCCCCAAAAATCTCTTTCTAGGTGTATTATCTTATTGATGAGCTGGTGTAGGCATATAAATAACAATCAAATTTAGCAAGAGATAGCAATAGTACTCATGGTAGCAGTAAAAGGTTGGTGCAGCACAAACAGTTGAAAGCAGGAGTTTAGCTGCGAAGCAAACAAACTGTGCTGGAAGGAATGCACCTAATTAAACCAGGGATTGGGAAGAAATGCAAACTGGTCACATTAGCCATTTATTTTGGCCAAAACCAGTGTCTGCGTAGTATGGTTTAGCAACAAACCAAAAACATAAACAGCAAAGTACTAAATACAAATACTCTGGTAACCTTTTAAAATAAGCACTCAAATATTGTAAAGCATGGCAAAACAAATTTATATCATTAATTAACCACAAAAGTCTGCAATACATTATACGAAGCAAAAGCAGTACAATAGTTTTGCCAATTACATGTACACATAGAGCAAGTTAAACTATAAAACTAAATGGCAAAATGATAGAATACCAGTCTTTGCCAACTACATGTACACAGAAGTACAGTAAAATGGAATCAGACCATAACTATAAACCTTAACAAACTAAGCGTACTTTAAAACTGAGAATGCAAAGCTATGCTCTATGTGAAATGCAGCAGCACACTATTCAAACTTTCTACGCTTGAAGAAGCTGTCTAACTCAGCTGGTGTGGGTGAGAGATTGCCAGTATAGCGAGCGCTGAAGGATGGCCTTGATCTTGGCTTGTGAGGTGGCGGTGGAGGAAGAGTAGGTGCTGGAATCCTATGGACAGCAGATTTAGGTGTAACACAACTTTCCTCAACTAAAAAAGGAGCTAACTGAAGAGCACCTTAAATCCCTAACACACGTTCTTTGGCTGCTAAATAGCTCTCTCTAGCCAGGGAGCATTTTATGCCAGCATAAATCCCATTTCCATAATTCAGATCAACCATGTCAAGATTATATGTAGTACGTATGAAATCAACAGCCTTCCTAGCTGCATCTTGCTTAGTTGCTTTCAAGTCAGTACGCACAGCACTAAAGAAACACTCCACTCCAGTAGCAACTGAAGATCCATAAACTGTCACCCATGATACAAATTTTCCAGGGCCAACATTAAAAGTGTCAACTTCAGAAATACGTGCTTTGGTTTCAAAAGACAGGATACGCAAAACATCCATGTAATCAATGCAAACATATTTCTTTCGACGCTTATGATAAGGCACGACCGGCCACTTCACTGGAACCTGCCCTGTCCCTCTTTCAATTGCTTCTAGCTCAATACGCTTCATCTGATACAAAAACTCAGCGCGTTCGAGTCTTTTGATTTTCCTAGAAGTGAAGTCCTCAACCTGAATACTAAATTCCATCCGAAGAGCACGGACAGCATTTTCAGCAGCCTTTTCCCGGGATTCCCTTACTGTTGTAGCAGAACCGCCCTCATACACAGAAGGACCTAAACCTGGATCAGTCTCCATGATAATCTTCACAGCATTCTTCCCCACATCCACCAAATAGTAAGCTGGCACATGAAGTTTCAGGTACGCAACAACCTGATGGAGGAGGTGGGTAAAAGAAATAGAAACTTTCCGAGTTTCATGCCCACCCACCTGTGTGCACACCTATGACATGAGAAAAGTACGTATGCAACTGATTCTAGCGTAGACATCTAATAACCTTAGCTACATTTTTTAAAAGGCAAACGCATTCCACAAGAACATTGTAATTCTATACCCTAACCATAATAAACTAAGCACATACGCAATTTATAAAAGCATCCAAGAACACAATATCATGCTCATCTAGCCAAAGGAACTGCATTTTTTTTAAAAAAAAATAGCAACCTTATATATATTCAGCTAATTATAAGCAGCTAAGACATGCAACATGATCCAGCAAAGAAGAAAAAACAATAAAGGTAGCATAACACATAATCAAGCTACCTATCTTAGCATCACTTTGCTAACACAATGCATCCCCTCAACAAACCCATGATAGCCAATCTTGAACCCACACAATGCATCAATAGGGACAATAAAACCACATCCAAACAAGGCATACTGCCAGCTTATTTAACAAGTGAAAAATTGTGAAATGAACATAGCAAATTTAGCATCAGCTTAAAACAGCAACTAAACAAACACATGAGCCAAATCAGGTATACATAGAAAGGTTTCAGAAATACTCACAGCAGGAACTTCATCTGCAGCCATTGCAAGGTCATAACTCTGCACAAGATGAAGCCACAACCAAAACAGGAAATTTAGCATTTCATCAAAAAAATCTGTAAAGACTGTAAAATAATGCACAATTTGCAAGCACTCTAACTCATGATTTTCCCAAACTCTTTTACTGCTTCTTTAATTTTCTCAACTAAAACAAATTTGCAAGCAGATCTATGTTCATGCATGAACATAGATCTATTCTCCAAAAAAAAAACTTTTTCTCAAAATAAAATAATAACCAATTAAGTTAAAAGATATTTGTAAAAAATATGCAACAACAGTAAACTTGTAATTGTTCCCTAGTAAGGCCATGGTAACTCATCAAGAGGCAAGCACAACCAAGTAACACAATGCATCCCCTCAACAAACACATGGTAGCCAATCTTGAACCCACACAATTATTGTTTTTAGCAAAATAAGACAGAGTTAATTAGCCAGTAAACAGTACACTCTTATAATCACACAAAAAATAGATTTGCAGGTCAGTTTCCGTAAGTCCAGCATTCAATTTTTGGGGTTAATAGTTAACAATCAGTGAACCACCAACCAAGATAGCATAGCAAGTCAAGGTAATTGTTCTCAGTGCACATAATCTAAGATCAATGTTCCAAAGCAAGTTATTAATTGTTCAGTTTTCATAGTCAGCTCTTGGATGTTGTAGTTCTCTTGACCAACACAAGCAAATTCTAGATCTAATTTCTACATTACCTCTAATACAATCCCCATGAAATCTGAGCTGTATAATGCATATGCAGGAAACCAAATAAACCCCCCCTGTATTTATTAACCAGCAAAGCAATAGAAGACAAAATAAAGAGAAAAAGGTTCAGCAAAACACAGCAGGTAATTGAGTTCACCTATTAAAGCCTACAATAAAGTAAGCATGCGTTGATCTAATGACAACCTTACAAGCTCATTATCACTAAACAAGCAGCCAGACCCACTGCCCCAAAACCAAATAAGCTTCTTTAAAAGAGTACTGCTCTTACCCATTGTAAACAAAGATAGACCAGTGTGTAATGCAATGCTTCAACTTCATATTCCAAGTAAAATGAGTATCAAAAACCCACTAGTCCAAAGAATGTTCTGCTGAATAGGCAGAATCAAATGTCAGTGCTACTTATTTAAAATAATTAACTGAACACTCTCATAACTTTATAAGTTTTTAAACAATCTAATTATCAATTAGCCATTTTAACCCCTTCCAAAACCAATAACATAGTTAAACAAGTTACATGTAATTAATCAAGCAGCACATTAGCAACCCACTTTTGCAGAGTAACACCTAACAAAGCTGTAAAAGAATGGGTCACTAAGCAATTGTGAACTTACTTATAAACGGACATGCACTAATAAATCTGAACAAATTGGACAACCAATGAAGAAGGCTAGAAAGTAGGACTAAGTGGACTGAACATGGATTTCATAATGGTAGAATTGCGCACATAATAAGTTCGCAATTGTTTGGGTAAATTTCAACAACAACGCAAGCAAAACTAATCAAGGAATTAACTCCTAATTACTCCACCAATTTCTCACCAAGCATCAACTACCCGTGTACATGGATATAGCAAAATTGCGCCCAGAATGAGCTTCATAATTATCCCGGCTATTTTGCACAATAACTAATTTAAGACTAACCTCCTGCTCTCCCTAGCAATCTCGCCCTCAAAGAAGCAGTTATGAACTCCAAATAACCTCCATTGTCAAGCTGAGGAAGAAGACAGCTGCCGCAGCCCGCAACACGTGTTTTCTTTTACATTTAGAAATATAACGTGGACACTTTTGAGGGACCACATACACCCTCACATGCACAAATACAGAAGGGCAATGTGGGCATGACACTATTGACAAAGAAAGTCCTCACACAAAAGCAGGGGCACTCTGGGCAGAAATTTTCAGCAGCACATGACATATTTATGAGGGCAATTTGGGGAACGCACTATTCATAAGGAATTTCTAGAACAAATACAGGGGCAAAATGGTCAGAACACTATTCATAAGGAGGGGAAAAAAAATGATGCTTGGTGCTTTTTTAGGTTTAGGGATGCAATTAGATAATATCATATATTATTCATGACAATCTATAAAATATCGTATATTATAAATTAGTCATGAGAGAGAATCAAATCTTATTTTAATCTTAAAAGATAAATTATATTTATCCTCAATGATTATCCTAACAAACTAGGAAATTCTATCCTAATTACTAGCCAATCACAAAATTTTAAATCAATTATATCTAAAAATAATTATGGGATAATCACATTATTTAAATCAATCTTTATCCTTTTGGAATATGCTCAAAATATTCTAACAAATCCTATCCAAAATTAACAACTTTAAGTTAGGATAATTATCAAAAACCAACTTTTGAAATTTGATTTTATATCCAAAATAAAATCAGATTTTATCTTGAAAATATTTTTAAAACAAAATAATTAATAAATTTTTTTTTTAATTCTATTGCCACGTCAGTCTGGGGAGAACCCCAACAAACGCAACAACAGCAACCCCGCAACCGCAGCTAGGGATAACCCAGCCACGGCTCCAGCAACCTGACCGGAAAAAAATGCATGAGATCGGCAGCCCGAGGAAACCACCTGACCAGAATCGATTCCATCCGCTCAGCCGACGAATAAGCCCTTTGTGGCTGAGGGTTGTGCGTGCGTCGTAACTAGGCAAGAGCCCAACCACTAGCAAACCGCAGGCTGCAGCACGCGGCAGTGCAACGGTTGCACTTCGCTGCTGCCGCCTGTTTGCAGTCCTCCCTCGCGCACCCTTTTCGACATCCTGGGCAGCCGCTGTGGCCCACCTCATGGTGGTTCGTCCACCCAGCCACGGCTACCCTCTCCCAAAAATATATCTTTTTTTTTTAATTTGAGAGTTTAATTTAACTAAACAACATTTGTAAAATTAAATTAGATTAGGTCTTTGAATTAAAAAACAACATGTATGCCTAATTCAATTTTGAAATCAAATTCACTATTCAATTTCAAATCTAGGGTTCTTTATAAAATTAATTCAAAATTAATTTAACTTTTAAATCAAATCATTGTTTATACAAAAAATCATATGTTATGTATCAAATCAATCTAATTAAATAATTAAGCATTAATATTCCAAAATCATCAAAATTAAGCATAAAAATCAATATTTTAGGTCTCGATTTTAATCAAAATGTTTGAAAATTAGGGCTTAATTCGGATTTGTCTAGAACAAATTGAGCAATTAAATCATATTTAATCATATCCCAAAAATTAAATCTCTATTTAATATAAAGATTGAACCATAATTAATTATTCTTCTTCCTAATTGAATTAAAATTGCGGACTATCAAAGAATTATAGTCAATATGCGTAAATGCAAGAGGCTAACTGATACCACTGTAGGAGTTTATAGGTACTAATTGCGGAAAAACGGGAATCATATTCATACAGTACCTAATCCCAAGATCTACTGCATAACATATAAATAACATATAATTGTACCTTTGAAGCGTGATTTCATATTCGATCGAGCAAAAACAATGGGAGATAAAGAACCCCAAGTGTGATTCCTCTACTTGGTCCACGAGCACGGATTAAGACCTCCACTAATGCTAGTTAGTTGCAATTGAACCTTTAAATTGACCTTTTACGGAGAAGAGCGAGCAACGAACCATCCACGAACCACTACACGCGCCACTAAGGGGTGGCCGGTTGTGAGTCCAAAGGGGGAGGAGAGGGAGCCATGAATTAGAGAGAGGAATTAGGGTTTTAGGATTGGTTGCCTTGATATCAAAATACACTGTGTGTGAATTATGACTGCTTGCTTGCAACCCTAGACATGAATCTTATTTATAAATCTCATCTCTAAATAAGAGCCCATGTCAAAAGCCCAAAACCTAATTCTAATCTAACTCTACTAGCCCAATCCATTTCATGATTAGTTAATTGCACATGGGGCCCGTTAATGGGCCTCTAACTTGCTTAACTCAATACCCTTGTGTGTGACCTCATAGGATTCATTCTAGCGAGCTTTGGACCATTTGACTAGTCCAAAGATCATCGCTCATAGTCTAGCAACAGATGATGACGACCCAAGAGAACGAACTTATTATCTCCATAATAATGATCCTTGATATATCTAGTTATTGGACTTATCGAAGACACAATTCCTTCAGTATTGTATTTTTCACTTGACCTTGAGTTTGATTTTGTGTGGTCGAAGATCCATTTGGTGGTGGTGGTGGTTCTTGGTAAACTCGCCCAGAACTAGTTAGATGATCTATCTCGTTTGGATTAGTTGTAGGACTCATGAGCCAACTTTCTTCTAGAGGCTTTGGATGTGTCTCCATTTCAAGATGTTCCATGAGTTGTGCTTGATGCCATTGTTCATTCAAGGAGAGATTTGATAAGTCTTGTGACTTCCCTAGGAAATGATCCCAATTAAGCGCTCCATTTGTCTCATTTTGTAAACAAGATGGAGGTGGGATGGCGGCATACTTAGAGACATATAAGTCTTGAAAGTCGTCGTCCCATAGTCCACATACTTCATTAGTTGCCCCTATGAGTATTCATTAGTTGCCCCTATGAGTATTGTGGCTAGAGGTTTTCCTATAGGTGTGATATAGTCCAAAGGATTGAACGTATCACTTCCCATATGGTCCTCATCAATATGAACACCCCTAATGGGGATGCATTATTATTAGGTTTAGGCGTTGGAATTCTCCCATCGTCTACTACTAAATCTTGTATTTTGTGCTTTAGGATGTAGCAACGTTCAGTATTGTATCCAACGCCTCTATGATAAGCACAATAAGCATTATCATCCTATTGAGGAAACCTTCTTTATGGTGGAGTGGGTGGTATCGGCCCTGTAGGCGCAAGTAAGCCTTTTTCACTTATTTTTTCTAATAATTCTTTATAGCTTACAAGAAATGGTGTAAATTTTCTTTCTTTTGTCCATCTCCTTCTAGGATCATTATTATTGTGTTGATTTGTATTGTTGTATTGCGTGGTGGTCGCAAATACATCAATAGAGGATGATATATTATCATTCCCCTTTTTGTGGTTAATCTTAGGTTAATGATAATAATGGGGTTTATGTGCTTTCTCTTTAGCAAGATCATCTTCAATCCTAGAAGCCACATAATAGACCTTTTAAAAAGTGTCTAAACCAAGGTAGTGTAGATGTTTGTTGTACTTTTCATGACAGTTGTCAATGAATTTTTGTACTAACTCGAGTTCAGGTGGCCAGTGGGCCGCCTTTTCTCGCCATCTCCCATAGAAAGCAAGGAAACCTTCATCGTCGCCTTGATTAAGCATTTCAAGGTCACGTAGAGTTGACTTGAACACTATGTTACTCTCATATTAGGTAATGAAAGCTGAAACTACATCTTCCCATGTTATTTTGAATTTCGGATCTAGCCCATAGTACCACTCTCTTGCGGCTAGGTCTAGAGATAAAGGGAAAGTCAAAGCATAAAGCTTAGGATCTACTCCCTTTAATGCCATGGTGCCATTAAAACACAATAAATAATTTTTTGGATTATTGGTCACCTGAAATATTGGCAAGTCCGTAGCTACAAACGTTTCCGGTAAAGCAAGTCCTGTGGGAGGAGAAAACTTTTCTGCGTCGAAGTACTTGTTCCCCATTGTAGAACAAAGAACTAGCTTCTCCAACGACTTTTCTTTGATGGATAATTCTTCCATCTTTTGTTGTAAGGCTAAGGTTTCAGCATTTTTCTTTTTAGCCTTTTCAATTTTCTTGATTCTTCTCTCCTCAGCTTCTTGAGACTTTTCCTCTCTCAAAACGAAGAATCTCCTGTTGAAGTTCTTCAATGGTTGACATCGTTGTTGGACTAGGACTAGTTGTCGAGGGAAGGTGGCTTGAAATGGGGTGATTATTGGATGGTAAACGTAGAATGCGAGTGCCTAGGAGTATTCCTTCCCAAGCTTGAAAACCGACCCTAAAAGAAGTACGAAAGGATAAGTAACTCGATACGCTTGTTTTGGGTGTGCGCAAGAGATATATTCGAATGGATAACATAACCCTTAAATAACCCTTGCGCTGGTAGGGGTCGCGTAACTCATTGAGTTGCGCGCGCCACCTGCTCGTAGGATTTTTTTTTAATTCAAGCGCTCTCGTTTTTTTTCTTGTTTTGTCATCGTTTTTTTATGATTTTTTTTTGTTACCCTTCAAATATGACTCAAAATTACGAAGAGACCGCTTCATAATTGGGAACCTAGACCATACTAAAAAAATAGAGTACAAGAAGACTATCCTAACATGTTGCATATAGTCACATAAGCACATAAAGCATGTCATAAGCCAGTATTCACATAATGCAATTCTAAGGTCAAAGAGGCTTGGGTGTCCAAAGGTACCATATCTTAAAAAACAACGCATAAATCAATCACTCAACGTGTTGACTCATGGCAGCGCTCTCCTAACATTTTGTTGGCGATATTGGTGGGATGATTGTTATTGATTTCGGGATAGAAGTCAGGTGTTGGCAACCCCTAATCAATGAGCCAATCAATAACAATGGTTAAAGTGTGCTATGCTTATGCATGATGCAATGTTGCTTGTTTGTTTTTTACTTTTGTGCAAAAGGAAGATATTATGCATTCAAGTCTCGCTCTCTAACTACAGATTATCCATGTTAATTCCCGTTACAACCCATAGGCAACCTAGTGTTGGAAACCTTGGACCATAACTAAGAACTAATCATGTAGCCTCTAAGTCCCCAGTGGAGTCGCCAGTGTAAGGAGGGTGTTCCCATCGTAGGGGATCTTCTCCTTAAATGCCCATTTGCCCTTTAGAAGCCTAGAACTTTACACTTGTTAGGGTGTATTTGTTGGGGTTTGGTGAGTTCGACTCACCGCGGAAACAACCCCGACTCAAGAACCACTCGTAATTAATAAAACTATAAAGCATAACAAATAAACACAAGAAGGGTAAAACCGGAATATACCTTTGAAGCGTGCTTCGCCCTCACAAACGGGCTCGTACTTGAAAGATTTAGCTCCGAAAATACCGAGCCTCCAATGGTATCCACCCGCAAGGACGAACACCGAATTTTTAGGTTCGCTACCTTGGAGTATATATCCCAATCAAAATACAAGTGATCGAATGACAACATCGTCAACGATCCCAAACACATTACGTGTTAACAAGCAATCATCCTCGAACCGTTCAACTTCTTGTAAACTAAACCTAATCTATGCATCCAAAGAAAATAAAGAGAAAATTAGAAAGGGTCTCACCGGGCTATCCATGCTTAGCATAATAAAGAAAGGCGATAAAAAGAACCACCTTCGTTGCGCTCCAAAATTGTAAGCATCATCAAAAAGCCATGTGAGAACAAGAAAAGCAAAAAAAAGCTATAAACAAAGAAAAAGGTTAGTAACTTCAAAACAAAGAAAGAAACTACAAAATAAAACTAAACTAGACTAACAAAGACTCTTAACAACTGTGCAAAACTAAAACTAAACTAACAAAGACCAAAAAGGAAAGTAAAGAAAGACTAAGTAAGCAACTAAACAACTAGCTAACTAAAGAAACTATACTACAAGATTTGGATTCAAAGGGATTTGGATCAAAGGGTTTTGGATATAAGGGATTTGGATTCATAGGAGCGAGGAGCAAACAACATCATCACAAAGAAAGAATCACAACAACAATAGAAAATCAAGCTCATGGGGCTAGCAACAAGCATCAATAGGATTAGGGACTAAGAAATGAAAACCATCAATCAAGAGGCAAATATAATACAAGGTATGCAACAACAACAAATATTGGCAACCGAGATACAAAATAAGTTCCCCCAAGCTAAACATGAATACATCTCAACATCCCAACATCACAAAACAAGCATATAAAACATAACGGAAGGAGGTAAAAATCACAAAAGCGAAGGAACTGATAATCATCACCACCACCACCACTTGGCCCGGCCTCGTTGGAATCATTGTTGCCCATGTAGTAATCGAAGGTTGGGGGTGAGTAAGGAGCCCAACCTCCGGTGAATCCTTCGGGCCAACCATAATGCCCCTTGAAGTTGTCTTGTTGCCAAGGGGCAAGAGGCGTGAATTCCTCGGGCAAAGAAAGCTCAAGTGGATGGTTATGGTGCACATAGGGGTAATTAGGATCACCCCTATAGTCACACCCTCCGGGAGCACGGTAATCATAATTACCATGCTCGTCCGGGTAGGAACGAGGCTCGGTACCGGGCTCTAGAGGCCCTTGGCAATAAGGATGCCCATGAAAAGGTATAGGATCTTGCTGGGGTGGAAAGTAAGAATAGTTAACCGGGGAAACGATGTTCTCGCGGTTAACATAGAGTTGTTGTTATTGAATGAACATACCTTGTTGCATTTCGGAGATACCTCTCATTTGGGTGCAGAGGGATTCAAAATCTTGGTTATACATGCCCTCCAAGAGAATTTGCATTCCGCTCATTTGGTTGCTAAGGGCCTCCAAGTCGGAGCTAGCAAATGAAGGTTGTTGCCCTTGCCCTTGTTGTTGTTGTGGTTGTTATTGTCTTCGTTGTTGATGTTGCTGTTCTTGTTGATGTTCTTGTGGCTCTTCTTCTTCTTCTTCTTCTTCTTCTTCTTCTTCTTCTTCTTCTTCTTCTTCTTCTTCTTCTTCCTCCTCATCGGAGTTAAAGTAGGGACGCCGGTAGCTCTTGGGGTGATGGGGATGAGAACGGTAGGTCGTTGGGCTACCACCCCACCCTATCAAACAAAATTTGTAACTTAACTAACCCCTATTTAGCGTAGTGGCAAGTCAAGGTCGAACCCAAGGGAATGGATATCAAGTGCACGATGTCCAAATCAAGCTATTTCGGAATCAAGAAGGGGTTTGAGGTAGAACTAAGGCTAAACTAGGTAATGCAAACTTGTATAAAATCAATCTAAGACACTAGGGCAATGGATCCACATGCAATCATAGTGGAAACGGTAATTTGGGAAGTCAAACCGACTAAGTCAAGCGATATGAAGGAAAATCATCATGTATCCAAAAGAGCATACTAAGGTGGTTCACCTAGAGGTCTAACTAGCGTCAACTACGCTAAACACTACCTAGGGAACGTCACAAAGCACCTCAATCGTGAAATTGCAAGTTCACTAATCAATGGTCCGTATCATAGCTAGCTTACAATGCAATCTAGTGTATTAATCAAAGATGGCCAAACCTCAATTAATCACACACATGCACATGAAACATCAACCAAATTTAATCATATCATCAACTCCATCAATTATCCCCAAATTACACTATTCCATCATTCATACATGCTTCACCATCTCCCTAGCTAGGAAACTACTCACTAGCCATAGGAATTAAGATCAAAACTACAACATTCATCAAATTCATCATCAACATACTTGAAATCAAAGATTAAACCAACAATCAATCAAAATCAATCAAAATTCAATCAATAACCAAATCAATCATCAAAAATATGAAAAACTAATGAAATCAACTAAAATCAAACTTGTATTGAAATCAAGAAGAAAATCCTTACAAAACTTTGATCCAAAGATCAAATACAATGAGGAATCCTCGAGCAATCACCAAAAATCATGAGTTTCTCTCTCTAGTTCTTGAGTTTCTCTCTCTAAAATTCTCCCAAAAACTAACTATCAAATTCAATCTAAAAACTAAAAACTTCCGCCTTCCCAAAAATAGGTAGAAATAACTATATATACAAAGGAGAGGTCGGTAATGACGCCCAAAAATAGACCCTCGTAAGTGCGGGCGCTCGAAGGAGTGTACCCAGGAATGTGCGCCCGCACACACCTGATGTGCGGCCGCACACGACAGATGTGCGGCCGCACACTCCTCAAGTGCGCCCGCACATAGCTGCAGCTTCCTCCTTTCTTCTTTGCCCTTGCTCACGAGGTGCACGCATCCTAGATGATGATGATGGAGGACAAGGTAGGCAGCAACTTCCTTGAATTTCTTGAAGAAAATGAGCCATGAGGAAGGCATAAACAAGACTTTGAAGCATGCTCCTTGAACCTCTCATTGACTTGAAACTTCTTGCACAAGCTTTAGGCATGAAAATCAATGGAAAACTATAGAAAGGAAGCCCGGGAATCCTTGGACAATCAATCACAACCTACAATCAAAGGATAAAAAGCAAGTAAAAGGGAAAAATAGCAAGTAAACAAGAAAAAGCATGAAATAGAGAAACTAACTACAAAAAGCACGAAATGAAGAAAACAAGAATAAAACTAAGGGAAACTAAAGAAAAGAAAGATAAAAAGAAATAAAAATCATCCAAAAAGGAACCAAATGAGTGCCAAAAATGTCACTCATCAAATTCCCCCAAGCTAAACTTTTGCTCATCCTCGAGCAAAACAAAGCAAGAAAAAGAGAGGATGAAAATTTTATTAAAAACGAAAAAGAAAGACTCAAGATAAGAATATACACTAAAACTCATTGTCGTAGGAATCACGGTTGTTTTTAGCTACAACAAGCCCTTAAAACCCCAAAGTCGCCTATAAGGACGAGTGAGGTCTCGTAAGGGTATCCTAAGAGTTTGACCCATAACTCTCCACCAAACATCAATGAGGCAAACCATAGAAGAAAAAGAAAGAAAAACAAACCTTTACGAAATGAATCATCATAATGACTATAAAGCAAATGAATGACAATCTTTCTTAAGTAGTTAAGGTATGCACGTTTCAAGATATCCAAGGTTGATTAAAACATAGGGTATGCTAGGCATAGGAACTAGTTATCACAATTCACTTTCATCCCAAACAATCTTACCGCGTTCTTCCCACTAGTCTCAAATCTCCCCTTAGTGAGTGTCCCAATGATTCCTCGAAGGAACCGGAAAAGAAATATTTTAAGGCTACTCGACAATCTTGACTATGCATCCCCTTTCCTTAGGCAATGACCCATGATGCCCTCCCCCGAATAGTGACTCAACTATCTAGGTCGAAAGGTCTTTCCCCAAGGTTGTAACGTAAGGCATAAAGGGTGAAGGTAGGCAAAAATTTTAAAATTTGGTGATTTTCCTAAAAAGTGAAGCAAAAGGGTGATCAATCCTTAACACCACAATCAAGAAATTACCAAACAAAAACAACACCCCCAAGCTTACTTGAAGCTATACTCACAAAAATATATACAAAAAGCGTACACGCTTCTCCCCCAAGCTTAAATGGAGCATTGTCCTCAATGCTTAGTAGGAGAAAAGAATACATCAAAATATTTTTGAATTTTTCACTTTTCATTTGTTTTTTTTTTTGTTTTTATATTGTAATTGCAAAGTCCTTGCCTTTTTAACTTTGGACGGCTTTTACAACTTTTGCACTTATTTGTCCATGCCTTTTATAATAAAGGACGGCTTTTACTCATACTCATTTGCCATTATTCACAAAGAAATCATAACACAATCTCGCTTTCATAAAAACCAAAATTCCAACTTAACCACCACAAACTTCATCTCAAATGATCATATTGCTTCACAAAAATCAAGAAAGGTAGAAAATGAAACAAAAGGTCAAATAACTAAAGATGTGGCTTGAAAAGAAGGGATAAGGCTCAAATGGTTGCAAGAAGGCAAATGTAAATCCAAAACAAAAGAAAATAACAAAATATAGTAAAAATGAAAAATACCACCCCAAAAAATGTGCCTTTGTCCTTCCTAGATAGTTCGGTCTCGTGTTTGAGAATCATACATCAAGCTTTATTAGATTAGGTTTGCATAGGCAAGGATCCACGCCGCTCATACAAGGAATGTTGAAGGCTAGAAAAACAAGTTACCTCACAAGGTTGTGGCAAAAACTCACCAATGGTGTCAAATCAACTATAGGAAGCAACTACCAACATACCACAAACAAGTAGAATCCGGCTTCATGATCCTCCTAGTTCAAACCAACTACCCTAGCATACACTATCCTAGAGTCAACCGAACATAATCTCAAACCGTGCATACCGTTACAACCTAGGAAGAAAGTCATGCAAAAGACAAGTCCAATGTACAATGTCCATCTCAAAAGAAAAGAAATGAAAAACAATGCCTCAAAATCACATCAAAAATAAAAAGAAAAATAAAAGAAAATAAGAGAAAAAGGTAAAATAAAAGAGAGTAAAAGAAAAGAAATGGAGACATAGGAAAGGAAAACATAGGAGAAAAGCGTGCAAAGGTCGAGAAAGCATGTTAAACACATAAAAATCCCAATTGACAAACAAGTGATCGATAGACAACAAAGTCACCGATCCCAAACACATTACGTGTTAACAAGCATCCATCCTCGAACCATTCAACTTCTCCTAAACTAATCCTATTCTATGCAACCAAGGAAAATAAAGAGAAAAATAAGAAAGGTCTCACCGGGATTCCAAGCTTAGCAAAAATAAGGAAGCGAGTATAAACCACCTCGTAGCATGCCATACCCATAAGCTCATCAAGGAATCAAGTGAGAAAAAGAAATAAAAGAAACTATGAACAAAGAAAATGGTTAGTAACTTCAAAACAAATAAAAGAAAACAACAAATAAAAGAAAATAAACAAAGCGAGAAGTATATACAACTAAAGGAAAGAAAAACTAAACGAACTCAAGAAAAGAAAGAATAAAAGAAATAAAGTCTAGACTAACTAAAGAACTACTCTAAACTACAAGATTTGGATTTAAGGGATTTGGATTGAGGGATTTGGATATAAGGGATCATCAACAACAACATGCCAAGTAAAACAACTCCACAAACAACAAATATCCAAGCAAATAGGGCAAACAAGCTAGCTACAAGGAAAGTAGCCTAGAGATCAAGAAAATGAGGAAACCAAAAAGAGGAATGAAAATAAACATGCAAACAACTAAGATATGTGCACAACAACAACATGGTCACCGAGCAAGTTACTAGTTCCCCCAAGCTAGATAGAAAATACATCTCAACATCCCGATCAAAACAAAGCAAGTATCAAAAATATGAGGGATGGAGGTAAAAAGCATGAGAAGCTAAAAGGGAACTAATAACTACTACCATCACCACCACCACTCCCACTTGGTCCGGCCCCATCGGGGTCTCTGTTGCGCTCGGGGTCATCGAAGGGATGAGGGTAAGGCTCCCATCCTCCGGTGTACCCCTCGGGCCACCCATAATGCCCCTTGAAAAGATCGTGTTGCCAAGGAGCAAGAGGGGTGAAGCTATCGGGCAAAGTGAGTTCAAAGGGGTGGTTGGGATGGACATGGGGGTAGTTAGGATCCCCCCTATAGTCACTACCACCCGGAGCCTTGTAATCATAGTTACCATGCTCGTCCGGGTAATAGTGACGCTCGGTGTCGGGGTTAGAAAGCCCCGACCAATAAGGATGCCCAAACGAAGGTAGAGGACCTTGTTGGGGCGGGAAATACGGATAGTTAACCGGGGGAGTAATGTTCCCACGGTTAACTTCCGCATCATAAAGTTGTTGTTGTTGTATAAACATACCTTGTTGCATCTCTTGAATACCTCTTATTTGGTCATAGAGGGCCCCAAAGTCTTGATCGTACATGCTGTCTACGTGGACTTTCAATCCACTCATTTGCTCACTAAGAGCCCTCAAATCTTCATTGGCAAAAGCATGTTGCCCTTGCTCTTGTTCTTGCTCATGAGGAGCTTGTTGTTGTGGAGAAAAATGTTGTTGTTGTTGATGTTGTTGTTGTTGATTTTGTTGTTGTTCTTCATCATCTTCGTCTTCATCCTCCTCGGAATCAAAGTTGGGATGCCGGAAGGACTTGGGAACATGCCACACATTGTTGGCAATCCTAGCCAAAGAAGTCAAGCTAGGGTTAGGCAAGTAGCACCAATGCTCGTTGCCCCTTAGCCACTCATATCTCCCTTCACTAAAACCCTTGGAGATAAATTGGATTTGACCCAATTGTTGCATATCGAGGTAGATGGAATCTGCATCCCCGATCTCCTTACAAAATGGGAGATAATCATCGAGGCGAAGGTGAGTCAAAAGCCTAGTTACCATACCCCCACATGGGATCTCTCCCGTCCTCCTTTTGCGAAGGTCCAAGCAATATTGGGCAAAGATGTAGCCCAAGTTCAACCGGCCCACAAACTCCGGGCGAGTAGATAGCCAAAGGACTTTGAGCTCCAATTTACTCAATTTCCCCATCTCTTGCTTGGGGAACAAGACATAGCCCAATAGACGGTGTACAACCCTAAGACAAGGTTGGTACACGTCCGAGATCTTGGCCTTGTTGGCGATGAACTCACTACCACCGGAGATGTCTTCCCACCAAGAATCTTGATCATAATCCGGGAAGATGAAGTGTTCAACGTTAATAATATCCCCATGGGGATCAAAGTCCAAAGCAGCGTTGAACTCCTCCAAAGATTGGTCAAAAATGTTGTTGAACAATTGAAACCGCACCCTATATACCCCTCCAATGGGTACAAGCTCCAAGGTAGCCAAGAACTCCAAGGTAGGCTCCTTGTAGGTGCGGTAGGTATCGGCGATGAAAGTCCCAAATCTCAAATTCAAAAGCAATGACCGCACATCATTATCAATCCCCAACTTCAGCATATCGGATTGAAAGTAATGGCGGGTTTGTTTGAGGGTTCTTTCATCTTTCAAATTTTGGTAAAAGGCTTTTTGTTTATCGGTGAAATTTTTCTTTTTTGGAAGAGAGGTTGGAGGTCGTGTTTGAGTGGAAGATGGGTTGGAAGTACTAGGCCTAGAAGATGTACTAGGCCTAGTGGAGGTACTTAGGCGGGGAGGTTCCTCGATGCTATCATCGGTTTTTCGCTTTTTGGTGAGTTTCTTGAGGTATTTAGACATTGTGAGAGGTATAGAAGATCACCAACAACCAATCAAGTAGCAAACCAAAGAACCAAGAGCACCACACCCAAATTCACCACTTACTACCAATATCACCAAACTCCAATTTCACAATTCCCTTCAATCAAACCAATTCCAAACCAATCAACAATATCAATGTACCAAGAAAAATTCCTTTTCAATCAATCCAAGAGCAAACACAAAGCCAATACCGAAATCACCACATACTACCAACTTTCCAAAATTTCAACTCACAAGAATTCAACCCAAATTGATGAAAATCGCTACAAAATCAACAAACAACACAATGTCATGCAAAATCAATCATCAAATATCACCAAATCACAACCAAAATTAAGATCAAGAATCAAAATTCACAAAATCAATACTACACTATTCATGCTCATACAAATTTGTAATTCATGCAAATTTATGATATAATTGGCAAAATTAAAGCAAGGATTAGTGATTATACCATAAAAGAAGCAAGATAAACCAATTTTGAGCAAGCAATTCCAACTCCACACAAAACCCCCAATTTTCGGCCACCAAGAGTAGGAGAGAGAGTGAGTGAAATTTGGGTCAAATTGTGAGGAATTTGTAGTGTAGAAAGATTTGTGAATGATTTTGAGTGAAAATGGAGTGATTTTAGTGAGGATTTGAGTGATTTTAGATGGTGAATGAGAAGGTAGGAGTGCGCACAAGAGGAGGGTTTGAAGGAGGTGTTCGTGATGTTTGAGATGAGGAATGAAGGAAATGAAGGGAAAGAAGGAGGAAGAAGAAGATAATAGCACGTTCAGCATCTGTGCGGCCGCACAGCGCTGATGTGCGCCCGCACATGCCTCGTGTGCGGCCGCACATCCCTGTGCGTGCTCCTTCCTTCTTTTTTTCTCAAAAATTTGATACTTACTGCCTATTTGGGTGCGCACATGAATCATGATGGTGATGAGGAACAACATAGGCAGTAGCTAAAATCATTTTCAAAGTCCTCAAAGTTGAAAATTCATGTACACACCACAAAAATTTACTAAGTATCAATTTCCTCCAACTTTCAAAATATGAAATTCCTATCTTACCTCTCTAAAATTCTTACCCTTTTACCTCAAATTTCGATTAGAATCGAACAAAATATGATTTGTGCCATGAACACCTTCCATCCATCATGCATATTTATTGAATTCCAATCCCGCAAACGGACATCCTAAAAATCCAAATAAGGAGAAAAGTAAAAGAAAAGACAAAGGTATTAAAGAAACAAAAATGAGAAAATTCAAAAATCAAAGAGAAAGGTTAGAAACTCCGGGTTGCCTCCCGGGAAGCGCTTGCTTAAGGTCCTAAGCTCGACCCTTCCTCCTAATCATGGAGGATCAAAGAACACCACCTTCTTCAAGGTGGTTGATAGAGCAAATTCTTCCTCAACCTTGGGCAACTTCTCATTATTGCTTGATGAAACTCTCACAAAATTCTTTTCAAATTCTTCTTTTTCACTTCTCAACTTCTTTCTTTTTCTTGCCTTCTTTGAGTCACGACCCTTTTTCTTCGGTTTGACTTCAACATCCTTAATCATGGAAGCTTTCTCTTCCTCATGAGAATTAAGCTTGAACCAATTTGGAAAACCAATATCTTTCTCATCCTTTGGCTTTTGAATCACAAATTCTTCTTCACTAACATCATCAATACTTGCACAAACATCATCAACAATCTCAAAAACATTGTTAGTAGAAGAATCAATCATGCACATACCATCAATGGAACGAGAAAGACTAGCACATGCAATATCTTGGACACAAGATAAAGACTCATGCATTGGTTTTAACTTAAAACTCTCTTCTAATTTCCCACACCTCAAAGTAATTTGACCTCCTTTGACATCTATTAAAGCTCCCGAGGTAGCTAAGAAAGGCCTCCCTAAGATGATTGGAATATGTTCATCCTCCTCAATCTCTAGAACAACAAAATCCACCGGAAAAACAAACTCTCCAATCCTTAAGGGGACATCATCAATTCTTCCCTTAGGAAACTTAATAGAACGGTCGGCCAATTGAAGTGTTATCTTGGATGGTTGAAGCTCACCAAGATCAAGCCGCTTGAAAACCGAGAAAGGCATAATGCTAACACTAGCACCAAGGTCACACAAAGCATTTTCAAAAACCATTTCCTTAATTTGACAAGGGATTGAAAAATTCCCCGGATCCTCCATCTTCCTTGGGAGTTCACCATGGATAAGAGCACTAAAGCACTTCCCTCCTTCCACCGAACTACCCTCATCAAAATCCTCTCTCTCGTTTAAGATCTCCTTAACAAACTTGGAGTACTTAGGCATGTCGGGAATTGGTTCGGTAGAGGGTGTAGAATCATGAACATCCTTAAAAGCTTCAAGGAACTTCCCAAATTGCTCATCCATTTTGAATCTCAAATATTTTTGGGGATATGGTAGATCGGGAAATCTCTCTATCTCACTCATCTTTTCACCAACACACTCTTCTCTTTTGTCAACCTCATAATAGATTTCCTTAGACTCAATCCTTTCCACTTCATTCTCCTAAGCACCACTCTCATCTCTTCCCTCTTTTGAACAAGAAACTCCCTCATCAAAATCATTTCCACCACTTGTGGCAATAGAGTACACGGGTTTCTTTGGTTCAACACCTTGGGAAGGCAAAGATGAAGGACTAGCAAAATCCTTAATAGTGCTTGATAATTGAGTAATTTGAGTCTCAAGCATCTTATTGTAGGTCATCATCTAATTGAATTTCTTATCACTAACCGCCATATAGGTGTTAATGATCTTGGTTTGATTATCAATCAACTCTTCCAAGGTTGTCTTAGGAGATGAAGGTTGTGAATAGGAATTTTCATTTTGAGTCTTTGGAACAAAACCGAGTGGGGGACCTCTTTGAGCATTGTTTTGAAAATTTCCCCTTCCTTGATTGTTCCAATTACTCCTATTTTGATTTGAACCATAACCTTGATTATGGTTACCACCACCATGATTATGGTTTCCATTACCTTGGTTATGATTTACATAACCTTGGTTTTGATTACCATAATTATGATTTTGATTACCATAGTTTTGGCTTTGATTTTGGCTACTATAACCTTGGTTATGGTTACCACGAGAACCTTGATTCCCTTGGTTCCTATAACCACCAATATGATTATAGTTGTCAAAATTGCCTTGGTTTTGGTAATTCCTATTCCATTGGCCTTTTTGATTATCAAACCTTTGAAAATTGTTGTTTGACACAAAATTAACATGTTCACACTCATTGTTGTCAAATTCATCAACACATTCATTAGGACAAACACTAGAGTCATGATCATACGATCCACATGCATCACAAAACAAGCAACCTAAAGGCATATTATGTGAAGAGGGAGGGGGTTGAGAGTTAGAAGGAGTACCTCTCCCCTTAAATTGGGAGGGAAGATTAGAAGCTTGAGAAGAGGTAGAAGTGCTCTCCAACTTAGCTTTGATTGCGGTGACCTCCTTTCCTAAATTTGTCATTTGGGAGGAAAGGTTGTTGATTGCATTGAGATGGTCCACCGAATACAATGAAGATTGCTTGCTTGAAGAGTCTCTCTCCCCATCTTGCCAATCCCTATAATATGTCACCACGTCCTCAATGATGTCCACAACTTCTTCTTCGGTTTTGTTCATGATAGGGCCCCCGGCCCCTCCATCAAGGCATGACTTGCCTTGGGGACTTAAACCGCCATAGAAGATTTGGATCACTTGGTATGTGGGAATTCCGTGGTGAGGGCACTCCCTTTGATACTCTTTGAATCTCTCCCATGCTTCATAAAGGCTTTCACTCGGCCTCTGCTTGAACCCTTGAATCAAGGCTCTTGCCTCCGCCGTCTTCTTTTGGGGATAGAAACGGGACAAGAAAGCCTTTGTAACATCGTCCCAAGTTCTCAAGGAGTTGGGCTTCACTTCCTTGCCTAGCCACTCCAAAGATCTTCCTATTAGAGAGAAAGGGAACAACTTGAGGCGGATGAATTCTTGAGGGACCCCATTGACTTTGATAGTGTTGCAATATTTTTCAAATTCTTTCAAATGGTTCAATGGGCTCTCATTTTTAGCCCCACTATATTGCCTTCTCTCAATCAAGGTGATCATTGCCGGCCGGATTTCGAAGTCATTTGCCGGGGTAGTAGGTGGAGCTATTCCACTCTCAAACCTATATGCCCCGGGCACTCCAAGCTCCTTCAAGGCTATTCTAGGATTTTCACCCATTCCTTGTTCTTCTTGAATTTCTTCTTCACTTGAAGAGCTATAAGCCAAGGATCTATTATCCACTCTTCTTCTTGAAAGAGTCCTCTCAATTTCCGGATCAAGGGGAACAAGGGGACGATCGCGGGTTCTATGCATGCAAAACTCACACAAAAATGTTAGTAGCACGGCTACAAGTGTAGCCTAGAGAAACAAAATCTTTTTGTATTTTATCAAAATGAAATAGACTCAAAAACAACATACACTCAAGCACCATTCCCCGGCAACGGCGCCATTTTGATGGGGATGAGAACGGTAGGTCGTTGGGCTACCACCCCACCCTATCAAACAAAATTTGTAACTTAACTAACCCCTATTTAGCGTAGTGGCAAGTCAAGGTCGAACCCAAGGGAATGGATATCAAGTGCACGATGTCTAAATCAAGCTATTTCGGAATCAAGAAGGAGTTTGAGGTAGAACTAAGGCTAAACTAGGTAATGCAAACTTGTATAAAATCAATCTAAGACACTAGGGCAATGGATCCACATGCAATCATAGTGGAAACGGTAATTTGGGAAGTCAAACCGACTAAGTCAAGCGATATGATGGAAAATCATCATGTATCCAAAAGAGCATACTAAGGTGGTTCACCTAGAGGTCTAACTAGCGTCAACTACGCTAAACACTACCTAGGGAACGTCACAAAGCACCTCAATCGTGAAATTGCAAGTTCACTAATTAATGGTCCGTATCATAGCAAGCTTACAATGCAATATAGTGTATTAATCAAAGATGGCCAAACCTCAATTAATCACACACATGCACATGAAACATCAACCAAATTTAATCATATCATCAACTCCATCAATTATCCCCAAATTACACTATTCCATCATTCATACATGCTTCACCATCTCCCTAGCTAGGAAACTACTCACTAGCCATAGGAATTAAGATCAAAACTACAACATTCATCAAATTCATCATCAACATACTTGAAATCAAAGATTAAACCAACAATCAATCAAAATTCAATCAATAACCAAATCAATCATCAACAATATGAAAAACTAATGAAATCAACTAAAATCAAACTTGTATTGAAATCAAGAAGAAAATCCTTACAAAATTTTGATCCAAAGATCAAATACAATGAGGAATCCTTGAGCAATCACCAAAAATCATGAGTTTCTCTCTCTAGTTCTTGAGTTTCTCTCTCTAAAATTCTCCCAAAAACTAACTATCAAATTCAATCTAAAAACTAAAAACTTCCTCCTTCCCAAAAATAGGTATAAATAACTATATATACAAAGGAGAGGTCGGTAATGACGCCCAAAAATAGAACCTCGTAAGTGCGGGCGCTCGAAGGAGTGTACCCAGGAATGTGCGCCCGCACACACCTGATGTGTGGCCGCACACTCCTCAAGTGCGCCCGCACATAGCTGCAGCTTCCTCCTTTCTTCTTTGCCCTTGCTCACGAGGTGCACGCATCCTAGATGATGATGATGGAGGACAAGGTAGGCAGCAACTTCCTTGAATTTCTTGAAGAAAATGAGCCATGAGGAAGGCATAAACAAGACTTTGAAGCATGCTCCTTGAACCTCTCATTGACTTGAAACTTCTTACACAAGCTTTAGGCATGAAAATCAATGGAAAACTATATAAAGGAAACCCGGGAATCCTTGGACAATCAATCACAACCTACAATCAAAGGATAAAAAGCAAGTAAAAGGGAAAAATAGCAAGTAAACAAGAAAAAGCACGAAATAGAGAAACTAACTACAAAAAGCACGAAATGAAGAAAACAAGAATAAAACTAAGGGAAACTAAAGAAAAGAAAGATAAAAAGAAATAAAAATCATCCAAAAAGGAACCAAATGAGTGCCAAAAATGTCACTCATCATGGGGACATGCCACATATTTGGGGTGTCCAGCCGGTGAAGAGATGTCAAAGATGGGTTGGGAAGGTAGCACCAATGCTTGTTATCCCGCAGCCACTCATAATGCCCCTCATTATAATGTTTGGAGATGAATTGAATTTGCCCCAATTGTTTCATGTCGAGGTAGAGAGAGGTGGCATCTCCAACCGGCTTGCAATATGGCAAATAATGGTCAAGTTGGAGGTTTGTCAAGAGCCGAGTGACCATTCCCCCACAAGGTATCTCCCCGGAATCCCGGTCTTGCAAGGCTACACAGTAGGTGGCAAAGACGTACCCCAAGTTCAACCGGCCACGATATTTTCCTCTAGTGGCCAACCAAAGAATTTTGAGCTCCAATTTGCTCATTTCTCCCAACTCTTGCTTGGGGAAAACCGAGTACCCCAAAAGACGGTGCACCACCCAAAGACAAGGTTGGTACACATTGCTTATCTTCGCTTCCTTGGTGACAATCTCACCACCACCGGAGATATCATCCCACCAAGAATCTTGATCATACTCCTCAAATATGTAAGGCTCTAGATCCAAGATGTCGCCATGAGGATCAAAATCTAGAGCGGCATTGAATTTCTCTAAGGAGTAGTCGAAAAAGTTGTTGAAGATTTGGAATCGAACCCTGTATTGACCTTCTACGGGAACAAGCTCAACCGTAGCAAAGAACTCCAAAGTAGGCTCAACATAAGTGCGGTAGCTATAGGAGATGACGGTACCCATTCGAAGTTTGATCAACAATTCCCTCACATCTTCATCAATACCCAACTTGGACATATCATGTTGGAAGTAGTGTCTCGTGGGTTTGAGGGAGCGGTGGTCTTTGAGTTTTTGGTATCGGTTCTTTTGTCTTTGGTCATGGATTTTTCGTTTGGGAAGTGGGGTAGGCTTTCGTGTTTGGGAGGAGGAAGTGCTTGGGGTAGGCTCTTCAATGGAGATGTTGGTTTTGCGTTTCTTGCTAAGCTTTTATAGGATGTTTGACATGTTGAATTCCAAGTTTAAGATCACAAAAACTGATGAGTGACATTTTTGGCACTCATTTGATCTCTTTTTGGATGAATTCCATTTCATTTTATTACTCTTTTCTTTAGTTTTCCTTAGTTTTATTTTTATTTTCTTCATTTTATGCTTTTTGTAGTTAGTGTCTCTATTTGTGCATTTTCTAGTTTATTTGTTGTTTTTCCCTTTTATTTGCTTTTTCTCTCTTATTTGTAGGACATGATCGATTGTCCAAGAATTCCCGAGCTTCCCTTCCTTGGTTTTTCATCGATTTTGATGCCTTATGCTTGGTCAAAGAGTTTCAAGTCAAGGGGGATCCAAGGAGCAAGCTTCAAGGCCTTGGTTATGCTCTTTTCATGGCTTATATTCTTCAAGAATTCCAAGAAAGTTGCTGCCTACCTTGTCCTCCATCACCATCATCAAAGGTGTCTGCACCTCATGAGCTAGGACGAAGAGAAGAAAGGAGGCTGCCCAGTTTGGTGCGGGCGCACTCGGGGAGTGTGCGGCCGCACATATGTCGAGTGCGGCCGCACACCAGGTGCGTGCGGGCGCACCTTTCTGGGTGTGTCCCGTGCGCGCTTCTCTCTCTCCTACGAGCGCCCGCACCGGCGTGGGTCTATTTTTGGACGTCAATCCTAACTTCCCCTTTGTATATATAGTTATTTCTTTCCATTTTTAGGGGGAGAAGGATATCTTCATTAGTTAGAATTAGATTAGATTAGATCTTAGAGAGAGAAAAACACTAGTTCTTAGCTTTTTAGAGAGAGAAAATGTGGGTTTGATGATTGATGATTGAAGATTGCTACATTTGATTTGATTTCTATCAAGTTTGTAAGGATTCTTTACTCTTTAATGCAATTTAATGTTTGATTTCATTAGTATTGTTGTTTGATTTGGTTGATTGATAGTTTGATTGATTTGGATTGAATTTGTTGATTTCAATTGATGAATTTGGGTATGATGATTAGTTTAGCTTTGATCTTAATGTTTTTCATAGATTGTGAGTAGTTTTATTGCTAGGGTAGTGGTGAAGCATGTATTGATGATGAATTGAGATTAATTTGGGGAAATTGATTGAGTTGATAATGTGATTAAATTGGTTGATTGATTTTGTGCATGTGTGTGTTTGATTAGGCTTGATCACCCTTGTTATTCACACTAGATTACATTGTGAGTTCACATTGATACGGACCTGACGTGGGGAAAACTAGGTCGTTGGGCTAATTCTCCCTAAGCCAAACAAAATTTATAAACACTCAACAAACCTAAATACAAGTATAGAGGTAAGTCAAGGGTCGAACCCAAAGGAACGGTAATGCCTAAGTGCTTCCAATTATATGCCTAAGCTAGGTCGAAGACAAGAGATAAAAGGTGACTCTAACAACTACTAAAACGAAGAAACCAAACAAATATAAGAGCTAGGGATTATGATCCACTTATAATAGCAATGAACAATGCAAATTGGAATAGGAAAGTCGACTAAGTCAAGCAATGTGAGGGAAAGTCAATCACGCAACCAAAAGAGCATATCAAGCTATTCTCCTAGAGGTCTAACTAGCGTCAACTACATCAAACACTAACTAGGAAACATCACAAGACACCTCAATCGTGTAAATGCAAGCCACAAATCAATGGTCCGTATCAATGTGAACTTACAATGCAATCTAGTGCAATAATCAAACTTAGCTACTCTTTAATTAATCACACACATGCACATGATCAATCAACCAAGTTTAATCACATCATCAACTCCATCAATTATCCCCAATTTACATTAATTCATTACATCATAAGCTTCACCAAATCCCTAACAAAACAACTACTCAAACATTATCATCAATTCTACCAATACAAACATGAATATCCAAAATCAATCATCAAATCATCAAATTCTTAATCAAAATCAACAATCCAAACAATGAATATTAAACAAAGCAATAAATGAGATAGAGTTTAGAAATGCTCTTTGATAATAGAGTAGATCTCCAATACAATTGTCACCATTGGATCTTCAATCTCTCAATCACCATTGAAATTCTTCACTTTCTCTCTCTAAAATCTACTCCTAAAACTAACCCCTAAATCTAGAGAGAGAAGCTCTCAACTAAGCTAAGAATATGATCTAATTCTATTATGAAAACTTCTTACAAAAATTGGGTTCAAATAGGTATAAGAAGAGAGAGAAAATCGTCGAAATCCGATCGAAAAAGACCCACGTCGGTGCGGCCGCACAACAGAGGATGTGCGCCCGCACCACCATGGTGTGCGCCCGCACCGCCATGGTGTGCGGCCGCACATCCTTCGTGTGCGCCCGCACCTTCTGCGCGTGCGGCCGCACTCAGCTGGGTTTCTTCGAATCTTCAACTCTTCAATCTCAAGGGGTGCACACATGATTTATGATGGTGATGGAGGACAAGGTAGGCAGTAGCTAAGGCTTAATATTGAGGGCACACACTTCCTTTGAAGGGAGCACAAGAGAAGAGCTAAGACTTGGAACTTCCACTTCTTTGCATCTTGAGCTTCCCAAATTCCATGAACTTGATCCAAAAGCTTCTTCCACCATAGTGGATCACCAAAATCAAGACCCGAACCTCGTCCAATACCTACAACCACGAAAATAGAGCAAATAAAGAAGAAAAGGCTAGACAACCAACGAAATGTACAAAAGCTACAAAATAAGAGAAGAAAGGTAAAACTAAGCAACAAAGCATAAAACTAAGCACTTATTAAGCATGAAAGCTATGAAAAGAGAATAGAAAGGACCTAAATGCTCGTCAAATGTGTGCCATTTACGACACACATCAAATACCCCCAAGCTTACCTTTTGCTCGTCCTCGAGCAAAACAAAACCAAGGGAGTGGAAATGACGAGCTTATTCAAACAAACTAAAGAAGAGACGAGATGAGAATATACACTAACTCACTTTCGTAGGAATCACGGTCAATTTTAGCAACTAATGACAAGCCATTTAAACCCCTAGATCGCCCTAGAGGACGAGTGATGCTCTCGTAAGGGTATCCTAAGAGTTTACCCATAACTCTCATAATAATACAAACAAGGCAAAGCATGAAAAAGAAAACAAAATACAAGAAAAGCAAACAAATGTTCATGAAAGGACTTTTGCAAATGTACAAGCACAAGTGGATGCAAATCTTTCTAAACAAGTAAGGGAGTGCACGTTCCAAGATACCCAAGGTTGATTGAAACATAAATATGCTAAGCATAGGAACTAGCTTTCACAATCCACTTTCATCCCAAACGATCTTACCGCGTTCTTCCTAATAGCTTCAAATCAACCTCAAATGAGCATCCCAATGATTCCACGAAGGAACCGGAAAAAGAGAACTTTTAGGCATACTCGTATCTTGACTTTTGCATCCCCTTTCCCTATTCCTAATACTCACATTCCTCTCCACCGATGAATGACTCAACCATTTAGGTCAAAAGGTCTTTCCCCAAGGTTGTAACGTAAGGCAATAAGGGTGAAGGTAGGCTAAAATTTAAAATTTGGTGGTTTTCCTAATAGTGAAGCAAAGATTGTGCATTTCTTTACATCAAAACCAAGTAATCACCAAACAAAAACAATCAACACCCCCAAGCTTATTCAAAGCTATACTCACAAACATATACACAAAAAACGTGAGAACGCTTCCCCCCAAGCTTAAATGGAGCATTGTCCTCAATGCTCAAAAAGGGAGAAAACTCACGTCAAAATATTTTTGAATTTTTCGTTTTTCACTTTTTTTTTCTTTTTTTTTTATTTTCAATAATGCTTTGTCCTTGCCTCTTTCTACTTTGGACGGCTTTTTCGAATTTGCACTTATTTGTCCATGCCTTTTGTAATATAGGACGGCTTTTACTCATACTCATTTGCCATCATTCACAAAGAAAATATAACACAATCTTGCTATCATAAAAATTAAACATTCCAACTTCTCCACCACAAACTTCATCAAGTATGATCAATTGCTTCACAAAAACCAAGAAAAGAAAGAAAATGAAACAAAAGGCCAAAGATCTAAAGATGTGGCTTGAAAAGAAGGGATAAGGCTCAAATGGTTGCAAGAAGGCAAATGTAAACCCAAAAATAAAGAATGAAACAAACTATCCTAAAAATGAAAAATACCACCCCGAAAAAGGAGCCTTTTTCCTCCCTAAATGGTTCGGTCTCGGATTCAAGATCTATGAGTCGAGTTTCAAGATTAGGTTTGCAAGGCGCCATTTTGACGTGGGGAAAACTAGGTCGTTGGGCTAATTCTCCCTAAGCCAAACAAAATTTATAAACACTCAACAAACCTAAATACAAGTATAGAGGTAAGTCAAGGGTCGAACCCAAAGGAACGGTAATGCCTAAGTGCTTCCAATTATATGCCTAAGCTAGGTCGAAGACAAGAGATAAAAGGTGACTCTAACAACTACTAAAACGAAGAAACCAAACAAATATAAGAGCTAGGGATTAGGATCCTCTTATAATAGCAATGAACAATGCAAATTTGAATAGGAAAGTCGACTAAGTCAAGTAATGTGAGGGAAAGTCAATCACGCAACCAAAAGAGCATATCAAGCTATTCTCCTAGAGGTCTAACTAGCGTCAACTACATCAAACACTAACTAGGAAACATCACAAGACACCTCAATCGTGTAAATGCAAGCCACAAATCAATGGTCCGTATCAATGTGAACTTACAATGCAATCTAGTGCAATAATCAAAGTTAGCTACTCTTTAATTAATCACACACATGCACATCATCAATCAACCAAGTTTAATCACATCATCAACTCCATCAATTATCCCCAATTTACATTAATTCATTACATCATAAGCTTCACCAAATCCCTAACCAAACAACTACCCAAACATTATGATCAATTCTACCAATACAAACATGAATATCCAAAATCAATCATCAAATCATCAAATTCTTAATCAAAATCAACAATCCAAACAATGAATATTAAACAAAGCAATAAATGAGATAGAGTTTAGAAATGCTCTTTGATAATAGAGTAGATCTCCAATACAATTGTCACCATTGGATCTTCAATCTCTCAATCACCATTGAAATTCTTCACTTTCTCTCTCTAAAATCTACTCCTAAAACTAACCCCTAAATCTAGAGAGAGAAGCTCTCAACTAAGCTAAGAATATGATCTAATTCTATTATGAAAACTTCTTACAAAAATTGGGTTCAAATAGGTATAAGAAGAGAGAGAAAATCGTCGAAATCCGATCGAAAAAGACCCACGTCGGTGCGGCCGCACAACAGAGGATGTGCGCCCGCACCACCATGGTGTGCGCCCGCACCGCCATGGTGTGTGGCCGCACATCCTTCGTGTGCGCCCGCACCTTCTGCGCGTGCGGCCGCACTCAGCTGGGTTTCTTCGAATCTTCAACTCTTCAATCTCAAGGGGTGCACACATGATTTATGATGGTGATGGAGGACAAGGTAGGCAGTAGCTAAGGCTTAATATTGAGGGCACACACTTCCTTTGAAGGGAGCACAAGAGAAGAGCTAAGACTTGGAACTTCCACTTCTTTGCATCTTGAGCTTCCCAAATTCCATGAACTTGATCCAAAAGCTTCTTCCACCATAGTGGATCACCAAAATCAAGACCCGAACCTCGTCCAATACCTACAACCACGAAAATAGAGCAAATAAAGAAGAAAAGGCTAGACAACCAACGAAATGTACAAAAGCTACAAAATAAGAGAAGAAAGGTAAAACTAAGCAACAAACCATAAAACTAAGCACTTATTAAGCATGAAAGCTATGAAAAGAGAATAGAAAGGACCTAAATGCTCGTCAAATGTGTGCCATTTATGACACACATCAGGACCATTGATTTGTGGCTTACATTTACTCGATTGAGATATCTTGTGATGTTTCCTAGCTAGTGTTTGATGTAGTTGGCGCTAATTAGACCTCTAGGAGAATAGCATGATGTGCTCTTTTGGTTGCAATTTCGGTTTTCCCTCACATTGCTTGACTTGATTGGTTGACTTCCCAAATTGATTGAACTTCATTGTCGATGCATGTGGATCCATTCCCCTAGTGCCTTTACATTTGATTTAGTACAAGTTTATTGCATTGCTTAGCTTAGTCTTAGTTCCTACCATACACCCCTCACTTGACTTTGGAGTAGCTTGACACTAGGCAATATACATTCAACCTGCATTCCTTTGGGTTCGACCTCGACTTACCACTACAATTCCATAGGGGTTTGTTGAGTTATAAATATTGTTTGATTGGGTGGGGAGGTAGCCCAACGACCTACCGTTCCTCCTCCCATCAAAATGGCGCCGTTGCCGGGGAATGGTGCTTTGAGTGAATATTGTTGTTGAGTCTATTCCACTTTATTTGCAAAACACAAAATGATTTTACACTTTAGGCTACACTTGTAGCCGTGCTACTAATATTTTCTTTGAGTTTTGTATGCATAGGTCCCGAGATCATTCAATTGTTCCCTTTGATCCGGAGATTGAAAGAACTCTCTCAAGGAGGAGAGTAGCAAACAAGTCATTGGATTATAGTTCTTCAAGCGAAGAAGAGAATGAACAAGAGCAAGTCATGGGAGAACATCCGAGAGTTGCCTTGAAGGAATTGGGAGTGCCCGGTGCATATAGGTTTGAGAGCGGCATAGCTCCACCTACAACACCGGCAAACGACTTTGAAATTCGCCTGGCAATGATCATCCTAATTGAGAGGAGACAATATAGTGGGGCTAAGAATGAGAGCCCATTGAACCATCTTAAGGAGTTTGAAAAATATTGCAACACAATCAAGGTCAATGGAGTGTCTCAAGAGTTTATCCGCCTTAAGTTGTTCCCTTTCTCCCTCATAGGAAGATCTTTGGAATGGCTAGATAAAGAAGTGAAGCCCAATCACTAGGCGAAAAAACTAGTTGGCCACCAGTTCAAAACCCCCCTATGCCACCGGTTTTGAACCGGTGGTCAGTTGGGGGTGGCAATAGTCTGATGAAAAAGCCACCGGTTCAAAACCGGTGGCAAAAACAAGTATTGCCACCGGTTAACCGGTGGCAAAAACAAGTATTGCCACCGGTTAACCGGTGGCAAAAATCCTTCCCGTAATTTTTTTTTTTAGTATTATAAAGTATTGCCACCGGTTAATCGGTGGCAATAATGCCCTTAAAAAACAAAAAAAAAAAAAATTTTTGTACACTTTTGAAGAGTGAAAAAACTAAATTTATAACTACAAATAAATACTCATACAACAATTCCATTTTAAAAGAACTTAATTAATCAAATTACACAAAACAAATGGGCACATGTTTTAAATTTCTAAAACATCAGTCTTCAAAGGAGAATATATGCAAGTGAAAATGTATTCTCTAGAGCATCATATATAGCAGCAGTTCCTGAAACAAACATAAAAGATGTCATATACAATGAGTATGGATTAGGCTAATTGGCCTAATTTCTAAAACTAATTTTCTCAAAATAAAAAATTAAAAAAAAAAAACAAAATAACCACCAAAACCCACGACCCACCCACAACCCAGAACACATAACCCCTACCACCACCAACCGTCACCACACATCACCAGCTCCAACCCAGCCCAAACCCACCCAAACCGCATGCAACCCACAAGGACCCATCACCGAAACCCACCCACCACGACCCATCACCCAAACCCACCCACCACGACCCATCACCAAACCCACGACGACCCTGATCGAACACACAACCAAACCAAAACCCTAACCACCGCCAGATCCACCACGACAGCAACTAAAACCCTACCCACCGCCAGATCCGCCAACAACAAACGAAAAAAAAAAAAAAAAAAAAACCAAAATACATCCCTTAAAAACCAAAATTGGTTTGAATTTGGTTTAATAAGGTCAAATTCGACCATGAAAAGTCTAGATCCAGAGTTTTCATGGTCGAATTTAACCTTTAAAACCATTAATTTCTTAATACCACCAACCACAAAACCGCCGGCGACGACAAAGCATTGAGATGAGAGAAGAGAAAAGAGAAGTGAGACGAGAAGGAGGTGCGACGAGAAAGCTAAGTTTATAAAGGGGAAGAGAGACGAACAGGAGAGAGAGAGAGAGCAGGAGGGAGAATGAGAGCAGGAGAGAGAGACGAACAGGAGAAAGAGAGAGAGCAGGAGGGAGAATGAGGAAAGGGGAGGGAGGAAAGAGGCTGGGGAGAGGATTAAGTTATGGTTAGGGGTTTATAAAGGGGAGGGGGCGGTTTTAATAATAATAAAAAAAAACAAAGCCACCGATTTTGAACCGGTGGAATTAATAATTTCCCACCGGTTCGAACCGAACCGGTGGCAATACCCTTCCCACAAAATCCCGCCCATTTTCCCCCATTATTTCCCCACCGGTTTTTAAAAACCGGTGGCCATTTGGCGGTGCCTATTTCGATTTTTCTACTAGTGAATTCTTTGAAAACTTGGGATGATGTCACCAAAGCTTTCTTGTTCCGTTTCTATCCTCAAAAGAAGACGGCGGAGGCAAGAGCTTTAATTCAAGGGTTCAAACAAAAGCCAAATGAAAGTCTCTATGAAGCATGGGAAAGATTTAAGGATTATCAAAGAGAGTGTCCACACCATGGGATTCCTACCTATCAAATCATACATATCTTCTATGGTGGGTTGAGTTCTCATGGGAGAGCAAGTTTGGATGCCGGAGCCGAAGGCCCAATCATGAACAAAACGGAAGAAGAAGTGGTTGATGCAATTGATGAAGTGGTTCGTCATTACATGAATTGGCAAGAAGTGGAGAGAGAGCCAACAAGCAAGGGTTGCTCAATCGAACAACTTAGTGCCATCAATGATTTGACTACTTTGATTGCGGATTTAGGGAAAGAAGTTGTGTCACTCAAAGAAAAGCTAGAGAAACCACATTCCCAAGCTCCAATTCTTCCCTCCCAAATTAAGGGGAGAGGTACATCTTCTCACCCTAACTCTAATCTTTCTTCTTGTTGCATGATTGTAGAATGTTGGCCTTGTGAATTATGTGGAATGAATGATCATAATGCTTCTATGTGCCCAAATGTTCCTTGTGATGAATGTGATGGAATTGAAATAGAACATGTGAATTATATCAATGATCGTGCATGTGAACCTAGAATTGATGTTCAAAGAAATGTTGGAAATAGGAATTATCATAATCATATGAATCATGATAATTATAACCAAAATGGAGGTTGTAGAAATCATGGATTCCAAGGGGTTCATGGTAACTATAACCACCATGGCTGTAATGGTCATGGTCATGGCCAAAGACATGGGGATCATAATCAAGGTTATGATAACTATGGTCAACTATGGAGCCAAAATCAAACTAGGGGTAATTGGAATAATCAAACTAGGGGATATTTTCAAGCAAATTTTCAAAGAAGTTCCCCAATTGATTTAGTTCCAAATACTCAAAGTTTAAATGATGATTCCTATGATCAATCATTTTCTTCTAGGGGATTTTTGGAAGGAGTTATTGAGAAACAAGCCAAGATGCTAGAAACTTATATGGCTTTGAATGATGAGAAGTTTAATCACATGTTGGCTTATAACAAAGATTTAGGTGATAAACTTTCTCAATTGACTAGTGTGTTTAAGGATTATGCTAACTCTTCTTCTTTGACTCCACCTAGCCTAGATTCTAGGAACCCTATGGATGCCATTGTTACTAGAAGTGGTAGGGTCCTTGAGGGAGGTGTGCCTAAGAAGAGTGTTGCTAGAGAGAGCACTAGTAAGAACCCCATTGAAGTTGAAGGAGATGAATGTCCTTTGAGTGAAAATGTTGATGAGGGACAAGTAGAGAAGGTGATAGAGAAAGAGAAGGAGGTTTGCAAACCAAAGCTTCCCTATCCCCAAAGATATAATAGATATAAGTTGGATGAGCAATTTGGGAAATTTGTAGAGATGCTTAAGCAACTTCATCTAACTATTCCTTTCACCGATGTTGTTGAACAAATGCCAAACTATGCTAAGTTCCTCAAGGAGATTTTGAGTGGAAAAAGGACTTGTGACATGATGGAGACAATTAGCCTTACCGAACATTGTAGTGCAATTATCATGAATAAGATGCCTCCTAAGTTGAAGGATCCCGGAAATTTTTCGATCCCTTGTGCCATTAACAAGACTCAAATTGATAATGCCTTATGTGACTTAGGAGCTAGTGTTAGCCTTATGCCATATTCGGTTTATCAAAGATTAGGTCTAGGAGAACTTCTGCCTTCCAAGATTACTTTGCAATTAGCCGATAGGTCGATTAAGATTCCTAAAGGGAAGGTAGAAGATGTGCCTTTGAGGGTTGGGAAATTTGTTATTCCGGTTGATTTTGTAGTGTTGGATATGGATGAAGATGCTACAATACCTATCATCTTAGGTAGACCATTCCTTGCTACATCGGGGGCTATGATAGATGTTAAGAGTGCTAAGATTTCTCTTAAGATTGGAGAGGAGGTAGTTGAATTTGATTTGAATGAAGGAATGAAATATCCCTCTTCTTCTTTTGAGAATTGCATGAGAGTTGAAGTGCTTGATAATATTATGAATTCCATGCATGAGCACTTGCTCACGTCTAACGATCCTCTTGAGTGTGTTTTGTTGAATAAGGAAAAGATAGGTATCCCAAGCAAGGAAGTGCAATTGTATAAAGATTTTCTTGATGGAGGCAATATAGGGAGTGATGATCAAATTTGTATGGGGATATCAAGTCAAGATGCTTTGCAAGTGGCCTCAACCAAAGAAGGTAAAGGTGTTCCCATGGTAGAGCTCAAACCTCTACCATCACATCTTAGGTATGAATTCTTAGGCCCTAATTCTACATATCCCGTTATTGTTAGTGCATCCTTGAGTGAGAGCCAAGCTCAAGCGTTATGTGGTGTTTTGAGAAAGCACTAAGGTGCTTTGGGGTACACAATTGATGATCTTAAAGGCATAAGCCCTGCCTTGTGTACACACCACATAACACTTGAGGAGGGCACCCTACCTTCTATTGAACGACAAAGGAAGCTACATCCCCAAATGGGAGAAGTAGTTAAGAAAGAGATCACCAAGCTTTTGGATGCGGGAATCATATTCCCCATCTCAAGCTCAAGGTGGGTCTCCCCCGTGCATGTTGTTCCTAAGAAGGGGGGTATGACCGTAGTTAAGAATGAGAAAGGTGAACTCATTCCAACTAGAACGGTCACTGGTTGGAGGATGTGTATAGACTATAGACGTCTAAACACATCAACCAAGAAGGATCACTTCCCTCTCCCTTTTATTGACCAAATGCTTGAAAGGTTGACTAGGCACAAATTCTATTTCTTCCTTGATGGATATTCGGGATTCTTTCAAATTCCTATTCATCCCGAGGATCAAGAAAAGACAACCTTTACTTGCCCCTATGGTACTTTTGCATATAGAAGAATGCCCTTTGGATTGTGTAATGCTCCAGCGACCTTTCAAAGGTGTATGATGAGCATTTTTGGGGACATGCTTGAAGAAGAAATGGAAGTTTTTATGGATGACTTTTCCGTGGGAGGAGTTTCATTTGAGGATTGCCTCAAAAATCTTGAAAAATGCCTTGAGAGATGTGAAAAGGTCAATTTGGTGCTTAATTGGGAAAAATGCCACTTTATGGTGGAGGAAGGGATTGTGCTTGGCCACAAGATTTCTCATAAAGGCATTGAAGTTGACAAAGCCAAGATTGAGGTGATAGAGAAGTTGCCACCTCCGGTTAATGTGAAAGGAGTGAGATCGTTTTTGGGCCATGCCGGGTTTTATAGAAGGTTTATCAAAGACTTTTCTCTCATTGCTAAGCCTTCAAATGATCTTCTCCAAAAAGATGTTGATTTTGTCTTTGATGATGCTTGTTTGGAAGCTTTTAATAAATTGAAGAAAGCTTTGACTTCTACTCCTATTGTCCAAGCCCCTAGATGGGATTTGCCTTTTGAGCTTATGTGTGATGCAAGTGATACGACCATAGGAGGTGTGTTGGGTCAAAGAATTGATAAAAAGCTTCATGTCATCTATTATATGTCGAAGACCCTTAATGGTGCTCAAAAAAATTATACAACAACAGAAAAGGAATTCTTGGCAATTGTTCATTCTTTTGAGAAATTCCGTTGTTATTTGTTGGGGTCTAAGACTATAGTCTTCACCAATCATGCGGCTTTGAAGTATCTCTTTGGAAAAAAGGAATCCAAACCGAGGTTGATTCGTTGGGTTCTTGAGCTTCAATCTTTTGATCTTGAGATCCGGGATAAAAAAGGTGCGAAAAATGTTGTTGCGGATCATTTGTCTAGACTGGAGGATTTTCAATTTCAAGATGATGGGTCCCCTATAGAGGACCGGATGTTGGATGATTCGTTATATGCTATCAATGTGAAGGAGCTCCATTGGTTTGCCGATTTGGTGAATTTTCTTGCTTGTGGGGAGTTCCCTCCTTCCTTTTCCAACAATCAAAGAAGGAAGCTCAAGAGAGATGCTAGGCACTATGTTTGGGATGAGCCAATCTTGTACAAAAGAGGTGTGGATGGATTGTTGCGCCGGTGTGTGCCAAATGAGGAAATACCAAATGTTTTGAAGATGTGCCACTCGGATCCTAGTGGTGGTCATATGGGTGTTTCAAGAACGGCCTCTAAGGTGCTTCAATGTGGATTATGGTGGCCCAACCTCTTCAAGAATGCTTGGGAATATGTCAAAAGTTGTGGCCAATGCCAAAGGACCGGGAATATTTCAAGAAGGAATGAGATGCCCCAACAACCAATTCTTGAGTTGGAAATTTTTTATGTTTGGGGTATAGATTTCATGGGTCCTTTTCCATCTTCTTATGGGAATCAATATATTCTTGTTGCTGTTGATTATGTGTCTAAGTGGGTTGAAGCCATTGCCTCTCCAACTAATGACCATAAAGTGGTGATGAAGTTGTTCAAAAATATCATATTCCCAAGGTTTGACATTCCCAAGGCGGTTATAAGTGATAATGGCTCCCATTTTGTGCACTATGCTTTCCGGAAGATGTTGAAGAAGCATGGAGTGAACCAAAGATTTGGTCTTCCTTATCACCCTCAAACCAACGGGCAAGTTGAGGTATCCAATCGTCAAATTAAGTTGATTCTTGAGAAGACGGTTGCAAGGAGTAAGAAAGATTGGGCAAACAAGCTTGATGATGCCTTGTGGGCATACAGAACGGCTTTCAAGACTCCTATTGGTACCACTCCTTATCGCTTGGTTTATGGGAAGTCTTGTCACCTTCCGGTTGAGCTTGAGCACCGCACTCATTGGGCAATTAAGAAGATAAATTTTGATTTAGCTAGTGCGGGTGAGCAACGTTGGTTGGACTTACATGAGTTAGAAGAGCTTCGGTTGGATGCGTATGATTGTGCTAGCTTGTATAAGGCTAGAACCAAAGAGGTCCATGATAAGCTCATTGAGAAGAAAGAGTTTTTTCCGGGGGATAAGGTGCTTCTTTTCAATTCTAAAATGAGGCTTTTTCCCGGAAAATTGATGTCTCGTCGGACCGGTCCTTTTGTTGTTCAAGAGGTGTTCTCCAATGGTTCTATTGAAATTTTTCCTTTGGATTTTTCGAGGACTTTTAAGGTCAACGGACATAGGCTCAAGCGTTATTATGATGGAGTATTTGTGGGGGTCATCCATGATATGACTCTCTATGATCCTCCTTGAAAGAGGTGGAGGATGTCTAGCTTAAGACTCTAAAATAAGCGCTTCACGGGAGGCAACCCGTGTTCTCTAACTTTTTCTTCCTTTTTCTTTTGATTTTTTCTTTGTGGTTTGTTGGTGTTTTTGTGATTTAATCTTGTTGTGTTTGATGTTGTAGGATTGTTTGAGTTGATTTCCAACAACTTTGATGCCAATTTGAGGTAAATTTGTCCCAATTCTTAAGTTGGAAAAATGGGTAAGTATGGAGGATGGTGAGTACTTGTGTTTAATTTCTTGATTTTCATGTTTTTCACTCACCAATATGAAGTGTAGCTACTGCCTATATGGTTCACCATGACCATCAGAGGGGTTGTGCGCACTAGGTGAGGGAGGAAGGAAAACGGGGGAAAGTGCACCAGGTTTGGTGCGGGCGCACATCAGTAGTGTGCGGCCGCACACGAGCTTTGTGCGGGCGTACGTCTCCCGTGTGCGGCCGCACATTGCTGGGTGTACGAGCCCTTTATTTTTCCCTCTCCTTTTAGGCCGTTTTCTCCCTCCTCTCTCTCTCTCTCTCCTACTTCATTCTACTTCCTACTCTAGATCTAATTGGAGTTGCTCATAGTTCTTCCTCCATCTTCATCATATTATTTTCATTTTTCTTCATCAAATCTCCATAATTTTCACTACTTTGTTGCTCAAATATTCATTCTACATCACTCAAGGTAATTTTCTCTCTCCTTAGTTTGAAAATTTTGGGTACTTTTCAATTGGAACTTGTTGGTATGTTGTTGGAGATGTTTATGTGTAGTGGTGTTTTTCTTGCTATAATCTTGTGATTTCTTATCAATTGAGAGTATAATTGCATGTTTTATATGATAAATTTTCAATTTTTATGCCTCATAAGACTTTGAGCTTGATTAGTACTACCCTCACTTACATCACCATTATTGCTACTACTTGTTTCAATGTTGATGATTATGAAGATGATGATGTTGATTTTGTGGAATTTTGTTATGATGATGGTATTACTTGAGCATATTATGAATTTTGGCATCAATTTTGTTGGATTTGCATATGGATTAGTTTATGGGTATTTTTGTTGATGTTGATGGTGATAATGGAGACAAGTGTTTGTTGGTCATGTGGTATATTGTTGCTTCAACTAATTGTGTTTTGGGATATTATTTGTGACAATTATGGTGCTTTGATTATGCATTGTTCAATTTTATTGAATTGTTGCTCAATTCTTCGAATATTGTACACTTTGTTTTTCCTCCATATTCATGATTAGTTTTTGGCATATTATTCCTATTTTTGAAGCCATTCTCATTGTCCATTATTTTGTAGATGGTTGGTCCAAGGCATGCAAAACGTGCCAAAGTTGTAAATCCAAGAGAAACCCTTGATCCACCCTCTACCGTCAAGGAAACATATGGCATTCGGTTTAGGGTCCAAAAACATTGGGATCGGTTTGTGAGTCTATCATCGAGGAAGCTCTATTCTACAAGATTCTACGACCAAGATACCACCACACTTCTAGGGATCGATGATGATTTTAGAATGCTAGCGCGAAACATGGGCCTTGAGGAGTTCATTGATCTAAGTGCTCCTACATTCCCTTGGCTCACTTATGAATTTCTTTCATCTCTCGATGTGCACAAAAGCGGCAATGACAATGAGTGTCCTACACTTTTCTTCCAAGTGTTCAATGAAGATTATTCTATTCCCCTCTCATACCTCAACAAGATGTTTCGTTTCCCGGAGCCCATCAAGGGTGTGCCTTTGATTTATCCGGCTTATGAAACACTCCATTCGGATCATAATTACAATGAAGATGATTGGTGGGATAGCATTTCTCAAGAGGAAGCTTATCATGCTCAAACTTCAAAATCGGCTTCTATCATCCATGGTGCGATGCGCTACTTTAGCCGCATCCTTACTTATGCCTTCTTCTCCAAGGAATCTCTTGGAGCTATGTCACAAGAACAACTTAGTTGGTTATGGTTGGCAAATCAACCTAAGGATGAGGAAGTTGAGGTGATCGACTTTGCTAGGCACTTGCTCGACCGTTTTATCGACATTAGGGACAGTTTCTTCCTCTCGGGGAGCATACAAATTGGTGGTATGATTACCATTATTGTGTTGTCACTTAAGAAAAAGTATGCGGCCATGGTTGAGAAGCTTAAGGAGATTCAAGATCCAAGAGAGAAGACTCCCTCCTATTTGTTGAGCACGTTTGCCTTGATTAATCAAAAGTTCATTGAGCGCACTATAATGAAGGATTTGTTCATTTGGAAAGTGTCTAAGACCACCGATTGGTGCCTCATCCCCTATGAAGGGTCTATGGTGAGGGACATGAAGTCACTCTACCCTTGGAAGCCATGCAAGAAGGATATTCCAAGTTCTCTTCGTCGGGTTTCCTTACCTTCTAAGGGAAGTGCTCCCCAAAAGTCTAAGGCTTCATCATCCAAGGGAGGTAACCCTAGTACTTCTTCTACTACTCCTCTTTCTCCTTCTTCTCCTTCCTTGCATGACATGTCTAGTTTGCATGATAATATTGATGCCCTTACTTTTGCTTTGTCTTCTTCCTCTTCTATGGGGAATGGTTGTTTGGAGGGTAGTTATGACTATCATGCTAGGAGGGTCTATGACTTGCATGTTCTAGGGGGGAAATTGAGCCGTATGTGAACTACCCGTACATCCCGGTCCAAGAGGGCCCTATCCCACAATGGGAGCCTTATGACAAGGCTGTGGGGCCCCGTCTTTGTTATCCCTATTGGGAGGGTCCACATGTGGCTCATAGTGCCATTCGTGGGACCTCTAGGGGGGATTATGATTACAAGAGGCCGGGAGGGTGTGACTAGACTTATGATCCAGCTAACACTGCTCCTTTCCCTTCCCCTGAGACTGAGGGGAGGTGGGGTCGTTCGGGCCCGCCTATTTTGGATGATTGGTCTAAGTATTTTGCTGCTGATGCCCTTAGGAAGTTGGGTAGGGCTAAGGGGAAGGATGTTATTCCTAGTGTTGATTGCAACATTGGTGGGGGGAGCTCTAGTTCTACCCCCTACTTTAGTGCCGAGTGAGCCATGTTGGCTACCCCCCCTCCTTATGCATGTTATATGATTGTGTTTCTTGCTTGCCCTACAGTTGGGATTAGCTTGGGGGAGGGGTAGCTCGTATCTAGCTTGGGGGAGTTGTTTTAGGTTGGTTATGTTTTGCATGTCCTCCCTCTTGCTAGTGGTTCATTTAGCATTATTCCTTCTCAGCCTCCATGTCCTCTTTCCGCACTTCTGTTTCTGTGATGATTTCTTGATGATGACTTACTCTGATTTCCTATCTGTCTGCTCTGCCGTTGTTCTGACGATTCTTGATGATGATGATGTTTCCTGTTAGTTGTTATGATGTTTCACTATCTCTGATATATATTCTTGATTTGCTGTCGTTATGCTGCCGAATTTTCGGCTGATTTCATTTGGAAGTTACTGACAATTTTTTTTGTATATAGATTCTTTTATTTTTCTTTTTCTCACTCGGTCTCTCGAGTATGCTTTTGGTTATGGATTGCAACAGAGGTGGTTCCTTTTTACCTCGGTTATTTTTTATAAGCATTGAGTACCCGGTGAGATCATTCTTTTTTTTCTCTTTATTTTTCTTTGGTTGCATAGCCTAGGTTTAGTTTAGGAGAAGTTGAATGGTTCGAGGATGATTGCTTGTTAACACGTAATGTGTTTGGGATCGTTGACGATGATGTCATTCGATCACTTGTATGTCGATTGGGATCTTTATGTGTTTAAACTTGCTTTCTAGTCCATTTGTTCATTTTTTTCCTATTCTCCTTTTGCTATGTTTCCTTTTCTTTTCCTTTCTTCTCTTTTATTTTTCTTTTCTTTTATTTTCTTTTATTTTGCTTTCTTTTTGTGATGTGATTTTGAGGCATATTTTTCCTTTTTATTTCTTTTTGAATTGAACTTTGCACATTGGACTTTGTCTTTTGCATGATTTTCTTCCTAGGTGGTACAGGTATGCACGGTTTGAGACTATGTTTGGTTGACTCTAGGATAGGTGTATGATAGGGTAGCTGGTTTGAACTAGGAGGATCATGAAGCCGGATTCTACTTGTTTGTGGCATGCTTGGTAGTTGCTCCCTATAGTCAATTTGACACCATTAGTGAGTTTTTGCTACATCCATGTGAGGTTCATTGTTTTTCAAGCCTTCAACATTCTTTGTATGAGCGGCGTGGATCCTTGACTATGCAAACCTAATCTAATAAAGCTTGATGTATGATTCTCAAACCCGAGACCGAACTTTCTAGGAAGGACAAAGGCACCTTTTTCGGGGTGGTATTTTTCATTTTTAGGATAGCTTGTTATTTTCCTTGTTTTGGGGTTTACATTTGCCTCCTTGCAACCATTTGAGCCTTATACCTTCTTTTCAAGCCACATCTTTAGATCTTTGGCCTTTGTTTCATTTTCTTTCTTTTCTTGGTTTTTGTGAAGCAATTGATCATACTTGATGGAGTTTGTGGTGGAGAAGTTGAGATGTTTGGTTCTTATGAAAGCAAGATTGTGTTATGAATTCTTTGTGAATAAAAGCAAATGAGTATGAGTAAAAGCCGTCCTATATCATAAAAGGCATGCACTAATAAGTTGCATTTAAGAAAGAGCCGTCCGATTTAAGTAAAAGGCAAGGACATTGCAATTTCTAGTAAATTGAAAACAAACATTGAAAAAGTGAAAATTCAAAAATATTTTGATTTATTCCTTTCTCCTTCTAAGCATTGAGGACAATGCTCCATTTTAGCTTGGGGGAGAAGCGCATACGCTTTGTGTATATCTTTGTGATCTATAGCTTTGAATAAGCTTGGGGGTGTGAGTATTTCTGTTTGGATTGGTGTTTACTTGATTGTGTTTCCAAAGAAAGGCGCCCTCTTTGCTTCACTTTTAGGAAAACCACCAAATTTCAAATTTTTAGCCTACCTTCACCCTTATTGCCTTACGTTACAACCTTTGGGAAAGACCTTTCGACCTAGATAGTTGAGTCACTATTCGGGGGAGGGCATCATGGGTCATTGCCTAAATAAAGGGGATGCATAGTCGAGATTGTCGAGTAGCCTAAATAAAATTCTTTTTCGGGTTCCTTCGAGGAATCATTGGGATACTCACTAAGGGGAGATTTGAGACTAGTGGGGAGAACGCGGTAAGATTGTTTGGGATGAACGTGGATTGTGATGTCTAGTTCCTATGCCTAGCATACCCTATGTTTCAATCAACCTTAGATATCTTGAAAAGTGCATACCTTAACTACTTGAGAAAGATTTTCATTCATTTGCATTATAGTCTTTATGTGAGTTCATTTCGCAAAGGTTTGTTTTCATTTTCTTTTCTTTTGTTTTCATGGTTTTGCCTCATTGATGTTTGGTGGAGAGTTATGGGTCAAACTCTTAGGATACCCTTACGAGACCTCACTCGTGCTCATAGGCAACTTTGGGGTTTAAAGGGCTTGTTGTAGCTAAAAGCAATCGTGATTCCTACGACAATGAGTCTTAGTGTATGTTCTTATCTTGAGTCTTTCTTTTTCATTTTCAATAAATTTTTCATCCTTGATCTTTCTTGCTTTGTTTTGCTCGATGACGAACAAAAGTTTAGCTTGGGGGAATTCGATGAGTGACATTTATGGCACTCATTTGATCTCTTTTTGGATGAATTCCATTTCATTTTATTACTCTTTTCTTTAGTTTTCCTTAGTTTTATTCTTATTTTCTTCATTTTATGCTTTTTGTAGTTAGTTTCTCTATTTTGTGCATTTTCTAGTTTATTTGTTGTTTTTCCCTTTTATTTGCTTTTTCTCTCTTATTTGTAGGTTATGATCGATTGTCCAAGAATTCCCGAGCTTCCTTTCCTTGGTTTTTCATCGATTTTGATGCCTTATGCTTGTGCAAAGAGTTTCAAGTCAAGGGGGATCCGAGGAGCAAGCTTCAAGGCCTTGGTTATGCTCTTTTCATGGCTTATATTCTTCAAGAATTCCAAGAAAGTTGCTGCCTACCTTGTCCTCCATCACCATCATCAAAGGTGTCCGCACCTCATGAGCTAGGACGAAGAGAAGGAAGGAGGCTGCCCAGTTTGGTGCGGGCGCACTCAGGGAGTGTGCGGCCGCACATATGTCGAGTGCGGCCGCACACCAGGTGCGTGCGGGCGCACCTTTCTGGGTGTGTCCCTTGCGCGCTTCTCTCTCTCCTCTGAGCGCCCGCACCGGCGTGGGTCTATTTTTGGACGTCAATCCTAACTTCCCCTTTGTATATATAGTTATTTCTTTCCATTTTTAGGGGGAGAAGGAGATCTTCATTAGTTAGAATTAGATTAGATTAGATCTTAGAGAGAGAAAAACACTAGTTCTTAGCTTTTTAGAGAGAGAAAATGTGGGTTTGATGATTGATGATTGAAGATTGCTACATTTGATTTGATTTCTATCAAGTTTGTAAGGATTCTTTACTCTTTAATGCAATTTAATGTTTGATTTTATTAGTATTGTTGTTTGATTTGGTTGATTTATAGTTTGATTGATTTGGATTGAATTTGTTGATTTCAATTGATGAATTTGGGTATGATGATTAGTTTAGCGTTGATCTTGATGTTTTTCATGGATTGTGAGTAGTTTTATTGCTAGGGTAGTGGTGAAGCATGTATTGATGATGAATTGAGATTAATTTGGGGAAATTGATTGAGTTAATAATGTGATTAAATTGGTTGATTGATTTTGTGCATGTGTGTGTTTGATTAGGCTTGATCACCCTTGTTATTCACACTAGATTGCATTGTGAGTTCACATTGATACGGACCATTGATTTTTGGCTTACATTTACTCGATTGAGATATCTTGTGATGTTTCCTAGCTAGTGTTTGATGTTGTTGGCGCTAATTAGACCTCTAGGAGAATAGCATGATGTGCTCTTTTGGTTGCAATTTCGGTTTTCCCTCACATTGTTTGACTTGATTGGTTGACTTCCCAAATTGATTGAACTTCATTGTCGATGCATGTGGATCCATTCCCCTAGTGCCTTTACATTTGATTTAGTACAAGTTTATTGCATTGCTTAGCTTAGTCTTAGTTCCTACCATACACCCCTCACTTGACTTCGGAGTAGCTTGACACTAGGCAATATACATTCAACCTGCATTCCTTTGGGTTCGACCTCGACTTACCACTACACACTTCCATAGGGGTTTGTTGAGTTATAAATATTGTTTGATTGGGTGGGGAGGTAGCCCAACGACCTACCATTCCTCCTCCCATCAAAAACCAATCACAAATTTTCCAACACCAATCCACAAATTTCACCAACCAAGAATTTCAACTTCCACCAATCACCAATCCAATCCAAATTGCCAAACAATCACCAAACAATCAATAATTCCTTCTCACACAACCAAAATCAAAAGTAGAACTAACCAATTCCACAAATACACCTTACTACCCAAACTACCAAAAATCAAATTCCAAATTATTCAACCAACTTGCTCACAATTTCTACAAAATCAACAAACAACACAATGTAAGGTAAAATCAAGCAACAAACAACTCAATTAATCATCCAAAACCAATATCAATCATCAAAATCAACAAAAACCATACTACTACTATTCATGTTCATGAAAATTTCAATACATGCAAATATATGATATAATTAAGCAAATTAAAGCTAGGGAAGATGATTATACGATATATGGAGCGAGATTAAACCACTTTTAGCCACCAAATTCCACCAAATCGAAAAGCCCCAAATTTTACCCAAGTATGGGGGAGAGAGATTGAGGGTTTAATTTGGTGAAAGAAGTATGTTTTTGATTATTTGGATGAAAATGTAGATGATTTTGGTGAATTTGGAGTGAAAAATTGAGTGGAAAGTGATGAAATTTGATGAGTATGAAAAGGAGGAGGTGCGGCCTTTGAGGGTTGAGGGTGATGGTGCTCGAATGTGAAGGAGGAAGGAAGGAGAAATGAAAGAAGGAAGGAGGAAAGGAAAATAAAAGGGGAAGGGTCGGCCTGGTGCGCGGCCGCACCTGTTGCGTGCGTGCCCGCACCTAGCCTAGCCAAACCCGATTCCTCTTCTTTTTTATTTTTGGTGCGTTCATCGGTGGGTTTATCGATCAAGATCGACATTTGGGCTCTTGAACCCACTGAAAGTGGCATATTCAAATCAAGATTTTAGTGGGTTCAAAATCCCAAAATAATGGTAGCACCACATGAACCCACCAAAAACAAATTTCCATAAACTTTAAAGCACAAAATTTCCTAACTTACCTCACTAAAATTCTTACCCCTTTTACCTCAAATCTCGATGAAATCGAGTATATTCACATCAAAAACCGCAATACACCTTCTCATTCTTCATGCTCACTTGATGAAATCCAATCCCAAAAATGCAACCTACAAATCCAATCAAGTAGAAATGTGAAAGAAAAGAAACTAAAAGAAGGAAAAATAAGAAAAATTCAAAATCAAAAAGAAAAGTTAGAAATCTCCGGGTTGCCTCCCAGGAAGCGCTTGCTTATGGTCCTAAGCTCAACCCTTCCTCCAAATCATGGAGGGTCAAAGAACACCACCTTCTTCAAGGTAGCGGAAAGAGCAAATTCCTCTTCAACTTCGAACAACCTCTTATTATTGCTTAGTGAAAATTCCTTCAAAGACTTCTCAATTGCAAATTTTTCTTTCCTTAACTTCTTTCGCTTTCTCTTCTTCTTAGAATCACAAGCTTTCTTCTTTTCCTTGTTGCTCATTGTAGATGGTTCCTCACCGTCAATACTCATGGAAACATCCCCTTCATCTTGAGGATAGAGCTCAAACCAATGAGGAATTTCAACTTCCTTCTCGTCCACAAGCTTGGGAATCATCATTTTCTCTCACTAACCTTCTTGCTATCAAAACTTGAAAGAACATCATCATAATTCTCAAGAACATCGTTACTTGAAGAATCAATCATGCACACATTATCAATAGAACGAGGGGAATTAGCACACATAATTCCTTGCACAAGAGACAAAAACTCATGCATTGGTTTCAACTTAAAACTTTCCTCTTTCTTACCAACTCTTAAAGTAATACGGCCTCCTTTCACATCTATCAAAGCTCCCAAAGTGGCTAAGAAAGGTCTTCCTAGAATGATAGGGATATGGTCATCTTCCTCAATTTCAAGCACAATGAAATCAACGGGAATAGTGAACTCTCCTATCTAAAGAGGAACATCCTCAACTCTTTCCTTTGGAAACTTAATAGATCGATCGGCCAATTGAAGGGTTATATTGGATGGAAGGAGCTCACCTAGCTTGAGTTTCTTGAAAACCGAATAAGGCATGATACTTACACTAGCACCAAAATCCACTGCAAGAAAAAGGTCAAATTCCGACGGATCATTTCCGACGGACATGAAAATCTGTCGAAAATTACTATTTTTCCGACGAATTTAATTTCTGTAGGAAATTTCCGACGAATTTGGAAATTCAGTCGTAAATCCGTCGAAAATTTCCGACGGAATTTAAATCCGTCTAAAAATACTTAATTTACGGCAGATTTTATTCCGTAGGAAATTTCCTACGGATTAATCCGTCGAAATTAAGTGATTTCCGACGAAATTAAGTCCGTCGGAAGATTTTCGACGGAATAAAATGTGTTTCCGACGGAATTTTGATTTTTAAAATTAAAAGAATTTTCTAACCCTAATAAATTTTCTCAGCCGCCCTTACCCTTCATTTCTCTTTCCTCTCTTTCTCTCTCCTCCCCTCATTCTTCCCGTTCTCCTTCTCCCTCATCCTCTCTTGTTCTCCGCCCTTCTTGTTTCCCCTTATTCTCACTGTTTCTCCTTCTTCCTCCTCCTCTATCTTTTGTTTTCTTCTCTCTTCTTTCCCCTTTCCTTTTCCATTTTTCTATCAAGGACTCGAGATTATCATGTGATGTTTTTCTTCCACGGCTGACTAAACGACTAGTAACCCAACCACACCAACAAAAGCCGACGAATTCGACCATTTAAGGTTTTGTTTTGCATATTTTAAAGGTTTTTTGGGCCAAATTCGACCATTAAAAGCTTAGATCTAGACTTTTTATGGCCGAATTTGGCCTTGTTAAACCGATTCCGTGGTGAAATTTGAAGCAAATTTCAATTTCAGGTATGTTTTTATTTTTCGATTTTTTCTGAGTTTTTTTGTTTGGAACTTTTTGGATTTTAGAGTTGTTTCCGATGGCTTTCGGTGGGTACAGATCTGGGTTAGGAGTTTCGATGGGTGCAGATCTGGTCAGGAGTTTGGGGAGAGTGGTGGTGTTGTTCGGGTTAGGGTGATTGGTGGTGGCTGGTCTTCGGGCTAGGTTGATTGGTGGTGTGGTTTGGGCTAGGGTGATTGGTTGTGTGGTTCGGGCTAGGGTGAGTGGTTTTGTGGTTCGGGTAAGGGTGGGGATAGTCTAGATCTGGGCTTAGGGTTAGTGGCGGTGGTGGTGTGGTTTGGGTTAGGGGATGGTAGTGGATGATGTGGCGGTGGTGGTCTGGTGGGGGTTAAGGTGGTGACACGCCGTGCCAGGGGTGGTGCGGCGTGTTTTTTTTAATCTTGGCTGAAACATTTTCCGACGGAATTCCGTCGGAAATGTACGACGGAGTACTATTCCGTCGAAAATTTACGACGGATTTTTTTTGGGCCAATAACTTTCGTCCGACGCATGAATTCCGACGGAATTTCCGTCGGAAAAGTGTTTCCGACGGAAATTCCGTCTGAAAATGTCTATTTTCCTACAAAAGGTTTTCCGACGACAGTTTCCGACGAGATTCCGTCGGAAACACGTTTTCCGACGGAAACACGTTTTCCGACGGAAAACAGGGTGTTTCCGAGGGATTTTTTCCGTCGGAAAACAGTAGTTTTCTAGTAGTGATCGCAAAGAGCATTTTCAAACATCATTTCCTTGATCTTAAATGGAATAGAGAAATTTCCCGGATCCTCCATCTTTTCGGGCAACTCCTTATGAACGAGGGCACTAAAGCATTTTCCAACTTCAACCGAGTCAACCTCATTGCACTCTCTCTTCCCATCCAAAATCTCCTTGAGGAACTTAGAGTACCTAGGCATTTGGGTGATCGCATCGGTGAAGGGAATAGAAAGGTGGACTTCCTTGAGCATCTCAAGAAATTTCCCAAATTGCTCATCCATTTTATGCCTCAAGAACTTTTGTGGATATGGTAAATCGGGTATTCTCATTTCCTCACGCTCTTTCTCGACATTCTTCTTTTTCTCTTGCACCTCCTCATAACTAACACTCTTGGACATACCCTTCTTATCTTTCTCTCTCAAAACACTCCTCACCTCATCCTCCTCAATGGACCTTGAAACACTCTCATCAAGAACTCTCCCACTCCTAGTGGTGACGGAATACACGGGTTTATTAGGTTCCACTCCTTGAGAAGGAAAAGAGGATGGACTAGCACAATCCTTAAGAGTGTTGGCAAGTTGGGTTATTTGTGTCTCAAGCATTTTGTTATGAGTCATCATCTCATTAAATTTCTTGTCACTCACCGCCATATAGGTGTTTATGATCTTGGTTTGGTTATCAATCAATTCTTCCAAATTTGTCTTAAATGATGATGGTTGGGAATAAGAATTTTCACCATTGGCTTGGGGCTTTGGAGCAAAACCGGGAGGGGCTCCCATTTGGTTGTTGTTTTGAAAACTTCCCCGACTTTGGTTGTTGCTCCAATTCCCTCGGCCTTGACTATTGCCATCAATATGGTAATGGCTACCAAATCCTTGAGATTGACCTTGGTTTCCATACCCATGGCTTGGGTTTTGATTACTATAACCTTAGTTGTTAGTTTCAGAAACCTTGGTTTCCTTGGTTCCTACAGCCTCCATTGTTGTAGTTATCGAAACCACCTTGAGGGTGAGAATTTGTATTGCCAAATTCTTAGGTCCATCAAACCTTTGACCACCAATGGCATTAGACACAAAGTTCACATGTTCACATTCATTATTTTCAATATCATCACATCCATCAACAAAAGTTTGTGAACACATGGAAGAATCATGATCATAAGATCCACAAGAATCACAAAATAGACAACCACTTGGCATGTTATTGGAAGTAGAAGGAGAAGAGTTAGAAAGTGTACCTCTCCCTTTGGATTGGGAGGGAAGACTAAATGAATTCGTAGAAACATTCTCAAGCTTTGCTTTGATCGATGTCATTTCCTTCCCTAGATTTGAAATTTGGGATGACAAGTTGTTAATCGCGTTGAGATAATCCACCGAACAAAACCGTTGAGCCACTCTTGCTCGTAGACTCTCTCTCTCCTTCTAGCCAATCTCTATAGTATCTCACCACATCCTCAATTATGTCAAGTACCTCTTCTTCCGTCCTATTTATTATAGGACCACCGGCTCCTCTATCTAGGCATGACTTGCCTTGAGCACTCAAACCTCCATAGAAAATTTGTATCACTTGATAGGTAGGAATTCCATGATGTGGACACTCTCTTTGGTACTCCTTGTACCTCTCCCATGCTTCATAGAGATTCTCATTAGGCCTTTATTTGAATCCTTGGATCAATGCCCTAGCCTCCGCCGTCTTCTTTTGTGGGTAAAAGAGAGACAAGAAAGCTTTTGTGACTTCATCCCACGTCCTAAGTGAATTGGGCTTAACCTCCTTATCCAACCACTCTAAGGCACGACCAATAAGAGAAAAGAGAAACAACTTTAGCCGAATGAACTCTTGAGAAATGTCGTTCACCTTAATAGTATTACAATACTTCTCAAATTCCTTTAGGTGATTCAACGGGCTCTCACTCTTGGCTCCACTAAATTGCCTCCGTTCTATCAAAGTAATCATGGCCGGTCTTATTTCAAAATCGTTCACCGGTGTTGTACGTGGAGCAATGCCGCTCTCAAACCTATAAGCACCGGGAATTCCCAACTCCTTCAAAGCTATTCTTGGATTCTCTCCCATGCCTTGCTCTTCTTCTTCCTCAAACTCTTCTTTACTTGAGGAACTTAGGCTCAAAGATCGGTTGGCTATCCATCTTCGTGAAAGAGTTCTTTCAATTTCCGGATCCAAGGGAATTAAGGGCATATCTCGAGTTCTACTATGCATGCAAAAACTCAAAAGAAATTGTTAGTAACGCGGCTACAAGTGTAGCCTAAAAGAAAGAAGAAAAATCTTTTTGTGTTTTTGAATCAGATGGAATAGACTCAACAACAATACACAATCACAACACCATTCCCCGGCAACGGCGCCATTTTGACGTGGGTCGAAGCTAGGTCGTTGAAGCTAACCCCTACACAAGGCCAAACAAAATTTGTAAACACTTAACACACCCCTACACAAGTATAATGGTAAGTTGAGGGTCGAACCCAAAGGAATGGTGGGAGACTATCTATTGTCAAAGGTCAAGCTATTCCGAAATATAGCAATAGGGTGTGAATACTAGGACACAAACGACTAATAAACGAGATGAAATCAAATGTATAAATCACTAGGGCTAGGATCGACATGTAATCATAACGGATTCAACTAATTGGGAGGTCAAATTGACTAAGTCAAGCAATGTAGGGAAGATCAATCATGCAACCAAAAGAGCATATCAAGCTACTTTCCTAGAGGTCTAACTAGCGTCAACTTTGATAAACTCTAGCTAGGAAACATCACAAGACACCTCAATCGTTAAATGCAAGCCACAAATCAATGGTCCGTATCAATGTGAATTAACAATGCAATCTAGTGCAACAATAAAAGTTGGCCATTCTTTAATCAATTACACACATGCACATGATCATCAATCAAATTTAATCACATTATCAACTCTATCAAGTTTCCCCAATTAGCATTAATCCATTACTCATAAATGTTTCACCATTACCCTAGCAAGTAATCTACTCACTAGCCATTGAAATTAAGATCAAAACAACACAAATCAACAAATTCATCATGATCAAATCAAACAAGCTAAAATCAAACACAAATCAATCAAACTTCAATCAAACTTGAACAATCAATAAAGCAAATGAAATCAAACTAAAGATCAAAACTATAGATTGAATAAAAGAAAAGGAATCCTTACAAACTTGATCAAAAATCAAAGGGAATGTAGAAATCTTCAATCATCAACAATACACCATGAACTTCTCTCACTAAAAACCTAGAGTTTCTCTCTCTAAAAATATGATCTAAAAATAATGTGTGTTCTAAAAATAGAAAGAAAGACTACATATAGGAAAGATACAAAAGAAGAGTTAGTTACATCGTCCCAAAAGAAACCCCGGAAGGTGCGGTCGCATCAAGGAAGAGGCGCAACCGCGGGAAAATGGGTATAGAATAGGGACCCAGGGGGGCGCGCCCGCGCCACCTAGGTGCGCGGCCAGACCACCTTCATGCGCGCTCGCACCTGGCTGTAGGGTAGCCCCCCACTTCTTCGTCCTAGCTCATCCTCGTGCGCTCGTCTTGGTGATGATGATGAACACTAAGGTAGGCAGTCTTGAAATGGCTATTTTGGTGGGTTCATGCCAAAGATGAAGCCCCCACCACATGCGTGCACCGATCTCATGAACTTGCTCCTTGCGTTCCTTCAAACTTAAGCTCCAAAAGACGAACATGAGGCATCCAAATTGATAAGAAATATGAGAGGAAGGCTCTGGAATCCTTGGAATCACGATCATAACCTGAAAATAAACGAAAACAAGCAAATAAAAGGGAAAAAGACCAAATAGACAAAGAAATGCACAAAGAAAGAAAACTAACTAAGGAAAGCACAAACTAAAGAAGTAAAGACAAAACTAAGGAAAACTAAAGAAAAGAGCTATAAAATAGCATGAAATTCACCCTAAAAGAAGCCAAATGAGTGCCATAAATGACACTTATCACACCCTTGGTGAACGATCGTGCCGGCGGTATGGGGTATTTCCAGCGTCTTCAGCATTAGTCGTTTTACTCTTGGTTTTCTTTTGTTGGCCCTCTCCTTTTCTTCTTGGCGGTTTCCTAGAAGAAGACGGCCTCTTACCCTCCATCTCCTTTCGGAGCTTGTTCAAAGCGAGCAAGAGTGAACCAATGGTAAACGGACGATCCTCTGCCTCATGGAATGAAGCGGTCAGAGGGTTGCTAGGATGAATCGTTGTGACTATATCTTCAACATGGCCATCCTGGTAGGGGCCAAGGCCAGCACCTGGTATCTGACCATCTATTGTCATAACGGATGAGTACCCCACAGACAGCGCCAAATGTTTCGGGGTTATTTGGAATCCCTTGGGATACTAGTCACGCTCTGTCGGCGATGAGATTCAGACACCTGTAAAAACACAAATCTCTGATGGTCGGAGGTCCGCCTCCGACGATCAAGTTAGTGACTGGAAATGGAATAAATGTAGAGAGAGAAAGTATAGAGAAGTTGGAGCTTTTAGTGCTCTATTGAATGTTATGTCACAATCCATCCCTCCCATCATCAATGATTGGGGTATTAATAGGGGTGGAAATTTGTGCCCCTTAGGGTAAGTGACCTAGGATTTAGTGCTCTGATTGGCCGCGCAATCAGAATAGAGCACGTCTCCTTTGGGGTGTCGTTTTGCGGCACTATAGGATCTTGGGCCTCCTGATATAAGGAGGCCTTTTGTCACTCTCTCAAAATCAGGTGCTCCTTTGTTCTTTGTACATGTCAACTTCCTACGGTGATATGTATTGCCCATTGATTAGGCCACGTGTCACCACTGTTGGGGTTTGGTGAGTCCAACTCACCGCAGAAACAACCCCAACCCAAGAACCACTCGCAATTAATAAAACCTTAAAGTATAACAAATGTTTAGGGTAAAAATACCCCAAGTACGTGGCCCAATCTCATAGCGACACGTGGCCCAATAAGAACGCGACACGTGTCCCTATGAGAGGGCGACACGTGTCCTCCTGATAGGGTGACACGTGTCAGCTGTCCCAAGTATACAATAAAACATCAGAAAGAGAAAAGGCCTTTATTACATCAGGCCCAAATCCCGAGGAAAACCCTTGAAAGCCGCAAAACGGCGCCCCTTTATGACACGTGGCGACCCCTGATTGCGCAGCCAATCACGTCACGGAATTCTAGGGTACAAACCCTAGAGGGGCACATGTTCCCACCCCTATAAATACCCCAATCATTTATGATGGGAGGGGTGGATTGTGACATAACATTAAAAAGAGCATTAAAGAGCTCCAACTTCTCTCTACCTTCTCTCTCTAGTTTTTCCGATTACCGATCTCTAACTTGATCGTCGGAGGCGAATATTCCGATAAACGGAATATTCGTTGTTTTGCAGGTGTCCGAGTCTCGTTGCCAGCAGAGCGTGACCAGCATCCGAGGAGATAACAAAAAACCCCAAAACATTTGGCGCCGTCTATGGGGATACTCGTCCGTTATGGCAATAGATGGTCAGACACCTAATACTGGTCCTCGTCCAAGCGAGGACGGATATGTAGAAGACTTACATACAACCATACATTCTAGCAATTCTGTGACTGCCTCATTTCAAGAGGCCGAGCAACCTTCTTTTACCCCAGCTACCCTAATGGCCGAGCTGACTAAGCTTCGCCAAGAGTTGGCCTCAAAACAACCAAAGGGGAGAGGAGGTACTTCCAAGAAAACACACAACAAGACCAATGCAACTGATGCTGGTAATACTCCATTCCGTCGTCCGCATGGAAGGTCTCCCCGAGTCCCACGGACCAATCTCTCTAGTCTGTTGGCAAAAACACAGTCGGCTGGGGGGAGGGGCAGACAGCCAAAAAGAGTGGAGACTAAGCCGTCACAGCGTTTCAAGGCCGCAAGGGATTACATTCGGCACAAACAAAGGGAGAGGGCCGCATATTCTGACACGGCCTCTACCCCAACCATGCCGGATGAAGTCTCCAACCAATCTTTCTCTCAATACACCAACACGGCCGTCTCCAGCATAAGCCAAGCCGCTCACACTATTACTCCCATTCCAGTTCAGCCATCACAATATCAGCCCCCTCAAGTTCTCAATGGGTTGATACAGCCAACTTCCCAAGTCTTTGGGCAGTATGGGCCGTATGGTCAGGCGTTCGGCCAGGCTCCCTACCTGGCTGGAACGTCCCGCAGCCTCAGCCCATTGACAGGCAAATGCGCCTGTTGAATTTAGGAGATAAGCCGCCTCCGTTTTCACAAGACATACTAACGTCCCCTCAACCAGCAAAAGTGAAGAGTGTACTAGTGGGTGCCTATGATGGTACGGGCAACCCAGAGGAACATATTACCTCGTACAAGAATCTGATGTACTTGCAAAGTTTAAATCACGCTACCTGGTGCAGATGCTTCCCGGCCACCCTTAAGATAGTGGCTCAGGATTGGTTTAATAGCCTTCCGGCCGGATGCATAAATTGCTTTACTACCCTCGGTTTGTTGTTTGTAGGAAATTTCTCTTACAACATCCCACCAAGGAAGACAACTCTCAATTTGGCAACAATAGTCCAAGGAAAGAATGAAGGACTACGTTCGTACGTCCAAAGATTTAACCAAGAAAAAGCTCAAATTCATAATCTCCCGGATGAAATGGCATACTTAGAATTTCTCCGGGGATTAAGGCATAACGGTTTCAAGTTTGATTTGGTAAGAAAAAAGATTCGGTCGAGCCGAAGCCTACATTGAGGCCGCGAACTTTTGTTCGCTCACCAAATCAGAACAGCCGACCAAGGGGGCTGAGAAGAAGCAATCTTCTCAGCAAGACTCGGTCGGCCGAAAGAAAGAAGGAAACAAAAGAAAAGAAATCTTGGTAGCTGATGACAAGCAACCCAAGTCAAAGAAAAGCAAGACGTACGAGCCTCGGTATGAGTTTAATAAGGATGGCTACTCCATTTTGATGGAGATAAAAGACAAGTTTGAGTTTGAGAAGCCTCAGCCTTTGAGAGGCTCGGCCCAGTACAGAAACAAAAATAAGTATTGTCATTACCACAAGGATGTAGGTCATGACACAAATGATTGCATCAATCTGAAGAGGTTGTTGGATAAGTTGTCCGACAAGGGTCTTTTGAAACCTTATGTGATGAAGTCTAAGTTCACCTACAAACGGACAGACAATACGTCCGAGCAAAAGCAATAGAGCGATAAGAAAAATGACAAAGAAGATGATGGGAACAGCACTGATTCAGGTTTTGTGGCCGTGATATCAGGAGGCTTTGCTTCAGGCGGCCCTACCATGAAAGGGATCAAGCGGGACGCTCGAAATCTGTCCAACGTGATGCAAACGGATGCCGTTAAGGCCGAGCCTTTTCCTGAAGTGATCATCAGTGAGGTTGACCGTGGGAGGTCAGGGCCTTGCATAATGATCCCATGGTCTTTGTCATGAAGATAGCGAATTTGAAGGTGGGACGAATATTGATTGATACGGGCAGTTCGGCCGACATCATCAGCCTGTCCGCCCTAAGGAATTTAAGCTTCCCAGAGGATGCTCTCCAGGACATTACCCACCCTTTGGTAGGATTTGGGGGAATGTCATTCATCCAGTCGGACGGATAGACCTTCCCATCCGTTTCGGGCAGAAGGGAGAAGGGAGAGATATGGTCGTCCGCTTCCTAGTTGTCAAAGAGTTGACAGGGTACAATGTCATTCTTGGCCGTCCTACTCTGAATGCAGCCAAGGCGGTCATTGTGCCCCACTTAATGTTGTTGAAGTTTGAAAGGTCGGACGGTAAGATCGGAACAATTCAAGGAAGTTAGAAAATGGCTAAGGAATGTAATCAATTGGCCGTGAAGCCCACAGCGCGCGGCCCAAGACTGTCACTAGTGGAAAAAAGGCCATCCGTAACGGGCAAAAACTGCCTATCCGTAACGGGCAGCGGTCGTTACGTATGCAGCCGTTACGGATGGCCTTTGTTATTCGTAACGGGCAACTTAAATGTCCGTTACGAATAACCTATTATTCGTAACGGACATTTAAGTTGCCCGTTACGAATAACCTATTATTCGTAACGGACTTTTATGTTGCCCGTTATGAATAATGTTCAAAACATGCTAAAAATTAGGGGTATTTGTAACTGGCACTCTTTGGTACTAGTTACAAATTCCCCAATTCTTTTCTTATTTCCTTTTATTTTTAACTATAAATTGGTTATCATCCCTGATGAAAATATCAAAACATTATACATACAAAAGCCAACTATATGTTTCAAAAGAAGTTACAAAAAATTTATTATGACACCACTTAAAAAAAAAAAAAAAAAAAAAAAAAAAAAAAAAAAGGAAGATTAGAATTACAAATAATTTCAACAGCCCCTTCTAATCATAGAGGCGTTCTTTTAACTCCCTCTTAATTTCAGCAGCCTCCTTTTAATCATTTCCTTTTATTAATCTTGATTCTTTTGATACTTCTTCTCCAAGTCGGGTTTAGCGTGGATTGTGATGACAATTATGTTGCGTCTCCAAGCTCCAATTATAGAACAAGTGAGGACTGCTTGCTGGAACGATCTGAGAGTTTTGAGAACAGTCTTGTAACCAAGAGTGTACTTTCCACTCTTCATAACAAGAGCCAATTTGTTGTTGATGCTCTCATGAGTCTTCTTCTGCAATTCAACCCAACATTCAAGATTCAATTTTTATCCATGAAATCAAAAATAGATCAATTAAACTGGAAACAATAACATGAATTTCGAAGTAAGAATAAGAAATTAGGGTTTACCGTCTTCTTTGAGGGAGCCATGACAGCTTGAAGAGAGAGAGAGCGAGGTTGAATGAAGAAGGAGAAATGACCTATGTTTAAAAATGAATTTTTATTTTCAAAGGTACTCAAAATTATGAACCTAGAAAAATTAATTAAAACTCATAAAAACACAACATTTGGCAAAAACCCAGAATTAATTTACAGCACTTCTTTGAATTTCTGGTATCAATTTGCCAGATGATGGAAAAATTGCATACTCACAACAAGATTTAATCAACTCCAAACAATAAAAAAAATTAAAAAAAAATTAAAATGAAATCGAAAAAGCTCAAAAAATAAAAAAGAACTAAATCAAATCAAAAATCAAAAAAAGGGGAAATTACCAAATACGGCTACACACCATTAGCGAAGCTCTCTAATGAAAATTTCGTGGAGTTCGGCGTAGAACTGTACACAAGACAGCGGCAATTCGACTTCAAAAAACTTAGGGGTTAGCAGAAATTGGAGGTGAAAATGAAGGGAGCTTCAACAATGGTTGTAGGAGAGAGAAGATGGAGGTAAGGAGAGTGAAGTAAAAGAAAATTCACCATTGAAGAAGCAGATCTATGAGGAGGAAGAGAGAGAGAGAGAGAGAGAGAGAGAGAGAGATAGAGAGAGAGAGAGGGAGAGAGAGTGACTGAGTGTGAAATGAGAGAAAAGAGGTGAATGACGGCTAGGTAAACCCTAATAAAAAGCCAAAGCCAAGTAATGGGCTCCTCTCATCATTTGGGCCACGCTCAACCAGTTGTATCGGGCTCAATATGCCCGTTACATGTAATATAATATCCGTAACGGGCAAATGATGACGGTTACAACTAAATAAGTATTCGTAACGGGAAAAATAGTGTCCGTTACGAATAACTAAGTATTCGTAACGGACGCTATTTTGCCTGTTACGAATATATTTAATGTAACGGGCATAGCTTTGCCCGTTACGAATGAGATTTTTTCCACTAGTGTGTCCGAGCCAAAAGAAGAAGGAACCTCACTCCCATCATACCAGGTCGGCCAGAAGCGTAAGGCGGCCAAGGTAGAAGAAGCCTAGCAATTAATGACTGTCGGCCGGCCAGATGAGTTGAGGCCCCAGCCGACTGGCAGCCACCAGGATATAGTGCTTGACCCCAACCACCCAGAACGGACGATTAGTGTTGGCACTATAGCCTTGGGAACGCTTGGGGATGAGTTAGTTCAACTGTTAAGGGAATTCAAGGATGTGTTTGCGTTTGAAGTTGGTGAAATTCCAGGAATAAGCCCTGACCTGGCCGTACACAAGCTGACCGTGAATCCTTTGATAAAGCATGTCCGCCAGAAAAAGAGGAATCATGGAGAAGAGAGGAATCAGGCGGCCGCAGTAGAGGTGAAAAAGCTGCTGGACGCCGGTTTCATTCGGCAATGCTTCTACCCAGATTGGGTGGCTAATGTAGTTCTTGTGAAAAAGCCGAATGGAACTTGGAGAATGTGTGTGGACTACACGGATCTGAACAAGGCGTGCCCTAAGGATAGCTTCCCCTTGCTGTAGGGAATATTTCAAGCATTATGACCCCAAACTTGAACCCCACTGTGATCATACACTAAAGTACGGTGGCGTTCCAAAGGGAAAGACAAAGAGTAAAAAGAGTCGCCAACAAGGACCCAAAAGACAATCCAAAAGGACCATCAACTACTCCATAAGGTCTTGAACCAAACAGGGTCCGGGGATGAGGGTACGAATCCAATCTACAAAAGAAAGGACCCGCCCTATAAAATAGGCCTCTACTTTGTTCTGCTCGTATTCATGTGTGCTTTTCGAATAACATACAAACATTATATTAAACCTACCCTGTTTATCTATGTTGGTTGAAATTAATGCACAAATAATACTATTATTGGCGATCACTTGAATTAAAATCACATTAGCCTAAACCAAATTAATAATTATCTTATTAAGCGTGATTTCAAGTACAAATTCCCTTTAACAATCATAAAAGGTGTGATCAAGCAATAACAACAAAATATAAATCAAGCAACATAATAATAAACAATAAGCATAATCATAACAATCATGATAAGGCATAATAAAGCTTAAATATAATAGCAAGACCCTAGGCATGATACTAATATAATATCAATAACAACTCCTAGCATGTCACTAAACAATAAAGATCAAAGCTTTAAACCTAACATGGTACTAACATGATATTAGAAAGAGTAAAGGCACCCTAAACATGATACTAGAAAGCATAAAATAACATCCTAACATGATACTAGAAATTAAACAATAATAAGCATGCTTTCTACATTGTGAAAGAAATAGAGAGTAAGCTAATCTACTTACTTTGAAGCCTCGTACCTCTTTCTAATAACAAAATACACAAGTTAGTAAACTTCAATGAAAATAATAAGAATAATAAAAGAATTAAATTAGAAATCAAATTAAATAAAGTTTTGACTAGTTTTGGACCAAACCCTCAGAAAATATCAAACCTTTCACGTCTAGGGGCGAAGGCAACTTCGAACTTGGCTAAGAGATTCTAAGTCTTGTGAATGCGGAGTATTGTATTTTGTAAAAAGGTAGTTTAAAAAGAGAGAGAGAGAGAATAAGAATTAAGTAATTCGTAATGAGAGTTGATAGAGAGAATTGAGTAAGAATTGATGAGAGATGATGAATGAAAAAGGGGAGAAGACCTCTATTTATAAGAAAAAAGAGAGGGTTGAAGAAATCCGAATTTAAATCGAAATAAAACTCGTAGACAGCAGTTTTTGCAAATTTTGTTTTTATCATATCTATTAATCCAGAAGTCCAAATAAGTCATATAATATGTCGTTGGAAAGCTCTTGAAGTCTACTTTCTAATGAAATTAGAATCAGATTAAAATATTTTGTAGATAAAAAGATATAGACGAAATAGTGAAAGGGTGTCAGTTTTGGATAGAGTTTCGTATATCTTTCATATCTTTTTCGTTATAGCTCGGAATTATTATTATAATATATCATTGGAAAGATAATTTCAAGATCTATCCAACCATATAAAATTTGGATAAAAAATATGAGGCACGAAAATAATATCTGACTATCTTTGAACATCTTTAAATCCGAATAGAATTAGGAAAGTTTTAAAAAAGGAAAGTTTATATTCAAATCAAATTCTATGATCTTATCTTTTCAAAAAAGGATAATTAAGATATTTTAGAAACTTATAGAAGATTCTAATCAATCCTAATTAGTTTAGGAATAGGATTAAACCTTTGGACCCTCCTCATGATCATTGGGTCGTAGGTAAAATCCGATTTGGGCCCAGTTTAGTATTTTGGCCATAACTTCCTCATTACTCATCGGAATTGGGCTTATAATATATCGTTGGAAAGGTCTTTTAAAGCCCCATCCAACTACACCATTATTGGACCCTTATCATGGACCAAAATAAACTGGATTGGACGTTTTCATAAAATAGAGCATGTTTTCGAAAACATAAAGAAGGATTTTAATAAAAACTAACCGCAACACTTGACTTTTCACACTTTCACCTCATTCGATTATGGTTCGACGCGAAAGGTATTCATCACTGGGTTTGGTTTTGGGGAGACACAAATGGGTGTCTACACTTGCCAAAGATCGACCGTTTGGTTGATTCTACGGCGGGGCACGCCCTAATGAGTTTTATGGACGCATACTCCAGATTCCATCAAATTCCCTTGTGGGAAGAAGATCAAGAAAAGACAGCGTTTGTAACCGAGCAGGGGTTGTATTGTTACAAAGTTATGCCATTCGGCCTCAAGAACGCCCCTGCTACCTTTCAGAGGCTTGTTAACACAGTCTTTAGAGATCAGCTCGGCCGGAACATGGAGGCGTACATTGATGACATGATTGTCAAGTCAAAAGAGCCGGCCGACCATCTAAAGGACTTACGAGAAATGTTCACCGAACTCAGGCAGCATAAGATGATGTTAAATCTAAAGAAGTGTGTATTTGGTGTTGAGTCCGGTAAGTTTCTCGGATTTTTGATTGACCAACGTGGAATTGAGGCCAACCTTGAAAAAATTCAAGCCGTCCTTAATATGAAGTCACCAAGAACAATTAAGGAGGTGCAAAGACTGATCGGCTGTTTAGCAGCCCTTGGAAGATTTTTGTCAAGGTCAGGGGATAAGTGTCGTTACTTTTTCCAAACCATTAAAAAGAAAGCCATGTTCGAGTGGACAGAGGAGGCTGAGGAAGCATTCGTACAGTTGAAAATTCACTTGCATACATTGCCTCGCCTCGTCAGTCCGCTCAGGAATGAGAAGTTATTCATGTATCTTGCCATCTCTGAACATTCTCTAAGTTCCGTCCTCCTTGCTGAGAGGGACGGCCACCAGGTCCCAGTCTATTTTGGCCATGTACTTCACAATGTTGAGCTTAATTACCCCCCAATTGAAAAATTTGGCCTGGCCTTGTACATGGCATCAAAGAAGCTGCGACCGTACTTCTTGGCACATTCAATTGTGGTCTATACAGACCAACCCCTGAAGAAGCCGTTCTCAACTTTAGAAGTAAGTGGCCGCATGCTCAAATGGGCTTTGGAGCTCAGGGGTTTTGACATTACGTTCGAGCCAAGAAAGGCAATTAAGGGGCAAGCTTTTGCGGACTTCTTGGCTGAAATGACACGGCCTGATCTTCAGCCGGCCGGGGACCAGGTTTGGAAAGTGTTTGTGGATGGTAGTGCAACAGCGACCGGGTGTGGTGCTGGTATTATATGTGAATCTCCTGAAGGAGATAAGTTTGAGTATGCATTGAGATTTCAGTTCCAAGCGTCAAACAATGAAGCTGAGTACGAAGCATTGTTGGCCGGCCTAAGGATGTGTAAAGTGGCCGGGGCAACCAAAGTTGAAGTATGCTCGGACTCCTGGCTAATAGTCCACCAAGTTAATGGTGGCTTTGAAGCTAGGGAGCCGGCCATGATGAAGTACATGCAGCTAGTGAAAGATGAGGCCGAGTGCCTAGAACATTTCTCTCTCAGACAAGTTTCTCGTTCAGAAAATCATCAAGCGGACGCGCTCTCCAAATTGGCTTCCTCGGCATCATGTGATACTCCAAGATCAGTGTTTTGGGAAGTAAAAGAGAAAAGGAGTATTGATGCCGACCCCGTTCAGATAATAGATAGAATTTCAACCTGGATGGACGGAATTATTTCCTATCTGAGGGATGGAATACTTCCGGACGATCCAAAAGAGAGTTAGCTAATGAAGAGAAGGGCAGCTTGGTTTGAAATGAAGGATGGGGAACTATTCAAAAGAGCTTTTGTGAAGCCCTATCTTAAATGCATAACTCCTGAAAGAGGGCATGATGTGTTGGACGACCTTCATCAGGGACATTGTGGCTCTCATATTGGAGGACGAGCCTTAGCTGAAAAAGCGACACATTTGGGATATTACTGGCCGAGCTTGAAGACGGACGCCATGCAAATGGTGAAAAAATGTGACAAGTGCCAGAGGTTTTCACCCCTTATTCATCGTCCAGCAAATAGTCTATCAGCCATAAGCAGTCCGTTTCCTTTTGCTAAATGGGCATGGACATTTTAGGGTCGTATACTCCTGCATCCAGCCAGAGACGATATGTACTAGTGGCAGTAGACTACTTCACTAAATGGGTTGAAGCTGAGGCCGTCCGGGGCATTAAATGGACGGATGTGTCAGCCTTCATTTAGAAAAGCATAATCACTCGATATGGGGTGCCTCAGTCAATGGTATTCGACAATGGACCTCAGTTTGAGACGCGCCAACTCAAAGAATAGTTGGGGGACCAAGGCATAACTCATTGTTTCGCCTCGGTCGGCCGACCACAAGCCAATGGTCAAGTTGAGGCCTATAACAAATTGATCTCAAATGGAATCAAGCGCAAGCTTGAAAAAGCAGGCGGCCTATGGGCGGATGAGTTGGTTAATGTGCTATGGTCCATACGGACAATAGCAAAGAGTTCCACAAAAGAGACACCATTCTTCTTGGTCTATGGAGCTGAGGCTGTACTCCCAATTGAAATGTACGAGCCCACTTTGCGGATAATGCTATATGATAAATCGGCCAATTGGGAGGCCACAAATACCGCCATAGACTTTCTTCTAGAAGCTAGGGGCAATGCCGCACTTAGACATGAAATATATCAATTAAGGATGACAAGGGCATATAATCGCCGAGTGTCTATGCGGCCGCTAAAGATGGGGGATCTAGTATTGAGAAAAATGGAAGATATTGGCCGTGCTAATGAAGACGGCAAGTTGACTCCAAATTGGGAGGGGTCATACCGAATCAAAGAAGAAGTACGAGACGGCACATATCGCCTTGAAGCAATTGATGACCGTTAGATTTCACGGACATGGAACACTGACAATCTGAAAAAATATCATGTTTAAGTTTTTTCTCTTTAAGTACTTAGCCAAAAAGCTGTATATACAGCTAGGTCTACTGACCGAGCCATGTAATTAAAGCCATACGGCCACAACAATGTTATTTTGAAAAATTAATGAAAAAGTCAAGCATTGTTAAACTATTTTGCTATTTTTTTTTATTTGCATATTATGATTTAAGATGAAAGGCCAAGTGAAATCACTTACTAAGTTGCTCCCAACATAGCAACACGGCTTATCAATGTCTTACTGAGTGACCGAAGTAAAAAGGGTAGCAAGATTGCTTCCAATGAAGCAACTCGGCCACAAAAAAAAAAAAAAAAAAAAAAAAAAAAAAAAAAACTGACTTAATGCAGAAAATAACGTGTCCGCTTCAATTCAAGGCGGACGATTGAGGCAAGGTATTCTGAACTTGTTTAATACAAGTCTCCTTTACAAATAGGGCAAGGGCATACCTAGGCATTTAGCCCGGCCGAGCCAGGAATCCCTAAGTTGAGATAATACTTGGGAATTCTAGGGTACGTCCGAGCGATAGTTTCAACGGACGACTCGTACAAAGCTAGCTGAACGGCCAACTAAATTGATTCGGTGCTTCACCTAGTCCAAGGGCAATCATTACTATGATGTGATTAACTTGCTAGTTGCCATACCCTTTAAGGCATAAAAACTACCAAGTTAATCAAACCTCTTAGAGTATGGACTACGCGAACACCGAATAAAGGGGCATACCCCTAGGATCGTACGAAGAAACATAATATTGAGACGTACAATATTGAGACGTACGAAAAGCATTCAAAAGGCATAACATTGCGAAAAATTGCTAAGTATGAAACAAAATTAAAGAACCGCTCAAAAGGCGGACAAAATTTTCATTAATAAGACCGCTCAAAAGGCGGCCAGGAAAGTTTACAATACCGCTCTAACAGGCGGCTTCAAAAGCTAAGAAAAAAAAAAAGTAAAGTACAACGAAAGCTGAATAAAGGAAAGCATAAAAGCTGAGCAGACGGCTTGTGGAGGACTTGAGCTCTATTTAGCCGTATCATCTTTGGCAGGCTCCTCCACATTCTTTGCGCCCTTGGTCGGAGTGGCACCATCGTCCGCCTCCTCCTCCTCATCCTCTTCTTCCCCCTAGTCCTCTCCGGACTCGGGGGAAGAAACTACCAGCTCTGGAGGAGGTTGGCCGGCCTTCTTTGCCTCTTCTCTGAGGCAGACGTAGTTCAGACACTTTTTGAAGTGCTCTTCATAATAAGCGGCCTCACCGTCATCCACCATCAGTTCAAAGGCATCGAAGAAGTATGCCTTAAGCCTGTCTTCAGCATTCTGCTCAATGCGGACGATTTCCTCCACGCTGGGCGGCCGAGGAGCTTTGAGCTTCTCAGCATAGTCCGAGACGGACTTCTTCAAGGCCTCAACCTCGGCCTTCAACGCGTCCGCTTTGTCCAAAGCAGACTTAAGAATGGCCTGGGCCAACTTCAGCTCGCTCCTTAAGGCCTCAGACGCCTCAAAGCCCTGCCTCTATCTCTCCTTCTCCAGGACGGCCTCGTCTCGCTCTACCCTCATGGCCCCCCTGGCCAAGGTCTCTTGTTCGAGAGCCATGCCCAGTTTGACCAGGTCTTCTGTTTGTCGCGCCGCCTTGTCGGACAGCGTGGTTATCTGGGTCTCAAAATGCACCCTTTGGACGGCGGCCGTCCCAGTCACGGCGTCCTCAGCCTTCCTTATTTCAAGCCAAGCTTGCTTCAACCGCTCGTTTTCCTTATCCTTCCAGTCAAGGAAGGCGTTCAAGCGGAGGAAGAGCTGCGGACAGAAGAAGAAGAGTTAGTCAAATAAAAAGAAAATACGCTAAGTGTTGGAAAGAAAAGGGTGATGAAAGGGAGACGTACCTCGGCACTACAATTGAGCATGCGGCCGAGGAACCCCTCATTTATTCCCCGCAGCTTGTCTCGTTGCGCTTGGGGAACTGCGCGGACCATGGCCTCGCGCATAGCTTTCCTGTCCGCGCCAGTAAGTGATTGGCCGGGCAGCCTCATCTGCATCTCCTCTGAGATATCTGCGAACGACCGTGTAAAAAGTGTCAGCTAAAATGTACAAGTATAAGTAAATCAAGATGTACAAAGATAAAGAAGAGAAATTAACCAGTGGAGAAGCTTGGACGAGAGAGATTGACGGGATGGGGCGGCAGTGAGGCGTCCCCCTCGTTTCCTGAACGGCCAGCAGCGTCACTGGCCGACTGACTGGCGTTTAACCAGTCAGATTTTTTAACTAACTCGACATGCGGAGTCGAGATGGGGCCGGTCGTTTTTTTCGGGGACGACTTACCCCCATCGTCCAAAGGGACGGACGCATCGTGGACCTGATCAGCAACAGGATCCACGGACTTGGAGGCCCCGCTTTGTGTCAGCCGGGGCTGTTCTCCTTTAGACTGCGTGGTAGCAGTCTGCGACTTCGTCTTGGCCGCGGTTTTGGAAGCAGGCTTGGTGGCAATCGTCTTCTTTCTCTTTGATGCGTTCGCATCGGGAGTAGAAGAAGCTGGCTGCTTCCTTCTCGCCTTTGGAGTGGAGGAGGACTGTCAAAATACAAGTAAACTTGTTAGAAAAAGGGCACAAAACAAAGTTTCAGTGTCCGTGTAAAAGTGGGAAGGAGCTCCCTTCCAATATGCTTGAACGGACAAAGAGCGTCCGTGCAAACTCAGGAAGCAGGCTCCTCCCAATACAGCAAGGCGGACAACGAGAAAAGAAAGACTCAAAAAATTAAACAAGTATTTACCTCTTTGAGTTGCTCGTACATCTTGAAACAAGCCTTGTATCGAGCAATGTCCACCTCGGACATCTCCACTTCACCCTTCTGTTCAGGGTCAAGCATAGCGTATGCCTCCGCTGCAAAAAGAAGAAGAAAGTGTTAGAATAAATTTCTAAGTAAAATTTATGTGCGTACAAGAAGTTTATATCTAAGCGTCCACCTTGGGGTATGTTCTGGTACAGGCCGTACGCTGACATGAAAGTAGTGTCCCTAAGCCAACTGGATAAAGGAACCCAGTGGCGAGGAACACGTTCAGTTTTGTTACCCCGCTTGACCCTGTTGACCTTGAAGTATTCGAGCTGGTATTCTTGGCTGGGATGGACGGGTGGTTTGTCAGGTTTGTGATCCCCGCGTCCAAGTTGGATAATTTCAGGACGGCACCTATTCATGCGTAAGTTGAACTCCGCGTCCTTAGTTTTGACGCGGTAGAAACGGTGCTTCCAGTCCCTCCACTTGCTGACACGGTCAACCACTACCATGTAGTCCCTGGTTGCACTCAAGACGAGCCAACCGTCCGTGTCCTTCTCCAGCCTTGTCAGTGAGTGCATCTCACAGAATACAGCAAAGTTCGGCTTGAAGCCTTTGCAGATGCATGTCACCAAATACCCAAATACATTTAACCAACTGTTTGGCGTCAGTTGGAAAAGGCCAATTTCGTACTCGTCCAGCACCGTCCGGACGAAAGGATGAAGAGGGAAGCGAAGGCCCACATCCAATGCGCCCTGTACACGCAAAAGGCCCTTTTGCGCGGCTTCTCATCGTCCCAGGTGGCCACAGCAATGGCCTTCCTGGGGACTTGAATTTCAAACCCCTCCCCAAGATGGAGGGATTCCTTGTATTTCTCAAATTTGTGACCCAAGAACTTCAGGGTCGTCTCTCCAACTGTACAAGCGTACGGGTCTCTGAAATTATCAATGTTGGCGACGTTTTCTTCGGCCGCCGCCTCGCCTTCGGCCGTCTCACCTTTGACCTCTTTCTCAACTTCTTCTTCTTCCATTGGGTGAGAAGGAGCACTCCCAAATTCTGAAGACAGCACCCTATCCAGGTCTGCTGCCTCGGCCGAGCTTCGGCCTCTTGAGCTGAGTACGCCTATGGAAGAAGGGACGTCCTCCTCAACTAAAGGACGCTTGCCCTTATCTCTGGCAGCGTCCGCTTCATTCCCCGAAGGAGGGGCGTTGCGAATAGGCAGAGCGGACGTTTCTCTGATTGAGATTCCCATCCTAGGTCTGTCCGCTCTGCCCAGTTGGAGCAGAGGTTGAGAAGAAGTGGGGACGGACAAACCAGCAGTGTCCGCCCTAGACTGGGAAGGATGGTCTTGGCGAAGTACCAGCTCGGCCTCATCCATGACCGTGCTGGCATAATGGGGAAACCTAAGTTCCGGGGTTGGAGCGGACGAGGCGCCTTGAGCTTGTTGGCGCTCTTCGAATGAAGAAGTGACCTCCACGACCAAGTGATGAGAGCTAGTGGAGGCGGTTGTTTGTGTGGTGGAGGTGGTCTCCACATCCATAGTGCTTGGGTTGCTCGGGTCATAAGGGACCCTAGGGTGAACCAGACTACCGTCTGGGTTCCTGGCCGCATGACACTCATGCGTACGCATGGTTCTAGCCATTACCTGTAGGGACAGAGAAGAACAAGTGGGGGTGAGTACGTACGCACTAGACATAGACTCATTCCAAGGAGGAGACAACTCTTCTCCATCCACTCTAGAATCCTCAGTCCCAGGCGAACGATCGGCCTCATGAGGAGAGTCGGACGAAGCCGAGTATGGATCCAGAATTGAAATGAAGAAAAAAATACAAGTAAAAATAAAAGAAAGAAGTGTAGACGGCCTACCTTTGTACGTTCTAAAAACCTTGAAAACCTTGAAAGTGTTCTTGGTGTTCTTGAAGATTGACCGGAAAACTCAAAAAAACGTCCGAAAAACTCAAAATCACGGTGGCGCTCTTGAAGATTAAGGGGGAGGATAACTTTCTCTCACTAGAATGCTCTGCCTTCTCTCTAGAATTCACAATTGAATAAAGTGTGAAAATGAGATTTCACCCCCCATATTTATAGAATGAATTTATGGGGGCAAAATGGTAAAACCACCTTTCCCGCCTAAACATTCAAACGGTAACTCTTTGAGAAATTACTCGAAGAAAGAGACGGATGACGTTAGGGTTCTGTTAATTTATATGGAGATTCAGACGGACAATTGACGGCACGTCAAGGTGAGTTGAATCACAAATTCAAGAAATTTACACCTCCAACACTTAGTCTCCAAAACTCTCAAATAATCTAATGGGGGAATTGCGTCCGCCCAGCCCCCATACGTTTAGTCTAAAGAGAGATTTCAGACGGACGCAACATGGTGGGAGTACCAGAGAGTATGCCTGAAAACAAGGACGTCCAATCCAAATGTTGTGGACACTCTAGGTAGCTAGGAAATAAGCTCCTCCCAAAGTATGAGGACGTCCAGCCCAAAATAGGAGGACGTCCAATCCAAATGCTCTGGACGCTCAGGGTAGCTAGGAAATAAGCTCCTCCCAGAGTATGAGGACGTCCAGCCCAAAATAGGAGGACGTCCAATCCAAATGTTGTGGACGCTCAGGGTAGCTAGGAAATAAGCTCCTCCCAGAGTATGAGGACGTCCAGTCCAAAATATGTGGACGTCCAGATGAGCTAGGAAATAAGCTTCTCCCAGGGTATGAGGACGTCCAGTCCAAAATATGTGGACGTCCAGATGAACCAGGAGATAAGCTCCTCCCAGAGTATAAGGACGTCCAGTTTAAAATATGTGGACGCCCAAATGAGCAAGAAAACAAGCTCACTCCAGACTATGAGGACGTCCAGAGCAAAATATATGGACGTCCAGGTAGCAAAAAGAAATTTAAGTCCAAAGTATATGGACGTCCAGGGCAGATGGGAGGTAAACCCAACCCAGAGTACATGGATGTCCAGATGGAGGATCAGAGGAGGCGGCCAGTATGCGTACGAGCCACCCCCTCTGAGGGGCAAATGTTTAGGGTAAAAATACCTAAGTACGTGGCCCAATCTCATAGCGACACGTGGCCCAATAAGAAGGCGACACGTGTCCCTATGAGAGGGCGACACGTGTCCTCCTGATAGGGTGACACGTGTCAGTTGTCCCAAGTATACAATAAAACATTAGAAAGAGAAAAGGCCTTTATTACATCAGGCCCAAATCCCGAGGAAAACCCTTGAAAGCCGCAAAACGGCGCCCCCTATGACACGTGGTGGCCCCTGATTGCGCAGCCAATCACGTCACGGAATTCTAGGGTACAAACCCTAGAGGGGCACATGTTCCCACCCCTATAAATACCCCAATCATTTATGATGGGAGGGGTGGATTGTGACATAACATTAAAAAGAGCATTAAAGAGCTCCAACTTCTCTCTACCTTCTCTCTCTAGTTTTTCCGATTACCGATCTCTAACTTGATCGTCGGAGGCGAAGATTCCGATAAACGGAATATTCGTTGTTTTGCAGGTGTCCGAGTCTCGTTGCCAGCAGAGCGTGACCAGTATCCGAGGAGATCACAAAAAACCCCGAAACAACAAAAACCATAAAAGGGTAAAACCGGAATTTACCTTTGAAGCGTGCTTCACCCTCACACACGGGCTCGTACTTGAAAGCTCTAGCTCCGTAAATACCAAGCCTCCAACGGTATCCACCCACAAAGGACGAACACCGACTTTTAGGTCCGCTACCTTGGAGTTAGCAAGGTGCGACGAAAACCCCAAGTGTTAATGGAGTTTAAGAGTTTTTGCCAAAATGCGATACTTTTTCGAACTCCCACTCAAGCACTTTTCTCCAAATCCCAAGATTGGTATTTATAGAGAAAAGTGGGAGTGAGAATTTCAATCCCATCAATGTGAGATCATGAAATTACTCAATTTAATTTAAAACTAAAATAAATTAAATATGCAAGCATGTAATAAATCAACAAGTGTCCTAGTCATATGTAAAGAGGAGTATGGACCACTTGGAGAGGAGGGGGACCATACTTGCTCCCCAATCCTTCCTCTCCTTGTGCCACTTGTCCACACAAAAAGCACACTCTCCACATGCACTCCCCATTTACACGGCCCTAGCACCTGGACCAGCTAGCCCCGCACACGCGGGCTGCTAGCTGCTGCCTTCTCGACCCAGCACGGCCACGCACATAGGTGCGGGCTGCTACTGCCGAGTGGCGCTACTAGCTAGCCATGCATATGTGCAGGCTGCTAGCATCAGCGCGCGCCCGCAAGCCTCGCAATGCTTGCGGGCTGCTGGCCGTGGCTTGCTAGCATGCCTCGCACATGGTGCGGGCTGCTAGCTTGCCTAATCCCCTAGCACTCGGGATTCCGATGCTAGGGGTATTTTAGTCATTATTGATTTATTACTAATTTTGCCGTCTCGTCTTTTTACTATTTTTGACTCGACTTCCGACGCTCGGTTTCGACGCTCTAAGCTCGAATTTCCGACGTCTAAATATTTAACACTCGGGCGACGAATTAATTTCTTCCGAATTAATTCGTCGAGTCGGTTCGTATATTTGCTTGGGTGTGACCCCAAGGGTTCAGTCAAGATTAAGCTGTAATATTAATTATATATCAATATCACTGATCAGAAGCGGCCTCCACCCAGTCATTCCGATCACTTGACCTTACTGAATATATTAGCTTTCTAATAATTCTAAACCCGCTATCAGAATAATACACTTGTTCGAAGGACACCATTCCTTTCAACCACTGGATTGGACCACGTACTTGGGGTATTTTTTACCCTAAACACGATGGTCTTCGATATTTTCATGGGAAGGTTATCATTATGAAATTGAAGATAGCTACAAGCAGAGGTCTTCGACGATGTCCCTAGGTACCGCCGTGAATATATTAGCGGTGAGGCACAGCCATGACGAGGTACCGCCACAACCCTAAAGATGGCTACAAGCAGTCACATTCAACGAAGTTCCCAAGGTACTGTGGAGGATTGTCACAAGCAGTTGAAGATGGTTACAAGCAACAGTCTTCGACGATGGCATTCACAAGGCACTGTGGAGGTCGTCACAACAAATGCAGCAACAAATCGGTTACTTCAGAGACGTGTGCTCGACGGTGCAAGATACGCGTTTCTTAACTCTTTTGTCTGTTTAATTAATGCTAGTTTGCAGGTATCGACGTTACAAGAATGATTTAGGGTCGCAGAACGCTTTGAATCATTCTCCATCCCTATCGCTACTTTGACTTTTGTTTTCGAAACATGCGTTTTTCCAAACTCAGTCAAAGTGGGGGCTTCTGTAGACACCCAAATGTGTCTCCCCAAAAGCAAAACCCAATGATGAATACCTTTCACGTTATTGATTATCGAATGAAGTGAAAGTGTAAAAAAGCTAGTGATGTGGTTGTTTTTATTAAAATACCTCTCTTTTTGTTTTTGAAAATGTACACTATTTATGAAAATAGCCAGTACAATTTAGTTTGGTCAATGATAAGGGTCCAATAATAGTATAGTTGGATTGGGCTTGCAAAGAGCTTTCCAACAATATATTATAAGCCCAATTCTAATGAACAATGAGGAAGTTATGGCCAAAATACTAAGTTGGGCCCGAAGATTAATTTAGGATTGACTTTAATTATTATTCCTAAAGTTAATAGGATTGACTTTAATTTTCAAGATTAATTTAAAAGGTTCTCTTTTAAATTCTAATGGAGTTAGGATTAATAATAAAATAAAGAATTTCATTTGGAATAAAATAAGTGTTTTTTTTATGATAAATGAATTTTAAAATTATTCTACGCGGAGTTTATACTTAATTATATTAGGAATAGGATTCCGTACAAAAGCATGTTTTACTACCTCCGTCCCCTTTTGATAGTCCCTTATGGGCAAATTTAGTCCCAAAATGTTCACCCCATTTGCTTTTTCCAACAACCATAAATATTATTTTTTTTACCAAACTTCCCTCCAATTTGCAACAATACTTGTGAAAATTTATATTTCCCATGTACTTTTATTACTTTCTCTCTCTACTTTTTTGCATACCCAATGTCAATTTACTTTTTCAATGTACTTTAACTATTCTTATTTGTGTTTATTAATTCCCATGAAAAATGCCCACAAGGGACTATCAAAAGGGGACGGAGGGAGTATCTTTTAATTAGCGCAAAACGACAAGTCTGTCGCCAAACGACAGAGCTTGTCGCTATGCATGATTCCTATTGCAAGGCGACAAACCCTGTCGTTCGCGACAAGAACTCAGTTTTATTCCGATTAGAATTTGATCTCGCTACTATCATTTTCGGACTGTTTCTTATACATAGGGTCCTTGACCCCCGTTTTCAAATCATCCATAATCATCACAATTCTCTCTCTTCTCTCTTTTAAGCAATAGCTTATTCTTTCTCCCTCATGATATCTAAGTAGCCTTTTCACAAACACCATACCGCATATATTAGTTCTAGACACACCTGGCCAAATTCGAAGTTGTCTTCGCCCTCGACGTGAAAGGTTGATACTTTCTCAGGGTTTGGTCCCAAATCCTTATTTCAATTCTTTAATTTAATTGTTTGATTTAATATTTCATTGAAATTTACTAACGTGTGTATTTTGTTATTAGAAAGAGATACGAGACAGCAAAGTGAGTAATTTTATTACTCTATTCTTTTAGAAAGCATGTTTAGATTTTTTTTAAATTCCTAGTATCTTGTTAGGATGTCTCTTAATGCTTTCTAGTATCATGTTTAGGTTACTTCCTATTCTTTCTAATATTGTGTTAGTATCATGTTAGGGATAAAGCTTTGGTCTTTAATGTTTAGTCACATGCTAGGATTTGTTATTAATCATGTTGGTATAATGCATAGGATCTTGCTATTTTTTTTTGAAAGAAGTCCCAAAGGACACTAAATTTCATTGACATAAGCCATACGGCATCTACAATTGACAATGAACGATAATGAAAACAAATTTAACAAAATCAAACAAGAATTAATCGGGGAACGGCTAAGAATTCAAATACATAAATATAACAATTCGGCATATTCTCGATTCGTTGTCTCATACAACTTTTTGAGTGGATCCGTCGTCGTTTCACAATTTTGTAAGAAAGTTAATTCTTGTGCTGATTCCATAACCCGAATCCGAGCCATAATCAATAGTAGCCCCGCACAACCGGAGATCAAATTAAGCACAAATAAAACCTTGTCTTTCGAAGGAGTACGAAAAACCTTGTCTTTCGAAGGAGATCGAAAAAACCTTGTCTTTCGAAGGAGATAAACCCTTTCTTTCGAGGGAGACATTATTGTAACCTAAAACAAAAGGCTTAACAGAAAATAAAGATTAGGGCTTTCCACCGGTGAAATCCGATGGAAGCCCCTTGAAAATTGACAATGGAGACTAGGTTTAGGAGAGAGAAGAGAGAAAAGGAGGCTAGGGTTTCACGTTTAATGATTTTACAAGACTATTAATGGATCGGCATAGGATGTTGCTATTATTATTGAGCTTTATGATTGAGATTATTGTTATGATGATTTATGGTATCCATAATATTAATTATTGTAATTATGTTGCTTGATATTATATTATTGTTATTTCTTGATCACGCCTTTTATGCAGATTTAAAGGGAATCTGTACTTGAAATCACGCCTAATAAGATAATTAATAATTTGGTTTAAGCTAATATTATTTTAATTCAAGTGATCGCCAATAATAGATTTGTTTGTGCATTAATATTCAACCAACATAGATAAACATGTTTAGGGTTAATCTAATGATTGTATGTTACTTAGAAAGCGCACATGAATATGAGACGAATAGAGTAGAAGCCTATTTTAGGTAGGTTATTTCTCTTTTACATTCATCCCCAAATATCCAGTCATGGTTCCAGACCACTATGGAGTTAGCGATCTCATGGATCTTGAAGGGGTGTAACCTTTACCCTGTGAATAGGGATGTCAATGGGGCGTGGCGGGGCGGGGCGGATGTTGGCCTTCCTATCCCCATCCCCACCTAACATTTTCATCCCCATCCCCGCGGCGGGTCTAATATTCATCCCCATCCCCGTCCCGGCGGGTACAACTCCAAAACCATCCCCGCCCCACCCCCCACTTGGATATCCATCCCCGCCTAATCCCCACCAAATACCCGCATAATCCCCACCCAAAACCCACCAAATTTCCGTGTCTTAAATACACAATCCTACATAATTAATGCAGATTATAATATTAAAAACAAATTCTTAATATTACACACATTTTTGTTTATAATATAAGTGTAGTACAAAATATTATAATTAATATTTGTTTCACGTAATTTTTTTATAAAATAATATAAAAGTATATAAATGTGGGTATGAGGTGGGGATGGGGCGGGTGGGGCGGGGCGGGGATGGGGCGGGTACAACTTAAAATCCACCCCCGCCCCATCACCCGTGGCGGGTGTCGTTTTCATCCCCATCCCCGCCCCACCACCCACCAAACCGAGACCTATCCCCGCCCCACTGGGGCGGGGATGGGGCGGGTCTCCTACTTGACCCGCCCCACTGACATCCCTACCTGTGAACGGCTTACAAGTTCCTAAAACTTGTTGGCGACTCTTTTACTCTACCTTTCTTCCCTTTGGACGCCACCATGCTTAAGTGTACGATCACAATGGGGTTCAAGTTTGGGATGCTTGAAATATTCCCTACAAAAGCAAAGCCCCAAAATTTACTCTAAAAGGTGAATGGTAAAAAACTTGTCCCCATTGCGTGACACTTGTCACAAGTGCCACGTGGCACACCACGTCACCCTTGTGAGGGATAAATGATTTGGGTATTTTCACCCTAGCCACGAGGTCCAGTTAGAGCGTGACACGTGTCACCCTAAGATGAGTCAGAAGTGAACCTACCAAGACATTACACGTAGCAGGCAAATACCCCAAAGGAAATGGCAGCCTTCAAGGCCCATTTCCGAAGAAAGGCACAAAACGGCGTAACCCACCAAACCTAGGCCAGAGTGACCTAGGTAAGGTGACAATTTCCAATGACCCTATAAATAGGGAGATTTACCCCAATTTGGGGACACGTTCAATTATTACAATCAATTCTCTTACAACCGAGAAATCACCTGATCTCGGGATTCGAGAAGATATTTTTACTTTCCGTTGTTTACTCCGAATACATACTAACTTGATCGTTGGAGGCGAAACTCCAACCCACCAGAGCTTCAGTTGGTTTGCTACTACAACCGACGAGGACCCAATCTTGGTGACGTAACTCTCCCGCAGGACATCCAAAAACCGCGAAACACTTAGGGTCTAAAATTTTTAGACCCTTACCTAGACCCTAGCAGTGTCTGGGCAAGGTCCAAATAGAGGCCATTATATAACCCCCCCCCCCCTAATTTTTAATCATCTTTTTTAGCGTACGATTGCATATTTGCATATAACACTAAAAAAAATTGATAATACATGAGAACGTTATTAATTTGACAAATCGTACAATAACTATGATATAAAAACTAATACAGAGCTCAAAATATTTTAAAACTAGATGAAGCTCGTGCGATGCACGTTTTGTTTGAATTTTTTTTAAATTTTTTTTTTTGTATTTATGTGCTAAAATTTCTTATATATTTAGATAAAATTGCTAATCTCAAAAGATAATATTTTGTATTTAATTGATTTAAACTTTAAAATCTCATTCGTCAATTTTGCTTACGTGACATTTGAATTATTTAATTGTAAAATAAATTAATAATCTCTTATTTAATTGGATACAACTTAAATTTATAATCCTACATGGCGCACTAAGAAAATTAAATCCTATGTGGCTCTCTAAAAACTCGGGGAAAAACTCCCCTTTATATATACTCCCTCCGTCCCCTTTTGATAGTCCCTTATGGGCAAAAATCACGGGAATTAAGAAACTTAAATAAAAGTAGTAAAATTACATTGGAAAGATAAATTTACATTGGGTATGTAAAATAATAGAGAGAGAAAGTAATAAAAGTACATTGAAAAACAAAATTTATATAGGAAAGATAAATTTGCACAAATATTGTTGTAATTAGAGAGAATTTTGATAAAAAATTGATATTAATGGTACTTGAAAAAAGCAAATGGGACTATCAATTTGGGACTAAAAATAGCCCATAAGGGGCTATCATTTGGGAACGGAGGGAGTATATATTAGATTGGCGATGTAGATGGTTTTCTAAAACCGGCGGTGGAGCATTGAAGATGAGGAGTGAGGTTTCTCTTTTGGATCGGTGAAAGTAAAATAGGGATATGCTAACAAAGCCAGCTATACATACACTCCTTAATTACCGTTTTACTTTAAGGAATGATTAGTTGGGACCATTTTGAGCGAATAATCCTTAAAGTTCGGATTATTTATAAAAAATTCAAAGTTGGGATTTTTTATGGGAACGGGCAAAAGTTGTGATTATTTTTATCAATTTTTCATATTTTATGTTTGTTGGATTGTTCGGGTCTAATTTTGTACTTTTTTAGACTACAGAATGGTACTGTAATAATATCGACCACCTGGTTGGATTGTAAACATGCTGAGTGCGAGTGCTGACAAACACACTCGTAAGTCATCAGTTTAACAGACCCCGCCTTTATCGACGTCGTTTTCCCGGCCGATTCAATTTTTGAATTTGATTTGGCCATAACCTTAATTATTTCACCATCTCTTCCAATTATCATCATCTTCATCACTTCATTTTCGATAATTTCTTAGATCCTAAGTTTCAGTGTTGATATCTGTCACTTCTCTCGAAATTCAGTAATAACTCCAGAAACTTTGGAGTTCATCAATGGCGAATTCCGATATTACTTCTTCCAAAGACTCCCTGGTGATATTTCTCTCTTCGAAACTTGCGGTTTTTTATATGTATATTTGATTACTTACTGAATGAATCTAAACCCTAATTTTTTTTTTTAATTTGATTCCATCTTTAATTGTTTTGCAGAAGAAAGAGAATTTGGCACTAACACAGTCTGCTAAACTTGCGGTATGACAATCTTTGCAATTCTTACTCATTTCATATCGAATTTGCAAATTGTGATGTTCAATTCGTAGTACTTAATTTTCTGACCATTTTTCCCTTCACTAATTCGTTGTTTTTGGAGTTAGGAACTAAGTGAATCGAGGACAGAGTTGTTGAGTAGGATCCAGGGCTTAAAGCAGGTGAATATCTTTCTTGATTTGCATATGTTTTGGGATTGATTGATGTGTTTGTGATTTGTTTTGTTGTTTATGATTTATTTGCGTGCAGGATTTGCAAAATTGGAGGTCCAAGTTAGATAATCAAGTTCAGAGCCATCGGAATGTAAGCTTCTATCTTCATTTTTCTTTCAAATTAATAAAATGGATAGGTTAAATATACGGAGTACTTTAAAGTACTCTCTTCGTCCCAAATTGTTTGCACAATTTGCTTAGGCGTGGTCTCCAAAATGATATTGTGTAAAATTGCATAAGTAAAAAATTATAGAAAGTTGCTTCTATGACTATAAATAAATCTATTGGGATCTCACCATGTCTTACTTTATAAATCAATGGGTAATTCATGGTCCAAGTTGAGGAACTTAGGCTTTTGTGATGCTCAAATTCCATGATTGATTTTGTGCTGTTTTTTTTTATTCTTCCTATGTTTACTTTATTGTCATATACTTTGTACATTTAACTCTTATATTTTACCTTTTGTATTTAAATGTTCTACTTTGTAAGAGAGACATGTACTTCACTCCTTCGTGTACTTTTGAACGGGGTATTATAGTGAATGAATTTCTCTTTAAAGAACTTCGGGATTTTAGTTTGTCTAATACTCCAAAGGGCTCAATCAGGAGCTTCTCTCAAGAGTAGGTAATAACTTACACCTAGTTGAAGAAATAGGGTTGTAATGGAGGAAAATGTTGTTGGCGTGAGAAGGTAGGGGCTGTGTGTTTTAGTGTTCGTGGCTCGTTGCTGCAAAGGAGTGCTGTGCTTTGTGGGTTGGTGCTGGGAGCTAGGAGATGGGTTTTTAGGGAGTGGCTGATTGGGAAAGATAAGTGAGAATGGTGGGTCAGAGGAGGAGAAGTGTGTGCGCACTGTGTTGGGCTGGTGTGGGATGTACAGCTTGGGCTATTGTGTTGTGTGGTGCGGTGTTTGAATGACAGTTGGTTCATGAGATGGTGAGTGTTGTGGCTGTTGCTTCTTGTGGCAGTGTGGGAAGGATACACAATAGAGATGGGTATTGTTGTATTTATTGATGTGTGTGGAATGAAGACAATAGAAATGGGTATTGTTTTGTGGCGCATTGGCTGGTGTGTTTCCTTTTTTTGGGTGTGGCATGTGCAGTTTAGGTGAGGGTTGTGATATAGGTTAGTACAGCAAGGTGTTAAGGGACAGCTAATGGCAAGGAGCGCAGGGTGATGGTTTGTGATGGTATGTTGTGGGTATCATCATTCTTGGCATGGATTAAAGCTTATTTGACCCGTGACCTTAGACTCTGTGATGCAGGTTTTAATTTGAAGTTGAAAGAAATCCAAGGAAGAGTCTTTGTGTATTGAATGTTAAATGAGGAAATGAATGAAATTTGTAATAAAATATCGAATGGGTAAACACTAAATCTCGCAAAGCAAGAGGGTCTCTTTCTAATCGTAATCAGAAGATGATCAATTGTCACAGCATGTGATGTTCTTGGTTAACAACCAATAAAATTGCTCATGGATTAAATCCAAACAAAACACATTTTTTGCATTACTGCAGGTGCCGATTGAAATTAATTGCATTACTTAGACTTTGCCACAATTGCTTTGTACCGAGTGAATTATATTTAATTGAAATCTGTTGCATTATTGAGATTTTTTCACCTTTGTAAGAAGTGAGTGAGGATAAGCAAAAGGATTTCAGAATTTCCACTATTTAGACATTCTCAGACTTCTCATTTACAACTCTTGCTGATTAAAGCTTTTATCACCCTAATAATGTTTCAGGCAGTAATAAGAGTATATGCTATATAATTATCAGGTTGTATGTTATATTATTATCAAACTATAACAAGCTCAACAATATCTATGTTATATCATTATCAGGCTATGAAAGTCAAGGATTTTCACACACCCACTGCATTTTCCCAGTTCATGTAAATGCTTCATGTAAACTAGTTTTGAATTTACCTCTGCATCACTAGTTGGTCAACTGATTTTGAATTTGTCTCATTGAGTCTCGGTGATGAAACCCTTGTATACCCAAGGCATTAAGTGTGTGCTTTTCTTTGGATGCTTGATTGTACATTAGAAGAAACAGATAAATCTTATATTGACAAGTGATTTAACAATAAAACCTAGATTGAATTGTGAAATAATTCAGTGATTAGTTTTAAAGAAAGAAAAAACATGTTACCTCGAGAGTTGTTTTCAAGGGAGGAAAGAAAATTAGAAGCTGCTTCAATGGAGAAACCAAAAAGCTCAGAACGAGGTAGACGTAGAAAGCAGTTAAACTACTATAACATGCAATTACAAACATTATTATCCATTATTCACAACACAACAAAGATTCCACCAATAGCTCATTCTATATATTAAAGAGCAAAATCAATTGAACATCCATGAAAGCCAAAAGCTCCTTTTTTGTGAATAACCTACTGAATTGTACTTAATGTCTATCTTGAATATGGAAAACTATATTTCTTGAGCTTTAAGTTATATGGGGCCTCTATGGTTTTTTAACTTGAAGCTAATTGAGGATAATGAACAAGCTAAAGTGCACTTATTTTATAATATTTTCATTTTTAGTTACAATCAATGCAAACTGTTTTCAAGCCAGCTGAGGCTAATGAGAACTTGAAATGCTAATATGTTGTATAACAAATTGTCATGTCTTAGCCTTTGCTCATTTGCTAAAGATATACTCGTATCTACTCATTAGTAATCTCTTCATTCAGCAATACATTTTGGTTTGTCAATTACATTACCTTTTTTTCGCTCCTAGTGATTATAAAGAAATGCTTCTGAGAATAGAATCAAGAGAGAGAAGTGTGTAATAGCCTTAGGAGGGAACAATGCCTATGTTCAAAAGATGGCTTAACAACTACATTCACTCACCCGCTTTTACTTACTAAGAGAGTAAGTAAGCGTTGGAGTCAGGTTTCTCTGCTTTTGACTGTTCACACCACCATACCTTGTTTTTGGTGGTTAATGAAATTTGATTGATCTTCGAATCCTTCTCTATTTTATTTTAGTCATCAGTTAACAAATGAGGCGCATTAAGATTGCCCAATTCAACGAAGTCATTTGGCACCTTGTTGTCGACATGGGGTTAAAGAAGGTCCCAAGGCTTCAACAACTTTCACTTCACAAAACCAGAATCAGATCTAGGAAATGCAAGTTCAACTGTTAAGTGATCCTTTAACTTAGCACTTGACTACTCATGTTGATTACAATTGAGGATTTCATTAATAAAACAAAGAAAAGGCTTTTGGAACCCTCAAATCTAACTTTAGCAAATAGCTATGTTCTTGGCCAAAACTAAATGAGATTCACAACTTAGTAACTCATTCTCCTCTTTGAAACTCAAATACTAAGTGAAAAAACCACCAACAATAAGTGGTTCAAACAATTTAGTTTTAATTTTCCTTCATGAAGATCCTTAGGGGATCAACATTTACTTCATCAATTCTTACATTCAGTTATGATATTTCTTCTACTAAGTAGCTATGAACTACTAAATTTATTTTATTCTTTTGCTTATATTGTCTCTACTCGTGCCGAGGTAAAACCATGTCCAGTTCAAAGGTTAAATAATATCTATATTCCTCTTTACTATAAGCACAAATCCATTCCATCATCTTGTAATTTTTAGTTAGTCTATTTTTATATGAATCTTATAAAAGACATTATCATACCATTTACAACTCTTGTCAAAATTTGTTGTCGCTGCCCTTGATGTAGGTTCGTTTCTTCTAAAAATTTCATGTAAATTAACAAGATGAAACTAAAATGTTTTAGTGTCAAACGCAAAAGGAATCACTGAAAAATATTAAGTAGAAAACTATTATCAAAAAAATTTCGTAGCTCTAATAAAGGATATTTCAGATTTGCTAAAGATTTTTGTCAAATTTGTATAGAGAACATCTCTCTAAAAAACTTAACGAAATTAGGGTGGGTAATGCGCGCAATGTGTGCGCCATAACTATCTATGTCAGGGAAGTTCTTTCGGTTTGGCCTTTTGTCACAAATTTAATTGTTGGTAGCATTAATAAAGGAAAATATGTGAATACTTACACTATTTTTAAGAATTAAAAAAAAAGGGACAATCCCTTATTAGGGAAAATAAGTAATAAACATTTTTTAGGGTATAATTGTCGCAACACAATTCATAAAAGTTATTTCAAAATTTTAAAAGCTTAGGAAAAAGACAATTACCATTAATGAGGAAAATAAGTAAACAAACATTTTAGAGGTTAAAATTGGTCAAACACTATTTATAAGAGTTATCTCAAACTTTTTAAAGTAGGGAAATCATTTCGCTTTAATGGGTGTTAATGGGTTGGGGTGGGTTGGATATTGGCCTTCTCATCTCTATCCTAACCTAACATTCTCATCCCCACCGCGGTTTCAAAATCTATCCCTATTCTCTGCCAGTAGATACAAATCCAAAACCCTCCCCACCCTACCCCCTTACCTAGATAACACACCCATCTAATCTCCACCTTCTCCGCCCCACCACCCACCTAATCTCCGCCCTCCGTTCCCTTTTGTTTTTGACGTTTGGAATTATGTGCGGTTATTAAGAAATTGGGTAAAATAGAGTTATATTGTAATAATTCAGTGAATGAAAGTACAATTTTCCTTTAAAAAAGGATATTGTACATGTGGGGTAAAGAAAATCAGAAGGAAAAGAAGAGAGAGGAGAGAGAAAGTAATAATGAGTATTAGTAAAGCATTAAAATGGTACAAAAATTACAAATGCACATGGAAAAATAAGGATATTTGAGTATCTAAATTGTAATGCAAGGGTAATTTTGTCCAAATATTATGACTAAAAAGGAAAAGATACTAAACGTAAAGAATAAAAAAGGAACACCTAAAATGGAAATGTAAAAAACAAAAAGGAACGGAGGGAGTATATATTGTAGTTTACAAACAAAATTTCACTTAATAAGTTAGTATCACGCGATTGTTTTTTCTTTATTGTATTACAAGTCTATTACAAAGTACTATATTTACTATTTTATCTAACTTATTTTTTAATTTTTTTTTTTCATTTTTATTTTAGAAAGTATAAAAGTACATAGTTTTTAGAATTTTTGTATGTGGGTATGGGGTGGGACGAGGATTGGGCAAGTACAATTCATTATCCGTCCCCAACCCATCACCCATGGTGGGCATGAGTTTTACCCCCATTCCTATCCCACCAATCCGCAAATCGGGACCCGTAATAGGGCAGGGAGGGACAGGTCTCCTACTTGACCCGATCCACTGAAATCCCTTACGTCAATCCTAAGCCTAGGCGTGCCTTTATATGCATTGTGAGTATTATGTACTTCTTAACTCCATGACTAAGTGCTTTGTTTGGTTTGAAGAAGCAGTGAGAGCAGTTTTGAAGTTGTCTATTTGGAGTTCTGTCAGATTTAGCTCTATGCGGATCTCGCAAATTTCAAGTTCATAACATATTAAGCTATCGACTTTGTAATTTTTCTTAATTATTAGTTTGCCACTTAATGTATTTTCACAAGTATGGATGTGGTGAGATTAAAAGATTGCTAGAATAAGGTTAGTTTGTTCAAAACTTTCAAATAAACATGAAGTTTCACAAATGTTGCATCAATGACCATTTTAGGAAGTTTCACAAATGCTGCAAGATTTCCCTATTTGCAAATGTTTTCTCACTTTTCTCTTTCTTCGTCACATGATCTATATCTTTATTCCTCTCTATCTCTCTCCTCTTCTTAATATCCGTGTCTCATCCCCATGTTGCAATATTTGGGGAACGGAGGAAGCATAAAAATAGGAAAGACAAGAATCAATCAAATATGTGGAAAATTATGATAATTTGGGTGGGTAAATCACCTAGGGAAGATAGAAGACACATAAGGGAAGGGAGGGGAAAGGGAAAGATGGAATGTAAAGTTGGTGTATATTACAAAAAAATTATTTATAGAACCAGAGCCTGCTTATATTTTCTCCTGAATAGCCCACATTCTTAAGTCTGTTTTAAATCAATTTAGGGAACAGTTAAAACTTTAATTCCTTTAAATCCTCCTCATTTTAACCTGTTTTTTCTTCTCATAGCTTACTACTTAATTTGTTATCATATTTTTCATTGGGTCAGGTTCTTACAGGTTAATTGCATTGTATGTGGGAGAACATTTATAGCGTAATAAACCATGGTTTTTTCAATTTTCCCAATAAATGTGTTCCTTCTGTTTATGTTTGCACTATAATTTCCGCAGTCAGGCACAACACTCATATTTTGGTTATGAAGCTTTTTAACATGAGCTCAGCCCTCTCGTTTACTTTTGCAAGTGCCATATTGAAGGAAATAACCATAACAGCCTTGTGCCATACAATCATGTATTGAAATACTCATTAGGAAGGGTGAATGGCTGCTTACTTGAGGATACACACTCAGGGTATAAAAGAAGATCATTTTGATATTGGATAATAGTTTTATCATATATCTATGAGACCATTATTTGTTTGCATTAGTTAATGTTTCCTTCCTGCTGTGTTTTGGATACTCTCTTAATTATGCAGTGAACGCAAAAAAGTTCTAAAAAAGAGGATAATTAAACTTTTCAGATTAGATGAATAAGTCCCTCTTTCTTGGAGTGTGAAAGACTTGGTCTTGGTGTCGTTAATGATCCGAAGTATTGGATGTTGAAACTTGTATATCCTGCAGCTCTTGAAGAATTTATTTGTGGAGCAAAATTGTAAAGGAAAAGTATTTATGCTTCTGTGAAAAATATTCCTTTTCGAGTTGCTATAGAACTGTTCAAATTTTGTACAATTGTTCACCTTTTTTTCTCCAATGGGCTTTCTTTTAGATTTCTCTGACTAATCATGCTATTGTAGCTGAATTTGTTTTGTATTCCTTTTTGCAAGTTTGTTATTAGAATTCTATGCATATTTTAACCTGTGTTTTCAGGAGTTGGTAGAACTCAGGAAGTCTCTGAATGTTGAAGTAGATCAACTTCGATCAGTAAGTTTTTCTTCAGGTTCCTTTTTTTTTTTTTTTTGTCCTTCAATTATTCATCATCATTGTGATGGCAATATCCATTCATTTAGGAATTTCAAGATCTCAGAACAACGCTGCAGCAACAGCATGAGGATGTGACTGCAAGTTTGAAAAATTTGGGGGTATGTAGTCTCCAATATTTTTACTGTTCGAAGAAAGCTATCTAAATTTGAGGAAGATGAAACCTAAGAAGGCGGTTGGCCCTGATGGGGTACCGATAGAGGTGTGGAGGTGTTTGGGTAAGATTGGTATTGATTGGTTAACAAACCTTTTCAACAAGATATGGACGGCTACAAGGATCCCACAAGATTGGAGGAAGAGCACCTTGGTCCCGGTTTATAAAAACAAAGGAGACGCTCAAGATTGTTCTAACTATCGAGGAATTAAGCTTATGAGCCATACTATGAAGTTGTGGGAAAGGGTGATTGAACAAAGGTTGAGGGCATGCACAAGCATTTCAGATAACCAATTTGGTTTTATGCCTGGGAGATCTACTATGGAGGCAATCCATTTGATAAGACAAATGATGGAGTTTTATAGGGTAAAGAAGAAAGATCTTCATATGGTCTTTATTGATTTAGAGAAGGCATATGACAAGGTGCCAAGAGAGATACTTTGGTGGGCAATGTTGAAGAAAGGTATCCCACGAAGGTATGTAGACCTAGTTAAGGATATGTATCGGGATGTGTCAACAAATGTGAGGACATGCGGAGGGTTGACAAAAGATTTCCCTATTACAATCGGATTGCATCAAGGGTCTGCATTAAGCCCTTTTCTTTTTGCAACGGTTCTAGACGAATTAACTAGACCAATTCAAGATGAGGTTCCATGGTGTATGCTGTTCGCAGATGATATCGTTTTGGTGGATGAGACTAAGGATGGGGTTAATGTCAAGTTGGAGCAATGGAGGCAAAGGTTGGAATCTAGAGGGTTTAAGCTAAGTCGGAGTAAGACTGAATATTTGGTATGTCGTTTTGGCACTCAGAGGGGGACACGCAATGAAGTGGTGAGTTTGGATGGAAAGGATTTGACCATGAGTGAATGTTTTAAGTACCTAGGGTCGATCATCCAGAAGAATGGTGACATTGATCAAGACGTGACCCACAGGATTAAGTCAGGGTGGCTTAAATGGAGAGCGGCCACGGGAGTGCTATGCGACCGCAGCATTCCCTTAAAGTTGAAGGGAAAATTCTACAGGACTGCCATAAGACCAGTGTTGCTCTATGGTACAGAATGTTGGGCTTCTAAGAAAGAGCATATTAAAAAGATGGAGGTTACGGAAATGCGCATGTTAAGGTGGATGTGTGGAAACACTTTAAGAGATAGAATCAGAAATGAGGTTATTCGCAAGAAAGTAGGTGTGGCGGGCATTGTAGATAAACTAAGGGAAAATCGTCTGCGTTGGTTTGGACATGTAAGACGGAGACCCGAGGGTGCACCGGTGCGAAGAGTGGAAGAGTGGGACCATGGAGGGATTAAACGAGGAAGAGGGAGACCAAAGATGACTTGGTTGGAAGGAGTGAGGAAGGATATGAAGTGCATGGATTTACGTGAGGATGAAGTTTTGGATCGTAAGGGATGGAGGAGAAAGATTTATGTTGATGACTACACGGAATAATCAAATTTGGTTCATGTTAGCCGACCCCACTTTTGGGATTAAGGCTTTGATTGATTGATTGATTGAAGAAAGCTATCTAAATATTTCTTGCCAATTTTTACATGACAGTTATTGCTGTCTGAAACTAGACTTTAGCTTATGAGGTTATAATTGTTTGAGATGATTATGTGGGTATTATGCAGCTGCAGGATACATCTAAGGATGCTGGATTTTTTGCACCCAATCCCATGGATGCTGGAACAACTATGGGTCATGAAGTTAATGATGAAGGCAGTAATGCTGAAATTAATGAATCTGGAAGTTCAAAGGATGAAATCGTTGAAGAAGAGTCTACAGGAAATGGAAGATAATTTTTCCTCATCACGGATTGGAGTGGACATTAAGCATTAAGTCAACTAACTTTCGAGAATTTGGTAAAAATATAAATGAACTCTGAAGGTGATATAAGTATTCTTCATATTATGTGTTCTAGGTTTTTCTTTCATGGTGACAGTTTGTTGCCATGCTATATCAGTACTCAGTAGCAATGCCATATCAGTACTCAGACCATATGAAAGTTGGCCGATCTCAAGATTTGTAACCTTTGTGAGATTATTGTGACTATAGCTTGTAGCTTTATGGTGTGACTTTTGGACTTTTGGTGTTAATGATGCATTGCAAATTTGAAATCAATAGAAGACAGGTTTGGAGTTTGAATGGTGGAGGGAATTGGGAGGTGAAATTGATATAATTATTTGAAAACTCAAACGTCAATGAATGGCCTTTTTTTTTTTTTTTTTTTTTTTTTTTCGGAGGGGGTGGGTGGCCCGGGTGGGGGAAGATGAGCATGGGTTGTGCTGAAATGTCTTGTTTTTAAGCAACAGGGTTGTGCTAACATGTCTTGTTTTTAAGTGCACACATGCCTTGTTTTTAAGCATGGGTTGTGCACACATGCCTTGTTTTTAAGCAACATGCACTTGTGTGAACAAATCCTGAGCTTAGGGCCTTCATGTTTTTAGGGCCCTAGAATATTGAAGCCCAAATGATTTTTTTTTTTTTAAAATTTTTTTTTTGTTGATTCCTTCACCCCCATTGTTGATTATGCTAGCGCCTAATTAATGGTTATTACACCCTGATTAAAACGATATGCTTGTTAACATAAAATGTAGGCGAGATTAACCCCTTAAGAGAATGTTAAAAAATGTACATCCTCTGATTTTAAATACTTGCTCAACTTTTCATTTTCGTCCGTTTTTAAATATTTTCTTCATTTTCTTATTTAGAAAGCTTTTACAATATTTAATTCATTTATCTCAACTAGTGGACCCAACATCTCCCCACTATCATTGGAAGATAAAAAAGAGCAATCTTTACGGGCTTGAAAGAGCGCATATGGATGAGCGGTCTTCCCATGATTACATTGTAGGGTGAAGGGGAGTTTATCATGAGAAACTCTGCTCGGACATCACGCCTTCTTGACCTCTCTCCTACCCGGACTGAGAGTTCAATTATGCGTTCTGGGGTAAGCCCCGAGCCATTAAACCCGGTGACCTCGTAGCTTATTCTCTTCAGGTCTTTTCTGTCTAACTTCAGCTCGTTGAACGCACTGATGTATATGATGTTGGCTGAGCAGCCTCCATCTATCAGTATTCTATCCACCTCCCCGTTTGCGATTCTCATTGTCACCACCAGCGGGTCATCATAAGGTGGCTCGCGGCTGCAGGGGAAGAGGTGGCCATCTACGCTTATCATTGTCATTTATTTGATGCATCATCGCCCGCGGGTTAGCCCGCGCTCTGTTAACTGTGCCCCCATGTACTGGACCCCCGCTGATCACGTACACCCTGCCCTTTGGCTTGCCATCTCTGTCCCTGTCTCCAGCTGGGCCCCTATGACCTCCTCTGTGGTCATCTCGGCCCGCTCTATCCTCCTCCCTTCTTCTAGGAGGGTCATCACGCTGCTTAAATTGACTCAAGTATCCTCTCCTGACTAAGTCTTCTATATTGTCCTTCAAGTGTGTGCATTCTTTAGTGGTGTGGCCATGGTCCCTATGAAAGTCACACCACTTGCTGGTATCACGACTCCTGTTCACCATCCTTGGTGGCCTCTACCACTTATCATCAACTTTATTCACCCTGAATATGTGAGATCTGGAATGGGTTAGTGGGGTACACTGATCAAACCTCCCAGGCCTTGGCCCTCTCTTTGGATCGGATCTTCTCAGTCTCACTACCCAGTCCGCTTCTCTGCGGTTCTGCTCAGCCCTGCTTGGTTGGTCTACCCTGGGTGTATTCTCTGCCCGGGTGACCTCTGCCCGCTTAACTGAGTCACCGGGTGCTATCCTACCCAACATAGCTCTGTCAGTCTCGTCTGCTTTGATGAACTCATGCGCTTTACCCAGCGCTTCAGCGAGCGTTTTGAGGCTCTTACGCCCCATATACGCTCTGAAAGGTGACCCTGGTAGTAGGCCACTATGCATGGCCAACAACGCTACCTCCTAGCTCATATTTGGAATGGTTGTTGCCTCCTTGTTGAATCTGGTGATGAACTCCCTCAGGGGCTCATCCTTTCCCTAAACCAAGGACATCAGCTTGGTTGTCATCTTGGTCTTGTCCACCAGGGTTATGAAATGCTCCATGAACATTCTCTTCAGCTGGTTGTATGAGTATACAGAACATTTGGGAATGGCTCCGTAACATTCCGCTGCCAACCCCTCTAGAGTTGGTGGGAAAGCCTTACACCAGACTGAGTCTGTCATGGTGTAGAGCACCATATGATTCTCGAAAGCTGATATGTGGCTTTTGGGTGTTGTTGTTCCACTGTACCTGCAGCTTGGCATCTTTACCTTCTCCATTGGTTCCTCCAGAATCTCCCGGCAAAATGGGGAATCATCTGGAACAACCTGGATTCGCGCTCGTTTGTCTCTCTCCGGGTTGGGTCCTCGCTCTGCGGCTGGTGACCTACTACGAGGGACCCGCTTCTCCAGGCTTATTCAAGCTGGGGTTATTTCCTCCACGCTCCGTTCTCGATTCAGGTTGCGAGCTTCCAGCTCCAACACCTTCTTTCTCAGTTGAATGAGCTCCTTCTACTCAGGGGTGAGGGTTGAGACTTCCGGCTTTTTCACCGCAGGCTCCGGAGCTGCCGTTGTCGGTGACAGACTTGCTCCCTTACCCATATTGGTAAGGACCGCTGTCGTTGCAGCCAGTTGCTCCTTGCTGCACTTAGAGAGGTTCTGCAGAATGGCTGGCATATTTACGGGCTGCGGTTTTTGGGTCACAGGTGCTGAAACAATGAGCTCATTGTTCGTGCCTGTTAACGACATTCCATACTTGAAAATAGAGCTGGATCCTACCGGATCTACTAGTTTCGCCGCTACTTTAGCAGTAGCTAATGTCGATCCGATGGGGTTGGATTTCTGTGAGATGCTCGTTTTGGGGTTTCCGGTGGATCCTTTTGGATCGCTGGTTACTGGAGGTGTTTTTTATGGTGTTTGGCTGGTCTCATTAGTTTTGGACGTGGGTGTTTGTACAGTTTTTTCTCCGGCCATGGTGGTTAGTTAACTAGTCCCTAGCTCAGTTGGTGAACCTCAGGTTAGATGATCCTAACCCCTCCATCTAGCGCCAATTGTTCCAGGTGTGGATCCAAGGGTTCTATTGGGTGAGCTGGGTACCGTCAACTACCTAGCTACACAAGGAAGCACGCGTAAAATGCCCTCGGGGGTGGCTCGAGGAACCCCCCTCCGAAGCTTAAGTTAGAGAGTGTTAGAGAGAGAGAAAGTGTACTTAGAAAGATGTAGAGAGTGTAATAACTTGAGTGTCTAACCTCTTTTCCGTTGTACTTTACCCTCTATTTATAGGCGTACTATCTCCTTCGTGGAGAGTTTAGCCTGGTCAGCCCTGCGAGCTGAATCTGCCGGGCTAATGAGCCCTCCTTTAGTTGCTTACTCGGCAGTGAGTGCGCACCCTGGGGGTTGGGCGATAGTTCAGCGAGAGCTATCCTATACAGAAAAAGCAAAAAGAAGCAAAATTGGGTAAGTACAAATAACAAAAGGTACAAAGTAAGTACCTTTAAGGAAAAAAGTTGCAGAAGTATCAGAGTACAACAACAACGGCGAAAATAAAAGCCCTAGCAAGACGAAAGTTCGAACCTGCAATTAAGAAGAACAAAGAAGAAACAAGTCAGTGAAGGAGCAAGAATTAAGGAGGGAAAAGCAAATAAAGTGAAAATTAAGACAAAAACAAAGACGAAGAAGCAAGAACTTACCACAACAATGGAGGTTCACAAACGCTTGAAAGAGGAAAAGCAAAGAGCGAAAATTTTGAAATGACAGAATAATGAAGAAGGAAGATGAAAAAGTAAGAGGAGTAAAAGAAATAAGTGAAAAGGGGGAACAGTGAAATTAGTACGAAGTAAATGGGCAGTTAGACACAAGGCAAAGCCAAACCGCCATGTCACTTCAGTAAAATCAAACTGACAGCCCGGATCGTCAACACGTGTCCCACTCATGCAATTACGACTTCCGCCCCAAAAAAAAAAAACAAAAGAAGAAAGAGAAGATAGCACTTCAGCGGGAGTGATCGAAAATCCTCTCTGCAAGCTCGTCATTTCTCATACTTCAGCGGGAGTGATCGAAAATCCTCTCTACAAGCTCGTCATTTCTCAGACTTCAGCGGGAGTGATCGAAAATCCTCTCTGCAAGCTCGTCATTTCTCAGACTTTAGCGGGAGTGATTGAAATTCCTCCCCGCGAGCTCGTCATTTCTTAAGGCCGGAACCAACGTTACCATACAAACAATACGGCAACAGACTCAACAATAACAGAACTTGACCTCTCAAGTCTCCAGGGCGCATCAACATTCTAGAGACTTGAGGGGCTAGGAGTGTGCAAGTTAATTCAGCCAGACGACCCGTTGAGTCATGGCTGATAAGGCTACACGCTCAAAACAGCTGGCATGAAAAGAACCTCACGCCATCTCTTGAGGGGCTAGTTGTAGGGGATAGCTCCTGCTGAGCTATTCCTTCCATCTGGGCTCAGTTAAGAAGAATGTTCCTACAAGCAAAGAGTTGGCATGAGTGACCTCATACCATCTCTTGAGAGGCTAGTTGTATAGGATAGCTCCTGCTGAACTATCGCCCAGCCCCTAGGGTGTGCATTCACTGCCGAGAAAGCAATTAAAGGAGGGCTCACTAGCCCGGCAGAGTCAGCCCACAAGGCTGACCAGGCTGAACTCTCCACGAAGGAGATAGTACGCTTATAAATAGAGGGTAAAGTACAACGGAAAAGAGGTTAAACACTCAAGTCATTATACTTTCTACATCTTTCTAAGTACACTTTCTCTCTCTAAACACTTTCTAACTTAAGCTTCGGGAGGGGGGTTCCTCGAGCCGCCCCCGAGGCCAGTTTACGTGTGCTGCCTTGTGTAGGTAGTTGACGGGACCCAGTTCACCCTTGGATCCACACCTAGAACAGAAAGTAATAAAGAAGGGAAGATGAAAAAAATAAGGGAAGTAAAAGAAGTGAGTAAAAAGGGGGGACAGTGAATTTAATAAGGAGTAAAGGGACAGTTGGGCACGATGCAAAGCCAAACCGCCATGTCACTTCAGTAAAATCAAACTGACGGCCTGGATCATCAAAACGTGTCCCATTTATGCAAACACTGTTCCCACCAAAAACAAAACAAAAAAAAAAAAAAAAAAAAAAAAAAAAAAAAACGTGCACTTCAGCGGGAGTGATTGAAATTCCTCTCCGCAAGCTCGTCATTTCTCAGACTTCAGCGGGAGTGATCGAAATTCCTCTCCGCATGCTCGTCGTTTCTCAGACTTCAGCGGGAGTGATCGAAATTTCTCTCCGCATACTCGTCATTTCTCAGACTTCAGCGGGAGTGATAAAAAAACTCCTCCTACAGTCTTAACAAGCCACGAGCGAATGCGCGCCCAGCAGGCAGAAACAAAGCCATCACAAAATCCAAAGAACAACAATAGCATGGCCATCAAAGACAGGTTCTGACCTCCCAAAGTCTCCGGGTCGCAGCAACAACCCAGAGACTTGAGGGGCTAGGAGCATGCAGGATAATTTACCCAGACGACTTGTTGAGCCACGGCCGATAAGGCTACACGCTCAGAATAGCTGGCATGAATAAACCTCACGCCGTCTCTTGAGGGGCTAGTTGCAGGGGATAGGTCCTGCTAAGTTATTCCTTCCAGCTGGGCTCTGTTAAGAAGGTTACGCTGCATAAAAAGAGTCGGCATGAGTGACCTGATACCACCTCTTGAGGGGCTAGTTGTATAGGATAGCTCCCGCTGAACTATCGCCCAGCTCCCAAGGTCCGCACTCATTGCCGAGAAAGCAACTAAGAAGGGCTCTTCATCCCAATGGAGTCAGCACGCAGAGCTGACCAGGCTGAACTCTCAATAAAGGAGATAGTACACCTATAAATAGAGGGTAAAGTACAACGGAAAGGAGGTTAGACACTCAAGTCATTATACTTTCAACATCTCTCTAAGTACACTTTCTCTCTCTAAACACTCTCTAACTTAAGCTTCGGATGGGAGTTCCTCGAGCCACCCCCAAGGGCAATTTACGTGTGCTGCCGTGTGTAGGTTGTTGACGGGACTCAGCTCACCCAACAGAACCCTTGGATTCACACCTGAAACACGAATTTTTTTAAAAAAAAAAATTAAAAAATTCATTTAATTTCTTAAATTAGATAAATATGAAAATATTCACCCACGGTTGTTGTTCCCATTTATCCATTCTAATTATCTACAACATGCCCATACATTGTACTTTTTATCTTGCCCTCTTCTCATTCTCTCATTTCAAATGTTGTGACTTTAGACAAAATTTCGATACGTGGCCTTAAAAATAATCAAATAATGTGAATTAATAATTCAACAATATAAAGGGGAGAAATTGCTTTGGCTTTTTTTTTTTTTTTTTTGTCTTTTTTAGTTTTTGCTCTGGGCCCTAAAAATGTCTGAGACAACACTGCTTTTACAATTAGATAGGTGTTTACAGCACCATTATTGACTCAATGTAGCAGGTCATGGTAAGCGGACACATTTACTCAAAGGTACTAATTAAAAAGTTTATGAAAACAAGCAAACATGCCGAATTAGAAAAGTTTAAAGGCCAAAAATAAGAAAAATTTGTATATTACTACCTTAAAAAGAGGGCCTTTGTGAATTACTATATCTAAAAAAAATTTGTTAATTACTACCCCTAAAACCAATTAATTCTAGCTAGTAATTACTACATTTTTCCCTAATCAACCTATTTAATCATTTAATGACATCATTATCCGTTTAAATTGTAATTAATAGCTTTTAAACCTTAATTAATTAGATAAACCCTTGCACCGCCACCACACCACCATTGCACCACCTCCGGCAACCCCCTTACCACCTCCAACAGCCCCCCCCCCCACCGTGAATCTTGTTCCTCTTTCGATCCCCCACCGCAAAAACCACCCCTCCCATTCCCTCACCACGAAATCCCCACTCGTTCTCCCCATCACGACTACCACCTCCCTCCCGCTTCCCACCACAATTCCCACCCCCACCCCTTCCCCTACCATGAAACTCATCCCCCTTCCATTCCCCCACAACGAATTGCAGCCCCCATCATGTGGTTGGGATGTTTCCGGGGCTCGGGGGAAGAGGAGAGTTGGTAATCGGGGTTTAGGAAAAGGGAGGGGATGGGTTTTAAGGGTTGGGGCAAAGGGAGGGGCGATAGCTCCGATGGGTTTGCGGTGGGAGAAAGAGGGTAGGTTTCGTGGTGGATGACCAAGAGGGGATAAATTTGGAGGTAGGGGAGCTGCTGAAGGTAGTAAAGGGGAGTTGTCGGAGGTAGTGTGGAGGTGGTGTTAGGGTTTGTATAACTAATTAAGGTTTTACAGCTACTAATTACAATTTCACCAAATAATTTATGTCATTAAAATCTAAAGCAAGCCGATTAGGGAAAAAAGTAGTAGTTACTACAATAAATCGATTTTAAGGGTAGTAATTAATAGCTTTTTATTAGGGGTAGTATTTCACGAAGGCCCTCTTTTTGAAATAGTAACTAGCGTGTGGTCAGGCGATGCCCTGGGTTGCTAGTTTGTACTTGTTTAATTTGCTAATTAAATTCGACTGTTTAGATAGTAAGACTTGTTGGTTTCGAATTTAAGTCTTGCTATAAATATTTTCTAGTTGTCAAACTCATTCATTACATAATGGAAACAAATAGTATAATAAGATACAAATTAACTTATCTAAGTTAACTATAATTTTGTTGAATAATAAAACACAATTAATATATGACTAAGATGGTAAGACTCTTAACTTAAGACTTGTTGGTCTTGAGTTCAAGTCTTGTTATTTGCATTTTTTAGATGCAAACCTAATACATGGGAAAGTGACATGTCATGTTTTTAATGACATGTGGCGCATATTGCTGACATGTCGAACTTGAAAAATGTAACATGTGGAACTTATTCTGTTTTAGGAACGCTTTTTAATATATAAGTATAGATTCACAAATTTTCCCAAGAATAATGACAGCGAGAGTGACTAAACAAGGTGCCAAACCAAAGTGAAAACTACTCAAAAAATAATGATCAAATAAAAGTTCTGGATGTCGCCTCAACAAATTCCCCAATTCCTTGTTTTCACAGCCTATATCATTCAGCATATGTAGCAACTCAAAGATTTGTCTCCAATTGTAAAAAGCATTTTCCAATAAATGTTGCTCAACCCATTCATATGCAAAACCAAGGACCTGCAACTTTACTACCACCTCAAAAAACTCTTTTCCCCCACCATCAATCAAAAGACAAGGGTTAAAGACAACAGCCTTAGCTATAACAGCTTTACTTAACCCGAGCTCCTCAAATTCTCGTAGCTTTGATATCAACCCCATTAGCATATCGAAACACCTCTCTTGCCCCTCTATATATCCTTCCTATATGATAGTGATTAACCCCATATTCACACAAAACAAAGTAGTTATCAAACAAACCTTCCTCATCACTCAAAAACATCAAATCACGCGGAAGTTGTGCAACAAACTCAAGAGGGTTCCAACCCTATACTTTCGAAGAATGGTTCGAATTCATTAATAGGATGGTAACGCAAAAAACGAGCCACAGAGCGGCCGATTTCAGGCTCATTCTTGACATTATCTACCAGCTTCCTCAAAAATTGAGGGGAATTTTTGCTCATATGCTCAGCATCCAAAAAGGGTAAGCTTCTAGTAGAATACAAATAATCTAACAATGCACCAACTACAGCGACGAAAATTTTTTGGCTAAACTGCTGCACTAAAAGTTGACTTAATCATCCTGATCACTAGATCAAATACATCAAAGCTTTTCAGAGAAACTTCTACTAGTCCCTTTGTAAACAACATGTATGATACACTTCATTATATGCATCAAAAAATTGAAACGTTGAAAAAACGAAACAGGTTGTACATGAGTTTGCTCTAAACATAATCCAGAATCAATTTCATCAAAATAGTTCATCAGACCACATTTTCAAGAAGCTCAATTATTCTAGTTAAAGGCCACCATGACCACATATGAATGCAAAATTGCAATTATCTTCCAAAATGCTGCAAAGAAGTGAAAATACCGAGCTGATCCTTCACAAATCATAAGAGAAAACCTGCCTACATTATCATCATCGGCATTACACATGGACATGAAAATTGTTCTGGTCATGGACCCAGGAAAAGGGGAAAAGACAAATTTCAGTCTTCTATCGTTCCAGCTCTCCTAAACAAAATTTACTCCAAAACTAGGAGGGCTGATGAATCATTCAAAATTTATATATACAGTTATAGGATAAAACTCGTACATGAAACTCACAAACATGTTGAAGCTTTCAAAGTGCGTGGATTTTGCCCTAGGATGATCACAATTACAGTCACATCATCGTGATATTTTCTCCTCCTTCCTGGTGGAATATTCAAGAGCTCTTCCATGCTGAATCCTGGGAGACCACAAATAAAAACATTGGATAACAATAAAGAGCCTCTAATTAGGGTTTTAAAAAGTTGTAATTATAATAAATTAACAACGAGATTTAGATAAATTAATTAGTTATTGAAAAACATGAACTTCAGATGATTTATGATGCAGAAGAAATGAATAAATGCTCACACCAGAAGTTAAGGTGTGACTATATTTAAATGATACTCACTCTGTTTTATAAAGTGTTACTGTTTGATTGACAGTTTGACACATAGTATTAGGTAGTTTAATTGAGTATAATACA